>NC_054825.1:153888956-154506385 GCF_018345385.1 Vulpes lagopus
TCCCAGGACACTGAGATCATGACCTGATCTGAAGGCAGACGCTTCAGAGACGGAGCCACACAGGCGCCCTGGACCACTTCTGTGACTTCCCGCATCTGTCAGGCCGGCCCAGGGGTGGGGATGCTGATTCGTCACGGGTCCTTGGGGCCTGGAGTATAGGGCAAAAGCCTCTGTGAGCCTCCTTGGTCCTGCATCCCTGCCGCACTGACTCACGGGGGGCGACCCTTGCCAGAGACATGGGCTTGGTGCTCAGACCGCATCTCCTGCGGGGGGACCCAGCCCCCTGCTTTGTGAACGTGTTCGGTCCCTGAAGGGCCACCCTGGCTCCCCGATCCCTGCGCCTGTGTCCCTGTGTGCTGTGCATAAGGGGCCGAGCCATGGCCCGCAGCCTGGCCTCTACACGACCACCTCCTGCACACGCTGTGTGGCAGTGGCATCGGCGAACTGCTGGCTGTGTCCTGGTGGGAGGGGGACGGGCACGGGACCCTGTCCTGGCAGGAGGGGGATGGGCACAGAACCCTGTCCTGGTGGGAGGGGGACGGGCGCAGGACCCTGTCCTGGTGGGAGGGGGACGGGCACAAGACCCTGTCCTGGCGGGAGGGGGGTCGGCAGGGGACCCTGTCCTGTCTCTGGGTGCAGGGTTGCTGTGGCTTCCCGGGGCCCCGCTGATGGGGGGCTGGGCTGGAGCCCTGGGGAGCACCCTGCAGGCGGGTCCACATCTGGCTGGGCTATTTATATCCCACAATGGCCCGTTTTGCTCTGGCGCTGCTGTCATGCTCGTGGGTGAAGCCAGTGAAACGGGCCTTTCATCACCCGCTGCTGGGGCGTCAGCCGCGTTCTCGTCCACATGCCCGTCCCCAGGCTCTCCCCTCGGCCCGCTGCCGTCTGGGGCACACACAGCCTGGGCGCGGCATTGGGATGGCCTGGCTGGCCCAGGGCAGCAAGCCCCGGCTCCCCCCTGGCCCCTCCAGACCCCGTCTGTGCGCTGACCTCCCCTGCTGGGCAATGGGGCCTCCGCATGGGGTGTGCACTCCGGTGTCGGGGAGGACAGAGCGACCGCGGGACCAGTAAGTGGGTTACGAGCCGTGAGGTGGTCCCGGGAGCACAGGAGGGAAGCCCAGCGGAGGGCGCACCGGGAAGGAGGGCCTCGCTGAGGAGGGTGGTTGGGGAAGGGGAGACGGGCTGCGCCTGGGTTTGGGGAGTAGCGCTCCAGGCGGGAGGGAACAGCAGCCACAAAGGCCCTGAGGCTGCAGCGGGCCTCCCGTGTTCCGGGCACAAGGGGAACCTGGGAGCTGCTTGGCACTGGGGATGCCGAGGTGGGAGCCTGGAGCCCAGGGTTTGGGTGGCCCACGGCTTCCGGGACATGGGACATGGTGGGGGCAGGGGGGCTGCAAGGTGGTCTGGAGAGGACGTGGTGGCACAGGCCGGCTGGCTATAGCAGCCAGGGTGGGAGGATGGCCGGCTGGGCCTTCCCCGGGAGCAGAGTCGGGGGACTTGCTGACTGAGTTGGGGTGGGTGGGGGTCGAGGATGCCCTGGGGCTGGGCAGAGCAGCTGGAAGCATGGAGGGTCCCGTGGGGGCAGCTCCCCGAGCCCCTAGGAAGCGTCTCAACCTTGGGAGGTGGGGTGGCAGGCTCGGGGTCAGGTGAGGCATGGAGGGGAGGAAGGCCTGGGGCCCTAAGCCTGGCATTGGACGATGTCTGCGGACCTCCCAAGGGGTGGGCACCTGCTGCAGCAGCGTGTGGATCTCCAGACGGGTGGGCTGCTTGCTGTCAAAGAGCCTCCATCTGTCTGTCCATCTGTCTGTCCATCCGTCAGGTGAAGCTGGCTGTGTGGGAATCAGGATGGGCGGCCTGTTACGACCCCGGGGTGGGACGTGGTGCATGGAGGTGGGGAGGGGTCTCGGTGGCTGTGTGTGCGGGGCGGTGAGGGTGGGCTGCTCAGGGCACATGTCCCAGGGTGCACCCCGGCGGAGCTCCACAGGGGGTTCCGAGCTGCTGGGTACACAGGCCTCTGGAGGCTGGTGCGGGGGTGGGGGGCATGTGGGGGAGGCAGAGCCAGCCACAGGGGAGCCCTGGCTGGCTGTTAGGACGGTGCGCAGCCTGCGTGGTGTGGGAGTGGGGGGCTCTTAGGAAGGAGGCGCCTCCTTGCTCCCGGGCAGACCTCAGCACCGACACTCTTTGTACCTATCTCCAGGATAAGTGACTACCTGGGGTGGTAGACGACCCCCCTCCCCGCCCCACCCTGAGGCCAGGGGGATGCTCATTTTTGCAGGCACACAGTAGCCAGGGTCTGCACCCTGCCTCCCTGTAACCCGAGAGAGGCTGGTGCCTCTGTCACAGACAGGAGGTGTTGCATCTTGTCCTCGTGGCTGTATCGGGTTGGGAAGAGGGATGATTACCCCCTGGCCAGGGTTCCTTTATGACCTAGCACTGGGTCCCACGCAGAGCCACTCACCCACACTCCCGGATTAGACCTGTGGTCCCTTGTGAACTCGAGAACGACCGTCAACAAAGTCAGGCTCCGGTCCCTGGAACTTTGGGCACAGCTATGTCTAGACACAGGGTCTATGCCTGTGTGGTTCCGTGAAGGGTGTTGACATGGGAACGAGATCCTGGGTGGCCTGGTGGGCCCTCAATGCACCACAGTGACCTTCTGAGAGTGAGGCAGGAGTCAGGCCGTTGAGGACAAGAGGAGGACGTGACGTGAGGACAGAAGATGGGTTGGAGTTGCATGGCATGGTGGCTGGTTTTAGGTGGTAGCTTGGCGGGCCGCCGGTGCCCAGATACTTGGTCCAGTGGGATTCTGGGCATGTCTGCAAGGGTGTTTCTGGATGGGATTAGTGTTTGAATCAGAAGACTGAGTAAAGCAGATTGTCATCCTCAATGAGGGTGGGCCTCGTCCAATCAGTGGAGGGCCTGAACAGAGCCAAGAGGCGGTGTAAGTGAGAATTCCCGTGCTGGCTGCACAGCTGCTCTGAGCTGGGTCGCCGTCGTCTCTGGCTCCCAGATCTGGACTGGAGCTAGGACTCATGTCCTCCGCTCCCCTGGGGTGTCCAGCTTGCCAACTGCACATATCAGGACCAATCAGCCTGCAGGACCGTGTGATATGATTTATAATAAGTAATCTCTTTCTGTGTGTACATCCCATCGATTCTCTGCCCCTGGGGACCCTGACTAATGCCATGGCCACGAATGAAGGGATGCCGACGGCCACCAGAAGCTGGAGAAGGCAGGGAGGGGGTCCTCCCCCAGAGCCCCCAGAGGGGACACGGCCCTGCTGACCCCATCATTTCAGCCCAGCAAGACCGATTTTAGACTTTGCGGCCTCCAGGACTGCGGGAGAATAGATTTCTGTTGTTCTGAGCCACCCAGTTTATGGTCATTTGTTAGAGACGCCACAGGAAAGGAAGACGCAGCCAGTGTAAACAGTGCTGCCCTAAATAGGGCGGCCACACGCAGGGGCTGTAATTCAGTGCGTGGCCTTCAGGGAGAGGTACCGCTTGGTTGGGGTGGGGGGGTGCCTCTTTGTTCTACAGATTGTGCCACATGCATCTGCGCGGGTGTCTGACAGCTGCCACCTCCCCGTGAGGCCGTGTGCCCGCCCTGAGCGCGGCGGGCACGAGGGGACTGCCTGACCGTCGGCCTGCAAGGGGCAGAGCTGCAGGACGTGCGGGCCCCGCGCTGCCAAGGTGGGCTCTTCGCTCACAGGTGCAGCGATCCCTCTGTGTGTGAATCATCCACTCGTGTTCTGGGCCCGTGTCCTTCCTCGGCCGTCTGTAGATGTTCACAGGCGTGGGTGATTCCCTTCTGCCCTGAAGATACGGGCTCCCCGCTCTGTTGTTTGGCCCTTTCTTGGGTCACTGTGTCATTTGCCACCAACATGAGGTCATTTTGCAGCTGACTGTGTGTCTTGTCACCTCTGGTTTCTGGCTGCCGGGTCTTCTGGGAAGATCACCCAGGCTGTCTCTCGATTGTCTGGCGGGGGCTTTGTCACTTTGGATCAGCTCTTGAGCGCATCTAGTATGCTCTCGCATAATGTGGGATCAGATTTTTGAGGGCGGAGGAGCCTGATTTTATGTCCTTCCAATGTGCTACACCAAGTAGTCGGCCAGTGAGTTGAGCTTCCAGTCTGCAAGGTGTCCTGGGCTCACATACGTGGGTTCCCTTTGGGGGTTCTCGCGTCCATCCCACTGACCTGGGTGCCTTTGGTGCACCAGTGTCTCACTGGTAGCGGCTGTGTGGTATGTTTCCACAGCTGAGGAAGGAACCCCCTTTCCTGTGCTCCGGGACACAGTGAGATGTTATGGCGACAATACTGGGTGTGCACCTGTGAGCCCATGTGCACACTGACATGTTCCCATGGCTTGTGGGCAGAGGATGATTTGGGTGGACACAGGATAGCTGTGCTGCCAGGGGCAGCAGAGAGGACAGTGTGGTGTAGGTGCAGCGGGAAGCCAGACGCAAGGGACAGAGGGACAGTCACACTGCATTAAACTACTCCTCGGCACACACAGAGTTTTAAAGGTTTATTGAAATAAGTGAAGCAGTAGCATCTGAGGAACAAGGCCCTGAACACAAAGGGTCGCCACAGGGGAGTGGCCCCATAGCACATCCCACTGGCTCCACCATCATGTTGGGGACATGCCATGGCCTGGGTTTCTTCTGTGCATGAGTGCTTTTCTTTGTGGATGGTGGGACATGTGTGTGCATGTGGGGGTGTGTGTGTGTGCATGTGGGGGGTACATGTGCATAGCAGGAGTGTGCATGTGCGTGGGGGTGCAGTGTGTGTGCATGGTGGGGGGGTGCATGTATGTGGCAGTGTGTGTGTGCATGGATGGTGCCTGTGCACGGCGGGGTATATGTATGCACGGCAGGGGTGCATGTGTGCATGGGAGGGGTGCATGTGCACGGCAGGTGGGCACACGTGTGCATGTGCAGGGTAGTGTTTGCATGGCAGGGGTACATGCATACATGGGAGGGGTGCGTGTGCACAGCAGGGGTGCACGTGTGCACAGGAGGGATGCAGTTGCATCCCTGCATGCATTTGTAGCCAGTACACACATGTCGCAGCTGGGTATTGTGTCTGACTGGGCACCCTCATCATATCAGTCACTGGCTCAGGCCCTCTGAGCAGCAGCACCCTTTGTCCTCAGACATCCCTGGTGTCCTCCAAATGCCTCCGTGTTCGCCCTACACCATCTGTGCCTGGGCTTCTGCCACCCGAGCTGGGGTGCACCCCCCTCCATGCCGGGAGCCTGGATAGGTCCTGCCTGTACTCACCCTCTTGTGACCCTGGCCCTGCCCACACAGCGGGTGGAGGTGTCCCTGGAGCTCCATGCGCTGCACCCCACACAGGACTGAGGACTAGCACCTGAGGACGCTGGCCTCAGCTGGGGTGGGGTGGGGTGGGTGTGGGCACCGCAGGCCCAGGCTGTCCACTCACTCTCTGCCCCACACAAGTCCTCCTTCAGTAGTTCATGCTGGGGGCCGCCCAGCCTGCTTCACGGCTGGCAGGCCTGGGGGGGCAGGGTCCACAGTACAAGGTAGGCTCACCTCTTTCCCAAATACCAGTGTGACTGGAGTCTCCCCAGGACCAGACTGTGGCCCATCTGCTCCGAGGTCAGCAGAGGGTGACCTGGGAGCTTCTCCATGGGAGAAAAATGGGGAGCATGCCCTGTGGGCAGGAGGGGAGGACGGAGAGCAGGCCCCCTGGGAGGAGGGGGAGGAGGATGGGGAGTGGGCCCCTGGGAGGAGAAGAGGAGGAGGGGGAGCAAGTCCCTAGAAGGAGGGAGAGGAGGGGAGAAGGAGGAAAAGCAGGCCTCTGGGAGGAGGGGAGGAGGGGGGAGGTGGGGAGCAGCCCCCCTTGGAAGGGGGAGAGGAGGAGGGGGAGGAGGAGAGGCTGGAAGAGGGGGAGGAGAAGGGGGAGTGGGCTCCCTGGGAGGAGGGGGAGGAGAGACAGTGGGTCCCCTGGGAGGAGGGCAGGAAGCTGCAGGCCGAGGCCATGCTGGCGAGCAGGTGAGGAAGGACACCTCTGGGCTCCCGGGGCCCCTGCCTGGCCGGTGGCAGGCTCACCCTTGCAGCTGAAGGACGTGCACGTGTACGGGTGCTGGAGCAGCATGTCTGGTGGGGAAGAGACATGTTTCAGCACAGATGGGTGCCCGGGGAAACCCCCCCCCACCGTGTCCACTACTCCCTGTGCTCGGGGCGAGGGGCCCCTGCGGGAGGTGGTCACCCTGGCCCCAGCCTGTGCCAGGGAGCAGGGGGCCCGAGCTCACGGGGTTTGGGTGCAGGCGCCGCAGGAAGGGCTGAGGCAGGAGGGGCAGGAGGCACTGGACTGGCGAGAAGTCTGAGAGGAGGACGGGCCGCCATCAGTGAGTGGAGGGTTGGGAGGCTGGGGGCCTGGGGGCCGGGCACTAGGGACCCTACAGCCCCAAGGAGGAGCCCCCAGGCTTGTGGGGTGCTGGCCTCTCCTCCCGCCACTGGGCTCCTTTGCCCCCTTCTCAAGCTGGGACCCTGATGCAGCCCCCCCACCATGCAGACCCCCAGGGAGCACCCCACGGTGGCCCGTCCATGGAGACCTCATCCTTCCGGGGAGATCAGGGCCACTTACCCAGTGGGCCTGGGTGTGTTTGAAGGGTGAGGAGCATGCGGCTCGTGTGGCTGGTGGAAGGTGCCCCAGCAGAGGGCAGAGACAAGGGGGTTGGCGTGGCCTTGTGCAGGGGAGGGGTCTCCAGGACAGAAGCCCGTGTCGGGGTGGCCCGCACGGCGAGGGCCAGGTTCCGAGAGAGGGTGATGTCTGGACTGCTCCTGGTGAAACTGAGGCAGGCCGCTCTGTGCCCCTCAGGCCTCTCTGCAGCCTGGCAGGTGCTGTGACAGGACCGGGTTCCAGTGGCAGAGTTACACGTGGTGCATCCTTGGGCTCAGGGGGTTGGATTGATGCTCGAAACTGATGCTAAGACGTGAACTTGAGCACGAGCCCGCTGGTTTTCACTTGGCCGAAGTTTGTGCAGTGGGGTGGCCGCCTCCTTTCTCAGGAAGCGAAGCACGTACCTGAGGCAGGCTGGTGCAAGTAGAGCCCTCCCTGGCTCCTTCCTGAGCCCTGGGTGGGCGCTGGGCCCAGGGTCCCGCTGGGTGCGCCCACTCTGAGCTGGGCCGCGGAGCCCGCCCTGAGCGCCTTTGCGACGGGGATGAGACTGAATTCAGAAGCTCGTCTTTACACGGGCGGCTCATCAGTGCCGGTCTGTGAAAATATCCTCGGTTTCAGGGCGTGTCGCAGACTTGAGGAGTCTCCAGGTAGCAGATTGGGTGCGATTCCAATCAGAGCACGAGGAATACTTGAGTTTGTGGCCTCGGGACAGCCGTGAAGCCAGAAGCGCTGTGTGCCTCTCCTGACGACAGAGTAAAGGGTTTTCGTGATGCTGGCGCGACGGAGGCCCCTGGCAGCCCACGCTGGGTGCAGTCTCGCTGTGTCTACTGTCCTGACCGTGTAGCCCCGGCTCCCCCGGCACACGTGCCCTGGAGCGCGGCCTCTTGGGCTCCGACGGCACCGCCTGGAGCTGCCCCATGCTGCCGGCCAGGGTACAAGTCCCCCCACAGGACCCATGCGAGCACCTGCTGTGGCCACCCTGCCTGTCTCGCTGCTGCTCCCGGGCCTGGTGCTCAGAGTGCCGTCCCCAAAGGCTCAGGGCAGGGCAGAGGTCCCTGGAGCAGGTGCCTGGGACCAGGTGGGGCCCTTCCAGGCAGGGCCTGCATCCCTCAGCACTGGACGCGTCCCATACGCCGGCCCTCTGTCTTGGTGGCTCAGTGGCACTGTGGGTGGCCCGCAGAGGTCAGTGCCCTCGGCCACCAAGCCGTGCAGCGCCCCCTCGACCCGTGTCCTCCCGTGGTGGGGCGCGCAGTTATCTAGGGCCACAGTGGGGGCCTCCCTGCCTGCTGCCCATGTGCTCGGGTGTGTTCATGACCAGCTGTGGGCACTCCCATCCCCTCCCTGTTCCCTGTCCAGGTCCGCAGGGTCCTGGGGACGCCCTGTCCACCCTTCACAGGTGGCTAGCGCGGGGGCCATGCGGAGGGGCCGTGGTCAGCCCTTGGTTTGGTTTCCTGGGTGAGTGTCACTGTGCCCAACTGTGCCGTGGCTGCATCCCTGCCTCCCCTGCCCTAACTGCAAGCCCAGGTGCCCTGACTGTCTTTGTTTCCCAGGCTGGACACTGAGGTTCAGAGGGGTCACCCAGGGCCCCTCAGCAGAGCCTGCTGGGGAGCAGCTCCCCCCTCCTCGGCCTGGAGCCCCAAGGCATCGGGGACCAGCTGTGGCCTGGCCTGTGTGACCCTCAGGCTCTCGGTGGGACCCCTTGTTTGCCCTCTCGTGGCTCCTGGTCCCCTTCTTCCTGAGGGAGTGGTGTTCCTTCCCCCTCCTGGGCCAGGCCCCCCGGTGCCCTCAATGGGCCCACACAGGAGAACAATCAGGCCCACATCCCGCACAGCCTGCCATTGATAGGGAGAGAATGGGGCAAGCGTGTTCCACGGACCGAGGGGGGCTCCCCGCGGGGCCTTGTCCTGTTGCTGAAGGGTCCCTTGTGGTGCCCGTGGCTGGTCCCCGCCCCCCCCACACGTTGTGCCCTGGACACCTCGCCGTGCCAGGACAGACGCCCTGCAGGTCAGGCCCCCGCAAGCAGGGGACAGCGGGGCCAGACGGGTCCTGAGCGCTGTCCCGCCACGGCCAGCGTGGGTCGGGGACTGCCGGCGAGCGCAGCCCTGGAGAGGTGAGGCCGGCTGGGCGGGCGGCGGGGGTCTGGCTTGTTGGCAGGAGTCCAGCGGGGTTTTTCCTGCTGGAAGAATCAGGAGCGTGTACCAACCCTGGGTGCCAGGATGCATCTGGATCTGAGTTTGATCTTGTTCCCAGGCCTCAGGCGTGTGATGGCGTTCAGGCCCGTGAAGAAGTGGGGTGACGTGCGGCCATCCCCCCTTGCTGACCGGGCACCCTGGCACGGGGAGGCCGGGTCCCCACCCATCCCTGCGCTTCTCATCATTCTTGTGGACGGTCCTGTGCTTTCCCGGCTCTGACAGCTCCGCTGTGGACAAGCGAGCTGAGTGGGCAGGTGGGCATCCCCCCCACCCTGGGTGACCGAGGCATGAGTGGCCAGCCGCCCTGCTCTAGGGCCGGGGGAGTCTGTCTATGATTCTGGGCAGGTGCTCATTGGCCTGGGTGGCTTGTCCAGGTCCCCGTGGACATGTCACAGCAGATGTGTCTCAGTGTCTCATGGGCTCTGCAGAGAAGCCAGCAAAGGCCATGGGCATCTTGGGAGTGGCGGGGCAGGTGGGTGGGGTCAGTAGGACAGGCTCCCGGCCCTGCTGGCTCTGCACACGGGGGCAGGCCAGGTGCCGTCTGGGGTCCCCACTGCATCTTGCTTGGCACCCTGCGAGGGTCATGCCAGGCGCCCTGGCCAGTCTGGCTCAGGAGACAGGCTGGTGCGGCCCCTGGGGTGGGTGGGGGGTGGGACCGGGCCCCCCCACCCCAGGGACCCCGCCGTGCCTGCCTGAAGAGGCCTCTGGGGTTGAGGGGCTTCGTAGAAGGACCCAGTGCGGGGAGTGCCTGTGGCTGGGAACTGTGAGCGCTTGTTCTGGGGAATTCCTCTGGCCTGGCTCTCCACGGGGTGCTTGTAAACCTTCCAGAATTGGGGTAGAATTTGCATCTGAAAGACCAGTCGGGCCAGGCCAGCCTTGGAATGTGCTGGTTTCCTTGTTACTTCCCTCTCCTTGTTAACACTCAGTCACATTTTTATTCTGCCCACGTCCCTAAAACTCACATTACCTGGCGGGTGCCTTGCCCCTGGTTTCAGGGGGCACCTCCCTCATGGACCCCTACCCCCAGCCCCCAGAAAGTGTGCACCCTGCCGCCCCCCAGCCCTGGGCCCCCACCCCCAGCACCAGCCCCCCAGCCCCCGCGGAAGGTGTGCACCCTGCTGCCCCCCACCCCAGCCCTGTAGTACCCCCGTTCTGTGGGGCACCCCTGTGGGCTGGAGCTCACAGGAGGCACACAGGTGTGGTCTGGACATCCCAGGATCCCAGTTGCCTGTTACTTCTCTACATGAAGAAACTGGGAGCTTTATATCCACAAACCTCACTTTTTCTACAAGAGCTGGGAGCTATGCTCATCATGCGGGGCCATATCATCAAGTAGCCCTGGGGGCTGCAGGAGGCTGCACACTGGCCCCAGGCTCGTCCACATCCTCACCCCTGGAACCTGCCACGCAGTTGACCTTGAACGGTGTGGGGGAGGGGAGCTTCCATGTCCCCCAAAAGCCTGCTGTTGACCAGGAGCCTCGCCTGTGACATCCACAGTCAGTTAACACGTGTTTTGCATGTGGAATGCATCCCGTGCTCTGTTCTTGGCGTAAAGTCACCAGGGGGGGAGATGTTGTCAAGGGAACCATGGGGAGGGGAAAGGACATGCACGGTATGCCCTATGCGTACCCCAAATAATCCACCTATGAGTGGACCGCACCGACGCAGTTCAAAGCAGTGTTGTTGAAGGGTCAACCCTGTGTCATCCTACGTGGTAAAGGGACTTCACAGGTGTGATTTAGGGTTTGAGTTAAGGACAGGATCCTGGGTCCTCCGGAGGGGCCTGAAATGTCATCACGGGTGCCTGATGAGAGACTCAGGAGGGCGACGGGAAAGAAGATGCTAAGGTGCTATGCCACCAGATTGAGGGAGGGAAAAGCTTCTCCTCTCCTGTCTTAGGTTCTGTCTGTGGGGCCTGTGAATTAAACTAAGAAATGAGAGATTAATAGGACAAAAGGCACACAAGTTGTACTATTGCCACATGCACAGGAGCTTCACAGGCAAGTAAAGACCCAAAGGAAGCAGTTAGACGGTGGGGGGGGTGGGGGGGGTGGTGCTGACACATCACTTAAGTCAAGAGCGGTTAAGTTGTGAGGTGCTAAGGCCAAGGGAAGGCGGTTTGGGCTCCTGGGGCAGTAAACTGTGGGAAGGCAAATAGGAAACTGGTGAGTACGGGGTGTTCAGGAAGGTTTGCTGGGCAGACTCATGTTGGTGCCTTCCCGGGGTCACACTAACCGAAAGTGTGCGTCTTGCGGGCTCGTGGGGAGGCAGCGAGCCCTTGTGTGTGCCGCTCCTCGGCTGCCTTCTGCTTAAAACTGTGCTTCTGCCAAAGTGGCCTGCATGGCCTGGTGCATCCTGATCTTCTTCTCTGGCTCCGAAGCCTGAGGCAGGGACACGAGCCCGGGAGCACAGGAGGCCCCGGGGGCTGGGAAGGCAGCATGGGTCCCTCCACTGGATGCCCGGCAGCCCAGTGGGGCCCACGTCAAGATGGCAAACCCCAGAGCCGCTGAGATGACCCATCGATGTCCGAACCCATGGAGTGTGTGGTGATTTTCTCTGGGAGGTCAGCACGGGTCCTTAGGCTGCCGTCTGCTGGCTCCTGCGGCTGGTCGGGGCGGGACGACCGTATGGCCCTTCGTCTCCCCAGAGGCTCATGCCGCAAGCACTTACACATCCGGGGATGCAGCCGCGGCCACTCCTTGGGCAGGAGGCCGTGTGGTTGACAGTCTTGAAGACACATGGCCATCCTGACTGTCGCCTGCCAGTGGACCTGCTAGAGTCAGAGCCGTGACATGAGGGCCTGGGCGGCGGGTGCCCCGGGCAGCCCAGATCTGCTCCCCCATCCCTGCTGAGGGCCTCCCTTCCCGGGTGCTGGAGGCAAGGAGGAGGATCAGGGACGCGGGGTGGCCTCACAGTTCCCCAGGTATGTGGGGAGCAGGTGCCGCCCCACCCGGTGATAGTGACATCCTTTAGGACGGGACCTGAGGTTGGAGGCCGAGGCAGGAGTGCTGGAGCTGCGTAGATGAGGTGGCTTCCCCTCTGCGTGGCAGGCAAGCTCTTCCTGCGTGAGCTCTCTCCTGGGGGACAAGGTGTAGAAGGAATACAGCGTGGGATGTGCCAGGGCGGTCGTCTCCCGGGAGGCCCAGCAGACGCCCCAGCCATGCTTTGGGGCCGGCTCCATCACAGCTCAGACCTCAGGGGCAGCAGTGGGCAGCTGACACGGGTCACACGGCTCCAGCCCGGGCCTCCCATGCATCCCTCTTGGGGGGCAGCTGGACCATCAGCCCCCAGCAGGCACACAGACATGGAGAGCAATGAGGCATCGACGATGACAGAAAGGAGAAGCCACGGCATGGGCGGCCCCGTCCGGTGGGGGACCGGGAGGACGGATGTGTCTCTAAGGACAGTGGGAATGCGCCCCTGGGGCCGCGGGCCGCCTTCCTCTCCGCTGGGGCTGGGGGATTGGTCCAAGAGAGACTCTGGGAGAAGCTACTGATTGTGGAAACATCGTGATTGTTCTTTAAGAAAAACACACAAAAAAATTGCATTTTCCAATTGCAAAAGCAGTCAGGAGATGCAGTAGAATCCAAAGAAGGATTTAGAAATGCCCCCATGAGCCCAGGGCGCAGAGCTCGCCCCGCAGGCAGCAGGCACCCCTGGCCCACCTGTGACAGGGCCACAGCCTGGGGCTCAGGGCTCAGAGAGCAGGTGCACCTGGCCCAGCGAGCTCACCTGAAAAGCAGGTAGTGCTGCCCCGCCGGTGTGGAGGAGCGCGCGTGGGCGCAGGGGGCAGGGCCGCAGCCCTCCTGGACACAAGCCTCCCCAACGGCCTCGTACGTGAGTAAGCGAGCATTTGAGCTCCAGTTTATCCTCCCCGCGTCACATTTAATGATCTACGTGTCCGTCCGTGCTCAGCAGTAAGCAGGGACCAGATGGTTTGCGTTGCAAGCGTAGCAGGCTGTGATATTACCTAGATATCTGTAGATCCTTGCTGCTGGGGCCACATGGGGGTCAGCGTTTGAGCCCACATCCTTTTGAACTGGTGGGATGGCGGCGGCCAGGGAAGTAGGTGATCGGCGCTTGTCTAACTCCTCTGGAACGCCGGGTCTGGCTGCACCCTGGTGGGTGCTGGCGGATACTAGCAGGTGCTGCTCCATGCTGGGTGGGGGTTTGCAGCCTGGCGGCTGGCACCCCCACAGAGGCAGAAAATCGTTTCCCACTGAAGGTGGAGGGCCCCAGCCTGCTGATGGTGGGTCAGGGCAGGTGGGTGTGCAAGGGGCTGCCCAACGTGACTCCCCTCGGGCTTTTCTAGGTAGAAGAGACGTGGCCCCAGGGACCTGTGCGTGGGGGCAGGGAGTGGGGTCGGGCAAGCTCGGGCAGGTGCTTCCAGTTTCTCAGTTTGTGAGTTGAGTTTTGTGAAAAGAATCCACCTGGTTCTGAAATCTGGTGAGGAGTGTCTTCCGCCATGGCTGAAATGTTTCTAGAGCCTTCTGTCACCTGGGACGCTCTGGGAGGGATTGCCATCCTGGGCTGGGAGCCTGTCCTGGGCAGACAGGGGTGGGTAGCCAGGTGTGCCCACCCCCCACGGGGTCACAGCTGCCGCCAGCCAGTCAGGGAAGAGCAGAGGCCCTGGAAGAGGGTTTGTAGTTAGAAGATGCTAACGAAGCTGTATTGTCATTTGAGGTTCATCCCTGTCCCTGACCACCTGACCTTGAGGCTCATCCCCGACCCTGACCCTGACCACCTGACCTTGAGGCTCATCCCCGACCCTGACCACCTGACCTTGAGGCTTGTCCCCGACCGCCTGACCTCAAGGCTCGTCCTCATCCCTGACTGCTTGACCTTAAGGCTCGTCCATCCCTGATTGCTTGACCTTAAGGCTTATCCATCCCTGACTGCTTGACCTTGAACATGCACCTGGGGACCACGTGGTGTTCTGGGCATGGAACTGTTGCTCTCCATTCGCCATGTGGTCTCCAGGGATGCAGGGGGCGATTAGTTTTACCGTCTCTGTGTTAGGTTTTTAAACTGGGAAGAAAAAATGAAGACCACACAGCCCTGATTTGCCGAGTGGGTTTATTGGCGAGGCACAGCTGCCAGACTCCAGGGGCGGGCCCCAGTACCACCGGCCTGGTTTAGACCATGGCGGGGAGGTGCCTGCTACACCCCCACCTGGGAGTGTGTGTGTGGTGTTGGTGGGACACCTGGCAAGGCCAGCCATGTGCACCAGCTCTATGTGGCCCCGGCTCAGGCTCTCCCATGTCAGGGGGAAGGTTGGCTCCCCACCCCGGTGGGGGGGGGGGGTAGTTACAGGTGGTGTTAAGGTCGGGGCCCAGGCAGATGCGGGCATCGGACTCTGATGGCCACTGGCCGTGGGACTCTTGGAAGTCTGGGCTGTGGTTTCCTTATGTGTGAAGGGGGGTGAGGAGGAGAAGGAGGATGGCCCCAGCTCATCCTGTGGCCGGAAGAGCCCCTGTGACAAGCCCACACATCTTGGTGGTGTGGGGTGACTGACCAGCTCCTCTTCCTCCCCCAGAGCTCATGCAGGGACGTCAGGGCCCCAGCTGTGTCTGCAGGAGGGTGAGGGGTGGCTGCCGGTGGGGGGCAGCTCTAGGGGTGGACGGAGCTGCGGGCAGGTGAGGACGGGGGGGGGGGGGGGGGGCTGCCTCCAGGCTGGTGGCAGGTGGGGCAGGCCTGGCGGGCTGCCTGGCAGTAGTGCTCTGCAGGCCTCCCCTGCCCCTCCCCCATGCAGCTCGTCAGCTTCCGGCCCAGAGCTTCCGGCACCTGGAGGGTCTGTGGAGGCCTTGGGGGACCCGGAGGTGAGGGCGGTGGCAGCCGGCCCCTAGGGAAGCCACATCAGTGCCTCACAAGGTCGAAGAGGAGCGGTTGGCCTTTCCTGGTGACCCCGTGGCCGGCCGGGGCCCATCTGGTTTGCTGCTGCTCCGGGTGGCACTTCCGCCCAGGGCTGCCTGTTGCCCCGCACCTGCAGGTAGGGCTGGCACCAGTGCTGTCGGGGGCCCTGCCGGGTGGTGGCCCCACTGCAGGGACAGGCTGTCCTGGAGGAGAGCCGGGCGGGGCAGGGGCTGTCCGGGTGTCTCTGGTCCCTGCTGGGGGCTAGCAGCGGGCACGGGGCTCTCACGTGTGCATCGTGGGGAGCCGTGCCTGGCGCCTGGCCGAGGACTGCCACGCTCTGCTGCCCGCTGGCGCACGGGGTGGCCCTGCCCGCGTGTGGTCCTCGGTGGGCAGTTGCAGGCCTGGCTGGGTCCCCTGCAGTGTGCGGCACGGTGGCTCAGGCGTCCCTGGCAGGGATGTAACTAGGCAGCAGGGAGTGTGAGCCCCGGGGGACCGTGATGGTGGTGGCGCCTCCGGGGCCCAACTGTGCCTATGTGCGTGGTCACGGGAGGCAGCAGGGCCCAGGTGAGGGCGGCTGTGTCAGCCTGAGGTCAGCCCCCCCGGGGCACAGCCCACCTCGAGGGGCCCCGCATGTCCCTGGTGTGATGATGGCAGGACTGGCAGGCTCCCCAGCAGAGCTCACCCTGGGCGGTGGCTGTCAGGGGCCCGCCGAGGCCTGGGGTGGGCCACCCGTGATACTGCGTGTCCCCGGGGCCCGGGAGCGGGTGGCAGGGGGGCCCTGAGCTCTGCCTGGCAGGCAGCATGGCCAGCTGGCCAGGCTCCAGGACCAGGCCTGCAGGAAACCAGACCTCGGGCCCGTCACCTCCAGTAGACAGGGCCGTTGACGAGCACACCTCCCGACTTCCCGAGTCCTTGACCAAATGCCGGTCACGTTTCCTCAGCCCTTACCCTCCGAAAGGCTCAGAGTCCTGTGCTCTGGCTGGTGCTCGGGACCCACGTTGGGGGGTCCTTTCGTTCTGTCCCCGTGTCCCCATCCCTGGATGAGGGTGCCCAGTATGCATGAGGTGGCACGTGTGCAGCACCTGGCAGGAGGCTCGGCAGGAGCAGGTCTGAGCCAAGCCGCGGTGGTCTCCCGGGGTGCAGTGGCAGGGCCCTAGTGGGGTAGAGCGGGGACCTAGCTTACTCTGGTGTGAGAATGTTCTAGAAGCTCTTTTAGATTTTGATTGATTTTGGTTGCTGTGAATTGTGAGGAGGCCACTCTGCCTTTGTGCTGTGCGGCTCCTATCGTATTCCCAGCACTGGTCCCCGGGAGGGACGGCGCCTCCTCGGGCTGGCTGGAGGCCGTGTGGGCCAGCTAACCCCTCAGCCCGCGTCTTCCCCCCTGGAAGATAACTGCCGCCATGTTTCCGTGTCTCACACATTCTGAAGCACCTGGGAGGTGGCACGGGGCTCGGGACAGGAACGCCCCACCTGCTGTGGGAGTCCACACCACGGGAGGGACAGTGGGGCCAGGCACCAGGGCAGGACACAGGTTGGGTGGGCCGGGGTCCAGTGAGTCTGGCCCGCGATACAAAGGGAGACCCTCTCCCATGTGGATGCTGCAGAGTAGATCTCTAGAATCTGAGGTGGGGGCTGCCCTTGACCTGGGACCTTCAGCAGAGGTCACCCCCAGGCACCTGCTCACCTGCACCTTGTCTGGAGGGACAAGGACATTTGATGTACTGGGGTTTGCTTGGGGCCTAGCCTGCATTGTTTATGTGGCCCTCGTCACTCACACAGCAGCTGGGCCCGGAAGCATCTAGAAGATGAAAAAAACCACAAGGGAGGGTCGATTGGAGGGGTGAACCAGGCCCAGGGTGGGGCTCTCAGTGCTCCCCCCAAGGGCTCTCCGTGCTGGTGTTTACCTCGGGCTGTGACTCTGCGGCCTGTTTGGAAAGTAGAAACGATTGAGAGTCTGGGCATCACCTGTGTGCGGGCGGCTGGCCAGTGGGCATCTCAGCAAAGGTGGAGACCCTGGTGCCCCCCAGGTTAGGGAGAGGCTAGGGTCCTTCCAGGCTGCCTGTGGCACCCCGCAGTATTTGCCCCTTGTCCTCATGGCTGGGGAAGGGCTGTCACTTTGTCTCCTCTGCAGCATCCTGGGGAGGCCGCTCCACCTGCCCAGGGCGACCCCGTGGTCCGCTGTTGGTGGGGCACGGCTTGGTGTGGTTTGAACGTGGATCAGAGGTGGCGAGGTTTCAGGACGGTGAACTTTGCTGCCAGGTGTTCAGTCAGCTGCATCCAGGGCCGAAGTTGGAGTTTCTGGGGGGGTCCCCGTGAAGGGGAGTAGAAGATGGTGAATTGGAGCAAAATGCTGGGGTGTAATGTGTGCGCAGATAGTCCATGGAGGTTGGCACGGCAGCCTGACGTGGCACGGTGAGGGCCCTCGTGCCCCGCCTGGGGGAGGCCCCGGGGCCCTCAGGGTGCCTCAGCCTGGGGCGTGTGCCTTCTCTAATGGGCTCTGCCAGCTGAAGAGCAAAGGCCACGTCCTGCAGGGAGGCCAGGTGCAAGGAAACGGCTTCATCCCGCTCGGCCTTCGCACACTGGAGCTGGACGGCAGCCTGCGGCCGGTCATGCTGGCCTCGCTCTGGAGCCCTGCTGGGTATTTTTAAGGAGTCACTAAAGAAGATGAAGGCAAAGAGAGTAGCATTTTGTGGGTTTTTTAGACTTAAAAAAGAAATCTCCGCCTGGACCTAGGCTTGTCAGGGCTCCAAGGCCTGTCCCTCCTGCGATGGCCAAGACGTGCTGGTCATGCTGCCACTGGGCTGGGCCCATGCAAGGGGCAGGAGTCTGGTCCCCTGGTGAAACTGTGTGCACAGCCCCCGTGGACACTCTGAGGGGCTTGAGCACCCTGGAGGCAGGACACTGCCCCAGGTGGCCCTGAGCGCCATCCCGAGCCAGCCCTGGATTTCGCATGATTCCAGGTGATTCTGTGACACCTTCGTTCCCTGGCAAATGGTAAAGAGAAGGAGACACCTCTTCTGAAGCACCTGCTGTGGGGTTGGAACACCCCTTGTCTCTGCTCTGAGCTCCTGGAGGAGAAACATCAATTCAGAGTGGAGCCAGACACTTCTGCAGAGAGCAGTCTCTAGCCCTGCCTGCTGAGCCATTGCCCGCTCCGTCCCCAGGGCAATGGGAGCCTAGGGACCTGCTGGCCAGTCCTGCAGGGGGGATGCAGGACACGGGAGGGACAGAAGATGCCCAGCTTTGCTGGAGACTCCAGATTCATCACTGCCTTTGTGAGTCTGTTTCTTCTTGACAGGGGTGCCTAAAACCTGCCTCACTAGGAGCTGGGGGTAGTGGGGGGCCACACGGTGGTACCCCCATGGATGGTGCAGCAGGGCTGTGGCCTCAGTGACTAAGTCTGTTGGCACAAACCAAGGGTTCTTTCAGAGGTCTTGCATTGAGAAAAAAAAAAAAAGGCCTTGC
The DNA here is from genome assembly GCF_018345385.1 of Vulpes lagopus. Taxonomy (NCBI): domain Eukaryota; kingdom Metazoa; phylum Chordata; class Mammalia; order Carnivora; family Canidae; genus Vulpes; species Vulpes lagopus. The sequence continues at coordinate 153,907,113 of NC_054825.1, forward strand.
ATTGTAGTCAGACATGTGTACACCCAGGGAGCTAGGCATGGATAAGGGTAGTGATCTCTTGTCTATAACACTGTAATGCCTGTGGAGGGGCTGAGGGAGTAGCTGGGGGTGATGGAGGAGCTGAGGGAGTAGCTGGGGGTCGTGGAGGGGCTGAGGGAGTAGCTGGGGGTGATGGAGGAGCTGAGGAAGTAGCTGGGGGTGGTGGAGGAGCTGAGGGAGTAGCTGGGGGTGATGGAGGGGCTGAGGGAGTAGCTGGGGGTGGTGGAGGAGCTGAGGGAGTAGCTGGGGTGGTGGAGGAGCTGAGGGAGTAGCTGGGGGTGATGGGGCTGAGGGAGTAGCTGGGGGTGGTGGAGGGGCTGAGGGAGGAGCTGGGGGTTGTGGAGGGGCTGAGGGAGGAGCTGGGGGTGATGGAGGGGCTGAGGGAGGAGCTGGGGGTGGTGGAGGAGCTGAGGGAGTAGCTGGGGGTCGTGGAGGGGCTGAGGGAGTAGCTGAGGGTCGTGGAGGGGCTGAGGGAGGTGGAGGGGCTGGGGGAGGAGCTGGAGTTGGGCAGTGACCTGTCCCCGTCCCTCCAGTGGGAGGTGGCATCCCTGGCCCTGGGAGCGGCCACTAGAGCAGCACCCTCACTACCCGCCCCCTCCGGCCCCCCCTTAGGGGAGAGCAGCCACCAGGAGCTGAATGGCAGCTAGGGCTGGAGGGAAGCGCAAGCGGCGCTGAGGTAGAGCGCCCCGCGGTTTATCGCACAGAGCGCGCGCCTTTGCCGGACGAGACCGTGTTGGGCGCCCGCAGGGGCCGAGCGCGCCACGTCCCGAGTCCCCGGGCGGCGTTTCCCGGCCTGCCAGGCAGTGCGTGCGTGCTCTGGGCTGTGGGCCGCGCCGGGGCGCAGGCACGGGCCTTCCGACCGCTTCACGGTGTCCCCCGCGTGGCGACTGCACGTCCGCAGACAGGCTCTGGGTACGGGAGCCTCTGGGTGGAGCTCGCTGGAGGCCAAAATCAGGCTTTAAAAATGAAGTTTAAAGGGCGCCTGGGGGCTCGTCAGTAGAGCACATGACTCTTGGTCTCAGGGTCATGCGTTCAAGGCCCATGTCAGATGCGGCTCCTACTTAAAAAATGAATTTTAAGTCAGAAATTGGCAAACGTCTGAGGGTGCCACCTTCTCCTCTTTAATCCTGGAACACCGAGCGGCCATCAGAGGTGCTGGCGGAGCGCCGGGGGCCCACGGATGCCCCCCGCGGGAGAGCCCAGGGAAGGGCACGGCTCACTCAGAGGGCCCGCCCCCGCTCGGCCAGCGCCCAGGGGACACCCCCCAAGTCCGTGTGCGGCAGCAAGCTGCCCCTGCCGCCCCAGGGCACCGGCCGGCTGGGATCCCGGCCCTCCCCGGACCGTCCTCCTGTGTCAGTCCCTCGGTGGGGGTCCGACAGGACGTACACGTGGGCAAACGACGCAGAGACTATCTGCTGTTCTCGGGAACTGGTGCTTTAATAGAATCCATGTCGTCAGCCTCACAAACGGAACCAACCGGACATCAGAGTCTGTGCCTTACTTGGTGCCCCCAAGTGAGCGTCCCCGTCGGTCCCCGGGCGACATCGTGGCTGTGTCAGCGATGACGCTCCCTGCGCTGAACTTTCCATCCCGCGCACTGACTTGTGTTGTTGCTGGACGTTTGTACCTCTCTGTTCCCGTCACCAGTCTCACCCATCGCCCACCCACCCCCGCTGGTGACCCCAGGTTGTGCTCCGTCTTTAAGACTCTGGTTTTCCGTTTGTTCATTGGTTTCATTTAGATACCAGTGTAACCAAGATATAGTGTTGATCCTTGTCTGAGTGACTTACACTCTCTAGGTCCTTCCATGTCATCATGAGTGGTAACGTGTTCATTTTGTTCTTTGTTTTTAAATATTTTATTTATTCATGAGGACACACAGAGAAAGAGGCAGAGATGCAGGCAGAGGCAGAAGCAGGCTCCCTGTGGGGAGTCCCATGCGGGACTCGATCCCAGGACCCCGGGGTCACGCCCTGAGCCGAAGGCAGACGCTCAACCACTGAGCCACCCAGGCGTCCCATGTTGTTCACTTTGGTGGCTGAGTAACATTCCAGTGTGCGTGTGCCCACCACACCTTAATCCACTCGTCTATCGAATGACGCTTGGGCTGCTTCCGTATCTTCACCGTTGCCAGTGGTGCTGCAGCGAGCACAAGAGCGTGTGTGTCTTTTCAGATTACTGTTTTTAGTTTTCCTTGGTAAACGCCCCGTGGTAGAATTACTGGGTCATATAGTAGTTCTGTTAATTTTTTGAGGATGCTCCATACCATGAGCACGCCAATCTACACTCCCACCAGGAGCGCACAAAGGCTCCTTTAGCCACTATATTCCTTTTAGCAGCTGCGTACTGTTCCATCCCACGGACGCAACACGATTTATATACAAGCTGATTTGTGCACATACGGTGTGTGTGTGTGTGTGTGATGTCTCCAGAGTTGCCCTGTGGAATAGCCTCCTACTCGTACGTGGGGTGTATCCAGCTGAATTGCTGGTGGACAACTGCTGCGTCAGGAGCCCTTGGCACATGTTGGCCGGGGTACGTGGACACTGCCCCTGCGCCTTCCTTGCGGTGTCTCATAGCCAGCTGGTCCCATGGCTGCCCTTCTCAGAGGCGGGACGGTAGCATCTTGCTTAGATGTGCAGACCCCTGCTAAGGGTAAGGAGCTTGGGGGGGTGATGTCACAATTGCAGAACATGGGCAGGGTGTGTGCAAGAGCTGCTTTGCCTTCCCTCCGTGCTGTGGCTGGAATGGTCACTGGACAGCTGCCCAGGGCATGGGCCTTGGGGCTCCCACACTCACTGGCACCCTGGGGAGGGGGGGATGGGAAAGGCCAAGTCCCTCATGCAGGAGAGGAAACACTCTCTCCCTTCTGATTAATTTTGTGCTTTTACCTTGCAAAAGGACGCTCGGATTCTTTTTATGTGCATTACAAGTGGGTACGCATGTGTGGCTCGAGGAGATGCGCGAGTCTGTCGCATGCACGTCTTCGGGGTGGTGGTCCCTCATTACAGTGCATGGATTTTTCTGTTGAGAAACAAGGAAGGACTGGCGTGGTAAGAGGGCACAGATGGCCGGGGCTGGGGCCGGGGCCTGGTCGTTGGTGGGGCCGGAAGTGTCTGGTTTTGCTCTGAAACCACAGGTTAGGAGCTGCTGGGTGGAGGGAAGCTGGGTGTGCAGACCTAGGTCAAGGTTAGAAGGCGAGGTTGCCACGCCCAGGTGCGTGTGAGGGGGTCCACGGTGCAGACCCACATACAGGCATCCCGACCTGGCAGTGGTGTCGGGCGCTGTGAGATGGGGGAAATGCGATGCCCGCCTCGTCCGGCCCCCAGACGAGCAGCTCTGGGCTTGTACTTGTGGAAGTGACGGAGGCTTACTGAACTAACAGAAGAGAGACGTTTTTCAGTTTTAAAATTCTCAGCATTCATGTTGTTTATCTGAACCTCTTGCTATGTGTGAACTGCTTCCCCCCCTACCCCCATGTTTTTGGGAGTGTCTGGGTGGCCACTGTGCGCTGCCGGCCTGTGCCATCGGGTTTGCGTGTCACCTGTCCATTTCTTGTGACAGCACCTGCCCTGGCGTTTAGACAGCAGGCGTGGGTTCTGGGAGCTGCAAGGGTGCGGCCTTGTCTGGCGATGCTTCTGCTGGCTCATGGGTGAAGATATTTTTGCTTGTCAGTTGGCCGTCAGCAGGAGCCAACCCAGAATCAGAAAGACCCAGTTCGGCCTCTGCAAGCCTGCCACCATGAGACCAGTACTGGGCCGGGGGGGGGTGGGTGGGGGTGGGTCTCATTTGCTCAGGATTCATGGGATGTGTCTCGGGCGGCAAGGCTTCCCCGGGGAACCCTGCCTGGAAGTCGTGCATCACAGGTGGACGCGTGGGAGTGGGCGCAGCTGGCCCCCAACTCCGCAGAAGCCGTGGGATGGGGTGTCGGCAGTGCTTCCGGGGAGTGCTTTCCACTTCTCAGCTGTCTTCAGAAGACCGGCAAGAATTGTAGCAGTTCTTCAAGCAAAAGGAAACCAAAATATTCAACCTCAGAAAAAAAATGCAAGTGTTTGATTGTGAGGTTTCAGGCCCATGCTGGATCGTTGCGAGCCCTCGAGGGTCTGGCACCAGTGTCCTCGACCCCCTTGTGCATCCAGCCTGAGGCCCACTGGGGCCGCCAGCCACTCTGGGCCTCTGCGATACCCTGCCCATCCTGGACCCGGCTGCCCATGGTGAGGGCCACACCCTGCAGGCCGGGTTTCGGGGAGGTGTGTTCTTTGTGGATCTGAAGCTCACAGGGTGCTCAATTCTGTGTCCACAAGCAGCGGACCAGCCCCAGAGGCCGTGTTTGATTGGCTCCTCCTGCAGGGAAGTGGCTGCGGTCAGTGCTTGGGGACCGGCCAGGTTGCACTTCCTTTCTGGGCACGATTGCACACTCCCTCCTCCCTCCCGTTTGCACAAGTGCGCAAAGGCCTCACCCATCCTAGGCCAGGGCCGGCCTGCCTGGGGCCCCGGGGGTTATAGAAGAAATTGCTGAGACTTTCTTCTTAGTTGTGTCCAGAAGGGATGCTCAGCTGCCGTGGACGGAGGATTTCGATGTTGAAACGTTCTCCTTTCCTGTCACTTTCAGAGCCCAGGCTTCTGAGGACACCGTCCTGGGAACAACAGGGGGCAGGTCCTGGAAGGAGAAGATCCAGGTAAAAACGCACGGCCTCCCCACCTGTGTCCCCTCAAGGCAGGGCCGAGTCCTGGTAGAAGCTTTAGTGGGGTCCCGGGGACACTGGTCCCAGCTCCCTGTGTGCTTGGGTTGGAGTTGAGGGAGGTCAGGACATGCTCTGCAGGGCGCCTGTCCGTCTTGGTGCCGGGCACCTGGAGCCCAGCGCACAGCCGTTCTCTCTGCACCCACCCTCACCGTCACCCTCCTGCTCCCTGCTTCCTTCTCAGCTCTCTCCCCTGGACAATTGCAAAGCTCCATCATCTCTTCTGGGGGCGCAGGGGCCTTGTCAGTGGTGTGATTGCAGGGAGGGTGCTCTGTGTCACCCTGGCCCAGATTTGGGGTCATTTTGTGGTTCGTCTTCATTTCAACCATGTAGTTCCAGCTTGAGGGGAAAGAGAAAGAATTGAATGTAAAAGCAGAAGGAAAGCCCACGCCTCCCGTCCTCCTGCCTCGCTCTGGCTGCTCTCCAGCAGCCCTGCCGCCCCGTGTTCCCCGGGACCTGTCTGGGCCGGTATGCTGGGGCACCGTTAGTGAGCACGGCTTTACCTCTAGGGGCACTTAGCACTTTCCGTGTGTTTGCCTGGGCCCACGCGTGTGCACTGAATCACCAGCCGTGTTGGGCCAGGGGCTGCTTTGGTAGGTGGCTGTGCAGAGCAGGAACTCTAAGCCCTGGCGCTTGGCTGACAAGTATTTTCCCCCCAGGTCATGTATCTTCAATTGTGTTATCTATTTATTTTAATTTTTTAAAAGATTTTATTTGAGAGAAAGAGATAGAGATATAGTGACTGAGACAGCACAAGCAGGAGTGGAGGGAGCAGACTCTCAGCTGAACAGGGAGCCCAATGTGGGACTCGATCCAGGGACCCCGGGATCACGCCCTGAGCCAAAGGCAGAGGTTCCACCATGGAGCCACCCAGGTGTCCCTGTTGATTACATTTAAAAAAAATATTTGGGGGATGCCCAGGCACCTACCAGGCAGGTGCAGCAGTAACTGCAGAGTGGTATAGATGTGGCACTCACTGTGTACGAAGCCAACACGAACACGAAGCCAACACAACTGTGTACGAGCCTGTGGGGTAACATCTGGTTCCTGAACCCATCCTGAGCTGAGAGGACAGGGCCATCTCTGCGAGGTGGTAATGCATTGGTCCCACAGCCAGTGAGGGAGAAAGGAGCCCAGGGCTGGAAGCTGGGAGCAGGGGGTGGGGGTCAGTCGGAGGACAAGAGTGCTGTGGGCCAGCCTGGGGGCAGGGGTGGGCATGGGGGGTGGTCAGCCTTGGGGACAGAGGTGGAGGGGTGGGGAGGGTCAGCGTTGGGGGCAAGGGTAGGCGTGGGGAAGCCATGGGTAGGTGCATGTCCTCTGCTGGCCAGGCTACAGGGTTGAGGGAAGCAGGGCTTCACCCACCCCGTGTGCGTGGACCAGGCCCCTTGGGCCCCATGGGCCCCATGGACCCCATGCACAGCTGTCACCAGAAAGCCCTTCCACAGACTCGTGGGTGCCGGCAAGAGTGCTCTGAACGTTGGCTTCACATCCTGCTGGTCAGTGTGGCCCTGAGGTCTTCAGGGGGCAGGGAGAGGTGGCCCCTTTGTGGTCCCCCTGTGACCCTCCCACCCCCACCCAGGGCCACAGGCAGTTGGTCCCAGGAGGGGAAGCCAGTCCCAGGGAGCCTTGTGGTCCTCGGTTCCCGCAGCAGTCAGCTGTCACATCTAAGAACAGAATGGCAGGTCAAGACTGTCCTCCTGCAGCAGAGTGCACACACCACACACGTGTGTTCACGTGCATGCACACGTACAGGCGTGCACATGTGGATGCACACAGGTGCACAAATAGAGGTACACAGGTGCATGTGTACATGCATGCACACAGGTGTGTAGTTCACATGCACACATACAACTGTGTGCATTATATGCACGTGGGTTCATGCACTTACATGTCCACGTTGCACACATGTGTGCACGCACCTGCAGCTGTGGGGGCAGTTTCCTGAACAGAACCCTCGCTGGCTGCTGTCTTCTCCACTGCAGTCCCTGACTTGGTTCAGAGGCACCGGGGGGAAGGCTGGTGGGTGACCGGCACTGACAGACTGAGCGAGGGGCTCCGAGCCCCCTCCCTCCAGTCTCTCAACGCCCAGAGTGGGGTCGTGCACTCCTCATGAGCTAGCGCATGGCCATGTAGGTACTGGGGCCTGTGCGGTGGAACCCTGCCTCCCTGAAGGGCTCCTGGTTCCGTGTGACACTTCTCTACTGGGGACACACAATGCACACCGGTCACTTGGCTCCCAGTGACAGGCTCCTGCTGCTCAGAAGCGCCTGGGAAAGCCAAGGCAACTGGCATGATCCACTTGTTTCCATTTTAGCATTTATGCCATGGTCCCTCCTGCTGCATGTCCCCCATCCGGGAATTCTGGAGCCGGATTCCTGTAGGAGCACTTGGTGGCCGCAGGTCCGCGTGCACGGGGCATGTGCTCTGCTTGGTGGGGCTTCGGTTCTATGTGACACCACATGCTTGTTGGAAAAGAGAACACGAAGCCCTTCCGGTGTCCTGCAGAACATGAAGCACCCACTGCCGCCCCCCCGAAAAGCCGTCTGGGGAACGTGGCCCTCTCCCCTTTGTTGTTCCTGTGGATTTTTTAAAGACGCTCAGGAAGCTCGTGTGTGCTGCGGCACAAGGAGCATGTCTGCTGAGTGACCTGGGGTGGCCGGGAGCAGGTGGCCGCCCGGCTCCTGAGTGGCCGAGTCTGGGTGGGTCCAAGGTGAAGGGCAGTTAAGAATTCCCCCTCTCCTCACGTGGACCGATTTGAGCAAGCCACGTGTGCAGCAACCTATGTGTGCAATAGCCCGTGTGCAGCTCCCTACGTGTGCACGGTGCCACCCCAGCTCACCTGTGCGTTTGTCAGGCTGCACAGCCCCTGCTGGAGCTCTGGCCACTGCACCTGTCATCCTGGGGTGGCCCGCCCAGAGTGTTCTATTGTGAAGCATCCTGTCTCCAGCACCCCCAACCCCAGCCCTGGTCTCCTAACTGGGGTGTGCATCTACCCGGCCCCACCCACTGCAGAAGGGGCCAGGGCCACAGGCACGATCAAGGCCTTCCATGGAATGAAGAGGATGAGGCCAGAAGCAATAGGAGGGAGGGTAGGCATCCGGCCAGGAGTGGCCCTGGAGCCAGTGTCGCTGTGGGCGAGGCCCAGCTGCCAGGGCCAGCACAGGAATATTCTGGAGGACAGGCAGCTTGTGCCGAGGCTGGAGGTGGGGCATGGTGTTGCTGTGGAAGATGGCAACGGGGTTCTCTGCCTCCCCGCCCTGTCTCCTCCACAACAAAGTCCCTGCGCCCTCGGCCCCACTCCTTGTCACACGGGGTCTTCTACTCCCGGCTATTCTTCCTTCTTGGGAAGAGACAGACCAAGTTGCTCCCTTGTTTTGCTGGAGCAGATCCTTCAGGAGCTTTCTGAGAAAGGCCGCTGTGGGACGCTCTGAAAGAGCTTTGAGAGCCCTGGTGTGAGACGAGTTCCATGTACCCTCCGTGTTGACAGTTGGACACTGTGCGGGATTCTCCTCCAGGATGTTCAGGGCGTCCTCCTCCTTCAAAAGGTCATTCTGCAGGGCTCTGTCCCCCTGGAAGCTTCCAGGACCCCTCGCCCCACCTTTGTCCCCAAGGGTCTCAGATGTCACCACCATGCGCTGGGAATGGTGGTCTCCTTTCCTTCATCACACCGCCGGGGGCTCCCGTTCCGTAAACGCGTATCCTCCGGTTCGGGACCTTCTCTTATCATCGCCCTCTCATTCTCCACGTCTCCTCCTCCTGCCTCCAGAGCTCCTGCCAGCTGCTCCTGGGCCTCCGCACCCCAGCCTCCCGCCCCCTCTCCCCTTGCCCGGTCCTTATCTGCGCCACCTTGACGAAGCTGCCTCAGTTTTATCTTCTCGTCCTTCCCCTGGACGTTCTGTTCCTGTCATCAGAATTTTAATTTCTGAGTTCACTTTCATTTCCTGGGGTGGTTTTCCTCCGGCATCCTGGGCTCCGGCCGCGGCTCTGTGTGGTCCATGGAGCCTGCGGACTCCCAGCCAGGGGGTGCCAGCGCTGGTGGGGGGGGCACAGATGGTATCAGACTGCACGACACAGGCTTCGATGCGCCATGCGCGGCGTTGACAGTAAAGACCTCGCTGCTTTTGCTGTGTGTTTTCCCACTGGCCGTGCTGTTACTGGTCACCGATGCGCCCCAGCGGCCACCCGCCTCCTGCACGTGTGGGGCGGAGGGTGGGCGCTGTGCCCCCATGCATCTTGTGTTGTCTCTGTGTTCAGTGACTTCGTGTCAGGAGCTTGAAGGCACCTCTGACACCCCCAAAAATGGGCATATGGCACAAAGCAGGGCACGTCCCCCACCCTGCCGTGGCTCTTGGAGGCCTGGTGGCTGGGGCTGAGCCCACACAGTGCCTGTGACCCTCACCTGTTTGTGTTCCGGTTCCACAGCGCGGTCACATTCCCACAGGCTATGGTGCTCTCCCCATTTTTGTCCTGATGTTTTATGCCCTTGAGCGTCACAGGATTGGGCTTTAGGACAGCAGGGCTGAACCTCTGTGTGGGCTCCAGGTGGTGCATGGCTTCTGCCATCAGCAGTGTCTGGGTCCTCACCTAACTGCTCCCACAGTGACCTGTGTCGGGGACCCAGCCGGGAGTCAGCGCTGCCCCTGGGCCCTTGTAAACCGGACTCTAGGCTCTGTGTTGGTATTTGGGGGTGGCGGGGATGACACATGCCAGTGGGCCTCGAATCTGCAGCCAGAGGTGCCCTGGGCAGTGGGCACCTCACACGTGCACCTCTTGTGATTGGGAGGCACCTCTCTGAGCTGGGGTGGTTTTTTTTTAGTAAACTCTATTCTTCTGAACAGTTTTAGATTCATGAGGAAACAGAGCATAAAGCACAGGGTTCCCATGTACCCCATCCCCACGAAGAAAACCTTACTCTGCCGGCTGCTGCTGGTTAGTAAGTGTACTCTGGGGAGGTATCTGTTTGGAATTCTAGCCAACTGCTGGTAATAAAAACCTGGAAAACGGTAACTTGAAGAGACTACTGGCTTATTAGCAGGTCTGGAGGCAGGCAGAGAGAAGGTGTGAGGTCCCCAGTGGATTTCCACTTGGCTGTTCTTAGAAGGAGACCCTGGTCTTCATGTTTGCGAGGTGGCGCCCAGAGCTCCAGCCATCCAGTTCAAGTTCCAGGCACCAAATGGAGGAAAAACTGAAGGCAAAACTGCCAATGCTAACCGAGTCAGCTTTCCTGGGATTTGCACCTGATACCTTCCGTTCCCAGTTCTTCAGCCTCTGCTGCCTCCAGGGAAGCTGGGAGTTGTAGTGAGCTGGGCGCACTGGTGTCCCCAGGGAAACTGAGACCCTGTCAATAAGCAAGAAGGGACGCGGATGCTGGGACAGGCAGTAGGCATGGAACAGGGTGAAGGGGAGGCGGCTGTGGGGGCTCCGGTGCGGGTGGGCATGGTGGGGACGGCCCGGGGGTGGAGGTCCACGTCACCCACACAGGCCACTCTTCCCGGGGCCTCAGTGTCCCCCGGTTCCCCAACTGTTGGGGCTCGCTGGGTGCTGGGGGCTGCCTCATGCAGGGTCACAGGGGACCCGCACAGGGAGGAGCCTCGCCCCCAGCTGGGGGCAGGATGGCAGGGAGCCCAGTGCCCTCGGGACTGCTGTCGCGCTGCCACATGGACTCAAGTAGCCGGGACAGAGACCCCGCGGCTCAGTAGTCCCTGAGAAGGGTGCCCGTCTGGCCATCGGGGGGCAGGCGGGTGTCTGCACAGGACATGCCATCCCAGGAGCAGGAGCCAGCAGGCGCCCCAGCTGCAGGGCCTGACGCAACCTTGGGGAGAGGATGGGCGCCGGGAGGACAGAACCTGGCCCGGCAGGCGGGCGAGCCGCTGAGGCCCCACCGTGCCCTCCCCACAGGGCCCCACGAGCCCCTTCCTTTGGAGGGGGGTGGCCATCCTGGTGCCCTGTGTACATACGAGAGGCAGAGGTGCGCTATAGCACCCCGTGCGGTCCATGTGGTGGCGGGGGCCAGCCATGTGGGGTGCTAGGTTTAGGGCTCGGGTGAGGATTCCAGGGGCGGGACAGGGTGGCCTCCTGGCCAGATGAGGCAGCCCAGGAGGGCTTCCTGGAGGCGGTGGCCAAAACGTCTCCTAAAACCTTCTCGGGAGGTTTGGTTGGGCTGGAGGTGCTAAGGCACAGCAGGAACTGGTGTATGGTAGGTTTGGGGGCCCTGTGGGGGCGCTGAGCAGCAGGGAACTGTTGGGGGGACTGGGTGTCCACAGACATCCCTGAGGGCCAGTGAAGTTCAGGAGGCTGGTGGTGATGCTTGGGGTGAGAGGAAGGCTCCAGAGGGGGCCTAGGGCTTGGCTGGACTGAGGGACCCACAGGCGGGATGAAAGGAAGACAAGGGGGTGAGCAGGGCCTGCCCTGGGCTGAGAGGACAGACTGTTCCACTGGCTCCCAAAAGCAGGAACCTGGGCTGGGGGGCTGCGAGTGGACACTGTGCTGGGCCCCCTGGGGGAGGGCGGGGAAGCACAGGGTCCTGCTGTGACATACCTGCACCCCCCTGCTGGATAGGCAAGGGTCCCATCTCTGCTCCCACAGCTGTTTGGGAAAAGCCCACAGGAACCCTGGTCACAGTCCCGCTGGGGTCCCGGTGGGGACTCAGGTCAGGGACAGCCCCGCCTCAGCGACCTGCAGTGAGGCTGAGCTGCCCCTCACCACAGGCCGCCTCATACACGGCACATGGGGCAGAGCGTGGGTGCCGGGAGACCTGGGGACCCCAGCCCACAGCCTCTGTCCTGCTACCCAGGGACCCCTGTGAGCCCAGAGCTACTCCATGGGGACATCCCAGGTGGGGCTGCAGGAGCAGGGCCGTGGGGGTGGCCGTGTCTGCTGCGGGAGGTCAGCCAGCCTGCATGGCGAGGTCACCTGTGTGTGTGCGTAGGCATGCATATGTGTGTGCGTGTATGCATGTACTTGGTGTGTGTGCATGTGTAGGTATGTGTACGTGTGCGTGGCTGCCTGCATGTGCATGTGTACGTGCATATGTGTGCACACACATGTGTGTGCGTGTGTGCGTGTGTATGCATGCACACGTGCCCCGGCTTAGCCTCCACCTGCTGCTCCTGCTCTTGGGCCCTGGCTGACCTGCTGACGAGGTCTATGGAGCTGGGAAGCCAGGGTTGCGGTGATCCTGTCCCCTGGTTCAGGCATTTGCATCACGTTGCAAGCTGACCATGAGCGTCCATGCTGGGGGGACGCTGAGCAGCCAGGGGGGTGGTTGTCCAGGTCCGGCCCCCATCTGTCCTGGAGCTCTGCCCCTGGGTGACTGGGACACAGTGTTGCCCTGGGGCGTCCCCACCACCCTGCCCCGGCACAGAGCAAGCCAGGGGCCCAGGGAGATATACCCAGCAGGTGCTCCTCTATGCATCCTGACCTGTGACCTTCCTTCTCGCTTGCTTCCAGAATTTCTTCGTGAGGCCACAGAGAAGCGCACCATTGAAGAACCGGGTGGCCCTTGACATCTGCGGCGGGGACCTCACCCAGTGCCTGGGAGATGCGGGTCCTCAGCATTCACACCATCCACCCGCTCCCGGCCGTGCTGCGGGTCGTGGCCCCCTGGCTCTGAGCAGCATTGGCCGTCACCCCCACCACGGGCTCCCTGCCCACGAGCCTTCACTACCGGAGTCCCCCCCGTGGCGCCTGCGCGTGAGAATGTGTGCCCCCATCGGCGGGCTGCTTGCCGCCCTGGCCATGGCATTTGGGATGACGGTGGCATTCGCACCGGTCCCCAGGATCACCTGGGAGCACAGAGGTGAGGGCTGGCCCTTCCCTGGAGGACTTGCGGGCAGCGGGGGCTGTGCTGGGTCTGGGGGGAGGGGGTGCTGTGCACCTGCAGCAGGGGAAGAGCCTCGGCCCCGGGGTGCACATGCCCAGCTGGTGCAGGGCCCCCAGGAAGGATGCTTCCCCCTCGTGCGCCCGAGGGAGTGTGCACGCGGCCCAGGCCCGAACCTCAGTGAACGCCACTCCAAGGGCCTTGAGTGACGGGTGGCCGAGCATCCAGCCAGCTGCTCTCATCTGCTCCATCTCCCTCTCAGGAGCCGTGTCCTGAGACCCCAGGTCCCCCGGGCTCAGTGCAGCAAGGGCTCACAGGGCCCAGCCGTGTCGTGCGGAGCCCCAGGCCATGTGCCTGGGAGCCTGCGTCCGCATGTCTGTGCCCAGCCCTGGAAGATGAGGAGAGCAGGATGGCAGGCCAAGGAAACCCGGGTTCAGACCCCTCCACGGGGGCCGGGCCACAGCGAGCGCGCTTACGTAACTGCCCATTGCCCGTGCCTCATGTTCCTGCATATCGGCACCATGACCTCGTAAGAGAGGAGGCATCCCGCGTTTCTCTGTTTTATAAGTTGGTGGTGCTTGTCCCTGAAAAATACTCAGGTTAAGGGACATATTTACCAAAATATTTTTTTTAAGGTTTTGAGCTAAATCATTTTTTTTCACTGAATAAGGAAAGCTTAGTTCTATTTTTTATACAGTTTATCTGTGTTATGATCAAACACACATACCAGAGTATGCAAGCACAGCAGTCAGCAGCCTGAGGCGTGCAGGCAGCCGGTGGTCTCCTGGGAGGTCACGAGGTCATGCTCCTCAGAGGTCACATTCCTGGGAGGCCACAAGCCTAGAGGTCATGCTCCTCGGAGGTCACACTCCTGGGAAGTCACGAGTTCAGAGGCCACACTCCTGGGAGGTCATGGGCCTAGAGGTCATGTGCTTAGAGGCCATACTCCTGGGACGTCCTGCTCCAGGGAGGTCACAATCCTGAAAGGTCCTTCTCCTGGGAGGTCACGTGCCTGGAGGCCACACTGCTGGGAGGTCATGCTCCTTGTAGGTCACACTCCTGGGAGGTCATGGGCCTAGAGGTCATGTGCTTAGAGGCCATACTCCTAGGAGCTCCCGCTCCAGGGAGGTCACAATCCTGAAAGGTCCTTCTCCTGGGAGGTCACGTGCCTGGAGGCCACACTGCTGGGAGGTCATGCTCCTTGTAGGTCACACTCCTGGGAGGTCATGTGCTTGGAGGTCATGCTTCTGGGAGGCCACATCCCTGGGAGGCCACACGGAGTGCAGGGTTTGGAATCAGCTGGGCTGGAAGGAGTAGGAAGGGATGTTGGGCCACAGCACTGGTTAACCACAGTGGCTTGGGCCTTGCTGGGTCCTCTGCTCTTCGTGGCCATCTTAGGCCGGGGGCTGGCCTCGTGGCAGTGGGTCCCGGCCGTGCTGCGGGTCGTGGCCCCCTGGCTCTGAGCAGCATTGGCCGTCACCCCCACCACGGGCTCCCTGCCCACGAGCCTTCACTACCAGAGTCCCCCCCGTGGCGCCTGCACGTGAGAATGTGCGCCCCCATCGGCAGGCTACTTGCCGCCCTGGCCATGGCATTTGGGATGACGGTGGCATTCGCACCGGTCCCCAGGATCACCTGGGAGCACAGAGGTGAGGGCTGCCGGGCCCTGGCGACCTGACGGTGTGCTGAAGCCAGGCAGGGTGCTCGGTGCATCCCAGTTCAGAAGGGCCTCACCTTCTCCCTTATCCCCAGAGGTGCAGCTGGAGAAGTTTCACGAGCCCGGCATCTTCAACTACTCGGTGTTGCTGCTAAGTGAGGACAAGAGCACCCTGTACGTGGGTGCCCGGGAGGCCGTGTTTGCCCTGAGTGCACTCAACGTCTCCGAGAAGCAGCACGAGGTATGGCATGGGCTCCGCTCTTCTGCCGTGTGGGCCACAGACCTTCTGGGGTTTTCTCCTTGAGCCTGCACTTCGGCCCCTCCTGGGGTGTGAGGCCCCTCACTGGCCATGAGGCTGCTCACCCTGTGGCCGGCCCACAGTATTCTGCACGCCTGCGAGCAGCCTCCCGCCCGCCTGTGAGCAGCCCGTCCCGGGGTGCACCGGGGCAGCCTCCATCGTCCCAGGCCAGCCACTCACCCAGGGGCCACCCTCCTTTCCTCCTGGGGTTGTGAACTCTTCATCATGGACAATCTTAAGCCCATGCAGGAGTAGAAGTGATGTCGATGAGGCCTGTCCCCCCTCAGCTCCTATAGCCCTGAGTCACCTTCCTGCACCCATGTCCTTGTGCTCTGGTCCCTCTGGAGGCTTCAAATCCAACCCCAGACCCATGCTTCATCCATAAGGGGTTCCCTGGTCTCCTTCCTAAAGAAAATGATTCTTTTTTGTCAAAATAACCAAAATACCACAATCACAGCCTAAAAATGTTATCAAAATAGTTGTTCAGATTCCAGAAACCATCATAACTGATGTCTGAATGTGGTTGAGATCAGGCTGTTCTTGGGGTCAGCCACTCTGCCCATCAGGTGTCCCCAGCCTCTCGCTGGGAAAGCCACCTCCTGCGTCTGGGCAGACCTGTCCACCGAGGCAGGGCCCCCCTCCCCGCCCCTGGTGCAGAGATGCAGGTGCATCATGGACCGCATCCAGGGACTGCCCGGCCCAGCCTCTCCTTCCCTGTCCAGGAGCAGGAAGTTGTCACCAAAGGGGACATTCACGTCCCCAGGAGCCGTTCCTTTAGACATGGCTGGATCAGCACCTGAAATCCTGGCCTCTGTTTGCCTGTTTTTCACGCCCTACGCCCTCCATCTCTCCCAAGGGAGGTAGTGGCATTTTGGTTATTTGGATTTTCGGAACAACCTTGGAGTCGTGAATTTGAGCGCATCAGCAGGGCCTTGCTCCGTGGTAGCCCGAGCAAGACCTGCTGCTCAGACTGTCCCTGGCTGATGGCAGCCTCCCATAACCATAGGTCCTAGGCTCAAGTCGGTGGCTGGGGTTGGCTTCTTGCTCTCTGGAACTGAGCAGGGCCGAGCTGGTCTTATGCGTTCTCCGCCCCAGATGTCTGTGCTTTGTTCTGCCGTTGGCTCCCGAGTCTGGTATCATCGGGTTTATTTCTGCCTGACTGATAACCGATAACCCAGATGCTGGCCATCGGCCTCTGAAAAGAACGGGGTGGGCAGCCTGGGTGGCTCAGCCTGTCTTCGGCTCAGGGTGTGGTCCTGGGGTCCTGGGATCGAGTCCCACGTCGGGCTCCCTGCACGGAGCCTGCTTCTCCCTCTGCCTGTCTCTGCTTCTCTCTGTGTGTCTCTCATGAACAAATAAATAAAATCTTCAAAAAAAATAATTTAAAAAAAAAGAATGGGGCTGTGCCGACCTCTGGATGTGTGGTTGGAGCCCACATGGCTCTTTTTGTGCATCCTGTGTCCCCTCGGGGTGAGGGAGGGGTCCCCTCAGAGACCAGGGGCCCATCAGCGTTCATGTTCCCGTGTCCTTATGCATTTTATGTGGATGGAGATGAAATCGTTTTTATTTTACTTTCCGAGGCAAGTGGCCATTTGCCTTCGTACGTCATTCTGATGAGGACTTGGGTTTCTCTGGAAATGGACCGCGTGGTTGTCAAGGGGTGTGCTGCTCCCCCTGCGGGAAGCCAGTCCGTGGAGGACACTTAGTGTAGGGCGGCATCCACGGAGATTTGCCTCCGTGTGCTCCCTGACCCCTGAGCCCCTGATAGCTGGCTTTGATTCTCTGAGCGTTGGTCATGGGGTCATCACATGGGGAGATGGGGCATCCTGGAGGTGAGGCAGGAGTTGGGGAGCCCTTTGTGGGGTGACCTGTGGCCTCTTGTCTTGTGTGGGGCAGGGGGCAGAGGCTCCGCAGCCGGTTGGCCTTGATCATGCAAGCACAGGCCATGGGAACACGCGTGGTGCGGGGGGAACAGGTGCTCCCTCGCTGCCAAGGCTGCGGGCACAGAAACCTGAAGGGAGCCCAGCGGTCACGGGAAACACAGGACTTTATTTTTCCTTTTACTGCCCTCGAATTGGTCTGGATGGATGAAGGAGCCAACTTTGCCATTTGAAAATGCCTGTGGTTTAGCTTGTTGAAAAATAATCTACGACTTCAGTGTTAGCATGTGAGCGTTGGCTGCTGCTTTGTGGCAAGTGATGGGAATCTGGGGTAATGATGGAAATCTGGGGGGCCAGGCGCGCCGGCTTTGGGGGAATGGTCCTGGTGGAAACTTCTCAAAGCCCCAGTTGCTCGGGCATCCGCTGGCTGAGCCTGGCTTTGCAATCTCATGTCTGCTCTCAGGGGGAATGTCTGTGCCCCACATGCCCCCGGGTGCTTTGGGAGCCATATGGGTTTTGACGCCAGCGTCCCCTTTTGAATGGGGGAGATGCACTGAAATGGACTCTCGTTTCTCCCAACAGGCATATTGGAAGGTCTCGGAAGATAAAAAAGCAAAATGTGCAGAAAAGGGCAAATCAAGACAGGTAATTTCTGGTCTCAGAAGCCCCCCAGTGACATGACCACAACCCATCCTGCAGGTCCCCCTCTTGCACCCCAACGATTGGGGGGCATCTCTCAAATCAGGAGCCCCCACATGGTGGGTGCCTGACACACTTTTGTAAAGGTGAACATAGGCGCGTTTATTCAGATGGCCCCAAACCTGATAGAGAAAATCCTTCCTGGTGCCCGTGGGATGAACATGTGTGGTGCAGGGCCCAGCCTCCAGCACCCCGCCAGCTTTGGGGGGTAGCCGTAGGGTTTCTGCATTTGGGGCAGCAACCGTGCCTTGAGAAATGCTCCTCCTCCAGGAGGTACTGGGCCGGTCCGTGTGCTGGCTGTGTGGGCAGTGCTGCCCCCCACCCTCTGTGCCCCCCATCACTCCCTGGGCCCCCTGCCCCGACCTGGTGCCAGGCCTGTGTCGGAGTCCCTGAATGGAAGAGCCCCGTCTTCCTTGCTAGTTGGGCAGGACACCAGAGTTCAGGTAGATTAAAGTGGTTGGCTAATTTCAAAAAGGATTCAAAATTTAAAAAAAAAAATGCTCCTGCTGAACTTTTTCTTTAGCAAGACGTTGCACACGTTCACTGAAGTCCCTAGATCCGAAGTTGCTTTAGGAAATGGGGAAAATGCAGGCTTCATGTGGTAATAACTAGTGTTGGAGGGAGTTGTCTGAAAGCTAAATTAGGCTGAGTGCTCGCCCTGCCCGACGTGGAGGCTGCTCGGAGACAAGAGTCCCTCCCGGGTCACGTGGGGAGGGTGAGCTACTGCCAACCCATTAAAGACAATTGTGGTGGGGGAAAAACCTTCCCTGGGCAGAGATAATTTCAGACAATAGTCCATATAACACATATAATCCCGGTACATACATTTCAGCCTAAAATAGCGTGTTCTCTGGTGGCATCTGGTTTTCTCCTGCAGGGACAGCCTCGGGCCCCTCCCTCGCCTGGCCTGTCCCTGGAGACCAGAGAAGTGCTGTTTCCAGTCCCGTGAACTGGGCAGGCCCGGGATGGGGGGGTCCCTGGGACAGGGAGGGCAGGCGGGATGCCTCGCTATGGCCCCTCTGCAGCTCTGGCCACGCGAGGCCAGTCCCGGGTGCTGAAGAGAGTCAGTGCCTCTGTCCGGCAGCGGGTGTCCAGGGGGGTCTGAGGCCAGCGCATCTTCGCGAGTGTGAACTGGTGGTGGAGGTGAAATGTCACGGCCCCTGACGGCTGCCCCGGGGACGCTGCCGGCACACAAGCACCCAGTCCAGCTGTAGAGTTAGGCTTGTCCGGGGGGGCTGGGTCTGTGCCCTGACCCTGCTGCCCAGGCAGGGCCGAGCGAGCATGTGAAGGTGCGGGGGCAGCCAAGGTGCCCAGTGCGTGAGGGCGGCGTCCAGTGGCGGCTGATGCTCGTTTCTCTCCCTTTTGCAGACGGAATGTCTCAACTACATCCGCGTGCTGCAGCCGCTCAGTGCCAGCGCCCTGTACGTGTGCGGGACCAACGCGTTCCAGCCAGCCTGCGACCACCTGGTAAGGCTGCGGCACCCACTCCTGGGGCAGTGCTCCTAGCAGAGCAGAGGGGGCCTGAGGCAGCCTGGGGGGCTGGCAGCGAGGGCTCCGCGGGGCCAGTGGCCGGGCTCCCGGAAGGCCAGTGTCCTGCCTGTGAACCGCTATCACCGAGGGGAGGGCAGGGCAGGGCTCACGGGGCCAGTGGCACGGAGCTGGCCATGGGCAGAGCTTCTGGGATGCATGCTGTTGGCACACAGAAGTACCAACGTGCCGTGGACCAGCCTGTGTCCTCCTGGCCACGTGTGCTTCGTGGGGGGGCTGCTGCGGCTGGGGGGCCTGGTCAGATGGAAAACCCAGGACTTGGATCCTGATCGCGTGCTGCTGGTTCACCTGGGCTGCAGGCCAAGTGTCCATGCGCCCAAATCCATACGTAGGAGCCCTAATGCACCCCCTGCGTGTTGGTGTTTGGAGTTGGGGCCCGTGAGCCTCCAGAGCTGTCTCTGCACCACGTTGGGGGGATGGGGCGCCTGCCGGCCAGGAAGAAGGCAGCGTCCTCTTCACCCAGCACGTCCCAGCCGGTGCCCTGAACCCCACTGGCCACCTCCAGAGCTGGAGGGAACGGATGTGTGTGCCAGGGGCTGCCCTGTGTGCTGCTTAATGGCAGCCCAGGCTCACAGGGACTGCATGGCTGCTGCTCGGCTCCGGGGGCATTGCCCTGTGGCATCGGCTGTGGACGTGGGGACCGCTGATGTAGCTGGTGGCATGCACCCCCTCCAAGGCGCTGTGGCATGGCATGGGTGTGTGAGTGCCTCCCTCCTTGACCCACGTCCATCCTCCTGGCTCCCACTTGCCTTGTGCAGCGTGAAGGTCTTTGAGGGGGGGCCCACACTTTCCTCCACAGGCCCTCGCCAACAGGGAGCCAGAAGGACATTGGGTGGCAGCGTCTTGCCACAAGAAGCCTGTTTTGCTCAGGCACCTGCTGAGCCATTTACAATGACCACAGAGAACGAGCAGAATTTTATGTTTTACAAGGTTTTATTTATTTATCCATGAGAGACAGACAGGCAGAGGCACCAGGCAGAGGGAGAAGCAGGCTCCCTGCAGGGAGCCCGATGTGGGACTCCTTCCCAGGACCCCGGGATCATGCCCTGAGCCAAAGGCAGACACTCAACCACTGAGTCACCCAGGGATTCCCCCAGAAAAGCATTTTAAACACCTGAGGATCGACAGGCCCCTCTTCTAGTGACCATCCCTGATTGAGCAAGTCTCAGCCAGGCAAGAAGTACGCTGCCATGGAGAGCTTTGTTTGCTGGAACCCTAAAGTAATCATAACTTAAAGAAGATTCTCCAACCTTGAGTCCGAGCTACACGACAGAGCAAAGTGGGGGCAGACACAGGACTTGATTGGGGAACCATGTTCGTGCACAGACCCACAGGGCGGCTGCCACGACCCAGCCATCTCAGCTTGCAGACGCTGGGGGTGTGAGGGCCGGCACCTCCTCTTTCTGAGGGAGGGAAATGTGTGCCAGGACTTTTTAGAAACGTCTGTGCACCCAGGTATCTGCTGGCTGAGCTTTAGTCGGTCAGGAGTTTCCAACACCAGGTGTAGATGCCAGTCTCGTGGGCCTGTCTGCTGTTAGGTGAGGGAGTCAGGTGTCACATGTAATCTCTCCCCATATTTTTAATGACAGTGTTCAGGCCACCAGAAGGCCGATGGCGCAGGCATCTGGGCACCTGGATCACACAGGTGGCGCAGGTGTGGGCGAGCTGCCCCATGCCCCGCAGCCTCCGAATGCCCAGAGCAGTGGTGCTGGCCTACATGACCAAGCCTGTGGGTGCCTGCGAAGACGCACAGTCATTTCCAATAACCTCTCTTTTCTGGGCCACCCCCTGTTCACACGTTCCCCAGACTGCCCCTCGTGCTGCAATCCATTCACACCCCAGCTCGTGCTCACTGGCCTGACATGGGAGGTGGGCCCACAGCTTTCCTGTTCTTTATGCACAGGGTTTGGGCTCCCTGGTCAGGCCAGGAGGGATGCCCGACCTGAGACTGTCACCCCTACTGTGTGTGAGAGCCAAATGGGGTGGGAGTCCCCAGGTGCCTGTGTCTCAGGGGGCCTGGGCCCCACTGCCTCCAATGCTGCCGCCTTGGCACTGAAATCCTGTATTAGGCCTCCAGTCGCTCGCGGGGGCCTCCCACCCCGGGCTTCCCTAGATGCCTAGTGACCGTGGAGCCATCGGCGCTGTACAACTAAAATGAGGCTCCTGGAACCCGTGGGGCGCTCGAGGCATCAGCGTCCAGATGCTCCTCCCTCTCTCCCCCCAGCGAATCTGGGAAGCGGTTTAGCACATGGGCACTGGGAGCCAAGAGGTTCAAACTCTTCCTGATGCTTTGTCTCCTGGTTCTGTTGCAGAACTTAACGTCCTTTCAGTTTCTGGGGCGAACAGAAGACGGAAAGGGCAGGTGCCCCTTCGACCCCGCACAGAGCTACACTTCTGTCATGGTTGGTGAGTCCCACCCCCAGGCTAGCACGCAGCCCGTGGGGCTCCCTCCCTCGGCCTCCACATTCCCTGTCCCCCGAGAAGGCCCACGGGCCTCCCTGTGAACCCCCCACACAAGCCTTTGAACTCATTGTGCAAAAGGCCCACCGGCCACCACTGGGGCCACACGTCAGACTTGTGGGACGAGGTTATCGTGCATCTGTACAAATTACGTGGCCTCCTGTTCACACTGTCATGCCTCCACAGAGGGCAGCATGTGTGGAGCCCTGTGTGCCCACCATCATGTCCTGGGTGCAGGTCCCCTGGTGTTCACGGCCCAGCCCTCGAGAAGCACCCTTCATGAGGTGCACACAGCCATCCCCATGGGGAAATGCAGCAGAGGCTCCAGAAGCAGCTGCGTGTGCCCAGGAGCAGGCCCACGGCCTCTCCCCATCCCCAGAGGGGCTTGTGTCTGGCTGTGACCGGAGCTGTGACGGGTGCTGACCCCCTCTCCTCTTCTCTCCGGGGCCACTCAAGACGGGGAGCTGTATTCTGGGACGTCCTACAACTTTCTGGGAAGTGAGCCCATCATCTCCCGAAACTCGTCCCATAGCCCTCTGAGGACAGAGTACGCGATCCCGTGGCTCAACGGTAAGAGGCAGGAGCCCCGCCGCCGTGTTCCTCCATCTGCAGCGCTGAGCCTCCCCAAAGGCCCTGGGTGCCCCTGACCTCGTGGCAGCCCCCCTGCGGGTGCATCCAGAGCTCCACACCCAGTGTCCCAGGCTGGGTCTTTCCCCGCTCAACTGGTGCTGCTTGGAGGCCACCCTCCCCACTACTTCCTTCCCTGAAAATGGACGTGGTCACCATCCTTCGTGATATGAGAGCTTCACAGTCCCCGGTGACTCGGGCGGGGAGGCCACCTACCTCCAGATGATGCGGTTGCAGCAGATCCCGCAGCTGTTCACACGGGGCTCTCCCTGTGGGCTTGGCAGCTGCCTGTAACCCCAGGGTGCTCCTCGCTGCAGGGTGGGCTAGGGCAGGGGCTGTGTCATCGTTGTGTCTCCGGAGATGGGGGTCTGGCTCCCCGGGAACCCCAGGCTGCCCTCCATGGGGGGAAGCCCAGCCTGGGGTCACAGGCAGCATCTCCGGCACCTCCGCGGGCCAGGGAGGGCAGTGGGCGGCATCCCCACCCCTGTGACACACGCACCCTCTTGCATTGCTGCCGGTGGCACCGGGGCCCTGGGCATGTGGAGGGACAGCCATGTGTCTGCCGCTTGCAGAGCCAAGCTTCGTCTTTGCTGACGTGATCCGAGAACACCCAGATGGCATGGACAGCGGGGATGACCGGGTCTACTTCTTCTTCACCGAGGTGTCTGTGGAGTATGAGTTTGTGTTCAAGCTGATGATCCCACGAGTGGCCAGGGTGTGCAAGGTGAGCACGCTCCCCGAGGTCCCCGTGGTGCCGACCCATGGCGCACGTGTGTCCGGGGGACTTGTGGGTTCCGGGCTTCCTCTGAAATGTCAACACCCCTCTGCTTCACCCTCCCACACCATGATGATCAGCCTGCCCAGGCAGCCTGGGGGTGTCCCTGTGAACCCCGGAAGCATAGGCACCCCCGTGTGTGAGCGGCCGCCCAGTCTCAGCAAGCCTGCTTCTGACTCCCCATCCCCAGGCCTCCCAAGTTACAGAAACTTAGTGGCTGGCCACCGTGTGAGCTAAATTCTGCTGGAATTGGGATTTTGGCATCCCAACATACAGGTGGCAGAGGGCGTGTGGGTTTCTTTGTCCAAAATGAGTAAGAATGCTTCGATTCCAGAGTCTCCTGCATCCAGATTCTCGTGTTTCAGGCTCTCCTGGGTGGGTCCTGTCAGGCGTGTTTGTCATTGTCCCTTGGGGGCCGCTCACGAGAACATGTGTATGGGGGACCCGGCCAGAGCCCGCTGACATGACTGCATCCTCTGCGATGAGGACTGTCTTTTGGGGGAGTCCCCACGTGTTGGCCTGAGGCAGACAGGGCCTCGTCCATGGCCTGGGCTCTGCAGCTGCTCATGGGGTCCAGTAGCATGTGACTGGTGAGGCACCTGCCTCACACATGATGCCATGTGTGTGTGCGTGGCCCACCAGTCCCTCCAGCCACGGCCAGGCAACGTCACCGAGAGGCCTGTCTGACCCGAGACCCCAGCTGGTGAGGAAGGGGCACAGTAGCCAAGTGGTGGTTCCGCGGCCTTCCTCAGCCGAGGCCTCAGGTGGTTCGAATGGCGCCACTGGGGGCCCGCTGACCACACTCGCTGGGCACCCGCTCACAGGGGCCTGCCTTTCCCCCACCACACGTGTCTTCCGGTTTTAGGGGGACCAGGGTGGCCTACGGACCCTGCAAAAGAAGTGGACGTCTTTCCTCAAGGCCAGGCTGATCTGTTCCCGGCCAGAGAGCAACCTCGTCTTCAACGTGCTGCAGGACATCTTTGTCCTCAGGTCCCCAGACCTCAAGGAGCCCGTGTTCTACGGGGTCTTCACCCCACAGCTGTGAGTGTGTGGGCAGAGGGGTGGGCAGGGGGGCAGCTTCTCTGCACTCCCACCAGCCAGGCCAGTCACGCCGTCCCCCTCCTCCGCAGGAACAACGTGGGGCTGTCGGCTGTGTGTGCCTACAACCTGTCCACGGCCGAGGCGGTCTTCTCCGGCGGGAAGTACATGCAGAGCGCCACGGTGGAGCAGTCCCACACCAAGTGGGTGCGCTACAACGGGGCCGTGCCCACGCCGCGGCCCGGGGCGGTGAGTGGGGCTGGGCTGCGGGAGGCCGGGGGCAGGTTGGTGGCAGCCGCCATGCGTCCCGGGCCAGGCCAGGGTGGGGGTGGTCCTGGAGGGGAAGAGGCATCCACAGGGGCTAGGAAGGTCAGCGAGCACACTCCTCCTCCTGTGCTGTCCTCAGTGGTGTGCAGGGCACGGGGTTGCAGGACTGAACGAGAAGGTCGCCCTGGCTGGCACAGGTCACTTCGTGGCATTAATGTGTGATAAAAAGAGTTCTGGGTCATCTTCTGCTCCCTGCACAGAAATACACAATTTCTTGGTTACGAGCTGTACTTCCTGCCCATTAACACAAGTCACGTTTTTTCCCCCTAAAAGTAGTGAATTCTGTGTAGAAGTCAGTGTGGTCACAAGGCCCGTTTGGCTGCATCTGCTCAGCTTGTGGTTGGCGTGCGGGGCCGGGGCCTGGGCTCTCCCCCAGGACAGGGTCTCCTCCGGGGGGCACACGTCTGCCCACAATGGTCGGGTCCCTCAGTGCGCAAGTTACCAAGTAAAACCCGTCCACTCACACGCATGAGAAGCTAGAGTCCCTCACACGCTTGACCTTCATGCGCTTTGGAATGGGACTGTTTTTAGCAGTTTTAGCCGTGTTCTTGAGCTATCAAGCGATAAGTACTTAGATTCAATTTCAAAAGCTTGATACGCTTTTCTCGTTTATAAGTAGGTACAGCTTCGTAGAGTGAGGATCTCGGGAATTCTGTATCATGGATACAAATGTAGTTGCCTCCCCCACAGGCCGCAAAGGAAAAGGCACCTGCAGGGAGCGGGCGCCTGTTTGTGCCCTTGTGCAAGAAACCCACTGGGTAATGGGTTTTGTGCCTCCTGGGGGCCTGCGTGGGGGGCTGTGCGGAGCATGTGCGGGCAGCCGTGTGTGGGGTGTTGACAGGCAGCTCCCTCCCTGCAGTGCATCAACCGTGAAGCGCGGGCCGCCAACTTCTCCAGCTCCCTCACTCTGCCGGACAAGACCTTACAGTTCATCAAAGACCACCCTCTGATGGACGGCTCCGTGACCCCGATAGACAACAGGCCCAGGCTGATCAAGAGCGACGTGAACTACACGCAGATCGTGGTGGACAGGACACGGGCCCTGGACGGCACTGTCTATGACGTCATGTTTGTCAGCACAGGTGGGTTCTGACCCCTGGAGAGGACACCGGCACCGCTGGCTCTTCCTTGGGGAGCCAGTGCCTGCCCCCCAGGCCCCAACTGCGTGCGTGGAAGTGTTCCGAAGTGGCCACCCCAGCTGGCTGGCTTCAGGGCTGTGAGCACATCAGACCACCAGGGCGCTGGGTGAAAAGTCAGGTCCTGGGTCCCATCTGGGGAGTTGGGTCCCATAGGTCGGGGCTAGCACTGAGGGAGTCTGGGTGGTCTGTGTGGGCCTCCCTGCTGGTTTGGGACCTGACCCTGAACAAGGGGTGGTGGCCAGGCTGAAGGCCGCTGGTAGGGCACCAGGGGTTGGCCCTGGGAGCTTTCCAGCGGCTCTAATCATCACGGGAGAGGGCCCTGCCTTCATCTTCCCCAGGGCACCCACGGGCGGCATCCCCAGAGGGCCACCTGTCCTTACCGTGGCAGCACGTCCCTGCATCGACATCCACTGGAGCCAGCTGTGGCCTGTTAGCGTATCATTGAGGGAACAGTGGAAACGCTCTGTGCCACTCGGTCCCCACTCCCCAGCGAGTGGTTTCTCCTTTCCCACCTCCAAAGCGAGACGACCATCAGTCTCTAAGTGTCCTGTCGGGGGAGGGAGTTGACGGAAAGAACGGACCGCGGGCTGCCGTGGCACGTCCTGTCCTCGCGGGTATGGCCCTGACCCAGAGCTTTGCCCCTGCAGACCGGGGTGCCCTGCACAAAGCCATCAGCTTCGAGCACGAGGCCCACATCATCGAGGAGACGCAGCTCTTCCCGGACTTTGAGCCGATCCAGACGCTGCTGCTGAATTCCCAGCAGGTAGAGTGGCCGGCGGGGGGCAGGCAGGCGGAGGGCACTCGTGTCCCTGGTCGCCGGGTGAACGCGGAGGCCAGTCGTCTGTCTGGTCCAGAGGAGCCGATCTCCAGCCTCTTACAGGAGGTCCTGGGAGGCCCAGGGTGTCGGATGGGGAGATGTAACTGTCAGCTCAGGAGGGCTGTGCCTCACGGAGTTGCCGGGGCACCCTGGGAGGTGAGGGGCACCGGCTCACAGAAACACCCCTGCGCCCTGAGCTGGGTAGGGTCGGCGCCCCGTCGGCAGGTGAGGGGTCCTTGCAACATATGTGTCGGGACAGAGGAGCCTGCTCTGAGCAGCAGTGATGATGCCTGTGCGACCCCCACCTCTCTGACGAGGCATCTTCTGCATCCGGGTTGGGGTCAGGGTCGAGGTCAGGATCGGGGTCGGGGTCAGGGTTCTGCTAAGCCCTCCCGTAAAAGCCAGGACTGAGTGTTCGAGGCTCCAGGGGCATCCACCGGCGTTTGCACCTGCCTGCACTCCGGCAGAGCTTTATTTATGGAAACAGCTCAGGAGCTCGTTAACACCCAGATGTCATGGAATGTTGTTCTTCTGACTTTTTCCTCAGCCGTTTCACAATGTGAAATCTATTATTAGGTGGCGGGTAGTGTAGAAACGGGGCGGATTTGCTGCGCAGGCCGAGCCCTGCCGTCTCCACACGTGGCTGGGCCGCGGCTCCCGCTCACAGCTGGGGCCGGCCACGCGGATCCCAGCAGGCCAGGCCCAGGTAGGGGGACCACGTGAGCCTCCTCTGTGGCTGGGGGCATCTGACCCTGGGGGTGGCCTGGCCCCGCCATGTGACTGGCTGCAGGCCTCGCTCCTCCCTGTGGGGTCCCCACGCTGGGAGTCCCCCCGGGGCCAGAGCAGACACCGGAAGCCTGGCTGCAGGCCCGTGCCCCTTGCTGCGCACCTGGCCTCTCTGCCTGGACCTGCAAAGCCTCGTTCCAGGGCACCGGGCTCAGCTGTCCCCAGTGTGTGGCATTGTTCATGTGCTGAGCCTGCCTTGTGTGACCCTGACGCTCCTGAGCCTCTGTCTCGAGGGGTGGACGGAGCTTCACACCTGAGGTGGTCCCATGGCCCCTCCACTTTTACGCGCAGCCAGGGGAGGGGACGGTGGGCAGCAGCAAGAGGCACGGGCAGCCAGGTCGGGGGAGAAGGCAGCTGACTTCCCAGGGGCACGTGTGCAGACGTCATGCACGGGTCCCCTGTATTGTGAGCAGATGGACTTGGATCTGATGTCCAAGGGGACCCGCGAGGGGCCAGGCAGGACAGCGCCACGGCAGGCACCCACTCAACAAACCTCACAAACATCAGGCATTACCTGCTCAGGTTTTTTCTTTGCCTTTTCAAACACTTTCCATTTTGAAATATTGTCAGATCCACAGAGGTGGGGGCATGATGTGCAGGGGCTCTGGCCACCCCCCGCACGGAGGAGCCCCGCTGGCACAGTGCCCACTGGCCCACAAACATCCGCTCCAGTTCTGGGGCCTCACGTGGCCTGGGACATCCCCGTCCATCATCATTTCGGCGGCATGCTCAGCTTTGCAGAGGACCAAACACCCCAGGTTTCCTCGTGATTGGATGGGGTTGAGGGTTTGGGGACGTGAGCAAGGACAGTGCTGGCCAGCGGGGCCGGGCAGGGGTGAGGCCCCAGTGCCCATGGGCAGACATGCTGTGAAGCCGTGGACCTGCACTCCACCCCGTGGTGACAGACGCTTGCTCATGGGGAGACCTCAAGGCTGCTGGGTGTCAGTCCCTCCTGCCCACGGGCTTCTGCACCTGCCAACGGTCTCAGCCACCCCCCACCACTGTTTGCCTGTTTCCTTCTCTCAGAATCTGTTACTCCGTGGCTCTGGGTCACAGAAGCCCAGCCCTGGGGACGGGGGTGCAGGCACATGAGCGCCCCATCCCCCCATGCCCACAGCCACACGCTCAGGTCTGGTGTCAGCTGGGGCTTCCAGGGCAGAGTCTGTGCCCTCCGGGGTCCCTCAAGGTTGCCTGCTCGGCCTTCCCAGGAACCCTCTCCTCTGCAAGCCACGTGACCCCGACAGGGGTCTGGGGTGGCATCCTCAGTCCTTTCAGCAGCCATGTGGCCTCCTCTGCCTGGGCCCCACCAACAGGGATGGGCTGGCCCCCAGGCCTGGCTCTCTCTGCCCCTTCTGACCAGAGGACAGTCTGCTGTGGAGGGGACTTCTTGTCTATACTCACACAGGGTGTGTCACAGGCCAGGAGCGCCAGCTGGACGCTGCTGTTAATTCCCTGTCTCCCCCCCGGGGGAAGGCTGCAACTCGTTTGGGTCTGAAACACTGACTTCTGCTGGGTTCTGTTAACCCTGAGGTTAACCAGAAGATCTGTGTGGGGTCGGGGGAGACGGGCTCACCGGCGGAGGAGACCGTAAACACACATGCAGAATTGCAGCCCTGCAGCATGGCTGTGCCAGGAGGGGTCCCCGCTGTGTCCAGGGGAGCAGTT
The DNA here is from genome assembly GCF_018345385.1 of Vulpes lagopus. Lineage (NCBI taxonomy): Eukaryota > Metazoa > Chordata > Mammalia > Carnivora > Canidae > Vulpes > Vulpes lagopus. The sequence continues at coordinate 153,935,429 of NC_054825.1, forward strand.
AGCCACCTGGGGGGCCTGGCTCTGTGAGGTGCCAGCCGTCGGCCTCCCTGTCTGCGTGCTCCTCCCTCACAAACCTGGCTGGTCCCTTATTCCTCGTGCTGGAGTTCTGCCTGCCCCCCACCACTCGCTGGTGCCTCCTTTCCTGGCCCCGCTGGATTCGGACACTACTGGGCTGTCTGTACACGGCTGCTCAAGCCAGGCAGGCCTGAGATTGGGCTCCGAGTTGTACCCTTTGGCCTCTGTCCTGTCGCAGGGCCAGGAGTGTCCCACTGGAGGAGCCCCATCCACACAGAGGAGCTGACCCCCAGCCCTAGTGGGGCAGAGACACGTCCACATTGGCACCCAGACGGGAGGGCTGGGGGGTCCTGGGGGAGGCCTGTGACCAAGGCCCCGAGTGCTGAGTTAGCGAGGACTCTGCTGAAGAGCACGCAGCCTCTGCGGGCTTGAGTAGCCCAGCTGAGCTCCGGTTCTGGAAGCTCCTGGATGAGGGATCGCAGGAACGTGCTTGCCACAGCCGGCGAGGTGGAGAAGCACCTGCCACCAAGCGCATGAATGCCGCCCCTCACGCGCCTGTCCCCTGTCTCCCCCGTGCAGGGCAAGAGGTTTGTGTACGCGGGTTCCAGCTCGGGTGTGGTGCAGGCCCCCGTGGCCTTCTGCGGGAAGCACGGGAGCTGCGAGGACTGCGTGCTGGCCCGCGACCCCTACTGCGCCTGGAGCCGTGCCGCCGAGGCCTGCGTGGACCTGCACCGGACAGACAGCCCCAGCAGGTACCGGGGGCGCGCGTGCCGGCCGCCCGCCCTGCCCGCGGGGAAGGCGCGTGAGTGACCGTGCCCGCTTGCCTTGCAGGACTTTGGTTCAGCAGATGAGCGGTGACACGTCCGTCTGCCCCAGTAAGTGGCCCCTCCTCGCTGTGCTGCTCGGGGGCGGCCGGGTCTCGTGATCGTGTCGTGGTGCTGTGCTGTTGTGGCATCTCGTACATTCTTTTTTCCTTTCTCTACTTGGAACAGAGGGCACGTATCCATGAGGATACAGAGGCCGACCCCGCCAGCCCCTCTGGTTGCAGCCACGTAGTGCGTTCACTGGAAGGTGCTCAGCGTCCAACCTGTGACATCCAGTCTTGAGATGCTCCTCTCTCCCGCTTAGCTTGGGGCTGCTGACACAACCCTGAGGGTCCCGGGAGGGGCAGCGGGAGGAGTCCTCGTCCCCTCGGCGATGCCCCTGCCGGCCGGGGGGTCAGGCACATCCCTTGGTCTCCTGGAACGCAGCCGTGCCCTGGGCTGTCACACTCCTGATGTGGACTCGACAGCGGGGCAGCCTCAGGAGGGTGCTGGGCGCACTGAGAGCCCACGGGCCCCGGAGCCGTTGGCAGGAGCGCGGCGTGTGACTCCGCGTGTCGCCGCACGGCCTCGCTGGGCACCAGATGGGATCTCTGTGCCCGGTTGCTCCCGAGTTCCTCATCCCCTGGGGCTGCCATCTGGGGCTCATCTCTGCTCTTCTGTCACGCATGTCTTTATCTCCTTAGTTGTTCTGGAAGATTCTGTGTTGCTCCAGTGGGTGAAACTCTTGTGTTCTCTTGTGCGTGTTGACCTATCTTTGAAAGAAGGGAAGTAGCGGGCCGGGTTGTTGACACTGTGCACGTTTATTTTGGTGTTCCAGATGAAACTAAAAGTTTCCGGGAGCATTTTTTCAAGCACGGCGGCACAGCGGAACTGAAATGCTCCCTAAAGTCGAACCTGGCCCGGGTGGTGTGGACGTTCCGGGACCGCGTACTCAAGGCCCAGACCCCCAAGTATGGCCTGGTGGGCAGGAGAGACTTGCTCATCTTCGACCTGTCAGAGGGAGACAGCGGGGTGTACCAGTGCCTGTCGGAGGAGAGAGTCAGGAACAGGACGGTCCTGCAGCTGCTGGCCAAGCACGTTCTGGAAGTCAGGGTGGTTCCTAGGACCCCGGCTGCCTCCACCCCACCAGCCGCCCGGACGGAAGGCGACAGGACCGTCCTCAGAGTGTCGACGGAGCCCACCCCGGGCCCCCCGCCCCAGACCCCGGCCATGCGGGGCCCCACGCCCAGCCCCGCGCCCACCGGCGGCACCTGCAAACCAAAGACCATCATCAACACGGTCCCTGAGGTCCACTCGGAGAAGACCATGTATCTCAAGTCCAGTGACAACCGCCTGCTCATGTTCCTCTTCCTCTTCTTCTTCGTGCTCTGCCTTGGCCTCTTTTCCTACAACTGCTACAAGGGCTACCTGCCCGGCCACTGCCTGAAGCTCCGCTCCGCCATGCTGCTGGGGAAGAAGCAGCCCGCGTCCGACTTCTCCGACTTCGAGCAGAGCGTGAAGGAGACGCTGGTGGAGCAGGGCAGCTTCTCGCAGCAGAACGGGGGGCAGCCCCGGCCGGCCCTGGACACCGGCTACGAGACGGAGCAGGACACCATGGCCAGCCGGGTGCCCACCGACAGGGAAGACTCGCAGAGGCTCGACGACCTGCCGGTCCGGGACAGGCCGTTTGACGTCAAGTGTGAGCTCAAGTATGCCGACTCGGACGCGGACGCAGACGCGGAGTGAGGCGCCCGCGCGTACAGGCCTCCACACACCGTCGGTGCTCGTCCGGCCCTGGGGCCACGTAGGGAGCCCGTGTCCATACACCTGTCTTCTGTGTCTTTTCTCTTGGGTCGAGCTTGTGATTTGGTTTCTCTTTGTCCTTTCGGAAAATGGTGAGCATTGTGCCCCGGCCTCCCAGGTGGGCCGCCGTCGGGGACCGGCTGTGGACACTCATGCCTGGAGCGCCCCCTCCTCCAAGCAGCCACTGAACGATCATTTCATTCCAGATTGGAAATGACGTGTTTGTTTATCAGATTGGTAACTTAGCGCCTGTTGTCCAGATTGGCACGTACCTTTTCTTCCCACAGGATTATTTTTGTAGGGTTTTACTTCTGTTGTGTTAGGTCGTTTATTTCTTAAATCAAGAAAGCGGATGTTTAAATATTGAGAAGATGTAGTACATCTTCCGGGTTCTGTTGTGAGGATAGGATACAGCTTACGTTGCTTACGATTCTCAGGGATAAACTTACTTTGGCTAAATGCATTCCTTCTGCTTTTAGAAACGTAGACAGAACCATCTCTTAAGCACATTTTTTTTTTATTCCTTGAAGGAAACCTCATTTTCAGAGAGATTTTCTTTCTATAATTTTTCCCCCGTTGTTTTAACTATTTCGAAGAAGAGAGGACAGCGGGAGGCTGGCCCAGAGCTGATGGGGGTGCAGGTCTTGCAAACGGAGGCCCATGGCCACTGCTCAAAACCTCCTGTGCAGACGGACAGACATCCACCAGGGCGTCTTCAGCCATCCATGTGGCTCCTGTGACCATTGGCCTCTGTCCGCAGCCACTGCCCGCGGGACGTCCCACCTGGCTGAAGAGAGCTGTCCACACATGCAAGCAAGCTGGACAGGCCCGTGTCCCAATAGTCCTTGGAGCCATGGGGCAGAGCCGCGTGGCCCAGTGCTGTCTCTCAAGGTGCGAACAGGCGAGATGCTTCAGCCTCGGTGACGTCAAGCCCGCCTGCTGCTTCCCACACGCCTGCAAGAGGAGGCTGTCTTTCCGTGGCAAAGAGCAATAAGCTGGACTTGTGTATGCCCGCGTGGACGGTGTCATCTGCAGCATGCTAGGACTCGACCATTTTGGTGTAAACATTTGTGTTTTATAAGATTTACTTTGTTTTTATTTTTCTACTTTGAATTGTATACATTGGAAAAGTAACCTAATAAATGAGAAGCTTCTATCCTTCACGCGGGCGTGACTTGCCGAGTCTGGCGGCCAACACCCCCCCCTGCCCCCCCCCGCCCAGCGGGCCCTGACCTACGCTGCCAGCCCTCCCTTCTCTGTGCTTTGCTTCCCTGCTCCGGGTGCAGTGGGATCCTCACGACCCCGCCTCAGTGGCCTCTCTCTTTTCTGTCCTCTGTCTCGCAGCCTCACCTCTGCCCTTCCCCCCTCCGGGGTCCTCCTCCCTGTCCTGTCGGGGCCCCGGCTCAGCTTCCTCTCCCCGAAGCCCCTGGCCGGCCTCGGCCTCGGGGCCTGACAGCAGCCTGCCGGTTGCCCTCCTGCCACCCTTCCTCAGCGACCAGGCACAGCACGTGCACGCCCTGGGGACCTTCCACCTCTTCTGCCAGGCCACAGGTGAGCAGGGGCGCCTGTCGGGGTAGGGCGGGGGGGGGCATCGGTCTATCCACAGGGGGCCGCGCTCACCACCATGGGCTGCACAGGCCACGAGCCCCGAGGCCTTGCTCAGCTGGTCTCCTTACGTGGGACTGACTGATTGCCGACCCCTCAGGGCTCTGTCCTTGGAGGGCTCCGTCCTTGTGGGGCTCTGGAGCCACCAGAAGGGGCGTCGTTCTCATGCGTCGAGCCGAGCGGCCCCGGGGCCTGGAGGTGCCTGCCCTGTGCTGGGAGAGGCCAAGACAGCCTCCGGCGGGGCCATGTCTTTGTGGTCTCCTGTGGCCTCCCCTGGTCCCCATGGTTTTCCATGGCCTCCGTGGTCTCCCTGGTCCCCGTGGTGTCCTGTGGCCGAGCGGCTGCCTGGAGGCTCCGTCCTCTGTGCCCCGAGGAGAGGGATAGAGCTGATGAGGAAGCAGCGTGCAGGTGGTTTCTTCTTGAGACTTTAAACTGTGAGGAGTGCTCCGGGTACGAGCCGGCTCCGGGAGCCTTTGCACGTCCCGTGTGGCCGTGGACTGGCCGCATGTCTCATGGCCGCACGGGTAGCTGCCTGTGAGCAGGACGCTATGGAGACAGACCCATGGGGGCAGGTCTGTGCAGCCCCCGGCTCGCCTGCTCCACACCTGGACTTAGCCCATACCGGGCCCCCCGTGTGGCTCCGGGCCTGGGCGAGTCCTCTTGGGGCCTCCCCGGACAGTGGTGTCCCCGTTGCTGGGAGAGCAGGTGGTCAGTCACTCAACCTGGCGAGGAACCCAAGGCCCCTTGCTGCAGGCGGCCATGAGACCAGGGGACACTTCTAAACGTGGCTTCTCTGGGAGGCGCTGTTAGCCAGTGTGTGCACACAAGTGCACTGCCCATGTGATGGGGGGCAGGGGGACCCCGAGACTGGTGTCAGCCAGAGTGGGAAGCATACCAGGTTTCAACAGGGACCCAGTGCAGGGTGTTCGCTGCAGGGATGCTGGCGGCTGGGGAGAAGGGGTGCGGGTCCCATATGTGACGACGGCGGCGGGAAGAGCCACACCCCCTCCCCTGCCGGGCTGCTGCCAAGAACCAGCAGCCAGAGGGACATTCTTCCCCAGACTTCCCGCCTCCTTAGTGGGACCTGACAGGAAGCTGGGGACCAAGGATGGGGAGGCGGCAGGTGGCCTCGCAGCCTGGGGCGGGAGAAGTGGGCAGCACGGAGGGGCAGCTGATTGAGCAGAGGGCCCGCGGCCCCCACCCTCCCCTCGCACACTCCTTGCTCCTTGAGCGGTGGCCCATCTGGAACCTTCCATTGTTCCATGGGGCCCCACCTGAGGCTGTGAGGCAGCTTGAGAAGAACGGGCCCTTCCCAGGGAGCCTGTGCATCCTATTCTACCTGAGAGGGAAGGCCGTGCGTCCTTGTCAGCTCGAGGTACCCCAAGGCCCGGGGCTTGCCCAGCGCAGCTCGGCACAGGCCACACGGAGCACAGCGGGCCCTCCTGTGGGCGGCTGGGTGTGGGGGCCGGGCCCCGAGGGAGGGCGGCTCCGTCGGGCAGCAGCAAGCCAGGGCAGGGGCCGCATCCCAGAGCAGTCGCTGGAGGTGTCAGCGGCCGAAGCCAGGAGGCGCAGCCCTGGCCTCAGGGCCCAACCCCAGCTCAGCCTCTCCCCCAAGCCCCGTCCATGAGCCAGTGCTGGTCGCATGCGCAGGTGGGCGTCCTTGTACATGGGGTTTCAAATGACGGTGCCTCTGGCCACCCCTTCCCGGCACATGCCAGAACCAGTTTCTTCTCCAGCTGACGCCCCAGCCGCAGCTCCTCCCGCAGCCCCTCCCTTTCCAGGTTTCCCTCCAAGTGTCCCCGAATGGCCTCAGGCCCGGGGGCCACGCAGACCTGGCTTTGGTAAACTGTGACTGGCAGCTGGGCCAGGTCACCTGCCTGTGCCGGGCGTGCTTTGCTGCTCCCTGTCTTGCCCCATCTCCAGATTTCCCCCGCGGGGTGTGTGTGTGCACTCACGTGTGCATGCATCTCTGGCCACAGCCGACTGCCAATCGTGCTCTGCAGCCATGCCTCCATTCCCAGGCCCCGAGGCCTCAGGGTGCAGAGGAGGGCGTCTCCAAACTGCTGCTCACCTCCCAGGAGGTGACGGGGGGCGGGGGGCGCATCTGCAGTTAGGAAGGTGCTGGCAGGCAGAAGGGATCCTGAGCCCGAGACTGATGTCGACACATGGCGGGGATGCTTTTCTGCAATAATGACCCCGAGCCCCCTGCCGTGGAGTGCAATGGGATGAGCAGTCATTGGCAGCGGTACTCCGTGTGTGTGCACAGGGAGGGAGAGCTGTGAGCCACACCAACGCGCCCACGTTCACAGACGTGCACAATCTGCCCCCACAGGTGTGTGGACTAGAGCCCCAGGGCTTTGGTACCCAAGTGGAGGCGTCTGCCCCGCGGGACTCCGCATCCCTGGCAGACTGTGCTCATCACTTTCACAGCTAGGAACGGGTCCTCTGTACGTGAGGTGACTCGGCTACTCATGGTTTTGGCGGTCTCCTAGGTTTTAACCACAATGTTGGAAATCAGAGCCCTTGAAGCCACTGGGGGCTGTGGGGGCCACAGAACGTTCCCTGCTCCCCCACAGTGGCTGTTGGTGCCAGTGTCTTGGGGGAAGGGGGGAGGGAGGGTGCTCCGGAAAGACCAGGCTGGACTGTACGTGTCGACTCGGGAGCTGGTCATTGTCTGGAAAGGCTGGGACCCCTCCAGGGTGGGCAAGGCGGCCGATCTGTCCCCTTGCAGCTGGCTTGATCCTTAGCATGTCTTTCTGTTGCAATCACCATAGGCTTTTACAGAGCAGTCCTTGCGTGTGGGACCGTCCCCCGCACCTGGCACCCCGTGAAGCTGGGCGCCTGGGCAGGCGACCCCCATGCTCCCACTTACCCACAACGTGGTCTGTGAAGCACATTTTGCCACGTGCTTCCAGGGATTGGAACCTAGATATTCTCTAGATGTTCTGGGGGTCACTCTCTTCAGCCAACCACAGGGTGCTGGCTGCTTTGCAACAATGTGGGCACTGTGATGGGAAAGCTCTGATGGGGTGGAAGAGGCCCCTCTCCCCAGCTGGATCCTGATTTCCATGCAGTTCTGGATCTGGCCATGCAGGACGACGTCCAACTCTGGGTGCAGCCCAGAGTAACTGGCAGGAGGCCCCGGGCATGAGCTCGGAGATGGGCTGGCCCCAGGGTCAGAGGAGACCATATACAAGGGGATGCTTGGGGGAAGGCTTGAAAGGCAGGGACACTAGTCACAGATGTCGCCCGAGGACTTGACCCCATCACACTGCCCTCCAACTCTGGGCTCTCAAGGCCCCCACTTCCAGAATCAGGTGTCCTCCCTCAGTGAGGCCACTGCTCTGAGGGGCTCTGGTTTTGACACAAGGTAGAATCAGCACTGCAACCCACCAGTCCCCTTCGGGCGTGGGGTGGGTTAGGGGCAGGGTGACCCCGGGCAGGTGCTGGAACCCAAGGCCTGGAGAGCCTTCCTGGGGCAGGAGGGCCTGGCCCGCTGTCTGGGCCTGAGTGGCAGTATGCAGGCCCTGCTGACGGGTTTTAACTGTCCCTTTGCCTCCCTGCTCTCCTCTGCATTCAGAAGGAGCCAGATAGCTTTCTAAAAAAGTAAGTAGAACGTAAGTACACCTTTAACATTTTCAGTGCTTTACTGTGGCTAAACGCACAGATTTCAGGCTGCTCAGAGGGTTTTCAGGACCGAGGGGCACATGGTGGTTTGTGTTCTGCCCATGCCCCCCTACGGCATGGGCACCCGGGCATTTTGCTCCTTCAGGTCCTGGCATATGGCTCAGGTTCTGTCCCAGAGAGGGCTGTAAGAAACCTCCAGAAGCTCCCGTGGCCCATCCAGGTGGCACGTCACCATGGGGCAGTCAGGGGATGGGGGGAGCCCAGGCCCTTTGTAACAGACTTCAGTGTCTGTTCACAGACTGCCTCAACAAGAGTCCGTTTCCAAACTTGATTCAGCTGCTGGGCGGTGGTGTCACATGGCACTCGCAGCAGGTACAGGGAGGGTCAGTGCCCGGCGATGGGCAGCTGCAGGTGTATGCAGACATAGGCAGACCTGTGTGTATGTTCATGCGTGTGCACACACGTCTGTAGTGCAGACCCTCAGATGCATGCATATCTACGTGTGATACACAGACAGAAACATCTTCGGCTAGAGGACAAAACACTTTGTGAAAATCAAATTACAGTAATAGAATAAAAACCCATAAATCCTGCACAGAAAACAAGAGGACACTGACAAGGTGTCCACACCACCAGTGTGGCCACAGCGCTGCTGTGTGAAACACGTGCTCCTGCGTACATGCACTCCCTCTGCTGACCACCCCCCGACGCTGCCGCACCCTCTACGATTCCCAGGTTGGCGAGGCAACCAGGAGACTCTTGCTTTGAGAAGCGGTTCTCAAGCAGGGCTGGCTCTAGTCTGGGTCAGCTTGCAGCCCACCCCTGGGTGCCATCCATGCCTGGCGCCCCTCCCCACCCCCTGGGAGCGCCCCCGGCAGCCCCACCCCTCAGCTTGGCCGGACCACCTCCAGTTAGGTGCCGGGAGAGCAGGGGTGACGCCCTGGAGGCAGAGCCTCTGGTCACAGGTGGTGTCGGCAGGTCTAGGGCAGGAGATGAAGTTCCCAGGCTCTGACCCTGAGGTCTGACCTTGTGCAGAATGGACACCTGCCCCCAGGTCCCCCATGGCAAAGGGGGCTAGGGGATACCACTGTGCAGATGTGCTTCTAAAAAGGTACCTAAGGTTTAAGAAGCAGGGGGCCCAGGGGGCAGTGAGGGCACACCTTTTCTCCAAGGACACTGAGGCTCACAATGGGAATCACCCCAGGCCACCTCCAGGGACACAAGTGCCGTCACTCTGAGTCCAGCTGGGACAATGCAGGTCCTTGCCCTGGGTAGCTCATGCCACTCATCCCCACTGGGGGCTATGAACACGGGCCCTTAGAGTCCAGGGGACACCAGGTGGAGACAGTCTGTGTGTCCCCAGGTCCTGCAGACGTTCACTTTGTCTGGGAGAAGAATGGCCGTGAGCTGGAGACATGTGTCCCCACACAGACCCACGGGCTGCACGACGGCAGGACCCACGTGCTCAGCTGGCTGCGAGATGCCCTCCAAGAGAGCGCCGAGTACCGCTGCTCCGTGTTGTCCTCCGCGGGCAACAAGACCTCCGGAGTGCGGGTCACCGTCATGAGACATGGTAAAGAAGGAGCGCGCCGTGCACGGCCAGCCTCCCCGGCATCCCGCCACTGCCACACAGCCCCCACACCCTGTGCCTACCGCATAGCCACCTGCCGGGGCTCACCCCGGGGTCTGTGAGGTCTTTGTTTGGAGAGCCCGTGTCCCCTGCTGTCTTCACACCGAAGGGCCGGGTGTGCGCGTCTGGCCTGAAAGCCCTCCTGTCTCCCAGCCCTGCACACCCAGCCTGGCACTCCAGGCCCACCGGCCGCACTGCATACACTCACACCTCAGTGCCCCCAGGCCTGACTGAGCCCATGCCACCAGGAGCTTTACCTGAACATGTATTCATTCTGCTCTGCTCCACTTCATGTCCTGTGCTCTTTCTGGAACTATTTTCCCACACGTTGGACCCCTTGGTTTGGTATGGAGCAGGGAAGGGCCCTGGGGCCGTGCTTCCGCGTCCAGATGGCCTGTCCCGGTGCCCGAGTATCTCCAGGAGGGGTTGCCTCGGTTTCCCCACTGCTGGCCCAGGATTCAGCCTTCTCAGGTCTGCTCCCTTCCAGCTGGTGCCTCTGCTTTCAGCCCCCAGGTTTTGTGCTTTCCTCTCTAGTCCTGGCCTGTCCTCAGGTTTGCACCTATACTTGGCAATGCTGAAAAGGCCACATCCTTCTGGGGCAGGCTTGGGGAGAGAAAAATGCTGCAAATATTCGCTCCTACCCAGAACCCCTTTCTTCCTGTTTCTGTGAAGCGCCCTGCCTGCTGCACTGAGGACAAACGGAATCGTGACATGAATGTGCCCCACAAACTGTGAGGGGTCATGCAGAAGTCGCGGGAATGGCACCGTCAGCCAACAGCCAAGGGGCCACAGGCAGTCTGCCCCGCTCCCTGGGCTATGCTCTGGCCCAGGGCCTCCCAGCTCAGAGCTCATGAGCAGCAGGCCCCAGCTCTACCGTCACACTACGGGCTGCCCAGGCATGCAGCGGGCAGAGATGCCAGCACAGCCAGGACAGCCAGAATCTGCCTGCCAGCCCGGCCTCCTGGAGATGCAGGGGCGCTAGAGAATGTAGGGGTTCTCTCAGGAGAGGAGCAAGATGTCCCCGCAGGGCCCCTCGGGGATTAGGACCCCTAAGGCGCCTCTGGAGCCCTTGCCCCTGCCCACTTCTGCTCCAGCAACAAGTTCCGCTTGGTGTCTCAGGGTTCAGGTCCCTGGCACCCACTTTTGAAATCAGCAGCCTGAACTCTGGGCCAGATCAGTGACACAGTTCACACCTGTGTTTACAAACAAACTCCACAGCGGTCTGCTGCGCCATCTTGACAGCCCCCCAAGTAACTTGCTTTCAAACCCTAGATCAGGCTCCTACTTGCGGCAGGCTGCACAGAGCAGGCAACAGCTGGACGTCAGCCTCCCTCAGGCCAGGCCTCAAAGGGGAGGCAGCACGCCTGACACGGGGAACTAGACAATTCAAGGGAGCAGAGGACAGAGCCAGAGTGACCTTGGGGAGCAGCCGCTAACTGGAGCTGGCAGCCAGGGACGACCTGGGGAAGCCCCCCCCCAGCCAGGAAGGCAAGGCTGGGAGGTGTCAACACTCCTCGGAATGGCCTCAGTGGATGGTGCATACACCCAGGGTGCCATCAAGGCCTGCAAACCTGACACCTGGTGTCCCCTTTGTCTTGCAGAAGCGACCCACCAGGAGCAGTGGACCAGAGAGCTCGCCGCGTGGAGGGCTGTGGCCGGGGAGCATGACCGCATGATGCACAGCTGGAGGAAGGCGTGGGTACGTGGCCGGGCTGGGGGTGGGCAAGGGCTGGCGGGCGTCCACTGCCTTGGGGTTTGGTCTGCTGAACAGTTCTTTCTGGAACCTGCAGCCTCAGAGCTCCAGGCAGAGCCCTGAGGAACATCAACAGAATGGGAGGGGGCACTCACAGAGACAAGTCTGGGGGCCCCACTTTTGGGGAGGTGACTGCTGGGCCTGCAGGGAGCCCCATCCCAGCACCAAGGGGGGAGGACAGGCGTCCCCTGCCCTCACTGCTGCAGCCATCTGGGCAGCTACCAGGCCAGGAAGAAGCCCTACAGCTCAACCACCAGCCTTCAAATGTCCTGGGTTTCATGGCCACCCAAGACCTCTCCCTGTTGCCAACACAGGCTAAGCGTTTCTGACTCATCCCTTCAAGTGTAGAACATGCAGGCCCCCCTCCCTGAAGGCCACCCCCTTGACCCCAAGGGGGAGCACACAGGGTGTGACGCTTGAGGCCCCTTCCTACATCGAGGACAGTGAGGGAGAAGCAGGATGGGCCTCTCTTCTGCCGGGAATTCAAAGACGGGTTGCACTGTTGTTTCAGGAAAGCTGTGACAAGGACACCTTCTAGGCACCAGGAGGTGGTGCCCACCCCTAGCCACACCCCCTGACCCTGCCATGGCTCCAGGACAGCGAACAGTCACCTGGCCTGCTGAGAGGTGGCCCCACCTCAACCTCTGTGACACTAGCCAAAATGTTCTAAAAACTTAGGTGCTTACATGAGACAGAAGAGTCAGCCCAGCAGAAACAGGACAGCAGGACAGTTAACTACCTATAGATTGCAGATATGTAGACAATGGTGTGCATGACGGCTCATCTTCCAGAAACACCCGAGTGGTTTCCTGTACAGCATGGCCACCGCTGGAGCCCCGCAGCAGCTCTACGGGTTCATGGCCACCCCCCACGCCTGCTGCCGCTCCCTCCTTCACACATGGCCACGGAGCTCCCAGTGCCAGGACAGGCCCAGCAACACCAGTGGCAATATCTGGCCTGATCCTTCAAGTGACAACAAGGTCTCCTGGAGCTCACAGGGACTGTAGGATTCATGGGCTTCCGAGCACATCTCAGAGTGTGGGGGCTGCTCTACGGGGCTCTGTGCGCACCCCGAGCTTATGTGCAGCGGTGCCGCGGAAAGGGGCCTGTGTCCTGGAGCTGCACCTGCAGGCACACTGTGTGTGTGGGATGTGAAAGCCTGATGCTGCACAGCCTGGACCCTGCAGACACTTTCTGCCGCTGGAATGGTTAGCAGAATGCCAGTCCACCAAGACACCACAACCTCCGTGCAACCCCAGCAAATGGATGACCACAGCCTGTGTCCAGACTCCTTCGTTCTGAGGCCAGGGACATCGGAGAGCACAGCCTCCTGAGGACACCGGCTTGGGGTGGGGTCTGCCTGGGATGCCTGCCCACCTGGTTCCCAGGCCATCACGCGTGGTGCCCCTAACAGAAGGGCTCAGAGGCCTGAGTCCTCCTTGGTGCTGCTTTCCAGAGCCCTGAGACTTGGCCTAAGTCGGGGGGCTCAGAGTACCTCATGCAGCACCACAATGAGATGTGTGCTTAGCATAGCAGGGAGGGTTCTGGGGGGAACCCGTGCTTAGGAGTTCGGGGTCTCTGCTCTGTTGAAAAAATAAATAGAAATAAACACAGTGAGCTGAGTGTGTGGTTGGGAGGCCCGGCGCCATGTGCTTCCCGCAGCATTGGCCACAACAGGCCCCATGTCACCAGCAGCAGGAGCCTCTGCCGTGAAAGGGACACTGCAGCTTGGCTAACCCCACAGGTCACAGGAGACGCTGGCCCCCTGGGACTGACGCCGTGTTCACACCTCCCCACTCTGCTTCGGCTTCTCTGCCCCCAGATGAGCTCTATGCAAGCCACGGGCCAGGGCTGGGGCGCTCAACAGAGGCCGGCATATCCTGCTCAGAGTTGTACATTTGATTTTCTCCTTTTAGATTAACTCTGGAACCTTCCCTCTCCCATAATATCCAATTTTCAAACCTACAAGAGCAGACTTGGCCCCTACTGACACAGCAAGGGGAAAGCCCACCCTCGAGCCCCTCCTCCCCACCCCACTGAGGGAGCAACCTGGGGGTGGGACTTGGCCTGGGTGACCACGTCACATGCCCCCCACTTACAGGCTCAGAGAGCAGAGAAGCAGGCACCTAGGGTCAGCAAGCATCCAGACGACAGGACATACCGGTGCTTCCACACCCCGCCAGCCCTGACAACACCACATGCCCTTTGTGACATCACTTCAGTGTGCTCCTCACAGGCCATTGGCCTGTCAGACGTGTAACACTTGACACGACCGACTTCCCCTCACACCACCTGCAAAGCCAACGCACTCTGCCGCCCTTCTGAGAAATGGCCAACAATAAAGCTCCATCTTGCCGTCGGCTCTGTGACGGCACAGGGGGCAGATGGGGCCGAGACAAGGTCCCCTCAGCAAACCTCTCCCCAGGTTCCATCCTCTTCCCTTCAAGCAACAGCCCCTGAGGAGTGCGGACGAGGGCTGAGGAACCACCCATAAGCCTAAGCTCTGGCCACAGGGAGATCAAATCATTGCTCTTTATTCAAAATAAATAAGCCCTCTTACTTACAGCAAAGTATGAAAGCAAACTTCTATCCTGCTGGCCTCCAAGACAGAAACCACATTCAAATAATATGTTCATTTACAAAAAAGCCTATAGATTATCAAAACTGAAATTTAGGACTTCAATATACATTGCTTCTTTGAAAAATAAAGACAAAAAGGAATAATTCATGTCAAAAGGTCACAGGTTAGAGAACTGATTTTCCTTCTGAGTGAGGCTCATTTTAGCAGACATTCCAAGTACCCCCAAATCTTCCAGCCAAAGAACCAGGTTCTGAGAAAGCCCCCCACCCCAAAAGTGGCCCCACCACACCCGCCTGCTGGCTTCTCCGCAGCTATGCTGGGTCCTCAGGCAAGAACACCAGCCCCAGGGCTGCGCAGCGGCTGCCACAAACTAACCCAGCTCGGCTCTTCCGCATCAGAGGGGGTTTCCTTCACAGCAGACTCAGGGCACCACACGTTGCAGTCTTCCCAGACAACGTACGCTTACATCCAAAGCTGTGTCTCAAGGCTCTCTGGCAAGGCTCCTGCATCCATTCCAGGAGGCACACCCTGGACCCCCCTCCCAGTTATCAGCCGCACAGAACAGAATACATCGGGTCAGTGAAAACCTGGGAAGAATAAGGCCCCGGAGTCTGTCACACCCCCCCTCCTTACCCCACACAACACACACACAGAATTCTTCCTATAAGTTCAGGTTCATCATCTGAGAAGTTGAAGCCTCCAGTGAGTCTTCCAGCTCCAGGGCACAGCGACTGTACGCTTCCAGGTGTCTCCTCCAGATTTCAACTGGAAACAACAAAGTGGCACAGCTGAAGGACATACAGGGATACTCGGGACAGTCTCTACTGTCCGAAGCGTGCCACCCGTGGCTCAGCCCTATGTGGGCCTGACAAGGACTCAGCCTAGCCGCCCCCAATCACAGCCACGCTCTGGGAGCAGTACCCATGAGCCCTTGGTGTTTGGTGGGTTTGACGGCCTCCCGCCAAGGACACCGCTGTCGTCTAGGCTACACTCTGCAGGTGCCACCTAACCCGAGGTCTTGACACCAGCTCTTAAGACAACAGCCAGGACCAACCCAGCCTTTGCAAGGGGCGCTGCCAGGAAGAGGCCATCCAGGCACTCCGTCCCTTCTGTCAGCTGATGCAGCCCTCCCCAGCACTCACTGTAATGGGGCTCTTCTTTCTCGGCTGTAGGAGCAGGGGGGCTGTCCTGCGTGGAGCAGCCAAGACCCTGCATGGGCGGGTTGGCCAGAGCTGGGGTCCCAGGCTCCCCGGCCAACTCCTGGCGCACGTTCTCCAACATGGTCTTGTAGGCCTGCCGCGCGGCCATCGTCAGCTCGACCATCCTGTGGAACTGGTCCTGGGTCAGAGGTGAGAGCAGAGGTGAGAGCAGAGGTGACACCCCTGACCCACCGACCCACCGGGGACGCTGCCCTCTGGCGGGGAACAGGGGGACACCCGGCATGGATGCTGCCTGCCCGAGGCACCTCTGGGACAGCAGTGAGCACAGAGCAGACTCAGGATCGCACCACCGCCCTCGGGCTCAGGGCTGCCCCATGGAAATGTGCCTACAAGCCCAGGCCTCTGCTCCACCCCCACCCCCAAAGAACTCCCCCCACCACTCACCTGGGCCCCATCGTAGCTGAAGATGCCCACCACACTGACAGGGACAGCCTTGTTCAAACTGCGCCCCAGAGCCTTGCGGTTGAGGGCAAACACAAAGGGAATGTTCTGCTCACAGGCGTAATCAATGATGGTGTGCAGCGTGTCGTCCAGCCCACCTGGTCAGGGACAGCAGAACAGGGAAATGCGTCAAATGCAGCGCGGTGGTGACACTGGCTGCAAAGGGCTTTTTTCTACAGAAGGCAACACCCCCAGCTACTTCGTTTACTCGTGGGCCTGTGCCAGATGCCAACAGGACAAGCCTGCCACCGCAAGTGCATGGTGACTCTCAGCTGCAAGGAGGAAATCAACTCTCCGGGAGAAACGTCCCCAACATAATACACACTGCAACCCCAAAACTCTTTCCTTGCATTCTTTCCATTTGCTAGAGATACAAAGAACTCCACTCAGGGAATCACTTAACTTCTGTTTTTCCAATTTATGAAAGGATGTGACATGAGTTCAAATCACCAGCTGGAGCAGAGATGTACACAGGGCAGGAACAGAGAAGGTGCGGAGCTTCCCTGCCTGCTACAGGTGTGCCAACTACTCTGGCATCATCTCCTGTGCACTGACCAAGAGGCTCTCCTAACCCAGCCTGGGGGGGAGTTCTATGGATGCTTCACCACATGGTCACGATGGACTGAGTTGACCTCCAGCTCCTCCCCTCCCTGCAGGCCAAGGGTAGGGGTGGGATGGGGACAAAGGTTCCAACCTCCCCAATTACTTGGGTGACTGACTCCCTGGCAACCAGCCCCTGCCCAAAGTCCACCTTCATTAACATGACACCTTTACTGAAGTTATCACAGATAACTTTCTGTGAGCCAGAAAACAAGGACAAAGACTAGATAGGAAGTAGAGTCTATTTGGGTCATCTGAACAACCAAATAGGTGTTTCTTACAAATCACAACACTGCATGAGGTGACTATTTCCTGAATACTCAGTGTGCACCAGGCCGCTAGTTAAGCACCTCGTGCATGTTAGCTCCTGTGTGCACACACCCGGCAGGAGAGAGGCTGCACCCACACAATGGAACCCCAGAGCACACACAGGTCACCAAGTATGTGACAGAGCCCAGCTGCGGGCTCCCTGACCTCCACCACCTGCCCTGCTGCCAAGCAAGGTGCCAGGCAGGGTCCATGCACGGGGAGAAGGGCCATGGGGCTCTGTGTGCAGGCAATGTGCCTGCCATGCGGGGGGCCCAGGAGCCCCGAATCTTTACCACGAGAGAAGTACATACGGGTGTCTGTGTACAAGTCACACAGAAATCACGAGTCCTCACACAGGTAAGTGGAGCCACCCAGGACAGGTATGGACAGCCACCAGACATCACCACAGACATCACCACAGGCAGGAACAGATTTATCACCAAGTACGAAAGATTTACTGAGCAGCCTCAAGGTGCTCCAGAAGCACAAGAGAACATCTACAGGAAGGCACCTGTGCTCTCAGCCACAACATACCAATTCTGTGCTAACCTAACACTCTGAAATACTTACAACTGGGGTTTTTTTGAGGAATAAAGAATATGAAAAAATATACATATGAGAACAAGCCTTTAAAAAAGAAAATAGGGGGATCCCTGGGTGGCGCAGCGGTTTGGCGCCTGCCTTTGGCCCAGGGCGCGATCCTGGAGACCCGGGATCGAATCCCACATCGGGCCCTGGTGCCTGCCTTCAGCCCAGATCATGATCCTAGAGTCCTGGGATTGAATCCCATATCGGGCTCCCTGCATGGAGCCTGCTTCTCCCTCTGCCTGTGTCTCTGACTCTCTCTTTCTCTCCAGGTCTCTCATGAATAAATAAGTAAAATCTTTAAAATAAATAAAAGTTTTTTAAATAAATAAATAAATAAATAAATAAATAAATAAATAAATAAATAAATAAATAAGGAAAATAATACCTGGCTAGCATCACCAGGCACAGAGCTGCTCAAAGCCACAAGACATAAAAGCAGGGACGCGGAGTGGCAGACCAGAGGCCCCCAGGTGCTGCTGTCGTGTGCAACCTGAGCAGCTGGGAAGAGCGCTGTGAAGCAGTACAGAAAGGACACCTGGCTCGGCCTCTGGAAAGACCCACCTGAGAAGGAATATGTTCTTCCTAAACAAAAATGAAACCATGGAAGAACCAGGAAAAACAAAAAACAAACAAACAAACAAAAACACAAACCTACAATAACCTTGGAGTGTTAAGGTGAAAGAATGGCATAAAACCTAAAATGTAATTAAAACACAAAAATAAAAAACGTTATTATCATAACACCCAAAATACATTTAAAAAATAGGAAAATGACAAACCAGAGAAACATTTACAACTCTTACCCAAAAGGCTTTATTATATAAATAAAGCACAAGTCACTATTAAAAAGATCAACATCCCAAAAGACAATGGGCAAAGAACATGAAACACCAAGTCCTTTAATAAGTAAGCAGCTGCTCATCTCCCCCAAGCATGCATACTCCACAGAAGGCAGGGCCGGGCACGGGCACAACGGGCTCTGGGTGCAGGCGGAGGTGCGGAACCCATGCAACCCACAAATACACCCACCCTCACGCCCTCAGTGTGGAAGCCACAGACACGTTCCCACAAGCAGAAAGGACAGGGTGCAAGATGCATCCTTGTTCATAGCTGTTGGCATCTGGAGAGAACCGTGCAGAGTTTGTGCACGATCCTAAGAGCTGGACCCCCAGACTAACCACAAAGCTAAAAACAAGGGCCAAAGGGCCAGGGTGCCAGACCTCCCTCTGTCTCTCTCACACACACATACCCTGCCTACCAAGGACACATCGAATGTGGCAATGCTGGTTGCCTCTGGGGGGCTGCAGGAATCTGGGGGACTTATTCCTCAAAAGGAAACCCAGCATCTGGCTCACCAGGTGGCACGGCCTGCCCCAGCATGTGCCTGAGAAAGAAATGTCTCCCTGTGGCCCCTATCACCTGGCACTAGTTACAGGATTATCCAATTTTCTTTCAAGAGAGGAACTTCTCAAAAGCATGGCCCGCTGCTCTGGGAACTGAGAACTCTGCAGCCGGCTGGATCAGAGTTAACATTCAGGACCCACATCCATTAATTCTGCCCACCCCCTGGCCCAGATCCTCCTGAAGACAAGAGGAAGTGAGGAGGAAGTTAGCTCTGGGGACAGATATGTTCAAGGAGAGCCGCACTCCCGGGTTGGCAGGGAAGTGGGCAGAGGGGGATGTGGGCAGGGTGGGGTCCTTGACTAGAATCACAGTGACTCTTTCCCAACTTCCCGCTGGAGACTCCTGTGCCCCTGGGGGTTGGCCACGTGGTCTCTCTCCACCTCGTGTCCCCCACCCTCAGAGCTGGTCACAAATGCTTTGCTGTCCCGTCAAAGGGCCCGCTCTCCAGGTCTCCCCAGGCTGGCACCAGGGCCTGGGTTTCCAAAGGGCTCCCACCATGCTAGCTGGTCAGAGGAGCTTCAGGGTGGCAATGACAAGGTTCATGCTGATTACCAGTCGGGTCAGGCAGGGGGTGCCCACGTGACCAGCCCCCCCCACAGAAGACCTGGGCATGATGTCCTAGGAGCTTCCCAGGCAGACGACTCTCCACACGTGCATCCCGAGTGACTCCCCTGGGAGAGACTGGAAGGCTGGGTCTGTCTGACACGGCGGCAAGGCTAGATAGTTCTGCTCCACCCAACACCTAGCCTGCATTATCAGGGAGAGCTGAAAGCAACTCCAAGGGCCAGCTTCCCAGGATTGAGACGACGACACAACTTAGAACAAGCAAATGCTCAGGACAACTGCTGTTTGAAATTCAACTTCTGAACCACTAGGGGGAAGACCGTCCTGAGCAGACGCAGTACTTTCACACAGTCCAAGAGACCACAATACTAAGTTTTTCCTTTAAAATGACTACAAGCCACTGCCTATCTTTTTTAAGAAGAAAACATTTATGAGGTATAATAATCAAGCTGCTTTGGCCTCAAAGCAGAAATACCCCTAAGAACTGATGATGAACAGCGTATCTGAACCTGCAACCAATGCAGACGCCTGTTGGCCAGGCCTGACCCCTCTGCCCAGTCAGAGGAAGGAAGGCAGCTCACGGGAAAGGCACGGTGGACCGCCCACTGCACACACATACCCATTTTCTTAGTCTGTTTTTTAAGGACACAAATCACAGGAGAATTCGAGACCAGAGCAGGAAGCTCGAATGGAAAGACAACTGAGCTGGCCAACCGGCCAGTGAGGCCAGCGCGGGGAGCCTGGAGCTGGCCATCTACAGCCTAGCACCAATTCCCAGGAGCCTGGCGGCTACAAGCAACACTGGGCACCTTCCAAATGGAGCAAAGCTGTGAAGAGGTGACGGCAAGCTGGCGTGCGTCACCCAGGCAATGCCAGAAGCTGCACTTCAAGGGGCAAATGTGAGGATGGATGGGTGGACTCAGGGTGGATGTTGGGGCCCCACACCGGGGGGAGCATCTTGCCCAGGGGACTCAGAGACATGCCCTTGGGGGCTCTCCAGCACAACAGCGGCCCCACTGGTCAGCCAAGAGTGGGGACCCTGGAGTAGCAGCATCTTTGAAAAACATGCTCAAAATGCTCAATTCTGGGGTCCAGGGGCCCTGCTCTGGCAGGGAATGTGATGCTCACATTCACTAGCTGGAGAAGCACTGCCCTACAACGCAGCTCCTGGCCTCTACATGCCAGCCTCGCTAGCTTCCTGGCAGCTGAGGACACAGGTGCCCAGGGGCCACTGGCCATCTGCAGAAGCATCTAGCCAGAGACCCAAACGGCAAAGCAGCAGCCAGGAAGGCTCTTGGGGGGCAGGAGCCGCACACCCCTACATCTTCTCCACACACAGCTCAGGGCACAGACCCAGCTCCAAAGTAGCAGCAGTGGCAATAAACACAGAGACTTCAGGACAACAAACACAGCTCCCAAAAGTCAGAAATGGAAAACTTTGCCATGGTTTAGAAGACACAGGTAAGGAAGATGCCGTTCTGTAGGGCAGAAAACAGAACCAAGGAAAGGCTGAGAAGATGGCGGCACAGAAGACACTGCTTGGTGCGGTATGCTCCAGAAAGGCAGCAAAGGGGCCCTGCATGCAGGTGTACAAGTGGGGGTCTGTGTGCTACCCACCATCCTCCCAGGGAGGAGGGAGGACAATGGAGAGTGGGTAAAGGAGAGCAGGCCTCTGGAGAGCCAGCAGACTGGGCTCTGAGTCCTGGTTCCTGGACGCACCCCTGCACCTGCCTTTTCATGAGCCCCCGGGGAACACGCTCAGGGCAAACAGGGTGCCCCTGAGAAGCACACAAGCAGGCACCAGTACCCCCACACGCCAGGGGGGCCAGGGAAGGGCAACCCCAGGATGATGGCTGCAGAGAGGTGCAGAGAGCCCCCAAGGAGCCCAGGTGAAGCTATGGAATGCCCCAGGCATCCTGTCTTAGAGGAGGCTCAGGCTGCAGGCAGGAGCTTAAGGGCTGCCTGGTGTTATAGCCCAGCGCTGTGATTGGACCCAAGTGAGGGGTGCAGCCAACACACAACCAAACGGCAGGTGCCTGAAGCCCCCTTCTGTCCCATTCCGGTGTTGAGGCCCACCCTCAGCTAGGACCAGGACACGGTGAGCGGGCAACAAGCAGGTCTAGCTGCTGCTGCTCTTGGACCCTGGGTGCCCAACACAAGCCAGGAAACCTCAAGTCTTCAGCTGCGAAACGGCACCCAGAAAAGCCCAGGGCAAGATCCGGACCTGTTCCCTGCAAGGTAACCTGTGCAATATGGGAGAAGAAGGTGCCCAGTGAAGGACTCCACATGCTCTGCAGGCTCCCTTGGTCCCCTTGGCAGAGGAGGACACGGGACCAACATCCCCCTAACAAGCAGCCCAAGGAGGGCCACAGGGGACACGTCACAGCCTGAGTCTGTGCGTCACCTCACCCAGCCCACTGCATCCCATGAGACACAGCCAACTTTCCAGGGCCAGTAAGATGGCCAAGCCCCTGGACAAACCGCATCCTTAAATTAGTGGACAGGGGAGTGGTCACAGACACAGCAAGTAAGTTCAAAACGGACTGCCTGGCTGCCACTCACAGACCTCCTGCAGCACGGCCTCCAGGGCCCCCCCATGCCCCCCAACAGAAGCACAGCGTCCAGCCACCAGAGGCCTGCATGGGCCGGAGCACACAGGGGCCTGGCTGCCTCAGAGAGCAGGACACCGGGTGGCCAAGTGAACGCTGCAAACACGGCCCTCAGTCAGAGAGGAGAGAACCAAACCAGCCCTAGCAGCCGGGCCCACAGCCCTGGTTACCTTTCGACTGGATCTTCTCACAGTTGGGAGAGATGATGATGCATTTGAGCTTCCTGAGCTTCAGATGCTTGAGGACCTCCCGCAGCCCCAGCACGAGTCGGCGTTTGGTCTTAGCCTTGACCGGATCCTTCTGGTACATGCGGTCTTGGAATCGCACCAGTTCCTTCAGCAGATCCGTGACACAGGCATCCACCTCCTTGCTCAGCATCTGGCTGCAGTAGCTGAAACAAGGTTCCCGCTGGCGGCAGCCCTCTCGGGAATCACAGCACTGAGCAGCCCGTGCCCAAGAGCTGGGGCTCACCTCTACACCCGGCTTCCCCTGATGGCCCGCCACACTAACCCCGTGGCAACTACTGCCCATGAGAACCCACACGTGGGGTGTGCCCTGGGAGAAACATGGGACGGGAGAGACAGAGTTCCCTCAGAAATTACAGACATTTACCTCGAAAGGGAGCCCACCCCCCCAACACACACGTCCATTGAAGTGCACCTCCCATACCACGTGTGTAGGGCAAGGATCCTGCAGAAGCAGATTAGGTGGCCTTGCCCTGGGCTACGACAAGGATGAAGGCTGGGGCCTAGCTCTGCAGTCTGAGTGCACCAGGGCAGCAGGGCCCCACGCTCAACATCACAGTGAGCACATCCGTCCCATCCCCACAGGGGGCACAGCACCACAGCCACTCACTCCCTGAATCTCCGGCTGTGGATCTTGGGGCAGCTGGCGCCATTGGGCACCAGGTGGCAGCCCTCCGCCTCCTTCTGGAGCTCAGCTCTCGGCGGCTCTTCTGACCCGCTCTCCACTGCGGGAGCAGAGGACAGCACCTCCTCCGGCCCCTCTGCAACTTCACAGAGACACAAGTCAGGGCACAGCACCTGCAGGGCTGGGCACTCAGGCCGAGGATGGAGGCCACCTGTGCACACCTCATGGGGCAGCAAATCCGGGGCAGCCCCCTCCTGGTACCATGGTGGGTGGCAGAGCCAGGAGAGATGGGAACAGCTGGGGGACGCAGAAGGACTGGGCGACTTTCTGCTCTGCCTGGAGGTGCCTCCGACCCCGACTTAAGCTGGTATTTACTGTGGCAAAATATTCATAAAATATACCATCCTGACCATTATTAAATATGCGGTTTGGCTGCCAAAACTGGTTTTTAATTTTGAAATTTAACCTGAAGTTCATAATAGGAAGTTTTAAGAACAGTTTTAGCATTCCCAATTCTTCATAAGATGGTTGAATTCATTCCTTTAGCAAACAAATATAAAAAACATCTGAACCCAAACACCTAAACTATGAGCTTCAAGCTCACAGTTCCCAAATTACTTCCAGAGACTTCCAAAGGACAAGTGAGATAACAGCACCGGAGAGAGAAACTACCCGCCAGGAGGGCAAAGGTGACAAAGACAGCCTCCTGTGGGCTGACTTCTCCCCCACCTGTGGGCAGACCTGCTGGAACACCTGGAAGCCAATCTGGTGGAAGCCTGAGGGCAGACGGCAGTGGACCAACCCCTGGAGCCCACAGTCCCACCTGGGCACATGCCATAGGAGAAAGTGCTTACGTCCTGCGCGCACGCTGACCTACTTCTACTGACCCTGAGAGGGAACTCCCAGAACGTCCACCTGCCAGCTGGCACGTGAACATGCCTGAATGCCATGCAGCAATGACAATCAGAACCCACTCCTACAGGCCACAGACACACAGCTGGGTGCAGAGGCACAGGCTGCAAGATCCCACTAGAATGAGGTCAGGGCTGTGGCCCTGGGCCAGAGGGCAGGGGGGCTGTCCTGCTTCTGAGCTGGGTGTGGTACTCACTGTATGAGACGTCCTCCAGCCACACACCAATCATCTGGGAGACTGTTCTGAACACACAGCTTAATAAAAGGCTTCCTAACATGTTCTATCTATGAGACCTGACTCTCATGCTGGGGGAAGCAGCTCTGAAGTCAGGGGCATTCACTCTCACGGCAACTTCAAGCTATAAGGACCACCCAATGCCACACAGATTGCACTCGGGGCCTCGCCCCCTGTCCCCTGACATGTCCCCACACCCCACACAGAGGCACAGGCGTCAGGAGCTCTACCCTGCCCACTGGGATGCCCTTTCCTGTCAAGTCACTGCACGGTCCTCTGGGCAGCCAGCACAAGCGCTCAGTACCTGAGGGGTCAACCTGCTCGAAGGCCTCATCGTCACCGCCACTCTCCCCGTCTGGCACAGCATCACTGGCAGGAGCTGGGCTCACAGCATTTTCTTGGAGACGCTGCTGCTTTCTCTCCTGCCGTTCTTTCAAAATGATCTTTAAAATTAAATAAGCAACTGAAACACCTATATACTTATGTTAAAAATAAGCTCTTTTGCAAAATAAACCACCCAATTTCAGGTTGCAGGCATCATGCCTTTTTGCGTTCCCACAGCAGCGACATGCCCTCCATCCCCCAAGAGGCTGGGACACATGTCCCCCAAGTGTGCAGAGCAGGGTATGCAGGACCCGGGCCAGACACCACAGGCTGCGACAGCCCCTGCAGAACCCACACTCAAGAATCTCAACACCAGACAGATCACCCAAGGGAGGATGAGGGCAGCAGAGTGTGAACAAGTAGAAGGCAACCCCCCCATCCCTGGCTCTGTCTGCATCACTGGAGAACAAAGAGCCCTGCCTCTACAGCAGAGACACCCTGCCTCGTACCCTCCGCCGTCCCACTCAGGGAGAGGACCATGTGTCAGAGAATCACGCACACACCTGGTAGAGCACATTCAGGTAAACATGTGGAGAGCCGTAAGAGATTAACAGACACAGGAGAGCCCACAGGTTTCCTAGCACCCAGTTTCGAGGGGAATAGCACATACCTTCTTCAACGAGGTTGGCTTCTTGGCCTTGGGGACCTCCCTCTGCTTCCCCTTCTTCATCAGCGGGGCGCTGGAGTCCAAGGGGTTGTGTGGGGTCTTCACCTGGCTGAAGTGGTGGCCCTTCTTCCCCGATGCAGTGTCCCTGGAGAGAACCGGCACCGCCCCAACTGCAACACAGAGGGGACATGCATCAGGCCAACTGCCGCACCAGCTCATGGATCTCACTCACACCATGAAGATGTTGATTACATAGTCTTCTCATTGGCAACTCAATGAAGTTTAGTATCTTCTGGTAGAGATCCAAAAAACTATCAACTTATTTGAGGACAACCAGCATCCCATCCCTGTGACGGAAATCTCCACATTGTTCAGGAAGTCTGACAGCGGGTGGACCCCACCTTCTGAAACCAAGGTATTTCCAGACAGTGCGTACTTGTGATGGCTCTTTTGAGGGAGTCTCTCCCCACACTGTTCAGTTGACATGGCCTCTGCAGAAGTTGACTACTGGTTTCCACACATGCATCTTCTCTCTCACTAGCTTGTAAGATTCTCTCAAGTTTTCCTGGCAGAAACATACTGTCATCCTAGGTCCCCTCATACACAGCTGGTGGCAAGCCCTCCACCATAAACAGAAGATCACAATCTGCTCAGCACTCCTGCTGCATTTTCCCAAATCTTGCTCTACTTCTCACCTAGCTCTTGCTCCAAGGAAACTGGTTATTCGTGGCTACTTCTTTTCCCTACCTTTCAGTCAGGACAGCTTTCCGGCTCACACCCAAGAAGAGAAAACGGTGTGACAACAAACCCCAGGTACCCACTGCCCAGCTGCAAAACCATCACTGTCTTCCCAAACATCATCAGACCTGCCCTCACTGGGTTTGAAGTACATTGTAGAGTTACTGGTGTCTTCTCAATCGGGCATGCCCAGTGCCCTATGGAGAGCACAGCAGCACTGCCCCTAGCTCTCAGCCACTTCTAGTCATGACTCCACAGCATTGCTGGCAGCTCTGCAACTGTGCTTCCCCACCATTATAGGTTTGAAACATACACGTGCCAAGCTCATTTGGAAAAACCACCCCATGCAGACCCTGCTGACACCTGTTCACTCTGTCCCCGATACCACTTCCCAGTGCAGGACCTCAGCTGGGCATCTGTGACTCCTATTGCCTGGCCCCTCCTGTCTGCCCAGTTGCCAGGCGACGCTCCACACAGCATTAGCAATGAGCCCGGGAGTCCCTTCCACATGCACAATGAGGTCGACCAGCTCCCATCCCTGAAACTGGACAAAACTCTAAAAAATCATGTCAGCCCTCTAGGAAGTGACCAAAGGCTTATCACAAACTATGGAGCCTTACTAGTGCGCTCTATCAAAAGTCCAGTAAGAACAGCACCAGCCTGGGCGTCTTATCCAGGCTGCTCTCATTCAATCCCTGCTGACAGCTAGTTGGACCAGGGGAGAGAGGCCATGAAAACCTGCAGCTTCACTGCTCCTGCCAGAAGGAGCTGCTCGATTTAGAACATGATCATTCAGAGACATGATCCAGCAAGAGACAGTATAGCCAGCCCGAGCCGTGGTCCTCTGCAGGCAAGCAATAGGGCAAGAGCAAGTCCACCCCACATCCCAGACAATGACAGAGCCCTATGCAAGTGCAGGAGTCACAGGAGTCCAAGGACACTGAGCCAGGGCAGACCTGACCACAGCCCGCAAGCTGAATGCACTCCAAACCCACACATACTTGTGAACAGACAGCAGAGGCTGTGCAATCTTGATGCATTTGAGCACAACCTCCAACACATCTGTGCTGGGTGGACAGGCAGGGGTGGCCTCTGGAAAGCCAAAAACAGTAAGAACAGGGAGAAATAACTGAGCTGAGGCATCAGCAACCACACAGCATATGGAAAACAGCCTTTAGATTCAGACCAACGCACTTACTAAATAAAACCCAAGAAATGAAATCATAACCATCACGACTCTCAGGGAAGGAAAAATAAATTCAGAATCCAGAGCTGTTACAACTTATTAACTAAAATATTCGGTATTCAACACAAAATTAGAGACTTTCAAAGAAACAAGGAAGTGTGGACCCACACTTTGGGAAAAGGAAGAGAAACTGCCTAAGAGGCACCCACTGTGAGATGTGGCCAAGACTTCAAGGCAACTCTAAGAACACAGCTGAACCTAGGGTTTCAATTAACAGAAACTGTAAAAAGGAGGTCAGCAACAGATCTGACATGGCAAAAAAAATCAGAGAAACTGAAGATACATCAATACAAACTATTCAGTTTCCTGAAAAAACTTAAAGAGATAAAGAAAAGTGAACTGAGCCTGAGCGACCAATGGGGCATCAACGAGTGGAATAATATACATGTGTAATGGGGGGGGGGGGGGGGGGCAAAAGAGAAAAACAAAAAAGTTTCAGGAGAAATAAAGGCCCCAAACTTCCCAAATCTGATGAAAGCATTAGTCTCCAGAGCCAACACACAGCCAACCAAGGAGGGATGCATATACAGAGACATATCAGACATGCCCCAGCCCGAGCACTGAAGGCCAGAGGAAGAGAACCCATGGAGAACAGCAAGGAGACAACTGCTCATCAGAGACCGGGCACAGGATTAATGGCTCCTGAAATGTCACGGGCGATAGTGGAGGCCAGAGCACAGGAGACACCCTCATCTTACTGTGCTGCACAGACCCTGGGTGTTTCATAGACTAAAGGCTGGTGACAACCCTGTGTTGGCAAGTCTCCTGGCACCACCTTCCTAACCAAACTTGTACTTCAGATCTGTGTCCTAATTCTCATAATTTCTTCAATTTCTCGTTACTATTATTGATTATAGGGATCTGTGACCAGTGGTCTTTGGTTCTATTATTGTAATGTTTTGGGTACCACAAGCCGTGCCTATGTAGACGGCCAACTTAATCCCTGTCTCTCCCCCTCTCTTTGGGCCCATTCCCAGAAACAAGACAGTACTGAAATGAGGCCAAGTAACAACCCTACAGTGGCCTCTATGTGTTCCAGCAAAAGGAAGGCATGCTGAAAGCCGAGATGGGCCAAAAGCTAGGCTTCTTGTGTTAAACAGCCAAGTTCTGAATACGAAGGTAGTTTCTGAAAGAAATTACATATGCATAGCAAATACACAATTGATAGGAAAGTGAAATAGCTTTACTGCTGATAACGGAAAACGTTTAGTGGGTAAAAGGTCAAACCAACTGCAAAGTTCCCTTCAACCAAAGCCTCACCCAGAGCAAGGTCCTGACTCTGTTCAATCCCATGAAGGCTGAGAGAGGGAAGGAAGCTGCAGAAGTCAAGTCTGAGGCTAGTAGAGACTGGTTCATGAGGAATAAGGAAGGAAGCCATGTCCATGGCATGAAGCTGCCAGGCGATGCAGCAAGTGCTGGTGTAGGAGCTGCAGCAAGTGATCCAGAAGATCTAGCTGAGATCATTAACGAAGGCGGCTACCAACCGATTGCCAGTGTGGGTGAAAGAGCCTCCCATGGGAAGAAGATGTCATCTACGACTTGTGTGTTTAGAGAGGAAAAGTCCATGCCTGGCTTCAGAGGTTCCAAGGATAGGCTGATTGTGTTGTAGGCACTAAGGCAGTTGGTGACTTTAAGTTGAAGCCAATGCTCACTGACCATTCCGAAAATCCTTGGGCCTTTAAGAATTATGCTAAAGTTTATTTCTGGGGAAGACAGCAAAGTAAAAGGATCCTAGGCTCACCTCATCCCACAGTTACATCTAAGGTAAAACCCACTATAGTGTAAGTAACCCAGAAAAAGGACCCAAAGACTAGCAGAACAGCTAAATGTACAGAAGATGCCACATCAAAGAGGGTAGGAAGGGTGGAGACACGGTCTGGAGCCCAAAGGACCCTCAGGACTGTCCACAGGAGGGAGAAATGCACCAGGTGCAGAGAGGAAGAAGCGCTGACCCACACCAGGACCTGCACTGGGAAGAGGAGTCACCATAGTATGTGGCTTTGAAAACCAGACTCACCTAACATTGTGATCTCTTACAATGAGTGTGGCTGAGCACCTGAAACTTTAAGAATCAGTGGCTCAGCTCTGGGAAAGCTGGAGGGTGATAGGCAACTGCAACCTGCCCTTAGAGAGACAGCACAATGGCCTCGCAGAGAGACAGCAGCTGAGCAGCAGCAGGCTGAAACACATGGGGTAGACATGAGGAACATCTGTTTGCTGCTCTCAGAGCCTACGTGGCAGGGGCAGGGATCCCTAGGAGATGCTCCAAGAACAAGAGCTGGTGGGTGCCACTTCTGTCCCCACCCCCCAGCCAAGATACACTGACACCTGCAGGAACCAGCAACGTGGACTCTCCCCTCCTGGTTTGATCAACAGCACGTCCCCCCTCTATCCCAGCCTCCACAGGAGTCCTCCTCGCTGGCACCATGCACCTCACCCCTACTCTTCTGCAGCCCTGGCCCCTCTGTCCTGGTTGGGCCTCCACAGATTTCCCTGTCCACTGCAGATGCCCACCAGTGCTGGACCAGTGTGCACCCTGCTGGCACCAGGAGCCCAGTCCCCGTGTCCTCCTGTGAATCTAACACCTCCAACATACCCTAGGCCCAAGCCCATCCAAATCAGTGCCACAAGCCTGGCAGTGTCCCAGCAACCCTGAGAGAGGCCAGCACCATTCCACAGTGATTCCTGCCCCTAAGAGAGGAGGAGACTGGGGAATCCCTGGGTGGCTTGGCGGTTTAGTGCCTGCCTTTAGCCCGGGGCGCGATCCTGGAGATCCAGGATCGGGTCCCACGTCAGGCTCCCTGCATGGAGCCTGCTCTTCCCTCTACCTGTGTCTCTGCACCTCTCTCTCTCTCATGAATAAATAAAATCTTAAAAAAAAAAAAAAAAAAAAAAGAGGGAGATAACCACACACACCAGTCCCCCTGCGGCCCCAGCAGAGGGCTGGGGTCAGACAACTGGCCACACTGCAGGGCCTGGCCACCAACAAAAGCTTCTCAGGAGATAACACAGGGAAAGCGCCCTGCAGTCTGGTACCTACCACAGCTCTGGCAAACACCTGGTCTGACACAACTAAGCCCAAGGCAGCCCAGACTGGCCCACCACTAACCCAGGAACCAAACCCTGCTCAATGGCAAAGAGAGCCACTGCAGACCACTGGACTGAAGGAAAAAGTGGTGAGGCCACAGGAGCAGGGCACATGCCACACACAGAGGAGACAGCCCCTGAAATGCCAGCCTCGAGGGAATAGGAGACACAACACACAGAAACAAACACAGGGAATTAGACAAAGTGAGGAGAAGAGTAGAATATGTCCCACAGAAAGAACAAGGCAAAATCACAGCAAGACAGAGAGCTACACAAAAACGGTGATAAGTAATATGCCTCGCAGGGAATGTGAAGATATGGTCATGAAGATCCTCGCTGGACTTGAGAAAACAGTGGGGGAGCTCAGAGAGACCCCTGACACAGACACAGAAAACGTATAAAGAACCAATCAGAGATGAAGAACTCAGAAAGTAACATTAAAAATATTCTATGTGGAATAAATGGTAGATGAGAGGAAGCAGAAGAACCCATCAGTGACCTCAAGGCCAGAACAATGGAAAACAAGCAAGCTGAACAGGAAAGAGAAAAAGAGTAAGAAATGAAAATACACCCAGGGAACTCAAGAGACACCATCAAGCATAATAACATTTGCATTACATGAATCCCAGAAGATCAGAGAGAAAACAGGCCAGAAAATATACTTGAGGAAATAATAGCTGCAAGCTTCCCGAATCTGAGGAAGGAAACAGATCTAGATCCAGAAGACAGAAAGAATCTTCCAGAAAATAATCCCAAAGAGGTACACACCAAAATACTGAGTAATTAAAATGGCAAAAAGTTGGGACGCCTGGGTGCCTTAGCAGTTGAGCATCTGCCTTCAGCTCAGGGCGTGATCCCAGGGTCCTGGGATGGAGTCCCACATCGGGCTCCTTGAGGGGAGCCTGCTTCTCCCTCTGTGTATGTCTCTGCCTCTCTCTCTGTGTCTCTTATGAATAAATAAATAAAATCTTTAAAAAAATAAAATGGCAGAAAGTACTGGTAAAGGCAGAATTTTAGAACTAGGAAGAGGGGTGCACCTGGGGGAGGTGGGGCTCAGGTGATTAAGCATCATCGAACTCTTGATTTTGGCTCAGGTCATGATCTCAGGGTCCTGGGATCTCAGGTTGTGGATTCTGCACTGGCAGATTCTCTCTCTCCCTTCCTCTCTGTTATCCTTGCCTTCAGCACTCTCTCTCCAAAAAAACAAACAAACAGACCAGCAAGAGAGCAAACAGTTACATCCAGGGGAAATCCCATAAGGCCGTGCATGGATTTTTCAGCAGACACTTAGCAGTGGCATGATATATTCAAGGTGCTGAAAGGAAAAAACATGCAGCTGAGAAGACTATCTAGCAAGGCTGTCAATAGGCATAGAAGGAGAGAGAAACAGTTTCCCAAAACAGAAGTTAAAGGAGTTCATGACCACTAAAACAGCCCTACAAGAAATATTAAAGGGGTCTCTGTGAGTGGGAAAGGAAGTCCGTAAGCAGGAATAAAAAAGGTCCTTAGGAAGCACAAAAGCAGTAAAATTAAGTATATCTATAAAAATAATTCAAGGGATTCACAAAATAAAAGGATGTAATGTATAATACCATGTATCTAACACACCATGGAGAGAGGAGTAAAGCCTCAGTGCTCTTAGGATGGGTTCAAACTTAAGTGGCCATCAACTTATGATAGACTGCTATCTGCAGAAGATATGATTTGCCAACCTAGCTGTAGCCACAAATCCAAAACTCCTAACAGATATTTAAAGAGTAAAGAGAAAGGAATCCATGTATATAACTGAAGAAAGCCAGCAAACCCTGAGAGAAGAAAGGGAAGAAACAGAGAACTACAATAAAACCACCATAAAAAAACCAAAATGGCAGTAAGTCCATACTTATCAACAATGTAAATGGCCTAAATGCTCCAATCAGAAGACCGAGGGTGACAGAGTAAATAAAAAATCAAGACCCACCTATACGCTGCCTACAAGAGACTCGTTTCAGACCCGAAGCTACATGCAGACTCAAAGTGCAGGGATGGGAGAGCATTTATCCTGCAAATGGAAGTGAAAGGAAAACCTGGAGACCAATTCTTATATGAGACAAAACAGACTTTAAGACAAAGACAA
Organism: Vulpes lagopus; assembly: GCF_018345385.1. Taxonomy (NCBI): domain Eukaryota; kingdom Metazoa; phylum Chordata; class Mammalia; order Carnivora; family Canidae; genus Vulpes; species Vulpes lagopus. Next base: position 153,967,176 of record NC_054825.1, read on the forward strand.
GAAAAAAAGGCGGACAAAAGGGGGCAATCCAACAAGAAGATATAACAACTGTAAATATTTGGGACCCAACATGGGAGCACCCAAATACATAAAGCAGCTAATAACAAACCTAAAGGAAGTAATCAATAGTAATAAATTAACAGTAGAGAACTTAACACCCTACTAACATCAATGGATAGCTAATCCAAACAGAAAATCAACAAGGAATCAGTGGCTTTGAATGACACACTGGGCCAGACAGATCCAAAAGATAGATAGATAGATAGATAGATAGATAGATAGATAGATAGATAGATATTCAGAACATCCCATCCTAAAACAGCAGAACGTACATTCTTTTCAAGGGCGCATGAAATGTTCTCCAGAATAAATCACATATTAGTGCACAAAGCAAGTCTCAACAAATTCAAGGAGCTCAAAGTCCTAACATGCATCTTTTCTGACCACGCTATGAAACTAGCAATCAACCATAAGGAAAAATATGGAAAGATGGAAGATTAAGAACATGCTATGACAATGAATGGGTCAACTAAGAAATCAAAAAAGAAATCCAAAAGTACACAGAAACAACTGAAATTGAAAATACAATCGTCCAAAATCTTTGGGATACAGCAAAAGTGGTTCTAAGAGGGAAGTTTATAGCAATACTACAGGCCCACCTCAGGAAGAAAAATCTCAAATAAACAATCTAACTTTACACCTATAAGGAGAGAGAAAAAAGAACAAACAAAACCCCAAACTGAAGGAAGGAAATCATAAAGATTATAGCAGAAATAAATAATACAGAGACTAAGAAAAAAACAGAATACAACAATGAAACCAGCAGCTGGTTATTTGAAAAGATCAACAAAACTGATAAATCTTTAGTCAGATTCATTGGGGCGGGGGGGGGGGGGGGGGCGGAGAAGAGGACTGAAATCAACAAAATCAGAAATGAAAGATGAGAACAACCAAGACCACAGAAATACAAAGGATTATAAGAGAATATTATGAAAAACTATATAAATTTGGCAAATAGTAGAAATGGATAAATTCCTACAAACACACAATCTCCCTAAACTAAATCAGGAAGAAATAGAAAATTTGAATAGACCAATTACCAACAATGAAACTGAATCCCTTATCAAAAAACTCCCAACAAACAAAAGCCCAGGACTAAATAGCTTCATGGGCAAATTCTATCAAACTTTTTTTTTTAATGATTCTATTTATTTATTCATGAGAGACACACACACACAGAGAGAGAGAGAGAGAGAGAGAGAGAGAGAGAGAAGCGGAGACACAGGCAGAGGGAGAAGCAGGCTCCATGCAGGGAGCCTGACATGGGACTCCATCCCAGGTCTCCAGGATCAGGCCCTAGGCTGAAAGCGGGGCTGCCCAAATTCTGTCAAACATTTAAAGGAGAGTTAATACTTACTCTTCTCAAACTATTTTAAAAAAATAAAAGAGGAGGGCAGCCCTGGTGGCCGAGAGGTTTGGTGCCACCTTCGGCCTGGGGTGTGATCCTGGAGACCCGGGATCGAATCCCGTGTCGGGCTCCCTGCATGGGGCCTGCTTCTCCCTCTGCCTATGTCTCTGCCATTCTCTCTCTCTCTCTGTGTCTGTCATGAATAGATAAATGAAATCTTAAAAAAAATAAAAGAGGAAAGAAAACTTCCAAATTTACTGTGGCCAGCACTACCATGATATCAAAATCAGATAAAGACACTATAATAGAAGAACCACTGGCATCTCTGATGAACACAGGTGCAAAAATCCTCGAGAAAATAGCAAACTGAATACAACAATACATTAGAAAAATCATTCACCATGATCAAGTGGGATTTACTCCTGGGATACAAGGGTGGTTCAATATTCACATATCAACACAAAACATGCATCAATAAAAGAAGAACCATACGATCATTTCAGTAGATGCAGAAAAAGCATTTGACAAAGTACAAAATCCATTCATGATAAAAACCCTCAACAAAGTAGGTTTAGAGGGACCATACCTCAACATAACAAAGGCCATATATAAAAAACCCAAAGCTAACCCCACTCAATGGTGAAAAACTGTGAGCTTGGGATGCCTGGGTGGCTCAGCAGTTGAGTGCCTGCCTTTGGCTCAGGGTGTGATCCTGGAATCTGGGATCAAGTCCCGCATCAGGCTCCTTGCAGGGAGCCTGCTTCCTTCTGCCTGTGTCTCTACTTCTCTCTCTCATGAATAAATAAATAAAATCTTTGAAAACAAAAAAACTGTGAGCTTTCCCCTAAGGTCAAGAACAAGAAAAGGATGTCACACCACTTTTATTCAACATAGTACCCAAAGTCCTAGCCACAGCAATCAGACAATGAAAAGAAATAAAGTCTTCCACATTGGTAAGGAAGAAGTCAAATTTTCACTATTAGCAGATGATATACTATATAAAGAAAAACCTAGACTCCACCAAAAAGAGCTAGAACTAATAAATAAATTCCATCAAGTTGCAAGACACAAAAACCAATGTATAGAAATCCATTGCATTTCTATGTACTAAATAATGAAATAGCATAAAAGAGAAATTAAGACAACAAACCCATTTACAATTGCATCAAAAATAATAAAATACCTAGGAATAAACTTAACCAAGGAGGTAAAAGGCATGTGCACTGTGAAAACTATAAAACAGACTAAATAAAATGATGATAATGCAAACAAATGGAAAGATATTCTATGCTTATGGATGAGGATAAATACTATTAAAATGTCCATATTACCCAAAGCAATCTACATATTTAATGCAATCCCTATCAAAATATCAACAGCATTTTTCAGAGAACAAGAACAAATAAGTTTAAAATTTGAATGGAACCAAAGAAGACCCTAAATAGCCAAAGTAACCTTAAAAAAGAAGAATAAAACTGGAAGCGTCACAATCCCAGACTTCAAGTTATACCACAAAGCTATGATAATCAAAACAGCACGGTACTACAGCCCTAGGTGGCAGTCACTTAGGCATCTAACTCTTGGTTTCAGCTCAGGTTGTGATCTTAGGTTTGGTGGGATCAAGCCTTTTATGAGTACAGAACCTGCCTCAGATTGTTTCCCTCTTCCTCTCCCTCTCTCTAAAATAAATAAAATCTTAAAAAAAAAACAAACAAACCAAAAAAAAAAAAAAAAAACAAAAAGCAAACAAAGAAAACCAGTATGGTACTAGCACAAAAAAAGAAACACAGATCAATGGAACAGGACAGAAAACCCAGAAATAAACCCAAAATTATATGGCTAATAATCTTCAATAAAGAAGGCAAGAATATACAATGGGGAAAGGATGGTCTCTTCAACAAAGATTAAGCATTCAACAAATAATGCTGGGAAAACTGGAGAGCTACATGCAAAATAATGAAACAACTAGTTTCTTATACCATACACAAAATTAAATTCAAAATGGATGAAGGACCTAAATGTGAGACCTGAAGCCATAAAAATCGTAGAAGAGAATACAGGCAGTAATTTCTCTGACATCAGCCATAGCAACATTTTTCTAGATATGTCTCCTAAGTCCAGGGAAACAAAAGCAAAAATAAACTGCTGGGACCACACCAAAATAAAAAGCTTCTGTTCGGTGAAGGAGTCAACAAACTAAAAAGCAAACTACTGAATGGGAGAAGATATTTGCAAAAGACGTATCTGATAAAAGGTTAATATTCAAAATATATAAAGAACTGCTACACCAGAAAAACAAATAATCCAATTAAAATGGACAGAAGACATGAACAGACATTTCTCCAAAAAAGACATCCAGATGGCCAACAGACACTTGAAAAGATGCTCCACATCACTGATCATCAGAGAGATGCAAATCAAAACCACAATGAGCTATTACCTCACACCTGTCAGAATGGCTACAATCAAAACCACAAGAAACAACTGTTCACAAGGATGTAGAGAAAAAGGAAAGCTCATGCACTGTTGGTGGGAATGCGAAGTAGTATAGTCACTCTGGAAAACAGTATGGAGATTCCTCAAAAAATTAAAAATAGAATTACCCTATGATCTAGTAACTCCACTACTGGATATTTAATGAAAGAATACAAAAACACTAATTCAAAAAGATATATGTACTACTATATTTACTGCAACAGTATTTACAACAGCCAAATTACAGAAACAACCCAAATGTCCACTGAGAGACGAATAAAGAAGTGACACATATATACAATGGAGCATTAATAAACTATAAAAAGAAAAAAAAAGGAAATCTTGCCATTTGCAACAACAGGATAGATCTAGAGAGCATAATAATAAATAAGTCAGAGAAAAACAACATGATTTCACTCACGTGAAATTTAAAGAAAGAAAGCAAAAAAACAAGAAAAACAAACTCTTAATTATACAGAACAAAATGATGGATACCAGAGGGGTGGTGGGTAGGGGACTGGATGAAATGGGTGAAGTGGCTTAAGAATATACGTATCGTGATGTGCACTATGTAATGTATAGAATTGTTGACTAACTATAATGTACCCTCGAAACTAATATAACACTGGATGCTAAGTATACTGAAATTGAGAGAAAAAAAGAATTCTGCTAAATCTGTTTTGCCTGTGATCTTTAAATGGGGACACTAAAGCTTGGAGACAGCACAGCTGTTTACAACATGGTTCACTATTTTAAGCCCATGGGGGGGGGGGGGGACCTATTGCTCAGATATAAAGATTCTTTTCAAAATATAACTGTTCATTGACAGTGCAATTGGTCACCCATCCAAGAGCTCTGATGAGATTAACTATCAAGATTGTTTTCATGCCTGGTAACAAAAAATTTATTTTGTAGCCCATAGATCAAGGAGTGATTTTGACTTTTGAATCTTATTATTTAAGAATTACATTTCATAGGCCTATCGTGGCCACAGATGCTGATTGCTCCGATGGGTCTAGGCAGAGTGAACTGAAAACATCCTGGAAAGGATTAGCCATCTGGAACAAGCCAAAATATTAACATTCATAAGGGTTTGGAAGAAGTTGATTCCAGCTCTCATGGATGGCTTGAAGGGGTTCAGGACTTTCCTGGAGGAAGTCACTGCAGATACAGGAACAGCAAGAGAACCAGGATCAGAAGTATAGTCTGAAGATAGACTGAACTGCCCCCAATCTCGGGATAAAACTTAAACAGACGAGGGGTTGCTTCTTAAAGAAGAGCAAAGAAAGTGGGTTCTCGAGATGGGATCTACTCCTGGTGAAGATGCCGTGAAGCCTGTTGAAATGACAACGAAGGATTTAGACTGTCACGTGAACGTAGTTGTAAAGCAAAGGCAGGGTTTGAGAGGAGGGACTCAAGTTTTGAAAGAAGTCCTACTGTGGGTAAAATGCTACCAAACAGCATTACATGCTACGAAGAAATCATTCACGAAAGGAAGAGTCAATCCATGCAGCAAACTTCACTGTCTTATTTTCAGAAATGGCCACAGCCACTATCACCCTGATGGTCAGCAGCCTTAAACATCAGATGAGATCCTCCACTAGCAAAAAGATTATGGCTCCTGAAAGCTCAGATGAGGGTTGGCATTTTTTAGAAATATTTTTTAATTAAAGTATATACATTGTTTTATTTTAGACATAACACTGCTGCACTTAATAGATTACAGTTCAGTGTAAACATAACTTTTACATGCACCAGGAAACCAAAAATTAATTTGACTTCCTTTACTGCAATATTCACTTTATTGCAATGGTCTGGAACCAAACCCACAGTATCTTCAACGTACACCCGCACTAGGGGAGAAAAACTGCCACGCAGGAATTCTATATCCAGCAAAACCATCTTTCCAAAACTAAATGCAAAATAAAGACATTCCCCGACAAACAAAGCATGAGAGAATTCGCTGCTTAGCAGAACTCCTGTACGATACAAGAGGAAATGCTAAAGGAGGAGCCCCCTGGACAGTAACAGACTCCAAAGGGACAAACACAGAACACTAAAAATTGTGAACAGGAAGCTGATAAACATACATTTCTCATTCCTTGTCTTAGTTTCTTCAAAAGACGTGGCTGCACAAAGCAATCCTGACAATACTGTATTGTTTTAACATATATAGGTGCAACAACAGCCCAAACACAGAGAGAGGGAGAGAAGAGTTGTACTGGAGTAAAGTTTCTCCAGTGCAGAAACTCAGATGTATACTGTAATTCCTAGAGCAATCACTGTCTTCATTCAGGAGCAACCACTTACTTTCCTAGTTTTCAAGAAAATCATTTTTTTTAAAGAAAAAACAAATGAAAGTATCAAAATGGTAGTCTAAAATTATTTACTTGGGGCACCTGGGTGGCTCACCACTAACTTAACTAACTAAGTTAGTTAACTAAGAGTTAGTTAAGAGTAGACTTGATTTCAGCTCAGGTCCTGGGATCGAGCCCCAGGCGTGGAGCCTGCTTAAGATTCTCTCTTTCCGGGCAGCCCCGGTGGCACAGCGGTTTGGCGCCGCCTGCAGCCCAGGGTGTGATCCTGGAGACCCGGGATCGAGTCCCACGTCCGGCTCCCTGCATGGAGCCTGCTTCCCCCTCTGCCTGTGTCTCTGCCTCTCTCTGTCTCTCTCATGAATAAATAAATAAAATAATTAAAAAAAAAAAAAAGATTCTCTCTTTCCCTCGCCCTCTGCCCCTGCCATCTCCATTAATAATAAAAACTATTTACTTAACATAAAAGACAACAGTTGAAGAGGAACAAAGACGACAGGAGAGAATAAAAAACCCAGCAAAACACTGAACATAAATCCAACCACAGTAACAATTACATTAAATGTGAACGAAGGAAACACCCCAGTCAACAGGCAGAGGCCATCAGGCTGGATAAAAAAAGAAAAACATGACTGCAGTAGTCTCAAAGAAACACACCTCGGGTTCCAAGGCATCGTCTGCTAAGTAGCCAGGGCTCCTCCTGCCATTGCTGCTGGTAAAAGCAGGTATATCCTCATTGCCCTGGTAGCCGACAGGGAGACCTGATCTGGAATCCAGGAAAGACTCAAGCCAAAAGCCCTGAGTGAGGTTGTGTGCTGGCCTGAAAGCACGGCACAGGGGTCACCTCACACTGGCTCAGCTACAAAGAAAGAGAAACCCCAAATTCCTCTTAACTGGTTTTCACTTTTCCTGGCAAAGAGGGTTCCAGTTGTAATGTCAAAAGAGAAGGTGATGGGCACATCTGGATGTGGGCATTCTTCAGATTCTGGCCAAAATATCATTTCAATATTATCAAAATCCCAGCCTCAAAATTCAACCCGAAACTACTTAAAAATGTGACCTGAATCGGAAAATATAAAATTTGCTTTTTAAAATATTTTAGAATGATCTGACCATCTGTACTATGTATTTTTAAGTCATAGGTGATTATACAATTACCTTCTTGGTTCCTGACTTGCCAATTGTAAAGTTGTTTTTTTTTTTTTTTTAAAAGATTTTATTTATTCACTCATGAGAGACAGAGAGAGAGAGAGAGAGAGAGAGGGAGAGGCAGAGACACAGGCAAAGGGAGAAGCAGGTTCCAGGCAGGGAGCCCGACGCGGGACTGGATCCCGGGTCCCCAGAACCATGCCCCAGGCCAAAGGCAGCGCCAAACTGCTGAGCCACCGGGGCTGCCCTAAAGTTTCTATTACTCCTTCACCTCTATGAGTTTTACAAACCAAAATATAAGTGGCTTCTTTAAAAAGAAAAAATCCTGATCTCACTGGGGTCTCCCATTTTTTGCTAAACTATTTCACACACAATTCCATCAAATAGATCCAACTTGAACCCAGTGGGAAAAGACCCACACAGTGCCTCTCAGGCTGGTTTCCTCTGCCTTGTGAGTGATGTAAGGATCTGGAGAGCTCAGTCAACAGCTTACACACACCCCCTGCAGCCTCCCCAGGGAACTACATTCTGTGCCACAGGAGGGCCGGCTGCACATCTTCCAGATTTCTGAGTGTGATGTAGGTTACTTGAATTTCTACTCCGGAAAACAACAGGCTAAGATAACTTCTGCCGTGACCTAGGAGTAAGCCCTGCATTATGTTTGTGTATTTGCTACGTATTACGATGTTTTGACATCTTAAAGGCTTCCAGTGCCCTCCAGAGATAGCCAATTCTTAGACCAAAGGCTCCAGGCTGCAAAGCGACTTCAATATGCAAGCTAACCCACCCAGAGCCAGACCTCCTCCATCTGGCCCCTGCACCCTGGAGGCAGGATCCTTAAGTCATCCCAGGGCCAGGGGCCAGGCCACTAGTTACCTCTAGCTCAGAGCTCACTGAAAGGAATCACACTGGCCAGTCCTAAACAGTCTGCCATTCCCTGCCCACAGAAACCCCAACAAAGGCTCTGGCCTAACGCCCTCCCCTCGCTTCTGACCTCTGCCTGCTGTCTACCCCGGTGCTTGTGCAGGTGGCTGTGCCTCCTGTCTGTAGGACCTGCGACTACAATAAACTGTTTTCTTGAGCCCCTCTTCCACCCCTTCTTGTGGCCACACCTGACTCACCACCTCATCAAAAAAAAATAGAACAAGCCCAAAGCCAACTGCCAAGGAAAAGCTGACTGCCCATAGGTGACCCATAAATTAATTACCAGCTCCTACTAAGCACCTGGACTAGTCTGAGAACAACACACAATCAGAGAGCCCTGCAGGCCTTTCCCAAATGAGCTGAGGAAAGCAACGCTCATCAGGAAAGAGTCACCCAGGGGATAGGGGTCCCAAGCTCTGGTACAGTCACTCAGACTTGCCACATACCCAACCATGAAAACTGACATGGATAAAATTACCAACATCACCAAGACAACCAAGGAAATTTAAACACAGACTGGACACCAGACACTAGTGAGAAACAAGCATAAATGCTATGAGAGGCCGGCGGGGGGGTGGTCCAGTGAAGCACACCACCATCATCAGACATGCCAACAGGGCACATACAGGGAAACGATGGAACACCTACCACTTGCTTTAAGGCACTTCAGAAAAATAAAAGGTGAAGTCACAGACACAACAAGAGTGGCACAATGTTGATAACTGCTGGAGCTGGGTAACAGGCAAATGGCAGGGTTCACTGCACTCTCTCTACTTTTGATTATTTTCCATAATGCAAAGTACAAAACAAGGACAAAACAAAAAATCCTACTGTGAGCTAGTTAAAAACACCTCGTCCCCAAGCCCAACTCCACCCCAGTGACTTCACTGCACCTGCCCGAAGTCTGAGACATATCCAGGGTCTGTGCCTTCTGTGCACTCCCAATTGTGCAGCTGCAGGTGGCCCTGGGGATGCAGGGTGAGGGAGGAACAGTGGGCTGAGGGACACCCTGTCTACCACTGCCTCAACCACTGTGCTTCAGCTAAATTAGCTACGTTGAGAATTTTAAGGTTGTATGCTGAGCTGGTAATAAACGCCACTAAGGAACTGCCACATAAACTTCCTTCTGCTATAGCCATGCGAATGGTATTTAGAAACTGCTCACCACATACCATTCAGCAACCCGTACAAAAACAATCCACACGAGAAACAGCATTTCGAATTTTTAGCTTCAAAAATATGCCAACTCCACCCCGATCCCCCCTAGAAAGGCTACAATTAAGATCAACATGATCATCATATTGGTGAGCATGCAGAAGCACCAGAGCTTGCACACATTACTGACGAGTGTAAAACAGCATATAAGCGGTACGGCAATTTATAAACTAAATATATCCCTACCATGTGGCCCAGCAGCTCCACTTCCAAGTGAATCAAAAACAGATACTCAAATACTGCTACCTGAACAGTCATAAAAGTACTACTCACAAGAGCTAAAAGGTGGAGACAATTTAAATGCCCATCAGTGGGCGAATGGGGAAACAAACTGTGGCGATGAACAGGATTCAGACATAAAAACTAGCCAGCTGCTGATGCAAGAACATGGATGAACGTCAAAGACGCTCTGCCAAGGGAAAACAGACCAACACAAAAGGTCACAAACTGCACCATTCCATTTATGTAATGCATCAGAACAGGCAAAGCCAAAGAGAAAATGCACACTGGGGGTTGCTGGGAACTGGGGAAACGGGGAGCTCAGCGGGCATGGGTCTCCTTTTGCCAGGGTGAAAGTGTGGAACCAGAGAGAACAAGGCCACACAACACTGGGGACGAACTCCACGCCACTGAACTGTACGCCTTAAAATGGGTTTTATGTTACTTGAATTTTACATTCAAAAAAAGCCAAAAAGGAACTCTGTACAAAAGGAGTAAATCTCAAAACCCCCTTGATGAGTGAAGAAAGCCTTAATCAAAGGAGCATTTATTATAAGATCCCATTTCTACGAAGCTCTAGCAGGAAAAAGAAGTCTGGCAGACAAAGAATCCGCAGGTGGCTGCCTGGGGGCACGTAGGGACCTGCTGGGTGGGGGTGCAGAGAGCTTCCAAGGGTGCTGACGGGGGCTTGGGTGACCTTGCAAAGGGCTTACCTAAGATCTGTGCATTTCACTAATGCATGCTTCACCTCCGAAGACAAAAAGAACCATGAGCTCTAGTCAGTGATATGCCTGCAACCTTTATTAGAGGTGAAAGCAACCAAGGTCTGCAACTTTGAAAGGCAGCAAAAAATAAAATAAAATATTGATAGGTGGTTAGGTCAGGGTCAGCCAGCTTTTCCTTAAAAGGCCAGAGAGTAAATATTTTAGGCCCGTGAGCACATGAGTGTGCAACACTTAACTGCCATTTCCTAAAGTCATCATACGTAAGTAATTCATCAACACCTAGCATGTTAACTATTCCATAGTACACAACCCAGGAACACCAATCACACTCACTGTGTTGTGCAACCCTCACTACCACCTAGTCCCCGAAGTTTTCCATGCCCCAAACTGAAAGTCTGTCCCCACCAAAAAGTCCCATGCCCTCCACCCCAGGTACCCTCTAATCTACTTCCTGTGACTGTCTATTCTAGATCTCTCATGTAGCACGCGCCCTTTCGTGCTGGCTTACTCCATTAGCAGAACGCTTTCATGTTTATCCACTCTGGCAGAACTTCCTTTCTTTTAAGGCCAAGTGGCAGTCGGTGGTCGGGCTGGGCTGTTTAGCCATTTGGGCTGATAAGCAAGTGGGGGTGTTTCCACTTTTCGCCGCTTGGAATAATGCTGCTGTGAACACTGCCTTGCAAGAGTCTGGGTCTTCATTTTCAACTCCTCTGGGCGTACACAGGCAGTGGCATTGCTGGGCAACATGGCAACACTCCATCTAGCATTCTGAGGAGCTGCCAGACTGCTTCCCCAAGTAGTCTCATGCTTCCCCATTTCCCAGGGGTCTCCACTTCCTCCAAATCTTCACCAACACCTGCTATTTCCCGTGTTTTCCCACCACGGCTACCGCAGCAGGAACAAAGAACTATCTCAGTGCAGCACTGGCTCACATTCGTCTGATGACTAATGCTGCTGAGCATCTTTTTATGTGTTACTGGCCACCTGTACATCTCCGTGTAGAGCCATGTCAAGTCCTTTGCCGATTTTTTAGTGGGTATTTATTATCGAGTTGTAGGAGGAGTACACAGATCTTTGGACACCAAATCCTTATCAGACATGTGATTTACAAACATTTTCTCACTTTCTGTAAGTAAATTACTTTTCTGTTTTCTTGACAATGTCAGCTAGTACACATAAGGTTCTTGTTTTTGATGAAATCCTATTTAACTGTTTTTTCTTTTGTGGCCTGCGCTTTTGGTGTCCCAGCTAAAAATTCACTGCTTAATCATAAGTCATGAAATTTACCCTTGCTTTTTTTCTTTTTTTTGAAAGAGGGAGAGAGAGAATCTCAAGCAGACTCCCTGCTGAGTGCAGAGCCCAACCTGAGGTCACAACCTGAGCTGAAACCAAGAATCGGGTGCTTAACCAACTGAGCCATCCAGGCGCCCCACCTTTGTTTTCTTCTTAGGGCTTAGTTCTTATATTTAGGTCATCAATCCATTTTAACTATTGCATATCGTGTGAGGCAGGAGCCCAGCTTTCTCTGGCATGTGGAAAAATCCAGTTGTCCCAGCACCATTTTTCAAAACTGTTTCTTATTCTTTTAATGAACACATTCTGGTCAAAAATCCACTGGCCATAGATACGTGGGTTTACTTCTGGACTCCCAAGCTATTCCATTTAGTATCTTTCTCTTCATCTTAGGACCATGCTGTTCTGGCTATATACACACACTTTTGATTAAAGATCAGACAGTCACAGAGCAGTCTACCTGAAAGACCTCTAGCCATTTATCTGAGATGGACAGACTCTTACCTGAGAACACCACAGGTTTGGAGGACGGCTTCGAGCTCTGGGAGTGCTGCTTCTTTTCCAGGGCTGCTAGCATTCCCCCTAAATCCAACTGTACCGGAAGTTGGCTCTTCTTTCCACTATTTTTAAAATTACTCTATAGAATTAAAAAATCAGAAGTTTCCTTAGGATAATATATTTCACAAACTGTGTTTTTCTTTCTATAACAAAAAGATATAATGATATAAAAAATAAAATGAAACATATTCATAGTGACTGTAAAAATCTTCTAAAAATTAATTAAAGGAAGCCCTAGATAATCCCATATTATCTCTCAATATGACTGGCATGGTTGTTTCCTCCTTCTCCCATAACCCTGGGTTTGTATCAGATGAGCTCCATCCCTGGCTACACCACTTGTGAATAAGAGCATACACCTACAGGTACCAAATCAAGACTCATGGGAAGTCTCTGGCAACAGGAGTTTGTGTGTGGGGCTAACTGTTGGTGTTTTGCCTCACCAGTACCACTCAACCTCTGACTGCCTAGGGGAGCCAATCGAATGCCATGAAATCATGGACATACAACCAAGAATTTACACAAGTCCAAAATACACACAAGCAGGTATTAAATTTAGGCATGAAGTGTGATACATTGAAACAACTGCTATTTCTGAAATAATTGTGACCTGGGTTCTGAGGCTGTGTGAAAGGCTGTGCAGGCAAGCCGCTGCACGCATGTGCTCTGGCACATTGACTCCTGCTCTGCTGCCTGGCTGAGGGCCCACATCAAAGTGTGAGCACAGAGTGCCACACTAGTAGGTTACAGGGTCCTCCACAGACAGGCATGCAAAAGGTCCAAACTGTACCATGGGAATTCAAACTAAGGTGCACAAGGGTTTAGAACTTCTCACCAACATGAAAATAATGACCCCACTTCGGAAGGCCAAATGACAATGAAGATGCTAGAGATGAGCCGAGGAATGGGGCCAAGTGTGCAAGTTCCCCATCTGGGTGACGAGTCACGAGTTCATCCCTGAACCTACCACAGAGCTGGGGCTCAAGGGGAGTCCTCTCTTCACCTTGTATTGACCGCTTAGAGTGAACTCTGATGGCTCTCCCCAGTTTGTTCAGACACTGCTGCCTCACAAAGGAAGTCCTCTAAGATCCCCAGGTAGCACGTGCTGCCATCCTTTCTGATGCAGCAGCGGCAGCTACCAAGTCTTCTTGTAAAGGTGACAGAATGTTTGGGCTTAGAGCAATTTTATTTCAATACACTGGGTATGATTCTCCAACGAAGGAAGGGATCAAAACTAAACCAGCTCTCTTGGTGCATAAAAAAGTCTGGAAAGTAGTTTTTGTCAAGAGTTTAGTTGAGCGAGAAAAGTTAAGCCTAAATCAAGGACAAGGTCAATCTAAAAATTACCTGTGGCTGCTGTTTGGATTGAAATTTCGGAGATGCTACTCTGTCTCTTCTTTCAGACGCAACTGCCAGATTGGGGAACTCCTCGGCATCCTAAGTAAACCACACACCCTTTAGCTCATTGCGGATCACGAGAATCAATGTGCCCACGTGCAAGCTTTTCCCTGCTCCTGTTCTGCATCTATGACAAGCTCCCACAGTGCTCTCAAGGGGATCTCAACAGCCCCTAACTGTTTCACTCTTACCAACAGATTTAAAGACCACGGTTCTAATCCCGCTGCCCTGGAGAGCAGAAGGCAGGGGCCCCAAGGACGTGGGTGCCTGAGCCCCCACCCCAGGCACAAGAGTGTTCAAGCACCCAGCCTTCAACTGCATTTTCATTAGAGAAACTGTCTAGACTCAGGAGACGGAAGTACTCTGTCTCGTGTGCTGCTTCCAGGCTGGAAAATAGAAATAAAATAGAAAATAGGGCAACAGGCCTCTAACAATGACACTGAAGTCATTTAAGAACATCCTTCTGTGAGCATCTGAGGTGACTCAGAGTATGTGGGCTACGGGAAGAGAACTCTATGAATTATGTGTTGGCCCAAGCCATAAGGCTCTGGCAGAGTGATAGGTCTTCAAATACAACCCCTAGTGTCCTCAAGAAGATGTCCCGAGAGCCCCCAGATACATGGTCAAGTCTCAGGTTTGGCCCCAACCTGGGTGGCAGGCAGCAGTGCTGAGCCCCCAGAGCCGGGCTGCTGAGTCTGGTACTCAGTCTGAACCCAGGGCAAGTCCTCACAGGACAGGGCCTTTCTTATGGTGCCACAGGGAAAGTTTACAGGGTGGTTTTGCAAGTCTGTAGAATTCTCTTGGCCAGGGCCCACAATGGAGCTCTGGCATTCTAATTTCCCTCTAGAGTGACGCACATTATATTACCATTTCTGGATAGAAAAGGAGACCCTGCAAAAGCCAGCATGCCAAAGCAAAGAAGAAACAGGGGAACAAGATAGTTAAGGAGTAGGAGCCGTGGCAGGTGCCCCACTCGATCTGCACAAGGACTCTTGCCTCTCCACTCCTCACGCACCCACCCGCCCAGTGCCCACGACAACTCAGCCACCACGCTGGGCCACCAAAGTGAAGAGAACAGGGGACGGCTATTGTCTTTAGCACTGGGCAAAGCCTATCAAGGAAATGCTGGAGATTTTCATTTGGGAAGCCCGAAAGAACCTGAATTTCTACTAAGACAGACCCATTCACTGTGTCATAAAAGGTGAGTAATAAACGTAAATGTACTTCAATCCTTGGTGGCTCCTGAACTGTCAAGACTTCATATTTTGATTTAGACTTTTCTTTCTTTTTCTTATGCTTTCTTGAGGCTTCATTCTGTTCGGGATCGCCACCCTGTGACGCTTTAGACTAGATGGAACAAAAAACACAGCAAAAATCATGGGCTTTTTAGACATTGAATGGGATGTTTACTTTGTGAATCAGAGAAAACTGACCACATGGCAACTTTGTTCAGAGTCTGGCTCCTCATCTCTGTTTTCCAATGAGCCAGCATTCAGTAGAGTACTTCTCAAGGAAAAGAAATCTGGTGAAAAAACTGTCCTATCCAATTATTTTGAAACTGGTAGATTTGGATATAACCTACTTGAGCCAGAAGAGATAATTCTGACATCTCTCATACCACCTTTAAGTCTTTTCATAAACCCGGGTGTGCCATTTCTAGCATAATGGCCTGGTAGTCCCTAAACCTGATCACATATCTGAATCCCCTGTGGAGACTTCAGGAGGGCCAAATGTGTGGGCCCGTCGCACACCTACTGAAGTGACCCCGCTGCTTGCACCCTCCCGCAGCACAGTAACCTCAGGGCCTCTGTACATCCGCCCACACTCAGGCTAGGCTGGGACCACACCCTCATTCCAAGTCAAGAGCCGTCCCATCTCTTGAGCCTGTCCCTCCTCACCGCTCCCCTCCAAAGCACTGATCCCTCCCTGAGTGCACCATGCTCCTCTCTCAGAATGGAGGCGTGAGGAAAGCAAGGCCTTTTCAGGTGGGGGCCCTGCCCTACCTGAGGCAGGAACTCACCCTCCAGGGGCTCCTGAAAACAGTGTTTACCTGTTGACCTACAAGATCTGTCCGTGAAAACTTATTAAGTGAAAAAGGCAACTCTGAAGGGATGATGTATAGAAGGGTCACATTTTTGTTTCAAAGAAAAAAAAACTTAAAAACAAGAGAAATCTGTTTGTTGACGTTCTGTGGAGCCCAAGGTAGGACATACACCTGGTTGTTACCACAGCCTTTCCCGAAGGGTGGACAACAAAGGGAAGATGACCTCGTTCATAAGATCTCTGTTGGTATTACATTCATTTGCTATTTTGGTGATAAAAACTCACAACACGAAGTTTCAGAGGGAGAAACCATCATGATGCTATCACTCCCGTTACATATGACAGCACACCCTCTGGATTCTAAGATGCCAGGCAATCTAAATTTTCTTGTCTTTACCTTAGAACTTTTCTAAAATCAACTTTTCTTACACTTTTTATAACTAAAAAACAATGTTAGGGGCACCTGGGTGGCTCAGTCAGTTAAGCACCTCCCTTCTGTTGTCATGATCTGTCATGATCTCTCGGTCTGGGATCGAGCCCCACATCGGGCTCCCTGCTCAGTGGGAAGTCTGCTTCTCCTTCTCCCTGCCTCTCCCCCCTGCATGTGCATGTACGCTTCCTCTCTCTCAAATAAATAAAATCCTTAAAAATAATTTTTTAAAGGTTCTGGGAAAATAAAACAAAATTGTTAATAATAACTCTAAGAATGTGCATCAGGAACTGTGGTCAGACAGCAAGATGGCGGCTGCGGGGCAGCCCCAGCCAGAGACCTGCCCCACACCTGCACCCACATGGCCACAGCTGGCAGCTCCATGTGAGCTCAGAGTGGGTCTCACCTGAGCCTCTAGCATCCTTCACATCATTCACAGAGCTGTGAGGACAGGCACACAGGTCTGAGCTCACCGAAACTGTTGGCAGCACACTTTCCCTCCCTCAGCAGACTCCCAACATAGCTCCCCTTTATGGGGGATGGTCTATGACACTCTGGGTGACAGAAACTATCCTCATACTTAAAAAGACAGGATATCATTGCACTAACAAACATGGCCACATTTCAACCTGAAAAAAAGTATCCATACACAGTGAAAATCAAGAAATAAATCTAGACCAGTAAAAAAGGCTCTTACAGAAATAAATCTAGGGACCAATAAAAATGACAGCTTAAAATTATTTGACTTGAAAAGGAAAAATGGACCCTGAGATGCTACCTTAGACACTACAATGAACTGAGTCAGTAACATACACCAGATGGTCACACGAGGTGGAGTTCAACTGTCTTGCTATTGTGACTAGTAGGTAAAAGATGAAAAGGCTAGGAGAAAAAAGGTAGGATTTTATATACCAGGGCGTGAACTTCTACCAGTGTCTCTCCTTTACAGACTTCAAAATGGTTCACAGGTGTTTGAAGACCACAGATATAAAATCGACAGATATCTCCCTTGCTCTAAAAGCTACCAGCTGTGTTCCCGAACCGAGGTTCTATTTTTCTCAAGGTACAAAAATGCAACTGATTCAGATGAGCGAGTAAAACACAGAATGAAACACTTTGTGAGGATCTGAGAAAAATAAAGACTATCCAGTCGCACAGAAGATCAACATAATGCAAACGTGACACCTACCTTTTTAGCTGGGTGGACATGTCTCTCTTTGTAGGAAAGATCCGAAGATAAAACTTCAGGAGGTGATATACTAACACTTTTAGGGTCTGCTGATGAAGCAACCGTCTTTAGGTTTATCATGGAAGTAACGTTTTTAGGGGCTGCTGACCGTTCTGTAGATAATGTCTGCCGAACAACATAACCCATTGGTGTCCAAGATAACTCTGCTCAAAGATAACCAAAGTTGTTGAACAATCTCAACATTAAAATAAAAATACTTAGAAATTCTAAACACGTATTACGTGAGGTCATTACTCAGAGCATGATTAAATTTAGACTGGTGCTCTGAACACTCTTGGAAATGACAGCATTTGCTTAAGCTCTCTTCTTGGAACGCACTGGCTGAATTAACTTACAGGCTGTGTGATTTCCCTAGAAAGCAATTTTTTAACTTGGGTGTGCAGGTGGATAGACACACTACAGCTAAAATTAAAAGGACAAAGATCACACGCTAGCCCCACTAACCTTGCTATGTAGCACTGACACTAAGTCAAGGGTCACTGACTTCAGCTTCCCAGGAAAAGGTGATCTCTCTCTCTTTAGGCTCAGGTCTCAGTACGACAGCACTACTGCCTAGGTCCACAGAGAGAACAGAACCCATGCACCCCATGGACAGCTGGGGCATCCCCCCAGGAGAGGAGGCCAGTCAGGCTGCTTTCATACCAGAGCTACACGCCATTCAAGCTGCCTCTTAGGTGAAGGCTTTACTGAACCACACACATGCCACACGTGAGAATGCAAAAGAAAACACACTTATGAATACACCTGGAAGAGTTTTGTAAAAATGTCTTCTGCTAGGACCAGCTACTCAGAAAAATTACTGAGGTCTCTCTGAACATATCACTTCCAGGACAGCCAGGCCAGAAGATCCATAAGCATGGTCTGAGGCTCCCAAGACCCTTTCAGGGCTCTGAAGCATCAAAACCATTTTCTTGACAGGAGGAACGGGCCCTGTGCCTCCCTGTGCTCATCCTCCCTGTGCCTCCCTTCGCTCATCCCCCTGAGTGTCCTGCGTTCATCCTCCTGAGCATCCAGCAGCATTTTCCGGAGGCTGCAAGACGCGCGACAGTAGAGTTCATTAAATTCCTCCCTTAACTGGACAAAGTGGACACATCTCATTTAGAATTCTTTGCACCCACGTTACACTCCTTGCACACTGACATGGGATCTCATGTACTTACTTCCAGCTTCTCACAATAACATCAGTTTGTCCACAACCCATCAGCTGTCTTAAAGAAGGCTTTAAACCAAAAACATTTCTGTTGTACTGAGCTAAAAATGACCTTGGAAAGCGGGGGCCTGGCAGTGCCTCTTACCTCTGGTACATGAGGAGGGATCGGCCACAGAGCTGCCAGTCATAGACTCCGCTGCATCTGTGCTTCTCACCACCCCTTCACCCTAGAAGGCAAACCAGCATCATACTATTTCAAGTTGAAAATAATCACTTAATTTTTTTTTTAAGATTTTATTTATTTATTTATTCATGAGAGATACAGAGAGAGGCAGAGACACAGGCAGAGGGAGAAGCAGGCTCCAGGCAGGGAGCCCGACGTGGGACTCGATCATGGGGCTCCAGGATCATGCCCTGGGCTGAAGGCGACACTAAACCACTGAGCCACCCGGGCTGCCCTAATCACTTAATTTTTAAATACATCTTCCCTTGCCATTCTTAAAATCTCCAAAATATATGCTAATGCCACCCAGGGGCCCCATAAATTATATTTATTAAAAGAACAGGCTATGGGGATGTCTGGGTGGATCAGTGGTTGAGCATCTACCTTTGGCCCAGGTCATGACCCAGGGGTCCTGGGATCAAGTCTCACATCGGGCTCCCCGCAGGGAGCCTGCTTCTCCCTCTGCAGGTGTCTCTGCCTCTCTCTATTTCTCATGAATAAATAAAATCTTAAAAAATACATATATACACATATAATATACATGCTCACCATGGCATACCTGTCCCAGAACAGTTACATAAAGATTCAGTGCAACAGGCTTTCAAAAAATACTTAGTAACACAGAAAAATGCCAAGTTTTAAAACCTCAAAACACAAACCCATATATACACATAACCTCAATATGAGGGGCATCCCCTCAATTCCCACAACATACCACTAAAAAAAGATTTAAGTACTTAACACAGTTTTCCTTGGATGACAATTACAGGTGACCCTTAAGCACTGGGAGTTGGGGTGCCAAACCTTGGCGAGTCAAAACTCCACATGTAACTTCTGACCCCCTCAAAAACCTAACTACTAACAGCCTACTGTTGGCAGGAACCCTGACAGATCACATGGAGTTAACATGCATACCATACACGATATGTATCATATCCTAGATCCTTAGAGTAAAATAAGCTAAAAAAAAAAAAAAAAAAAACGTTAAGAGAATCACAAAGAGAAAAAAACATGTTTACGCTCCTGTCCTGTGTTTATAAAAAAATAAAATCAGTTGGTGCAGTTCAAACCCGTGCTGCAGAAGGTCAACTGTTTATTCTCTTTTAAATACTCTTCTTGTGTCTATTTTTTTTTAAGACTTATTTATTTGTTTATGATAGACATAGAGAGAGAGGCAGAGACACAGGAGGAGGGAGAAGCAGGCTCCATGCCGGGAGCCCGACGCGGGACTCGATCCCGGGACTCCAGGATCATGCGCTGGGCCAAAGGCAGGCGCTAAACCACTGAGCCACCCAGGGATCCCCTCTTCTTGTGTTTAAAGATACTACTAGGATTAATGAGGAAAAAGTTCTTCTAGATAGAAAAATTAAACTGCACACATAATTCAAAAATGTGAACACATCCTGAGCGGGGAGTCTTGTACACCTACTGACATAGCAGCATGGGCCTCATTTTGTGTCCAGATGCAGGTGTGTGACCAGTGACCACGATGAGACAGGTCGGTCACATCCCGCCGCAGGCCACTAGGGACGTGGACTACTCAAGGGCTTAGACTATACAGTGACTACCAGGGACATGGACGTGGAGCCCCTCAATGGCTCGGCTACTCCACGCACACAGCAGAAGGGTCACACAGCTGCCAAACGAAACGGATTCCTCGACGTCAGCCAGCCGGCCACAGGGAAGCACCAGGGTGTGATAGCATCTAACGTGTGGGGAATGGTGTAACTCCTGCACACCACAAGCCACGCTGCCTGCCTCTGGGCGTCAGTGTCCAGGCACCCAAGAGCACCTGAGGAAGCCAAATCCCAGCTCCACTCAAGAGGTAGGTGGATGGGGAGGCCCCCCCTCCTTCTCTGTACCCCCCTCCTTGCCTGTCCACCCTCCTTCAGCAGGAACTTGTGAGAAGCAACCTTAGAGACTATACTCGGATGACCTTTCTTCCTGAAACCTTGATGGAATAAACTTCCAAGACCAAACGTGGAACAATGCATATTTTTAAATCATTAAGTGACAAACAAAACACACAATGATGACTTCTGCTCAGTTTGTGGTCTCATCAACGAAAGAAGTATGGATAAAAAACCTAGAAAAATCAGAGGCTACTTGTGCAGTTTGAAATATTAGTCTGATTTTAAAAATCTCTATGTCTATACAATAAACGTTTGTCAGATGCAACGCTGGCAGTGAGACATTCACCAAGGGCTGTCTAAGCAGCGGGACCTGTGCCAGAATCCGACCCCACGCCCTGGCAGCTAACAAGCACAAGGAAGCTTATTGGGTAATTCTTTTAAAAGAATAGCTGTCTTAGGGGCTACAACCAGCTGGGAAGAGTCCAAACCAAAGGTCCTCTAAGTGCCTGGACAGGCCCCCACACTAAGACATAGCGTACTGTGAAGTACTTGCAAAAATGCATACGGAGAAGAAAGGGAGACAGGAGGAGGAGGCCCCACACTCACCTCTGCTGTCACCACAGTGGGTTTCACCACCTCCCTGAGAAGAGAAAGGTCAGCTGAGGCAGAGCGTAGAGGCCCCCACTTGGGCGGCTTCTGTGTCTCTGAGAGCTTGCTGTTCTCTGGGCCTGGCAGCTCAGGAAAATCCAACCTGGTAAATTCAAACTCAGGTTTGGAGGCAGATCCACTTTTTTCAACAATCCTGGATTTCCTATCTGTTCGTTTATGATAACCATCTGTATCTGTAGAATCAAAAGTAGGGGTGAAAAGTCAGGCATCGTGTGAAAACTGTTACTCATGCTTCAACAGTGGGGCAGAAAGCCTGTTGCTGCTGACGCACTAACACAGGACTGTCCAAATAGAATTGGTTGCTAGTGTTGCCAACTTGGCTAACGGTGGAAAACAGAAATGACCACAAGTTCCAGCTGGGCCACCAGGCAGGAAAAAGCAAAGCACGCCGCAAATTTTGGGCATAATTCTCAAGATGCTGAACTAGTTATTACAACCTGATCTAATTATTCTTAACACTGTAGAGTTCTGCAAATTCAGAGAGATGCCAACTAACTTCTTTTCAGCGATATATCTTCCACACTTGAGTGAAACTTTGGAAGAAAGCGAGTAGAATTAAACTTGGAGGGATCCCTGGGTGGCGCAGCGGTTTAGCACCTGCCTTTGGCCCAGGGCGCAATCCTGGAGACCCGGGATCGAATCCCACGTCGGGCTACCGGTGCGTGGAGCCTGCTTCTCCCTCTGCCTGTGTCTCTGCCTCTCTCTCTCTATGTGTGACTATCATAAGTAATAATAAAAAAAAATTTAAAAAAAAAAAAAAAAAGAATTAAACTTGGAACCTCTTCCCCATCTTTCCCCTTCAAATACAAATGAATCCTCCCGTGGGCTGTAATACCATGAAGTCCCCGCATTTAATCACGAGGGCAGAGAGTTATTACAGTAAACTGTTTGACTTTCCTTTCACACTTCCATGCACCAAATGATTTCTGAGTGAAGTCAACACAAAGAGAAAAATTTGTATACCAAATAAGTATACATGTAAATAAGCTGGGCATTCCCAGAAAATGCATTATTACAAAGGTGTTAACTATTTATATAAATAAGCCATTAAACTGCGCTAGTACCTAACTTACAGGAGAATGCAAGACACCACGTGGAATCATTAGCTTTCAGCCAGAGCCTGAAACAGTAGTTTCCAAGGCCAGAGAGGCCACGTCCCCCAAGTAACTACACTGCCTCAGGTTTGCTATTGCTCAGGATGGGATTCAAAGCACAAACTCTCTCACATATTAAAAAACGTCCCAACAGAATACCAGAGAAGTGATTTTAGCAATGAACATGGTCAAAAAGAATACAAAGGATGCAGCCGTGATTTGCTTAAGGAAATGTTTTGAGGCCTGTGGGTGTCAGCTACTTGCCATGTTAACTTTGGGCTGGTTCCTGCACACGTGCGTGCACATCACAGAGCGCCCCCAGAACAGGTCCCTCCCGGGGCAGAAGACCCCAGTGGAGTCCAATGGCCTCTGCTCTTCTCGAGCAAGTCCAAAGAAGCAGATGAACAAAGAACAGTGACATTTCTGGGGTAGGCGGGGTAGGACAATAGAACATCAGAGAGGAGTCTGTCATTTTCACCTGATTTCAAATTACTGTCAGCGTGAATGGATATAGGATGTGAACCTCTAACTGATTTTAGATCCGATGACAGAGATCCGTCGGCCTTCTTGCTGTCAAACTTTTGCTCGTATGTTTTTTTCTGCAGGAAAAATTAAAAAGTCACATGAATTAAGAAAACTAGCACAAAGGCTTAAAATTGCAAATCCGTAAGTATCCCCAGTGACCATTTTGAAAAAGGCTAAACAAAATTCAATTCTTAAATACACACAAAAGACTTAAATAATACTTAAGTATCACGTGAGAATGAAGCAGCTCTTTACACTGTAAATGCTAATGTAACCAATAGCACCATGGTGTGCTAACCTTAAACAGAGCTTTCGTGTCTTGTGGGAGAGGGCACATCTGCTCGCTTCGTGGCTTCATGGTCTGAAAACCTCGGTAACCGCTGGGGTGGCCGTAAGCATACTGGGACCCAGGCACTGGGCAGACACTCTGTGCACACTCCATGGGGTAAGGCGAGTAACTGCATGGATGAAGAGCGAGCTCGGAAGATAAATACTGAGGTGGAAACGTTGAAGCCCCAAAGGCCACATCTTCAGTGTAGAGCTTCTGCCTAAAGAAGGAAGATACATTTTATTTTTTTAAGATTTTATTTATTTATTCATGAGAGACACACAGAGAGAGGCAGAGACACAGGCAGAGGGAGAAGCAGGCTCCCTGCAGGGAGCCCAATGTGGGACTCGATCCCGTGACTCCAGGATCACGCCTTGGGCTGAAGGCAGACGCTCAACCGCTGAGCCACCCAGCGCCCTGAAGAAAGGTACATTTTAGTGGAAAATTTCATACCACAAACCAAAGAGCTATCCTGTAAAAAGCAATTTAAACTTTTGAGGTCATTCGTTCTAGCACTGAAATCTCTCTAATAGCACAAGGAAAGCTCCTAGTGTTTCCTTCTTGCCCTGCACAGAAAGACGCAGAGCCAGTACTCCTTGTTCACTACTAAGGTGAAGTATCCACGGCAGGACTGGGTCACAGGGCGCAGGAGCAGAGCCCAGGGACGTCTCAGCAGCTTCTCATGCACAGTTAGACGTCTGGGAAAGCCTCCCACCACTACCCTGGCCTAAAGGGCCATCCAGACCATTCTCTCTGCAGAGGGGGCTCTTACAGAGACCCCACTGTCCCATCCAATCTCCAGCTCAACCTCCACATCCTGTGCTTTTCTGCCTTGCAGGGCCAGAGCTGCAAAGGGGACCCTGCACAAATGGTGGCCTAGGAGCTGCAACCTGCCAACAAGACGGCCACCATCTGTGGATGCTGCCATCACCCCATTTGCTCAAACTGTGAGACTAAACCAAAATATAATTTAACACTGATTTTGTAATCAAATTTGGTATTCAGCTAGAGGTTTCAATCCTCTTGTGACAAAAGATGATACAATGGCGAAATGCTGAGCAGAGGAGCTAAGACACAAAACATGCCCTTCTCATTCCCACGAATGAGTACCAGATGTTTCTGTGACATCCCAGAGCATCAAAGGAATCCCAAAGGGTGCTGGTCCCCTGGAAATCAGAGCTAATGATGAGACATCCCAGCTGACCTCACCTTCCGGATAGCCAGGAGGTACAAGCAAAGGCAACATGAAAGACGTATTTCTGTTCTGGGGCAGGAATGGGTCTGGACTGCAGGAGACAGCACCCAGATGAGCAGGCCAGACCTGAGACCAGGCCAGACACCAGAATGTTCCCTGCATTCACAGCCACACAGGGCCTAACTGGACAGCCTGCTACTGCTATCTATGAACCCACAACACCTTATAATAAGTTCACACCCAGTAAGATCCTTCACTAATTCCAGTAATTAAGTATTCCTAAAGAAAAACCAAGAAAAACCTTTTACTATACTTTTTTCAGTACATGTGGCCTAGTGCTGCTCTTTGCAGAAAAAAAAAAAAAGATTCAAAGCTTCATCCTGCTCCCAAACGCAAATCCGTTTCATTTTATTTGAAGCTCAGAAAATCTAATGGGAGTGCAGATGAAGGTGGAGACTCTGCTCTTCACAAGAGAAGGTGGGCAAAAGCAGGTGATAGCAAAACACAGTAAATAAGATGAAATCCCAAGTCCAAAAACCGGTCAAACGAACAGACCAATGAAACTGAGGTAAGGGAGGAAAGGAAGGCCAGGCCCCACAGTTTTGAGACTGTGTCATCCAGCAAACGTGCAACCGCAAATCCAGAGCCCTCGGTTCGGGTCCTGGCTGTTTTCAGTATCTAGTCGTCCACTTTGGACAAGTCATCACTGGCCCTTCTTCCTCTGAGAAGTTGGTACTTTTCCCTTCCATCCAAGGACAACACAATTACATGCAGAGACCACCACACAGAGACACACAGTAAGTCACAGCGATAATGCACAGCACCTGCCGGGGCTTCAAGCAGCTTTTCTGTAAAATTCCAGTTGCCACAAATGGCCCAGATTTTCCTCAACCACAGAGCATACCTTCTTCATGCCCCACATCTCACCCAGCCCCCACCTCTCCTGCAGCTAACCCCCCACCCTGTACCCACACAGCGCCCCCCCCCCCCGACCTCTCTGTCTCCTTGCCCCGTCGCCACCCGCAGTCCCAAGTCTCCAGGACATCCTTCCTGCAAGCCCAGTGGCCTCCTCCCCACACCATCTGCGGGTCTGGCCCTTCTGTCCCATCACTTGTAAAGCTCCACTGGCCTAGACTTGCCAATCCTGTCTCACCTTCCATGGCTCGTCCAGAGAGGGCCCTCCTCGGCACTTTCCCAGTCTCTCCAGTCAGACTCCGAACCCAGGCCTGTCCTCGCTCTGCTCAGGACTTCATACATGTACATGCCACCCTGCACCTTTGCCAGCTCTGGGCCTGGCTCTCCAACTGACAGGTCACACTGCCCTCGAACCAGCACTGACTGCAGTCCAAGCTGAACGTGGAGTCCCCAAAGGGCCCCTCTTCCCACCCCCATCCTCAGGAGTGATGCCACCGCTCTGCACATCCTCAGCCTCTTCCACTAGCATCCACACGGGTCACCATGGAGCCTTCCTTTCCCGTATCTTATTCCCTAGTTTCAGTGCCTGGAACCCAGTCCTCGCCTTCGAACTCTTCTCCCTACAAGCTGAGTGAGAAGCCGGGAGGGAGCGTCCCCACACATTTAAGGCACGACCGGCAGTTCCCTACTTCTACCCCACACCCTTAGTCTCCTCAGCTGCACTGAGCAGTTGTCCCCCCCAGCACTTCCCTAAATCCCTTATCTTTGACATTTGCCCCACAACGTTGCCCCCAGTCCCTGCCGTCAGGCCAGGACAGGTCAGGCTCCAGCTGCTCCTCCAGCCACCAAGCGGACCTGAGTGAGACACACTGCAACCAGGACTCCTCGTTCTCACAGCTGAGGGATTTGCACTCAGAGGCACCCACTGCTGACAGTACACTGCCACCTGCCAAACTGTTCTGCAAACACTTGCCACAGGTGGCAGCAGCTCTGGGGAGATCCACTGAGGGCAGGTCAGAATTACAGATACTCACTCTGCTCTGGGCACTGCCTACCTCAACGACTGAGCACACGTTTCTAGCCCCAGTTTCTCAGGTGCAAAAATAACATCACACCTCCTGCCAACGTTATGGACTGGCAGTGGGACAGGCAGCAAAGACGACCTATGTTCCTTATGGAAAATGCTAGAGGAGATCTCCATTTCCGGGAAGCCTGGCTCAGCCAAAGACTTCTTGGCCTCCGTCAGGAAGGACTAGATACTCAGTTCTCATTACGTAATACATCCCTTTCCAAGGCTCCTGTCCCTCCTAATCCTGCCCCTCTGCGTACATGCCTCTTTTCTCCTTATTTTCTTGCTGGCCAGGTATATTGTCAGCCAATCTTTTCCTTGGTTATAAATAATTTTTAAAAAAATCAAAGCTATAAAAGAGTAAGAGGTCAAGAAACCTAATTTTTAAATTTGGCAGTGCACATCCTGAAGCTTCTGATTCGTCTCAATTCAGGCTACTGCCAGAACATTAGTTCAGCCGTAGGAATGTTTTCCACCTTTATTTTGGGTAACTGGAATCCCACCCAGCAGATGGCTTCGAATCCCCGTCACTGAGTGAACTACATTTTATACTTTACTTTGTGAACGAACCACCTAAGGTAGAACAATTCAAGTGAGACCCATGCCAACCTTCCTCTAACAGAGGATGAAATCAAAGTGGAAAACTCGAGTACTCCTAGCAACCCATGTACAGGCAAAACTTCAACACTTTCAAAAAATACAACCTAAGTACACCAAACAACTTTATGATTTTCTTATTCATTCTAAATTTCACTCTTGTGAATACTAATCTACAATTTATAGGAAGCATGATCTATTTTCATTCGACACCATGCAGACATGAAAAAGAAACAAGTATGACCCACATCAAAGAAATGTAAAGACAAAGATTCTTACATAAGCGTGAAGGTGACGCATACCTTAAAAAAATCTACATGTACTCTGTACGATGACACGAGAGCTTTAACACATGTTTTTCTAAATTCAGCTAATGACAGAAACCATTTTTGTCAATACCCAAAAGATGAAACTTGTGAAGGAAAAACTGAAAAGCCAACATAAGCCTTTTAACTCGAGAAAAATTTTATAACCCAAGCTTCTAGACTCCATCTCCAGGAGACATTTTTAAAGAAAAGTGCACAATTCTTTGGAAACTATCCAACAAAGGAGCAGCCAGGGCTGCAAGATTTTACAATGTTAGCCCTTGATCTCCCTGGACTTGTCCTTGCCCCGTGTCCTCTCTGCACCCCAGCCACCTCGTCTCCGCCAGATGTGTGATGCAGTTCCAGACCCCATGCACGACTGAACCCTGAAACTGCATTTCCTACCAGCGAGTGCATTGCAGCCTCCACACTTTCTTGGCCCAAAACCACCACATGGGCGTGAGGAGGTGACCTTTCCGCGTCCGGTGCAGGACACAGGCTGTGCCCCAGGCTTGGGCCCCTCCCTGGGGAGGAGCATCCTCCGGTGGAACACGACCCCGTCAGGTGCAGCGTGGTTCATCCGGGAAGAAGACAAGACAAAGAGGGATACGTACTCGGGCACGGGCAGCTCCTGAACACACGGGTAGTAGGTGGCTGCACAGCCGGGGAACACACGTGCTTCCGAAGACTCTGCCCAGGCCACACTGAGCCCTGCAAATTTGGGGACAAACGGCTTGACATCTGCTGACAACTTGATGCCCTGAGGAAAAAAGGGAGAGATGGTTTTGACTAGTACATTCGCAGATAAAGGATGAACAAACAAGCCGAAGCAAGCCGGGTTCCGGCAGTCCCCGAAATGCCAAGCCCAGTGACGTCTGCGGTTCAAAGCCCAGAGCGTCTGTCCTCCTAACGACGAGACTGTGTTTGCCAACTTCTGCTCTGATGCTTTTCTCCTAAAAAAGGGGGTGCAGTGAGGGGCTGGGGGTGGGAAGGGCAAACGATCCAACCGGTGACGGAGCCAGGACAGCCGGCAGGGTTCCTCGGCTGTCACCCCGCATCTCCGGGGACCGCGCGGCCGCCCAGACTGCCAAACGCACTGCCGGGGCTCGCGGCCATCACGCTTCCCAGATTAAAAAGTTGCGTCAGCGCTCTGCTGTCACGCGGCGGCCCGCGGCGAGCGGCTCCGTGAGCCACCGAGGGACCCGAGCGCCGCGGCGGCCGCGGCTCCCCCTAGCGGTCCGGCCCGCGGGCCCAGCGCGCCCAGCGCGCCCAGCGCGTCCAGCGCCGCGGCGGACGTTGGCGGGAGCTCGGGGCGCGAGAGCCGAGACGCCCCTCGGGGCCCGCCGCCAGCCCCCGCTAGCCGCGGCCGCCCCCACTCCGGCGCGCCGTCCTCACCTCGCCCACCGGCTCCCGCGGCCCCTCCGACGCCATGGCGCGCGGCTCGGAGGAGGCCCGGCCCGGGAGGCCAGCAGCCGCCCCGTCGGCTGGCGGCGCGGACGAGCGACGCTCCCGCTCCCCGCTTTTCCGCCTTCGGAGCGGACGCCAGGAAGTGCGTCACAGAAACGCGCCCCGCCCCGCCCCGCCCCGCCCCGCGCTCCCTCGCTTCCTCGCTTCCGGCCGTTAGTGTGCCGGGCGGCGGCGGCGGCGGCCGCAGACGGCCCCGGGACGCGGCGGGGCTGGGGGCACCGGAAGCGGACGGGGACCGCAGAGCCAGGAGGCCACGAGGACTCGGTGCACTCGACTGCCGGCGGCAGGAGCTCTCGGCTGTAAGCGCGGAGCGCCCAGCGCTTGCAGCTGTGGGGACAGGGGTGCGGCCGGGCGGGGGGTCGGAGGGACCCAGCAGGTGTGGGGCCGCGGGGGACGGGGGGGGATGGGGGGTACACACTGGGGAGCGCGGCGGGGCCTGGGAACGTCAGCGCTGCCCCGCACGGAGGCCTGGGCTCAGACCGCCCGGTACGCGCGGGCAGCGCCTGTTGCCCTCCCGGTGTGCGCTCCTCTGCAGGTGTCCCAGCAGGTTGTCGACAGGCCTGGGGTGAAGCAGTTAGCCTCGCTGTCCCTCCCCTGCGGCCTGCCAGCCCAGGGACTTCTCGGGGATGGGCCCTGGGCTGCAGCTCAGCACCAGTGTCTCTGTAGACGCCCCGCCCCTTCCTCAGGAGCGAGCCTATGGAGGACCACCAGACTGGCACCAGACTCCCTGCTTCTGCGCACCTAATTTCAGGGTTTTCTCCAGCACAGCAGATAAAATAGGCTGTGTGTGTGTTACCTCAGGAATGTTAAATAGCTGAGAAGACAGTTTAACAGACACCGACTGTGTAGGAGCTGGTGTTTGATGGTGCTTTTCAACTCAGTGGAAACATCTGGACTGGGAACAGGTAGAAAAAGAGAAACGGGGGCTAAGAGGTTTCCCCCACGGCCACCACCTGGGGCAGTCCTCCCACCCAACTGCACAATTCTCCAGAACTAGACTAGCAGCAGAGCTGTAAAATAAACCTACTCTCTATTAACTATTACTTCGTATGTGAATTAAGTGGTTTCCTCCCCAAGCCAAGCTATTTTAAACTCATTTAATCTTACTGTTTTAATTTCCTCCGGATCAAACTTGTAAGAGCTGAAATCCTCTAACCACCTCACTACACACAAATTAACATTAAGAAAATATACCCCAATAAAGTCAATAATAAATGCAACATACAAACTTTATTTAACAAAAGTAACACAGACAAAGTCAAACAGGCACTTATATTAAGAGAAAAACTGACTAGAAGAAATTTATCTTGAACATCTTATAGTAACCTACTTGCAGTTGCATTTAACTGAGCTCTGTTGCTGTGAAGAATACAGCTCATGCACAGGTATGGATCAACAATTTGTACATTTTAAGTATTCACTGAATACTACCTTATATACACATATACATTAAATTTGAAAAAGATTTAATTGACGATCCCCAGAAAGACTTCATTTTTGTTGTTCTTTTGGAAGAGGTCGTCTAAAGAGAAGAATATGTGGTTCTGTGGAAACAAAATATTTTATATAATTTTAATACATTTAATTTTCATTCATTCAACCAAAAACTCAAAATCCTCAGCTGATCCAAATAAAATAGATCAACTGTCAAAAGTCACTGCCAACTATAAACACAACCACCTGATAACATTCCCCAATGTTTTAGTTTTATCCTAAGTAGAGAAGAGTTTGGGGAGAATGGTTTCTACCTTTAGAATCTCAATTCCAGCAAAAAAGGGAAAAGAGTATCACTTTTGTGTAGAAAAGACACCTAATCAAATT
This sequence comes from Vulpes lagopus, assembly GCF_018345385.1. NCBI lineage: Eukaryota > Metazoa > Chordata > Mammalia > Carnivora > Canidae > Vulpes > Vulpes lagopus. The sequence continues at coordinate 153,997,788 of NC_054825.1, forward strand.
CAAAAACCACCACCTTGTAGAAAGTGCAGATCCCAAGGGCCCATCCCCAAAGATTATTTCAAGTAGGTGGGAGTCCCAGATTCTACAGCAAAGTTCCTCACGTGCTCTGGTACTAGCTGGACAAAGAGCTTTTGACCTAATAGGATTAAATGCCCCTAGTCCCAAAAAAATTTTAAGTCCATTTCTGAGGGTACTGCCACTTTAACAAAAGCAGAAAACAAGATCACTCTAATTCCACCTGATTCAGTTTCTATAGCATGCCCTCAAAATTTGCTCAAAGCACTATAAATTAGATTTATTCATTATGCAAAAAAAAAAAAAAAGAATTTAACCCCACGAGTTTTAGTTGACCATTTCATATCTGGGAAACTCTGGTGAAATCCACAAAATAATACACTCCTAACGCATAACACACATACCACGGTTTACTATGTTACGTTATTCCAGCTTAACGTGGTAGAACCCAATTATCCTTTAAATAGAATGCTAAAGGAAAAGATAAATCACTTCAAATTGCATTAATTTCTATGCATAGAACTTAAGGACACTTAAAGGGTCTTAAAAATAAGTTCTTAGTTTTCAAAGAGGGGACAATAATTATGGCAAAATAAGATACTATTTATAATGACATATTTTAAAACAATTGCCCTTTTTTTAACTCATCTTTCTGCAAGAGAATAATGTATTACTTTCATTCCTGGTATTCACTACAAAATTGGAATTTTTCCTAGGAAGAAAGGAATCAGCCATTTAAAGAACAATCACACTTACTAGAGTTACTTTGGGAATACCACTAAATGTCAGTATTATTAACCTCCAACAGCCAAAACCACTACTATTTTACTTCAGTTGATGCTTTCCTAAATGGCCACACTTACCTGGCTCATGAATCATGTAATGAACCCAGCCTAGACTCTGTTGGACACCAAGTCTCCTCCACTCCTCTTCAGACATCAGATGGGTTTTAGGTACTTGTTTGGAAAGTTCTCTGGGTAACATGACATGCCTGTTGAGATAGAGCCAAGTATTAGTATCCACCTTTCCTACAATTATTACTTTATAAATGCATTTTCAGAATACTTAGTATCTGAGTTCAAAATAAAGATCTTTAAAGCAACTCTTTTTACATTACTGTTGGTATCAATCTTGAGGACTATCACCTTTAATTCTGAGTTTTGAAAGCCAAATATTCAAAATTAGGGAGAAAAGAATATACAGTCCAAATACAGAAGGCATTTTGTTAGGATTCACCTTCTCTATGAGACTTCAGGGATAGAATCTCCAAAAACTAAGTGGTTTATCTAAAACACCCCAGCCTCCCGCCACAGCTACCCCTTCTGACTTAAATCCTGGCCAATATGAAATAAGCGGAAAATACACCAACTTATAGAAACTGTCCTCAAAAGAGAACATGCCTAACTCTTTTCCTTGTTCTTTCCTGTTGGTTATGAATCAGACGAATGGCATCAGGGAGCTAGAGAACCCATCTAAATCCACAGAAGCATAAGTTGAGGATGGTTCCTGGTTGTAAAACTAAACCCCATGCTGCCTTTTATATAAAAGAAAAAAAAGATTTCTAAAGATCTTATTTGGGAAAAAAAAAAAAATCTTATTTGAGGCAGCAAGAGAACAAACACCAGCCGGGTGAGGGGACAGAGGGAGAGAGCAGCAGAGTCCCATGCGGGGCTTGATCCCAGGACCCCGAGATCATGACCAGAACCCAAGGCAGACACATAACTGAGGCACCCAGGTGCCCCCAAAATATCTAATTTGTTAATTTGGGTGTCCCACTACTCAACATTATAGATTTATAGTAGATAGGAGTCCTGTATACTGTACAAGTTGCTTTGTCAGATACAAAGTAAAAAACTCAAGTCCCACAAATATAGGTGTACCTAACCACCTCAAAGACTTCTTTAATTTTTATTTATTCATGAGACACAGAGAGGCAGAGACACAGGCAGAGGGAGAAGCAGGCTCCCTGCCGGGAGCGGGCTGTGGGACTCGATCCTGGGACTCCAGGATCACGCCCTGGGCGGAAGGCGGGGGCAAAACCGCTGAGCCATCCAGGCATGCCCAAAGACTTTTTTCAGAAGTTACTGACTTCTATCCAAACGACTTATGTCCAAAACCTTAAGTTGTTATTTTAAAGAAAAGATGTTCTCTTCAATGTACGTATACATTGTACGTGTACAACTATTATAACTTCGTAAATTCTGAAAGACAAGTCTGCATCCCTCTTAATTGCAGTAAAAAGGCCTTTATCAATCACAATTCCCAAACCCATTTTTACTATTCCCAGTGGCAATATGAAGTTATGGAGTTCTCGACACTAACCAAATCTTTTGACCAGTACGAAGTATCTACCTGTGGGTCAGTTGGCTGGGGGGGGGGGGCAGAAAAGGGGAATCTGGTCGGTCACATTTCCTGTCAGAAAACTGAACTCATTACACATCAACACTAAGACGGTCGTCAGCTTACATCCTCGTCGGTGACAGTGAACTAAATACCCGTACGTATTATTCACACAGAAGCAGTGAGCCTTGGAACTACCACCATGTTTTTGAATCTGCCCTGAGACCTCCAAATCGAATTATGCTATTTCTACCAACTCCAGTGAACTACAGTTGACCCTTGACCACCACGGGGTTGGGGGCCCTGACCCCTCAAACAGTTGAAAGCCTACACGTAACACCCGACCCCCCCAACACTAATTACTGACGTCATCCTGACGCAAAGCCTGACTGGTGGGAACGTGTTGTGCACGTTTCCTTGAGATGCCCCGTGAACGGCCTCACTTCTGCCTTCCACGTCGCTGTCCGCCTGCAGCACGTCCTCAGCCCCCGTTCCTTCCGCGGGGCCGCCGCTCCCCAACTACGCCGGGGTCGGTGTCCACGTGACGGGCGCGCCCGGGGCTACTCAGGACACACGCTCCCCCGAAGGCCGCAGCGCCGACGCTCACGTCCCGAGATCCCGCGCGGGGACCGGGTCTCGGAGACCGGAAATGCGGCCTGGGTCAAGCCATGCTTCCGGGAACACTCCCCGAGGGGCCGCTCTCCGCCCGGCCCCGCCCCCGCCCCGAGCGTGCCCCCCGCAGCCCCACCCCGCCCGCAGCCCCTCCCCCGCCCCACCCAGTCCCAGCCCGCCCGGCCCGTCTCCCCCCAGGGGCTGGCGCCGGGTCCAGCCGCGCCTACCCACAGCCGTCGGGCCGCGCTCCGACGCCGCGGCAGCCCCCCAGGGCGCAGCAGGGAGGGAGGAAGCGGGCCCCACTGCCCCGGCCCCGCCCGGCCACCGCGAACAAAGGGCGGGGGACGCGGGGACGCCGGTCCGCACGCCCCGGGGCCCTGGTGCCCCGCCGCCCTCGGGCCCCGACCCGAACCCCCGCCGGCGCGCTGCGACCCCGACGCCGACCCCGGTTCCGGTTCCGCCCAGCCTCGCGGCCGAGGCCGGTAGTCGCAGTGCTCACCGGTACTCGTAGTGCTCGTCGAAGTACTTGTCCGAGTAGTAGATCTGCTTGTGGGCCATCGTGCGGGCGGCGGGAGCGACGGGGCGCGAAGAGCGGGCGCAGCGGGCCACACGTCTACGTCAGGCCGAAGCAACGACTCGACTGCGACCAACCGACCGCAGGCCCAACGATCCCGGTTTGAATCCGACAGCCCACCGCTGATTGGACGGAGGCGCCAGCCAATCACCTTCCACGCAAACTGCCAGTAGGCGGAACTGGCTCCCAGCCTATCGTCACCGACCCTCCTCGGCGTTGCCTCCCATGACCAGCCAATCAGAGACCTGTTGCGGGGTCGCCCTGGGGAAGAAGTGGATGATTGGCAAGGCGTGGCGACGGGAAGCTCCCAGACGGGAAGGGGCACGGCCAGGGGAGGGCGGAGCCCGGACGTTAAGGGCCTCAGAGCGCGTGCGCAGGGGTTTAGAACGTTCCAGGTCAACCAGGCGTTGGGGAGGGCGGACCTGAGGGAAAGGTGAAGTATCGCGGGGTTTGGCGAGGTGCGGGCGGGGCTGCACGACGTGCGGCCGTCTCCGCGCAGGCGCAGTCTCGGTGTCAAGAGGGCGGGAGGGGAGGGGAGGGGCCTGCCTTCCGCCGCGGGGCCTGGCCTCGGGGTCCGGGAGGTCGCGGCGCCCGCGGCAGGTGGGCGGGCGTGGAAAGGAAGACTTGGGCGGCGCGGTCGGGAGCCAAGTGGAGCAGACTGGGCGGCCGGAGGGAGGAGCGCGCCGAGCCCTGAGCGGGCGGCCTGTCGGTGCGGGTCAGAGGCGCCCCGCAGGCGGCGGGCGGGAGCCACGTGCAGGAACCGGGGGCCTTTAGGGCGGGGCGGGGGGGGGGAGGGGAGGGGAGGGGTCCCGCCGGCACAGGTGCGCCGGGGCGGGCACATACCTGCTGCCGGTAGGCGGGACCGGCCCCCCGCACCGCCGGGGCTCCGTGCCTGCCGCCCCCGCACCTGCCCGGTCCAGGGCATTACGTGCCGCGAGGGCGAAGACGTGGCCGATTGATGTGGGAGGTGGGGAGGGGCACCACTGACTTTGAGGCAGAGCCCGGGAAAGAAAAGCTTCCTAGATTTGTTTTTACAGAGATGTATTGAGATTTTCAGGTGAAAAAGTAGAGCAGCGTCGCCTCCCAGGACCGGTGGCTGAGCTTCCGCAGTTCTAGTTTTGGCCATCTCGTCTCCTCTCCTCCACACCCCACGTTTGAAGAGACCCCGAATATGGTGTCCTTTTGCTTTGAAAGGGTGCTGCTGCATACGTCTGTTCATGGAGTACGTCTCCAGAAACACTTTAAAGTACTCAGCACCGCGCCGCGCTTACACGGCAACCCCTCGTGGCCCTCTGCACGCGCTTGGATTCAGACTATGTCTCACAGATGCCTTTTGACGGTTGGTAAATCCACATCCAAACGTGGGCCTACGTGTCCAATTTGGTTATTGTCTCTTTTACTCTTTTAAACAAAGCCCTCCCCACCCACACACACACCACCCTTTATCATAGGGATTCATCCAAAAAACCGGGCCGTTGGCCTCTGTGGAATACTGGTTCCTTGTGGTCTAATTTACTTTTCCTTGTAATCTAGGTTAAAACCACAGCAACAGCTATTTGTCCAAATCCATTTAGCAAGTGGCAGACTGCCGACTTGAGCCCCAACAGTGAGTCCGCAGTTAGGCCACTTAACTGCTACTGTGTGCTGTCGCTTATCTTAACAATATGGCATATGCTGGGGACAGAGTGCACACATCACGGGAAGGAAAGTTGTGGGAAATGAATCTGGGAGGATGGATGTCACAGACCTCGAAACAGCCCCCAGAGATGTCCATGTCCTGATCCCTGGAACCTGGAGATATGTTGCCTTAACTTGGTAAAATGGACTTGGCAGATGTGACAAAGTTACTTCTGACCTCTAGAACTGTCAGATAATAAATTTGTGTTGTTTTAAGGCACTAAGTCTGTTGTGATGTGTAAAAAGCAAACACAACCCAGCAGCTGGAAACTAGTGGTAAATCGGGCCAGACTAGGAAGGGATTCCAGACTTCTTCCTATTAAATGTGGTCATTTTGATGAGTGTGGGGCTGTTCAGGTGAGATGTGGCAGAGGGGATCTGGGAGAAAGACATGGCACTTGATAGGATGAGAGCAGGCGCCCTATCCTGGCAGCAGCCCGCTGACAGGCTAATGGTAAAAGTAGCCCCGTGTGGTCCACATCCAGTCACGGAGCCCAGCAGTGGGCTTGGAGAGGCTTCCTCCCTGGGGACAGCACTGATTCTGCTGCTCCAGTGATGACAGTGTCTGCCTGGGAGGCACTACAATGTGGCATAAGCATTTCTTCATTGTCCCTTCTGAGCCTCCACATTATCGCATGAAAAAGGCAAGGTGGATAAAAGCAGTTTAGCTGCAAAGCCCTCCTTGACCAACAGTTCCTGCTCCAAACAAGTTGAAATTCTGAATGTGCGTATTGTATGAAAAGCATCTATTCACTGTGTCAATGGAAGAGACTTTAGACCGCCATTCCATGTGTAAGAAGTACGACAAAGTGTGTGATTTAAAATACAAGACTCGGGACACCCGGGTGTCTCAGCAGTTGAGCGTCTGCATTTGGCTCCGGTCATGATCCCGGGGTCCTGGATTGAGTCCCACATCGGGCTCCCCACAAGGAGCCTGCTTCTCCCTCTGCCTGTGTCTCTGCCTCCCTCTGTCTCTCGTGAATAAAAAATCTTAAAAAAAATACAAGTCTCTTTCTGTTCTGATATGGGTACAAGCTTAGGAACTAATTCACAACGAACACACCACAAAGCTCAAGTTTGAACTTCCCACCATCCTCTTGATGTTCCACTAATCGTGCATGAGGAAGATTCAGGTGGTATAGGCCATTTTCAATGACCGCACCCAAGCTGGTCAGTGTTCACATACTTCTGTATGTAATTCTTGATTGAAAAGTTTAATTCCCACCAAACTCCTATCACTCTTCTTAGTGTTTTATTCAACTCATGTCTGAAAATTGCAGAAATAAACACATACTTATCAAAAGAAATAAAATGCCTGCTCACTCCTTTCTCAACAATCCCATACAGATTTAATGGCCATGGTGCATCACCCACATGGACTTTTCTGCATGCTTAGTACAGACGTGTCCCTTCCAGAGCTAGAGGTTCATGTGTACATCCTTATTTTATAAAATATTCTACAGCTTGCTTTTTTTTTTTCACTCTCTTCCTGGGACCCCATTAACAAGAAGGATCATTTCGGGGATCTTGTTGAGGCCATCAGAGTTTTGCTGAAAGGATGTGTGAGACTGTGTCCTTCCACCTGTACTGGCCCCTCCTGGTGCCTGTTGGTTCTTGTCCACGTGGGAACTCCATAGGGCTCAGTCCTCAGACTGATAGTCTCCTCGTGGTTCTGCCAATTTTTTGCTTCACGGATTTTGCAGCTCTGTTAATTTGGTACACTTAGGAAGGCTGTCTTCTTGGCAAGTGGACCATTTTGTTATGTAATGTCTCTCCTCATCTTGGTTAATTCTCGTCCTTGCTCTGAAGTCTGCAATGTCTGATGCAAACATAGCCACTTCAGCTTTCTTTTCATCAGGGTTTATATCCTACAGCTTTTTCCACCCTTCTGCCTTTAATTCACCTCAATCTTTATATTTGACATGAATTTCTCCTAGATACCATCTACAAGATGTTAGGTTTTTTCCAAAATGAACGGCAGAGGAGGAAAAAAAAAAAAAAAAAAAAACAGCAGAGCCAGGCAGTATGTTCGAGAGTGCTTTTAATGAGGAGTGCTCCTGGGCGAGGTTCCAAGACTCAGAGAGGTGGCCTGAGTCGGAGAAGTCACACCAGGGTTGGGGAGTGTGGGGGTTTTTAAGCCTTATTGGTTCAGGGTCCGGGTCTGGGTGGGTCCCTTGCCAAATTAGGCAAGGGAACACCAGTCCCTAGGTGATGGCTGGGGGTGGGGATAGTACAGACGATGGGGGTGGTCCCTGGCTGGAAAGTCCTGGATGGAAAGTTTCAGTTTCCCGTCTAGGCTTGGATTTGCTGGAGATGATGTGGTGGTCCTGGCTGCTTTGACCAGCCATTTTGACCCAATTTGAGATGTCCGCCATTTTGGGTGCCCCTATCTCTCAGCCAGCTCAACACAAGAAACTATTTTTATCTATTTTCCCGTCTTTATCTTTTAATTAGTACTTAAGGCCTTTTACATGTAACTGTTGATGCTTGGCTTTGAGTCTGTTGTTTTATTATGTTACCTGCCTGGTCTCTGTTGTTTCTTCTGCTTCCCCTTTACGGTCTTCCTGTATGGGCTCAGGAAGCCAAAAAAAAAAAAAAAAAAGCCTGAAGGTTCCTATACGTATTAAATCGAAGGCTAATTAAAGTCTCCTAAAGAAAACACTAGACCCAAAAGGCTTTGCAGAAGATGTCTACCAAGAGCAGAAGAGTTCATTCTATTAGGCAAGAATCACATTGATTCAAAAATCACATTGATCCAAACATGGACAATATGAGAAGGGAAATGAATGCCCCCTTCACGGACACAGATAACACTTAAACAACCTAAATAAAGTGCTGGCCAGCTGCATCCAATTGTGTTCTTAAAAAAGAGGACACGTCATCCTACAAATGCAAAGATGGTGTAATATTAGAAAATCTGTTAATGTAATACAGCACATTAACAGCATAAAGGAGGAAAAATGATCCTCTCCATCATGCAGGAAAAAAAATTGATAAATTCACCATTCTTTTAAAATACAAACTCAGTAAACCCACCATTCACTGGTGATAGCACTCTTCATGATAGAAGTGGAAGGAAGCTTTGTTAACTTCATTGAAACAGCTATAAAAAAACATTTAATGTAATTCTTTTGGAGAAACATCAGAAGTATTCTCTTTAAAATTTTCTATTATCTCTAATTATATTGAACAATGTGCTGGAATTCAGAGCCATCACCTTAAAGAAGAAATTGAAGGCATAATAATTGGAAAGGAAGAAGTAAAACGGCTTTTGCAACTGATAGAATTATATTTATATCCAGACATAAGATCAACGTACAAGTCAATTGCAATCCAACAAACCAGGAACAAAAAACTAGAAAACGTAAGCAAAAAAAGAAATATGATTAGATCAGCACCAAATGTCACAGACTGGAGATAAGCCTAAGAAAAAAAATACCCAAAGCCCTGATAAGCAAAAATGTAAACTTTTGAGAGACATAAAGACTCGTATGAATGGAGAGATATACTGTGTTCATGCTTGGACTTGACGTGGTTAAGATACAAACTCCCTCCAAACTAAATAAAAAAAAAAAAAAAAAGACACCTGGTTGGCTCAGCCGTTTAGCGCCTGCCTTCAGCCCAGGGTGTGATCCTGGAGTCCCAGGATTGAGTCATCAGGCTCCCTGCATGGAGCCTGACTCTCCCTCTGCCTCTCTCTCTGTCTCTCTCTCTCTCTCTCTCTCTCTGTCTCTCATGAATAAATAAATAAAATCTTAAAAAAAAAAAATTTCCCTCCAAACTGATCATAACGTAGTCTCATTCCAATAAAAATGCCACATTTGAGGAATAAGTACCTTTGATGAGAAAAGAGCCAAAAATAGCACAGATACTTCCCCGGACTCTGTCAATGCAGACCGACCAGAAATCCCTCTAATAAAAGAAGAAAACAGTTTTATTTGAGGCCAGATTAGGGCAGCTGTCTGGGAAATACGATCTTCACAGGGACCAAAGTGCTCCGGAGAATGATGGGTTTTTAAAGGGCTATATCTTTTTTTTTTTTTTTTTTTTTTTTTTTTTACATAAAAGAGCCATAAATCAACATGTCAGAAGTACATTCCTGTAAAAGTTCAAGAAGACTATTGGTGATCACGGAGGCGGGAACCACGGGTTTTAATGTCATGGAAAGTAGGGAGTAGGAGCCTGGATCAATTTCTTAAGGACAAGATGTTTTCCTTCAGGCTCCTCATGGGCAAAGCAGATGGACAACGCACGCTTGACGAGCCATAAATCATGCTTTGGGTTTAAACAAAGTTTAGGTACAGTCCTGCTGACTTAGAAACCTCAAATGGCTCCTCCTATATATCAGGCCCTTAGAAAGTTTTTGTGTCATCTACTCGGGGACCATGATTTATGAAGGAACTGTGATAATTAAGACTGTGGCAGGGGCTTGTAGAAATTAAGATAAGGTGGCAGGAAACAGGCAAGCTGCCTTCGGGAAGTGGCAGCAGGCCCAGCACAGCGCTGGCTGCAGCTCTGCTGTCCTAGACGCCCTTTGCCGTTGTGAGGCGCACCCCTTCCCTCCTGACTTGCTAAATGTTTATTATAAATACTGTATTTCATCAAAGGCTTTAAACTTTTTTTATTTTGTACATACGTTCAGTCTTTTTTTGAATTCTGAATGTAAGTTGTAAATGCCATAAAAGAGATGAAAAGGTATTGGCAGCTGCAGTTGTCAGGATAAGTCAAACCAAAAATTCGATAAATGGAAATACTGTGGATGAGGAACAGATCAGTGAGTCCCGGGAAACACCAGGAAGGGACAAAGAGAGGGAAGACAGGAAGGAAAGAGGCATGAAGGCTAGAAGGAATGACAACTGTTGTGATGAGCAAGGAGTCCCAAAGGGAGAGAAACAATAAACAGAGGAGAGGAAGAAATGCTACTACAAATAATGTCTGGGTATCTGCCCAGTTTTAAGAAAGAAAGACTTCAGTTTGGAAGGGCTTGTAGAGAGCTGAGTAATGGAGATAAGAAAATATAACCACATTGGGTCTAGCGCAATTCACAAACACCAAAGACAGAGTAAAGTTCCGGGAGCTTCCAGGGAGAAGCCAGATGGCACCTGCAAAGAAATGATGCATGGACCATGGCCGGCACTGAATTCAGGGAGAAAACGGGTTGCTGCGCACAGAGTGTTGGATGAAGGACTAGAAATAAATCCTGGATGAAATTCACGATATACTGGAAATATAGCAAAACAAGTAACTTAATACATTGATTGAGGATTTATAACAACACTTATTAACAATTCAGCAGCCAACACAACTGGGATAGGCAGGACCAGAGGAAAGTGAGTACACGCCAAGGTACTTATCCTTGCAGCTATTGGTAAATTTAAGAGATTGAAGGAGATTAAGAACCCATCACCAGAGCAGTCTGCTACAATCACTTGGTCCTGCTACCATCTGCAGTAGCAAAATTAAATGTTTTAACACCACATCATAAAGCTTATAGACAGAAACACCTCCCATCTCAGCACACATGCCCCTTCGTTCACAGAGTGACTCTACATTCCTGTCGACAGGTTGGAGTCCTCTTCTCCACCTTTGGTCTGATCTGGTGACTTGCTTTCACAAGCAAAATATAGTGGAAGGGACATTACAGGACTTCTCAGCCTAGTTCTTAAGAGGCATTGCTGTTTTTGCTTTCTCCCTCTTGTAATGCTGCCCTGGATCCTAGTATCAACAGGCCAGGGAGACAACTAGGTGGCCCAGCCATCCACCTAGCCATCCGTCCAACCATCCAACCATCCACCCAGCCAATCATTCCACCATCCATCCAGCTATCCACACAACCATCCATCCAGCCATCTAAACATTCAGCCATCCACCCAACCATCCAGCCATCCACCCAGCCATTCAGCTATCCACCCAGCCAATCAGCATCCAACCATCAATCCAGCTATCCACCCAACTATCCCTCCAACCATTCAACCAGCCAGCCAGCCCCATCCAACTGCCAAACATGTGCCAGAGGCGCTGAATGCAGAATCTGAGTGAGATGAATGAAAATGAGGAAGGGAATTGCCCAACCAACCCTCAGAATCATGAGAAAAAATAAATCACTGTTCCCAGTCACTAATTTGAGGGTGGGGATAGTTTCCTATACAATGATAGTCATGTTCTAGATTCAAGTCTCACATCAGCAAATCTAATCAGGAAAAACTAAGCTATGTACAGCATCACAGCTGCAATGAACTCCATGAAATGCTTTTAGTCTTCCAGCCTCCCTCGCACTGGAAGAATGCTGAGCTCTCTCATTAACAAGACACAGTTCTGAACCATACACTAACTTGAAAACCTGGGTGGGATGGATCTTTGAGCAAGTTGGCCCAGACACTAGACAAGGAGAAAACAGTCTAACTCATTGTACAAGGCTCCCCTAACCTTTAACCAGAATCAGAGAAGGGTAACCGGAGAACAACAAAAGCAAGATAAGTCATTCCCTTTTAAATGTGGTTGTGAATTTAGCTGAGTGAACCTCACATTATTTTAAAAACTGCATCAAGGGGAATTTGTCTCAAAAACAAAACAACAATGAGTGTAATGGCAGTTAGCCAATCTAACAATGTAATTCACACACAACGGACAAAAGGAAAAGGAAATGCCATGTTAATACATGCAGAAAAATAATCTGATACAGTTGAACCCTGATCTATAATGAGAATTACCAACACAGAGGACAACTTTCTAATTTTTAGAAGCTACATACAAAATCCTACAGCAAACACATACTTAATGGAGAAACTTTAGAAACATCCTCCTTAACATTGGAAATAATACAAAAGACACCTTCTATCACCACCTGAGGACCATTTCCAAAGAGTACCACAATGTGAAAAAGCTGTGAGCAATGCCCCAGGTATCTAAGCCTTAATCTAACAATGAATGCACAAGATCTTTATGGAGACAACAGAAAAAGATCTATACAAATGGAAGATCTACACAAAACAGTAAGGAAAAAACAGAAACCCAACAGAAAGTTGGCTAAAAATATAAATAGGCAATTCGCAGACGGGAAACATCTGGAAAGCTAACAGTGTATGAAGATGTGACCAAACTCATTTGTAATCAGAGAAATACAAATTATAGCAACCATAGTAGCTTCCCTATACCAATGATATTGGCAAAAATCATCAAGTCCAACATTAGGAAGTGTTCTCAAGGACGTTAGGGCATGGGACCGACACTCATGGTCTATGAGTGGAACATAAGGTGATACAACCCTTCTGGAAGCAGTCTGGCAGTATTCAGTGAAATTAAGGATGTGTATTCCCGATGTCATCCCAGAACACAGCCTGCCCGGATTCATAAGGTTCAGGCTTCTACAGCTACCTATCTCCATATCCACCCGTCTGTCTACATGCCAACAGAATTAGATCTAGAAAGCGTTAAGCAAAATAGTTTTTAAAAAATAGAACAGAGGGACGCCTGGGTGGCTCAGCGGTTGAGCAACTGCCTTCAGCTCAGGTCTTGATCCTGGGGTCCTGGGATCCTGTGGGGAGCCTGCTTCTCCCTCTGCCTATGTCCCTCTCTCTGTGTCTCTCATGAGACATCTTTAAAAAAAAATAAAAAAAGATGTGAACAGAGGCAGCTATGAAAGAGTAATGTTTCTTAAATCAGATTCCATCATTCTGGGGAGGGGTGGGGGTGGGGGGTCCTTGTGATGAAGTTTTGGAATGTAGGTGAGGTTTGGTGGGGTGAGGTCTGGAGCCGATGACCAAGAAAGAATTCTTGAGACATCTTTGGTGCAAAATGGTGGTTTTATTAAAGCCCAGGGACAGGACCCCCATGGGAGGAAGAGTGGCTGCCCCAGGCCTGTGAGGGGTGGCTGGTTATATACCTGGGAGTTGGGAGGGGTTTGAGGATAGCGCACTCTCTAAGGAATTTTGGAAGCAGGGTCTCCAGGACCCTGAGGGGACCAGCTATTATTGGGAAAATATCACTTATTACCATCTAATAAAATCTGAGTCATGAGACCCTTCAGATGTTTATCATGTGCTTGGGCCATGTGCTTGGGAGATGATTGCAAACACGTATCTTGGAGGGTAGAGATTAAGGAAATTTCTAAAGGAATTTTTATATGTTAGAGCAGACTTACAGGATCCCAGGGGTGGGGCTAGGATTGCCTTTTGCCCTCAGCAGAGTATTAACACCGAGACAGTTGAGTCTGTAGAGGAATGTCCCTCTGCTTGTTTTAAGGATGTGTCAATGTGCTTTGTCCTCATCTAGTCCTCTGTTCCATCACTGGTGTTCTCTGCCAGACTGCTTACCTTCGGGTGGGCCCATGGACAAATGAATTCTGTGTCATCTGTAAGCCTCCTCCATTGCAGCTTGTGTTTTGTTCCTATTAATTGTTGTGGCCAGTGAGAACCCAACAGTTAGATTGACTGCGTCACCTGAACAGAGCAGGGGAAGCACGATCAGGCTTGCAGTTGTCAGAAAAAGTAGGAAGAGATTTGTCTGTGCTCCTGATCACTGGATTCCAGCGTGCAGGTGAGCAGGGTGGAGTACCAGCCGGGCGTCCTACGATTCAGCTGGGTTCCGACACCACCTACCTGGAGACAGTGCAGCGTCCCATCCCGCGTCACCTCCTGCCCCCCATTTCCCATGCAGTCACAAATCCAGGTGGTTACCTTTGCTTCTGCTTCTGACCTACTGGCCCCAGGTTGGAGGTTCCAACAGCATCCTCCAACTCTGCATGAAAATCACAACCCCTTGTTACCCTTGCTCCTGGCCCACAGGCCACAAGATCACAGCTTCCCACAACCCCCTCCCTGGGTTCCATTCATCTGCTCCAGAGGCTCACAGAACTCAGGGAAACGTGTTACTTACTAGGTCACCAGTTTAATCGGAGGAGGACACAACCCGGGAGCACAGACGCACAGGGCCAGCCATGGGGAAGGGCGCAGAGCTTCCCTGTCCTCTCTGCGCACACATCACTCTCCCCAAATCTCCCCCAGTTCACCAACCTGGAAGCTCTCAGACCCTGTTCTCCCAGGTTTTTGCGGAGGTTCTGCTACAAGAGTGCGATTGATTAAATCATCGACCCTGGCGATTAGGCCTCCAATCGCTCTCCCCTCCCTAGAGGTCAGAGGGTGAGGAGGTGGAAATTCCAACCTTGTAATCCACTGATTGGTCTTGGGTCACCTAGGGGCATTCCTAAAGTGTCTCATTAACAAAACAAAAGACACTTTGTAAGTTCGAAGAATTTTAGGAGCTCTGTGCCAGGACGGGGTAGGGAGACTAAACAGGTACTTTTTAGTGTAAGTCACAATATCACAATTTCAAGTATTGAAAAGCCCAAAGGTGCTGGTGAGCCATGCCAGCCTCCAAAGAGCCCATCCTTAACATCCTCCACCATATTTGTGTCAACAGCCATGACTGGTTTCAGCAAAACAACATTACCCATCGCATTAAGTTGAAGTCGGTTTAGTTTGTATTTATTTTTTCTTTCAAAGATTTTATTTATTTATTCATGAGAGACGCAGAGACACAGGCAGAGGGAGAAGCAGACTCCACGCAGGAAGCCTGATGTGGGACTCGATCCTAGGATTCCGGGATCATTCCCTGAGTCAAAGGCAGACGTCCAACTGCTGAGCCACCCAGCCGTCCCTGGTTTAGTTTGTATTTAAACTGAAGCTAGTATAGTTTTATCTGATTAATCCTTTTGCCTTTAATGGTTTAAGAGACATAAACCTTATTCTGTTTTTTCAGCATTTAAGTAACATTATGAGGAAAACCTGGGGATTTCCACACCCCCAGCCCCACCCCCGGCATGATGTATGTGAAGTGAACACTGAGGATCTGGGAAATTTATTTCCCTTTACAAGTGATCTGTAGGCTTCTCAGTTTGAAACTCACCAGACTGTGGGGTGCAGCCCCCGGTAGCCGGGAGCATGTTCCGGTGGGGGGTGGGGAGTGCCTCCTGGAGGGGTGCAGATGCCAGGCCGTAAGCAGGCACAGCTGCCTCCGCTGCGCACCACACAAACCTTCCCTCAAAGGGGACACATTTCACCCAGAGTCCTCACAATCAGAGATTCATCTGGTGAAAAGTAAAGTTTTTAGAAGAACACAAACACTGGAGGGTCGAAGAGCTGACTAATTTTCTTACTACTGGTGAGGGAGCGGAAGGCGAGCTGAGGACAAAGCCCAAGCGGACACCCCACAGCCCACCCCCACCCCCGAGCTGGGAATACGTGTGACATTCCTCAGGCGCTCCTGGCCGCCCTAAAACAAAGGAAAGAGGAAAAGCAAATGGGTAACTGGCAGAGATCACAGTCGTGCAAGATTGAGTCTCCAACAGTTTGCAACTGTCTTAACGACTTAGGAGAAAAAACCAATCTCCAGAAACCTGTAGACTCCATTTCCTGGAGCCCTAACACCACCCTCCTACCCTCCAGAGGCCAGAAAATCTATTTAATCAGTTACTGCTCACAGTAACCCCCTGCCGTTGGCCCACACGGTGTAGTTTTGGAATGTAGGTGAGGTTTGGTGGGGTGAGGTTTGGAGCCGACGACCAGGAAAGAATTCTTGAGACGTCTTTGGTGCAAAATGGTGGTTTTATTAAACCAAAGGGACAGGACCCGTGGGCAGGAAGAGCGGCTGCCCCAGGCCTGTGGGGGTGCTGGTTATATACCTGGGAGTTGGGAGGGGGTGAAGGGGAGGGTAAGTCTCTAAGGAATTTGGAAGCAAGGTCTCCAGGACCCTGAGAGGACCAGCTATTGTTGGGAAAAGTCATTTGTTACCGTCTAATAAAACCCGAGTCAGGAGACCCTTAGGTGTACATAGGTGGGTCCTGTGCTTGGGGGATGATCGCCAACATGTATTTTGAGGGGTTTAGAGATAAAGGGAATTTCTTTTTTTTTTTTTAATTTTTTTTTAATTTATTTATGATAGTCACAGAGAGAGAGAGAGGAGGGGGGCAGAGACACAGACAGAGGGAGAAGCAGGCTCCATGCACCGGGAGCCCGACGTGGGATTCGATCCCGGGTCTCCAGGATCGCGCCCTGGGCCAAAGGCAGGCGCCAAACCGCTGCGCCACCCAGGGATCCCGAGATAAAGGGAATTTCTGAAGGAATTTTTATGTTAGAGCAGACTCTCAGGGTCCTGGGGGTTGGGCTAAGGTTGCCTTTGCCCTCTGCAGAGTGTCTGCATCAAGGCAGCTGAGTCCCTGGAGGAGGGTCCCCCTGCCTGTTTCAAGGACACATCAATGTGCTTTGTTCTCAGCTAGGCCTGTTTCCCACCAGTAACTTTAAGACAGTTGGGAGCTTCCTGGAGGAACGTCACCCACCCGTATCCCATCCGGGAGTGGAGGGGGCGGGTTGCAGGGTGTTAGCTTGTGCTTCGTCCTCAGCTGGCTTCTGCTCCCTCATCACATGGACCCTCTACTCCAAACCATGTCACTATGAGCTCACCACTAGAACACAGGGCACTGTGGGCAGGGGTTTGGATTTTTCGGCGGGAGGCAGGAGGGACTTAATTTCACCGGAGGAGAGGAAGGTGTGTCCAGAGACAGGTCCAAGGAGGAAGTGACTGTGTTCCAGGAGCTTCTCGGGGGAAGGAAGGAAATCTGTCAAATGGGAAGGAAAGTCTGGGTCAGAAACACGTGGGGCCGTGAGCGGCAGACCTCGGGCAGGTGCCCATGGAGTGCGTGGTGTCGTCACTTCTCAACATTTAGGGAAGTTCAATCCTGCTCAATATTTAGGGAAGTAATTTCTGTGCCCCAGAGCACATGCAAGAAGCGTCTTCACCTTGTTCAATGTTTTGGTAGGATGTGTGAAGGTTTCCCACGCAAAAATTTAATTAATCGCAAAAGGAAGGATCAGGGCAGCCAGAGTGACTCAGCGGTTTAGCGCCACCTTCGGCCCAGAGTGTGATCCTGGAGACCCAGGATTGAGTCCCACATTGGGCTCCCAGCAGGGAGCCTCCTTCTCCCTCTGCCTGTGTCTCTGCCTTCCTCTCTTTCTCTCTCTCTCCCTCTCTCTCTCTTGCTCTCACTCTCGCTCTCTCTGTCTCTCATGAATTAATAAAATCTATTTTTTTTAAAAAAAGGGAAGAATCATAATAATAATAAAGAGGGAAACCAGGTAACACCTTTAACCAGGTGATCAAAATGCACATCACCCATGACGTAGGAAGCAAAGGCAAGGGAGGGATTATTAGATTCCCTTCCTCACTACCGTCTACTGACCATACTAGATGCAAGCAGGGGGACCCTTCTCCAGGGACTCAGCTGCTTTGATGCGGACACTCTGCTGAGGCAAAGGCAACCTTAGCCTGACCCCCAGGATCCTGTGAGTCTGCTCTAACATAAAAATTCCTTTAGAAATTTCCTTTATCTCTAAACCCTCCAAGATATGTGTTGGCGATCGTCCCCCAAGCACATGGCCCACCGATGTACATCTGAAGGGTCTCCTGACTTGGGTTTTATTAGACGATAATAAATGAACTTTCCCAATAATAGCCGGTCCCCTCAGGGTCCTGGAGACCTTGCTTCCAAAATTCCTGGGAGGCTTACACTCCCCCTAACCCTCTTCCAACTTGAGAGCTTATAATGGGGGAGCCACTATTCGTGACCCCAGGGCAGCTCTCTCTGTCCACAGGTCCTGTCCCCTGCTTTAATAAAACCACCTTTTGGCACCAAAGACACCTCAAGGATTCCTTCTTGGCAGACGGCTTTGAACCCTAACGTCTCTCCTACTTCTGCCCATGCAGGGCAGACACCCTGTGTGCTTTCAGAGGCTACCCTGAGAAGCCCACACCACCACCTACACCAAAAATGTGTATGTCAATCTAACAGGAAGGAAACCTTGAACAGAACAGAAGTGTGGCCTGTGAATAGGAAAGAGGAAGGCTGAGGGACAGCTCCCGATGGCAGGGGCCATGGGGACAGGGCCAGATGTAGTATGCGAGCCTGTGCCTGCAAAACAACATTTATAAAGGACACTTCTGAGACACTGAGGGGGCGGTAGATTATATGAAACGTCAATGTTAAATTTTCTGAATTTGAGAAACGTCCTGTGGCTCTGCCCATGTTGTTTGGCTGTGGTCACTACGGAGCTGGGCCTGGGAAGCCCCTGAGAACCCCAGGAAGGAGTTGTGAGTCCTGGGATGTCGGGGCATCCACCTGGCCCCCTCCCTCTGCCTCTCCAGCCTCCCGCAGAGCCGTACGACGAGAGCCCTGGGATGAGCTGACCTGGACGTGCAGAGGGACAGCAGGAGAACCTGGCGTAGGGCTGTGGCTGCCCTGTCTCAGGTGGCTCTAGGGGACTGTAGACAGGGACACATGTCATCTGAGGAGAAGTGGTTGGAAGTAGAAGGCCAAATGTCCTCCTAGCCTGCAGAGCACTGTGGCCCCAGCTCCAGAGCTATGCGCGGTCCTGGTGAGAAGAAACTAAGCCAGAAGGTGGAGATCAGTGTCCCACTCAGCTGCTGGGCACCCCGTGTCCCCCCCACCAGAAGGGTTGGTGTTTGTGCAGGGCTGGGTGAGAGGGCCACACATCCTTGTGCTGCGGGGGTGAAGGCAGCTGTTTCTACGGCAACCAGAGCTGGAGGTAGTCACTGTTGCTCGGCTCATGCTAGGATCACGGGCAACCCTGTACCCCTTAGTGCGTTTGCTAGCTGTGTTCTGAGGGCTGCAGGCGGGAGGCCTATGGGGGACAGGCAGGTACAAAGGCAGATGGATGCCAGTGTGGAGTGGGGCGCCTCCACCCGGCTGGCATCCTTCACACGAATCTGGCCAGCAGTCAGGGACTCGGAGGGACAGAACATGGAGTCGTGAAGGCAGTGAGATGCGAGCAGGGACCTGACACCAAGTCACTTGCTGGAAGGGCCCCAGAACCCAGAACGTTTGTGCCCCAAAACATGGACTTCTATCCATTCAGCTCATGTGGCCATGACCCCATGTCCGGTCTGCCAGCCACAAATCCCATGTGCGGCCTTGGTGAGGGGCCGTGTCCTGCTCTGGATGCAGAGGTCAGATGTCACCCCAGGCTGTGTTACCTGGGGGAGCGGGGCGGTGCATTTGTGGGATTTGCAGGATGCTAGGCAGGGGCCCCTTGGACATGTCATTGGAAGGGCGGTTCTGTGCGCGGGGGCAGAAGGCAGGCACGTCCCGCCTCAGCCCTCCCTCTGACAGCTCCCGAGCTGCAGCCCCTGGGACTTCATCCTCAAGCACAGGGTGTGATAACCCGCGTTAGAACATAAACATCTTTTCCGGCAGGAAAGTGAACCCGGAACAGAGATGCCCAGAGACGGTAGGCAGTGGGCATAACAGCTACGTTAGGTGACACATGAGGATCCTGTCAAGGACATCTTTGGGTTGCTGTGGTTTGTGTCCCGTTTGAGGCCCGACTGCCCAGGTCAGCCAATAATTTTGTGAGTCCCCCAGTGCCAACCCAGCAAATGCCACTTTCGCAGAAGTTGGTGGACTTTGACATGTGTACCAAACTACTCTAACGGACACTTGGTTTTCAGTATGTTAAAGTTAATCATTTATGTGTCCGTCTTAACACATGGATGGTGTGCCATGTGAAGCCAGGTCAGGGTCTCACCCATGCCTGTCTCCCCAGGGCCAGCTTGTGGCCTGGTTCGTGGTGGGTGCTGGGTGCTCCTGTTTCTGCTTTGCCTGACCGTGGGCAGAGTCATTTGTCTGTTACTCAAGTGACCATTCTGTCCTCATCTGTGCTTGTGACCAGGAGAGGCTGCAGAGTCAGTGTGCTCTGAAAAAGGTCTGAGAAGCTCATAAGAGGTTCACTGCAACAGTTTTGTGCTATTTATCCTCACTATCCAGATTCCTTTACTCAGTTTCTTTTTTTTTTTTTTAAGATTTTATTTATTTATTCATTAGAGACACAGAGAGAGAGGCAGAGACACAGGCAAAGGGAGAAGCAGGCTCCCTATGGGGAGCCTGATGCAGGACTCGATCCCAGGACCCTGAGATCGCACCTGAGCTGAAGGCAGATGCTCAACCACTGAGCCACCCAGGCATCCCCTTGACTCAGTTTCTACCAGCGTGCTGGCTAGTTGGGATTTGCAGTTCCAGAACCTTCCAGAAGGGTGGAGTATTGCGGGGGAGGGGGGTGCTCCTTGACAGTGCTGTAGGGAGCAGCCTGGGGGGGGGGCAAGGGGTGTGCATGAAGAGGATGGCCATGTCCCCGGAGCAACCCCCGAAGATCTTCACCTGTTTCCCAGGTAGCAGCTATGAGCGATTAGCTGTCCAAGGGGCATGGGGGCAGGTGGCTTCAGCCGAGGGCCGATTCCACCCCAGGTAATATTCATTGCTGTATGGTTAACGCTGATTGTGCTCTTCAGGCAACTGTAGCATTTAGAGATAGTCCAAAATGACTCTGGTGGCCAGGAAGAAGACAAAGCAGAAACTATCAATAAAGATTGTACCTTAATTGCAACCTGCAATTGTTATAAAGTACTCCAAATTACAGATATTTCAAAATTCATTTGCACTCAAGCAGTTCTTTTATCTCTATCCATGTTTGGGTTTTAACATTCACTGCTCTAGAACATTCCATCGCATGTGGCCTTCTTCCGTACTGTCATTATGCACATGAATTAGTCCTTGCCAACTCATGCTTTCAGGTCCAGTGAAGCCTTGCTTCCAGAAACACCTACCAGGATGCCACCAAAGTGGGGAGTGTGGGCCAGGGCCCCAGTGGTTGGCATGGGGAGACCCCGTGCAAGAGAGACAGAGTGTACCTGCCAAGTGGCCCATCATCTGTCCGTCAGAGCACACGGGGCCCAAGTAAAGGCTATCTGAGGTCTGGCCTCTGCACAGGCACCAGGAGCCCAGGTCCTGCGGAGAGGACTGGCGGGCCGATTTCACCCGTGATGTTTCCGGGCAGACGGTTGCTCTCTGCTTTTCA
The DNA here is from genome assembly GCF_018345385.1 of Vulpes lagopus. NCBI lineage: Eukaryota > Metazoa > Chordata > Mammalia > Carnivora > Canidae > Vulpes > Vulpes lagopus. The sequence goes on from NC_054825.1 coordinate 154,018,926, forward strand.
GGAGATGAGGTCAGGGCAGCATTCAGTGTGCACTTAATTCTACATCCTCAGGACCCGTGGATTATTTTTCTATGGAGAAGAAGGTCGGAAAGGGCCTCCTCCTGGCACCAGGACAACGAGAATGGCAGGTTGCCGGGACACATGTCCTCTGGGGAAATTAGTCACTCAGAGGCTCCCCCAGGGCATGGGGGCACGGTCCTGGGGCCCACCCACAGTGCCAACGGGACAATCCTAACGACAGTCAGAGAACTTAGCTGGCTTCTAACACGCTTTCAGCAACTTGAGGGAAGTCACAAGCTCTTTGGTACAGCGTGGGTGGTTGCAGAGTGCACGTGGCTGCATCTTAATTCACCAAATAGAGATGTGAGGTTGATCTTTTGAAATGTTCAGTGCCTTTGGTGACTCATCCTGATAAATGTAAACAGGCCTACGAGTCCCTTCCCCGCTTAGACGACGCCAGTAGCCGGGTCAGTGTCATCAATGTAACGACTTCCCTTGACAGGAGTCTCCCCTCCGATGTCAAGGAGGAACAGAAATGCTGGGGAACATGTCTTTTGAAAATAAAACATGAAAAACTCAATATTTTGAGTTCTCATCCCAGGAAAATGTAATATAAAAGAAGCACATGAATAAACTTATTTTAGGAATCGAAATGACTTCAAGTGGGAAGTTTCAAGCCCTGCCAGCAATGAGTCACGCAGGCAGTGTTTGTAACACTTTATTTCTGCAATGACATTTAAAATTAAAAACACTACCTGTGAAACGCAACGCGATCCTGTTTTTTTAACAATATGTTGCGTATGTATTTTAAGTGGGAAGACAAAAACAAATGGAGAGGCTGAGGTAGGTTAATTCTGCTAATTCAACTGCCTTTTCTCTTCAGAGCGTTAAGGGTAACCTGCACATGTAATTGTTACCCAGAGGAAGATTTTATATCTATAAAAAGTATTTGGATGTCATTTGTTTTCCCAATCACTCCAAAGGACTAGATAACCAAGTTGACAGGTCTCCCAGGATGGTGGCATTAGGTGCTTAGGACAGGGACTGCCCTGGGCCAGCTGGACGGCTGGTCATCCTACACCCTCCAGGAGGCTTGTGGGTGCTGAGCCCTCTCATCTGTGAACATCCATAGCCTTCCTAGTGACCCATGTCAGGGGCCTGCCATGGGGGTGGTCAGAGGGCAAGGACAGAAACAGTGGCGGGGGGGCCCCCTGGGTGGCTCAGTGGTTGGCTCAAGGCGTGATCCTGGGGTCCTGGGATCAAGTCCCACATCGGGCTCTCTTTCTGTATCTCTCATGAGTAAATAAATAAAATCTTAAAAAAGAAAGAAACAGTGAGGAGGATTCCAGGCAGGGGTAAGTGTTGGCAAAAAACCAGGCTGGTGACGTGACTGATGGACGGGTGTGTGGGTAGGCACTGGTAGGTCCCCAGATAAGGCCCCAATGGGGAGGGGCCATAGAGCTGACCACTGCACAAGAGAAGGGGGACAGTGGGGCAGAGGAGGGCAGAGCAGAGCAGAGCAGGGAACAGTAGGACCTAGGTCCCCAGAGACATGGGGCTTGGTGAGGAGTTTGGGTTTTATTGTAGATACAGTGGGAGACTGGGAGGGGGTGGCCAGACAGGGCAGCGAGGCCTGGCGCATGCTCCTCACATGGGCTCAGGGGACTGCTAAGGCACACAGAGAAGTGGGGGGACACCGCCCAGCCCACATGCCTGCACCCACCCACAGAAAATGCGGGTCCTTAAGGAAGTCGGGATGCCAGGTAGTCCTTCCTCCTGAGGCGAGGCAAGCCCACCTTCAGAAGAAGCTCTGTCCACTGCTGAGAAAGAGATGTTCTGGGCGGGGTGAGGCCAGCCAGCTGGGAGGTGGGAGACCTCGAGCTGAGCCACCCCCACCACTCATCCTTCTAAAGCATCTGCACTGTGTTGGGGCTGGAACCTCGCTCCCCACGCTGGCTCCTCTGCGATCCTGGTGACAGCCACCAGGCGGCTCCCGGCTGGCTGGCAGGCGTGTCTCCCGCTTCCAGGCAGCAGCGACCGTGGTGGGGAAGGCAGGAGCCCGAGCAGCGCAGGCACCGCTTGGCTGCAGGGACACAGGGGGCAGGGGGTGCGGGGGAGGACGGCCACTCAAGGGGCAGGGGGGCAGAGCCAAGTGTCGGGACCCACAGTGGGAAAGGCTTATCCTCCAGTACTCTCATTACACTAGCAAGTAAGAGAGAAAAGGAATAAATAACAGGCAGCAGGAAAGCAGAAAACAGGAGAACACCTTTCTTGAAGCCGAGAGTAAAGATACTTCCTAGGAAACCATGCGTGCTTCCTAGGAATACAGGACACGGAACACCAGGGTCGTGGCATGGAATATCCATCGACTGCTCTGGAAATACGGTGCTGTTTTAACCTCTCGTAATGAGGCTCGTGCCAGACTTTCTGCTATGGGTCCAATACACAGCTGAACCCACAGAGGAGGTTCAGAGGCTGGGGTGCCTGCCCAGTTTGGGTAAGTCATGTATATTTTGCATTGTCGTCTCCAGTACTCCAGGTATAAGGGAAAATGCTCAATTCCTGGATTTTCCCAGGGATTGGAGCCTGTTTACCAGGTCTGACGTAAATCTTAAAACAAGAACAAACATGAAAACAAAGGCAAGAAGTTGGAGCAAAAGGAAAACGGAGTGAATTTCGTGCACTTGCAGAAACACACTGACTTGGAAAGCAGAAGCCAGCACGGGTCCCCTCGGGTGGCCCAGGGCAGTGGTGGCAGCCCCTGGGAACCCGCTAGAAGTACAAGTGCTCAGGACCCCCGGGCCCCTCAGATGAGAAGCTCCAGGGCTCGTGTGTTTCCACAAGGACTATATTCCCCACCCCGGCCCCTTGTGTTCCCCCTACCGTGGACTGGCCTGAGACCCAGGCCCTGGGTGGGCTTCTCCTAACCGTGCTTCATCTTAACGTAAAACCTCATTATGAAATAACTCTTTGATGCACAAGACCGTATTTCATGCATGTGTAACGTTAAAAGGAGGACGGCGAAACCCACCACCAGCTGGGAGCTAGACCATTTCTGGCCCTCGGCCCTCCCAATGCACCTGTTTGCCAAGACACAGGCTGCGGGGCCCTGAGGCGCTGATGGAGTTTTACATCACTTCTGTTTCAGTGGCTCTAGAGTCCGTAGTATCAGGAGGACAGACCGTTTCCAGGACGAACCATAGCTGCAGTGCGATGCGTAACTTCCAATGTCTGTTCTCAGGTACAGAGCCATCCTCCACCATGTTCTAGATGAGTCAGGTCCTTAAAAATATTTCATCTTTGTAAACTTCACAGTCCACATGACTGGTGAGCTTTGAGGCTAGAACATATCAGTTTTAATTACCCATAGCTTCTAATTTTGGGGATAATTCATAATGTCCCCACTAAAATTCTGTGATTCAGTAGTCCTTCCTTCCTTCCTTTTTTTTTTTTTTTTTTTGGTAAAAATGGCTGGTGCTCAGGCAAAGACTGATTAAACTCACTACACAGGCATTAAAAGTTAATGCCTTTTTGTTTCATTATTGCCCACGTATCAGGAGTTACCATGGTTACTGAAAAGGGTCCAGGTAGCGCCAACCTGCAGATGTGCTATGTGTTTCCTGGCTTGGTCTCTCGCTTACCACAGCATCGCAATAACCAGTTTTCAGGGAAAGCGTTTTTTTCTAGCCCCGATTCATGTAGGGAGCTTGTTTTTTTTTTTTTTTTTAAAGGGAAATACCCCATTCTTTATGTGGGGAGCTAGTTATCTCTCACTGCACACCCTTGGTTCGCCCGCCCCATCTCCCCGTGCACAAGGGCAGCGTGTCAGCCGCAGCGGGACAGACACACGTGGCCAGCGCAGAGAACCCGCAAGAATGGCTGTCCTTCTGTCCTGTCCTCTCGCCTGCATATTATATCATTTGTTTTTCATCGATAATCGTCTTGTTTTGACAGTGAAATGGCACCACCTCCTCCGTCACAATTGTCCTCATGTGATTGGCTTATCTCACTTAGCGCAGGGTCCTCAAGGTTCATCCATGTCGTAGTAGGTGTCACAATGTCCTTCCTTTTCAAGGATGAGTAACACTCCACTGAATGGATGGACCACATGATGTTTATCCATTCATCCAAGCAGACAGACACTTGGGTTGCTTCCACGTTTTGGCTGTTGAGAATAGTGCTTCTACGAACATGGGTTCGCCAACATCTCTTTAAGTCCCTGCTTTCAATTTTTTTTTTTTTTTGCTTTCAATTTTTTGGGGGAATATACCCACAAGTGGGATTGCTGGATCCCAGGGTAATTCCATGTTTACTTTTTTGAGGAATCACTGGCCTGTTTTCTGCAGCACCTGTACCATTTTATATTCCCACCAACAGTGCACTAGAATTCTTCTTTTTCCACATTTTTGCCAACACTTCATTTGTTATTTTCTGTTTTTTGATATTTGAGGGGTTTTTGTTGTTGTTGTTTTGAGAGTAGCCATCCTAATAGGTGTGACATGGTATCTCATTGTGGTTTTGATTTGCATTTCCCTAATGATGAGTGATGTTAAGCATCTTCTCATGTGCTTGTTGGCCATTTGTTTATCTCCTTTGGAGATATCTGTTTGAGTCTTTTGTTCATTTTTCAACTGAGTTGTTAAGTTTTGTTGTTAGTGACTTGTGGGAGGTCTTACATTTAAGCCTTCTGTCGATTTCAATACCATTTGTTGCAAAGACTGTCCTTTCCCTTTGACTCTTCTTTGAAGATCAGCTTCCTCTGCATCATGGGTCCACCTGACAGAAACAGGGCTTCTGAGGGTATTAAGTGTGTAGACAATGGACAGAAGCCACCATTGCTTATTGTTCCATTCCAAGTGATGATGCCTTAATGAACTGCATGCTGCCTTAGTCACCAGAAGGCTGGGATCGCTTGATGAATGGGGACTCACTGCTGCAAGCATTCATTCAATGAATATTTCTGAAGCACATTCCAGATAGCTCGTACCGTTCTAGGCACAGAGGTGCAGCAGTGAGAAAAGTGAAGTTCCTGCCCTTGGGGATGTTCACTCTAATAGTCACAGGAATGAAGAAGAGAGGGTAGCTTCCAAGACCCCATGTACACAACCCTCTGTACTAAACAACATGTCACAAATATACGTGCCAAGAACCTTTAATAGAAACTGTCATATTCTCATGATAATTTTTTAAAAGAGCATTCATTTGACAGATAAATTAATTCAGGTTATATTTTAATAATAAAAACTTACACAGGGGCACCTGGGTGGCTCAGTGGTTCAGCATCTGCCTTTGATTCAGGTCATGATCCAGGGTCCTGGGATGGAATCCTCTGCCTGTGTCTCTGCCTCTCTCTCTCTGTGTCTCTAATGAATAAATAAATCAAATATTTTGAGAGAGAGGCAGAGACACAGGCAGAGGGAGAAGCAGGCTCCATGCAGGGAGCCCGACATGGGACTCGATCCCGGGTCTCCAGGATCAGGCCCTGGGCTGAAGGAGGCGCTAAACCGCTGAGCCACCCGGGCTGCCCTAAAATCTTTTTTAAACAGTAGTTACATAAACACTCTTCTCAGTGAAAACAGCTTTTATAAGCCAGAATAAAAAAAATTTTAATAAAGGATACTTGAAATACTCAGGTGCCATAGGAACAATTAATTTTGAGAGAAGCCAACCTTGGCTGGAGAGAAGTCAAAGACAAGAGCATTTGGGCAGGACTCTGGGGACTTCTTGGGCCCAGAAAGGCATGGAGTAGGTGATCGTTACTGCCTGGGAGCATGAGCCACTCGTGCAGGGAGAGGACTGGGGGCTTGGGGACGGGGGTATGTGTGGGGCGCCCAGTGTTTGCCCAGGGCAGTGGGCACACATTTGTCCGACACAGCCTCAAAGGATCTCTGGGATGCTCCAGGGTGCCCCAGGGGACACTGCGCTTCCTGACGAGACAGTGCTCCTACGAGCACAGTGTGTGATGGAGGGCTGGTCACATGTCAGGGGATGCGGTGTCCTCATACATTTAGTGTGAGGCCTGGGACGGTGGGCTGTGCTTTCAGATCTGGGAGGGGATTCTGGTTCCACCACCACAGATGGACTTAGATGAGTTACTCATTTTTCTGAGTCTTGGTTTCCTTGTCTATGAAATAAACATGAGAATCAATGTCCTAAAATTATGGGGGGGGGGTGTTTCATTTATCCTTCAAAAATAAGAATCATTGTCAACTCTACTTCAGTAATAATACATAAGGCTAGGGACTCCTGGGTGGCCCAGCGGTTGAGCATCTGCCTTCGGCTCAGGGCGTGATCCCAGGGTCCTGGGATCTAGTCCTACATTGGGCTCCCCACAGGGAGCCTGCTTCTTCCTCTGCCTGTGTCTCTACCTCTCTCTGTGTGTCTCCCATGAATAAATAAATAACATCTTTAAAAATATATATTAAAAAAATATTAAAAATAAATAAACAAACAATGTTAAGCATTTGTTTTGCTCCCAAATAAAGAATTGGGCAGGACTTGGCCACCTCTGCTCTATATGGTACTGGCTGGGCCGAGTGACTGGGTACACTCACAGGATTGGCTCTGTGGTGATGGCTGTGGGGTGGGCAAATAAACTATGGCTCATTCACATACTGAAATCCGAGGGGGCCATTAAATATGGTGCTACAAAAGAATATTTAACATCCTGAGGAGCCATTAAGTGGAAACAGGCAGATTATAAAATGGTTGGCTTGATGTAATTATATTTTATTTTTAAGTGTGTGGTGTATGTGTGGGGTGGGGGGGCAGGGGTGTAGACAGAAGGGTGGACAGATATAAACCAACATTTAAATATACGTAATATGTATTTTCTGTTTTTGCTTACCTTTATTTCCTATGTCTTATAATAAGATGTTCTAAATACTGTTTTTTAAATAGATTTTATTTATGTATTCATGAGACACACAGAGGGAGAAGCAGAGACACAGGAAGAGGGAGAAGCAGGCTCCCTGTGGGAAGCCCGATGCAGGACTCAATCCCAGGACCCCGGGATCACTCCCTGAGCCGAAGGCAGATGCTCAACCACTGAGTTACCCAGGTGTCCCGTGAATATACTGTTTTTAAAATAAGGTTGTAGCCAACCCTGAGAACCAACCTTATGTGTTCACATCTCTTGACCTTACAAAGCATTTCCTCACAGCAAGGGCATCTGCCTGGAGGATTCACTGCTTCCCACGTGCTCAGAGCCTCCCTCAGCATCTGTGATAACACACTCCATGTCCCAGTGAATCTGGAGGAAGACACAGCCCTGCACTTCTCATCCTCGAGAGCAATGTGGAGAACCCCGAGTCTTGGTCCTTAAGGATGCTCAGCTCTGCTAGAAGAATCCACCACCATCCGGGGCTCTTCCCATATCCCACCAGCTAGTTAGCCCAACATCTAGCTTGGCTGGAAGTCCCAGATGACTGTGGGGCCCAAACCCACACCTGCCTCCTCCCTGGGAGACCTCTCTGGTATCCAGCTCACAGCTCCAACCAAGCCTTTCCACCTCCACCACCTTTGCCTGCTGCGTGCAGAGAGCATTCCAGAACAACCAGCAGGCCGCACTCGGACCATACAAGTGCCAAGAGGGTCAAGCAGTGTAAGACAGAAACCAGCACTCACTGCCCTGCTGGGGAGCCTGTGGTCCCCATGGGATCTATCCATGCAGGAGAGGGAGCCCCCTTCTCAGGGTTGAGGATGAGTGCTGGGTTTCTGGGGTCCCAGGAAGAGGGCAAAAGGAATCACTAGATTGGAGATGCATCTGGGTCTGTGGGCTAAAGGCAGGTGCTCCAGGCTGCGTGCCTTCCTGAGAGCACTAGAGTGGATCCAGTTCCCTGCCTCTCTCAGCTTCTTCAGGCCACCTGGCCTGTGTCCTCTGGCTCTGCCCTCCTGCCCCCATCTCCAAAGCCAGGAGGGGAGGTCCTCCTGGGGTACCACCCTCCTCCATCCTCATCCATCTCTCTGTTGGGAGTGCTCTTCTCTCTTAGGGACTCCTGTAGCTAGACTGGTCCCAGCTGGGTCACCCCATGTCCGGGTCTGGGCCCATAATCACACCTGCCTGGTAAGGTAACAGGCATGGGTCTAGGGACTGGGGTGTGGGGAGGTACATAGTCCGGCCTGGGATGCTCCAGATTCGGGTCCGGCCCTGGCAAGAGACAGGGCCTGAGGCCCAGGCAATGAATGCGCTCATCTCCCTTTCCTTAGTTGTAAGATGACAACAGGGGTGGCATCCCAGAGACATCATGGGAGTTAAAAGGGCCGAGTCTGAGAAGGTGTCTGGCCCAGGCCTGGTGCAGGGCATGCAGGTCTCAGATGCTTCTCAGAACTGTGTAGAACAACACGCCCCGAGGGCTAGAAACTCCAGGGTGGCCTGGTCTGAGTTAGTCTGGTGAGGTGGGAGCCGCTTGTAGAGAAGAATCTCAATTAAGGATTGAGTGGTCGCTGTCATCTGCCCCAATTTGGTGTAGATGGGCTGCAGAGACAGGCCATGGTTGCCCTTCCTTCTGACCTCATCCTGCTCCAGGTGGCCTCTGATAGCAACTTGCTGCCACCAAACACCTCCAGGAGTTACAGATTTTTTTCTTTGAGATTTAAAAACAGGCACACACAGGAGCGTGTACGCACACATATGTGCACACACGCACACACATGTGCACACACGCACGCACGTGTGCACACACACCATGCACCCTCCACCCATGCCAGGCCTGAGCCCTAGAGATGCTCACCCCACTGGTCTGAGAATGTCCTCTTTCTGTTTTTAGTCTAAACACACACAAGACATAAAAGTATCCTGAAGGCCATGAACACAGATTTGTGGCAGTCGCTCCATCAGACCCAGAGGACGAGTGACATCCCACATCGCTTACAGATGGTTTTCAGAATCCAATTGACAGGGAAGTCGTATACCTTCCATGGAACTGGACATGTGACACAGCAAGGCTACCACCTGGAAAGAGCCAACATCAGTGGCTGCTTGACTGCATGTGCCTTTTGGTGACTTGAATTCATAACGATGGGATGTGCTACAAGTTAGAACATGACCGGGCATGATCTTACATTGGCTCCCTGGTGGGTCCCCAACTCTGTGTGGTGACTACATGGGGGTCCTGTCCTCTGTCCTCTGATGGGCTCCCCAAGGGGATGCTCTGAACAGAAGGACACAGGTGAGGGACCAGAGTGTCTGTGTCCCTGTCCCTCTGCTGGTGGCTCTGCTCCCATCAAGGTGGCCCTTTCCACAGAACCCTGCCCCCTGGAGGCATAAGGATGGGGTGGATCCAAGTTCTCCATCTCAGCCCCAAAGGTCCCCGTGGGGACGAGGGATGGGGTGGACACAGCTTCTCTGTCATAGCCCTGCACTTCCATGCCATATTTCACATACCTCCTTCATTAAGTCCCCCTGCAATTGTCCTAGTTGATGCATTGTCATCTGCTTCCTGCTGGGACTCCCTCACATGCCACTGAAGGGATATGTTGGCCTTGTTTCCCTGGGAATCCGTGTGCAGGCTGACAAGAGGATGCATACCATGGTGCTCATGGTGGACAGGTGTCAGGGAGTTGGGGCCACTGGTGGGGATCTTGGGGAAGATGGATAATTAAAATGGGGTTAGGGCCTATTCAGGAGTACATGGGGAGCACTGAAAAAACTCATGGTGTTGAAGGGGAAACCCCGAGAGAGAATCTACAGAACCATTTATGGAACCTCCAACACACACAATGCACCAGTCAACAGGACGTTCTCATGGGGGTCTGATGGGCACCACTGCAGTAGGGACAGGGGAACGGAGAGCAAGGGGCCAGACTGGGACAGCAGGAGAAGACAGGCCAATGTTAATCATATTCCATAAGTGAAAGCGTGTGATTACCTCAACTCATTTACAGGGGAGAAATGTGTTTTGTCAAGGTCTGCTAGCTTGTGTGGTCCACCCCGCACACCTACCTGAGTCAGGGTCCCAAGAGACCTCTCTCCTCCTAATGCGATTTCATTCGTGTTTTACAGGAAGCTGGATTTTGCCCAGAGAACCTGGAATTCATTCCTCCACTGTGTTATGGCAAAGCATGGGTTACCATGGTTTCTTAAAACAAAATTTCAATTAGCAGATGGGGCTACTGAGAGGGAAGTGTCTTCCTGGTGCAGAAATTTGGAGCAGCATTCAGGCTAAAATAAACACATTTCAAAAATGCCTGCCATTTAGGATGACCGTGAACGACTGCCAATAGCATGGTGGTACATTAACTGTTGTGTTCAACATTCTTGATGGATATACGTACCACGAGGATCAGCAAATTCAGTACCAACGTTTAGTTTATGAGTTTTTTTTTAAATTTTATCGGCAATATTTTTAAACTCAGAGAACGGAGAACGTTGGACAGAGGTAGACAAGATGCAGAATTAGAATCCATCGTGGGTGATCATCAACCGTGGGGATGTTTGGGAAATGTTGAAACGAACCAATGGAGGCCGTCTAAATCATCAGCAGAATTGAAATCACGTGACATCTGCAGGGCATCTGAAACACCGGGATCTTACAAGGTGTGGGTGTGAGGTCAGGGTTTGTCACGGCCGGTGGTCCCTTCTGGCAGGAGGGGTGAGAAGGGGGCTGGTGGCTCCCCCTGAGAATCATGTTTCCCAGCATCTCTTGCAGCTACAGCTGGTCCCATGGCTCGGGCTCCCCTCGCCACTTTGGAGACTTCCTCATGAGGCAGCGACCCTCATGCCTTACTGTCTTTGGTCGTGTCTCTGTCTTGCTTTCTGGAATGTGGGTACACCCATACATGAGTGAAATCAGCTTCAACCCAGAAGAACAAGCAGGTCTGGACTCTAGGGACCTCCTACAAGTGGATGTGTAGTGCTTGTCCTTTCATGTCTGGCTTATTTCACGGAGCATCATGTCCTCAGGATTCCTCCCTGCAGTAGCAGGTGTCAGAATTCCCTCCCTTCTGCACCCTTAAAGGCTGCGTTATAGTCCATTGCATGCGTGTCCTATATTACTATGTGTAGTTTATCCCTCCATCCACCGATGGACACTGTGCATAGTCCTTTTGGTGACTGGGAACAAGGCGGCTACAGACATGGAAGTATTACCCAACTTTTTGTTTCAAGATAATTGTAGATTTGCATACAGTTGGGAGAAATAATGGAATGATATCTCACATGCCCTCTACCCAGTTCCTTCTCGTGGACACATGTGGAGGGTTTACCGTGCGACAGGTGGCATCCTGAGTGCTTTGTATGACTGACTCCCACTAACTCAGAACATGAGAAGCTGAGGCGGGCAGGAGCTGGGGGACTGGCAGGAGCTGGGGGACTGGGTAGGAGCTGAGGGATCAGGCAGGAGCTGGGGGACCAGGCAGGAGCTGGGGGACCAGGCAGGAGCTGAGGACCAGGTAGGAGCTGGGGAACTAAGCAGGAGCTGGGGGACTAGGTAGGAGCTGGGGACCAGGTAGGAACTGGGGGATCAGGTAGTAGCTGGGGGACCAGACAGGAGCTAGGGGACCAGGTAGGAACTGGGGGACTGGGTGGGAACTGGGGGACCCGTCAGGATCCATCAGCTGGTGGGGGACAGACCTGCAATCTGAGCTGGTCTCACACCAGAGTCCAAGCTCTCCTCTGCAAGACGTGAGGTTGGCAATCTTGTCCTGTAAAAGCCCCGATAGGGAATCCGCTGGGTCTGTGTCCCAACTGTTCAACCTCCTGTCACAGCTCCAAATAGGGAGCACACGCATGAGGACAGGCCAGTGCTCCCACAGACCGTTATTCACACGGAGCAGAAGGGGGACTGTGGCCTGTGGGCAGCAGTCTGTCAGCCCCTGTGTAGCCTCCGCCGTGGCAGCTCCGCTTCTAGCACATGGGGGAGGCTAGGGAACCTGAGTGGGTGTCCGGCCTTGGGAAGGACAAGCCTGGAGGATCTGCATGGGGAATGCCACTATCCTGCCCGTGACGTGGTGTCGTGCAGCGTGTGGCCGCCAGGAAGGCTTCCATGATTGAGTAACAGCACCCCAAAGTCTTGAATGACATCCCCGAGCAGTGAGCATGCAAACCTTGTGTGCCTGTGGAAGCAAGACTCCAGTGGGGAGAACTGCATTTTATTTTCCTGCCTGGTGGGCAGTAGGCTGGGAGCAAGCCCAGCACAGAGACAGACAGGAGGTGGACTCCCCCAGGAGGTGGCTACAGAGCAGCCCCTGCCTTGGGCACCAGCACCACTGGACAGCCCATGTGACCCGCTCAGGAGGCCCTTCCACCAAGGTGACCTGGGGGGGGGGCATTTATTTTCTTTCAGATGCGCAATCCCTGTTGTGTTAGAGTGAATGAGCCACGCTATGTCAGAGCTGTTAAAAAAAAAAGGTGCGTGGAGTGGAAAACAGTGTGGAGGGTTCCGCCCGCTTCCCAGGAGGAACACGGAGGGATGCAAGCCCTTGCACCTTCAGAAGGGTGCGCCTGCCACACGACTCCCAGCCCGCTTTGCTCGGTGACAGGAGTGGTGACGTTTCACGAAGACAAAGGTGCACTAATGAAAAGAAGAAAAGCAGTCAAATCTCGGCAAAACCTGGCCCTAATTGGCTGCGGGCAGGTGGTGTGTATTGACAGGCCTTAGAAAAAGCAGCACAGACGTAAGAACCAGATCCCCCCCTTCCCGCCCCCGCCCGCTGCTTCTACCGAAATGTAATTAGCGTCCTAAAATCAACATGCATTTGTACACCCGTGCAATGAGGGTGAAACAGTCCAAATTTCTTGCCAGTAATTGGACCCTTTGCAGGCTCAGGGGTTCCCCCCCACACACACTGAGAACATTTGTAAAACCGTTTTCAACAATGCTTTAAAAATATAAGACAAATTGTTCTGTCGATGTATTTAAAAACATGTGCCATGTAACACTGTTAGAATACATTGCAACAAATAGCTTTCTGAATAATCTGTAATTTTGCAAAAAAAAAAAAAGTTTTTACATTAAGCCTGAGGTTTGTATGTGGTTTGGAAGAAAATAAGTGATATATTAAAAATAAGCATAATCCACATAAAATTCAGCCTGCGTAGGTAGACTGTAAAGACCACGTGACTTCCATTGCTTGGTCCCTTAATCTATGTTTAGGATTTGTCTCTAAGGGATGCAGATTTCCATTCTCTCAATTTTTGTGACCATGTCCCCCGCTGCCTATTCACAGGGTGAGACGATTTAAACATTCTTCATATCACAAAAATCTCTTAAATAAGGCAAAAATCTTTTTCTAAAGTTTGGAGAGAAACATTTTGAATGTCTTTAAATAGGATATGGGAAAACGTGACATCGTAGCTGCTCTAATCTCCCACTACTGCTCCAGCCCTGTGATCCCTCAAAATGCCCGTTTTCTTTGCAAGCCACCTTTGTGCGTGCAGAGACCTTTTCTTACAAATTGGGACATTGTTAAAAACAGAGACAAAGCCCAGATCTCACAAAATTATTTATGAAAAACTAAGTACGAATTCTCGAAATCCAACAACCGCCTTTCTGGGATTGGTTTAAATTTTATTATTATTATTTTTTAAGATTTTATTTATTTATTCGTGAGAGACAATCAGAGAGGCAGAGACACAGGAAGAGGGAGAAGCAGGTTCCCTGCAGGGAGCCCGATGTGGGACTCGATCCCAGGACCCCGGGGTCACACTCTGAGCCAAAGGCAGACGCTCAACCACTGAGCCCCCAGCCACCCCGGTTTATATTTTAATTAGAGTACTTTTAGAAACTTGCACTACATCATGGAGACGTAGAGACGTTTCAAGTCCTGTAGGAGCCGTGGTTCAGGGGTCCTGGCATCTGCACGGGGCGGAACCCATCTAGGAGGGGGTGACTTGTCTCTGCTCCCCAAGAAGAGGCATAAGTGAGATGTAAGGCAGGTCAGGGGAAGTACTTTAAAGATTACCAGGCACAATACAAGTGATGACAGGTAAGAACGTAGTCTGTGCGTTGCTGGAGGTGCCAGCCTCTCCTTTGCCGTATCATCCTGGTTCCAGCAACATTTCCCTCAGGGGATAGGTGCACCCTGTGGGTTTCAGCAACATGGAAAACTAAGATTCGGCCGATTTAGAAGAATATTCATGTGATAGATGCAAACCCACACATTTCAAGTGCGTAGTGATCTCAGGAGTGCAACCAGGCATTGGATATGTAGCTGCAGATTTGATGGAGAGAACGTAGATTCCATCCTTCCACCTGCAAGGGGCTTTTTTTACCTTGAAGTTCCAGAGAGTGTAGCAGGTGCCGATGTAGTCACTGAGGGGCTTGAAGCCCAGGAAATGGAGGTGGCGGGCCGAAGTACACAAGGCCTGAAAGTCTGTGTTGCGGAGAAGACAGGTGAGCAGGCGGGCAGCTGGGCGGTCCTTGCCTCAGGACGCAATCTTTAGCCGAGGTTCCTCTGGACCTAAAGTGATGATGTGCGCTGGAGCCTGGAACTTCCTCGGGCCGGAGCCACCGCGTACTATCGGGTAGGTGGTTCACTGCACAAGGGTATGTGGATGAAGGAGAGGCAGGGACGGCTTTGTGTGCCATGCCCTGGCCCCCCAGAGCGCCCGCTTTTGGGAAGGGCCCTGGCCCAGGTCCTAACGCCTCCCTCCTTAATTGTGAGTCCGATGGAGCTCCCTGTAGGGCCTCCTGTCCCGTTGCCTGAATCTTCTTCACCGCGGTGCATCCCCACCTGCACTTGGGAAGGAAGCTGGGGCGGGAAGGTTCAGGATGAGAATGGAAGGGTCCATGGGGACCGAGGCTGGTGGGCTATGGCGGAGGCGTGACAGGTGTTGCTCACCTCCGACTCCGGCTCTCAGGACCCTCGTGTTGGCAGCTCCCCCAAGGGCACCAAGCACCACATCAGTTGCTGCTTTGCTGCCGCACAAAACATAAGCACAGAAACCCGTGAGGTGAACTGAGGTGGATTATGCACGCCTCTATTTTTAGCTTTTTAGCTGTTCTGTTGCTCTTCTTTCCATTTCTGAAGGCCCCAGCCTACCCTGATTGCCCCATTCCTTCTGTCTGGAGACCTCTCTTGTTGTTTCGTCGTCGTCGTTGTTGATACAAACATTTCAGGGATCTGTGTGTCATCCTGGCACAGGAGCCTGGTGGGGTCCCCACTGGGTCCCTGTTGGGCTGCTCCCTTCCCGGTCCTCTGGCCACGGAGCAGGCAGTCCTTGTGTTTGTTCTGGGCCAGCTCACAGCCTGTGCCCTGCCTGACATACATGGGCAGGAAAAGCAGATCCTGGTGCTCCCGGTGCTCACCGCCTGGGGTCACACTCAGCAACTCCTTCACCCCTGCTGTCAATCCTTCCATCATTAGCCATTAAACCGTTTCCAGAATCTTGATTGCACTTTTAGAAGGGAAGAGCAGGGAAAAGTGCACCTGTGTCATCTTGTTCCCAAACCAGAAGTCAGATATGGATATTTTAAAAACTTAGATTAAAAATTTTGCTAGGGACGCCTGGGTGGCTCAGTGGTTGAGTGTCTGCTTTTGGCTCAGGTCATGATCCTAGCTGGGGTCCTGGGATCGAGTCTCACATGGGGCTCCCTGCAGGGAGCCTGCTTCTCCCTCTTCCTGTGTCTCTGCCTCTCTCTCTCTTTCCCTCTCTCTTTCTCACGAATACATAAATAAAATCTTTAAAAAATAAAATAAATAAAAATTTTAATTATACGACTACCACATATTTCCATTTAATGAGGTGGGATTTTTTTTTTCCTCCAGGAAAAGCAAACTTTAAAAGAGTAGATTTCTCTGAATGGCTTCTCCAGCTGACCCCAGGCCCAGGGTAGGCCAGAGGGCAGGCCTGGCACCTGGCGCCCCCACAAGTCCCTCCTGGCCGGCGGAGGGCTCTGGTTCTGAAAGCTGGCGCTCCCCTGCTTTCTGACACTCTGATGACATGTACTGGAAAGGCTTTTTCTCCTTTCAGGAAAAAGAGGCGACAAGTGCATATACACACTTGGAGCTGCTTTATTTTTAACCTTTCCTTCTATTATTAGCAGTTTTTGACTTTTACAGTAACAGCCTGTGTGATGAGAGGTCAGATTTCAGTAACTTCCATCAGTTACAAAGGCAGGGAACTAACTTAATTGGACTCATACCCTGTGAGAGATTGTGGGCCTGTCCAGCTAGGGGGAATATATCAGGAGGGGATTTGCTGGGTGGATGAAGGAGAAGAGAGTCCAAAAGTTAATTCAGACATGGTCACCTTGCAGACCCAGAAAAAGGCCCCACAGGTCAGTGGGCTTCAGAGAGAAGCAGAGGCGAATGGCAGGTGAGGAGGAGGGAAGGTCAGCTTTCAGACCCTGGGGATGAGGCAGGCCAGAGCCGACCCCTGGGCTGGGATGAGCAGGCATCTAGAAATCTCCCTGGCAACAGACCCCCCCCATACTAAAAATTTTAGGATTTGATAAACTCAAGTGGATGACTTATATGATAACGGGAGGAGAGTGTGTCTGGTTCTAAGCCCCTCAGAGAAGGGGATGATGGAGGGAGACCTGGGGAGATAGGAAAGGATGTAGGGGTCACCCTGGTGCACATGGGTCACCTCTTCTGGTGTTGGGCATGTAGGTGCAGGTGGAGGACTGGGGGGTGTGGATGCAGGTGGGGCACTGGGAGTTCTAGAAGCCTGCTAGCTCACTCCTCTTATGCTTCTTGCACAGGTGGAGACCTGCTGGGAGTCTGTCCACTGGTTCTGTGTTCATGTCCCCTCAAGCCACCAAGCCACCCCCCACCACCGCAGGCCGGGACCGCGGCCTCATCAAGGATGTGGGTCAGCCTGGGGAGGTCCCCTGTACACAACTGCCCAGCCGCCAGCAGCGGGACCAAGGCCCCCTAGCCCTGGGGCCTGCCCTCCCCAACTGAGGTGACTCGGAGAAGAGACAAGTTGTGCCCTTAAGATCTCCTATGTCTATGCTGTGGGGCGCCCTTGGGTCTCCTCTTGGGGTCTGTGGATGCATCTTGCAGTGAAGTCCCACCTGGCAATGGAGAGGGTCCCAGGCCACAGGGATGAGATGGAGGAGGGGCAGCAGCGGGAGATATCAGAAGTCGTCACTGTGAGCTCCATGAGACGGTTTATATATATATTTAATATATATTTATTATATATTTATTAATATAATATATAATAATATAATATATTATATTTTATTAAATATTTATTAATATATTTAATATTATATATATTAATAAATATATAAAATTATATATTTAGAAAGATTTGCATCCTCGAAAATGAAAGGCAAAGTAGGTGAACCCACACCTTACACCTGAAACGTTGCCCCCATTCTATAGCCTTTGCTGGATAAGTAGGATAAAAGGTCCACTTCCTGGTGACATGAGCATCTACAGCCGCAGCTTCCCAGGAACCTGCTGAGAATGTGCAGTCAGTGTGAGAACGGGAAGCTGCCTTTGCGGAGGTGACGGCCTAGAGGATGTTGGAAGAGCAGAGCCCCAGCATCAGGTTTCTGGGGGTCCCCTGTTGCCATCCTATAACCGTCCTGCTCCATCCCTGCATTTTGTGTGGCACTGGCTCCACCTGGGCAGGGTACCCGCCCTCTGGCCACAGTGATTGGCTTAGAGCCTGGCCATCACTCATATCAGAGCAATCAGCATCTCTGGAAGGTGAACTGGGAAAACCCCTCACTCTTTCTGGAGGGAGATGGTTGAAAGGCCCCTTGAGTTAGGAGCCAAAGGGGGGACGTCTTGCTTCCACATGGAGAGAGTCTGTCCCAGGATAAGGCCAAGAACAACAGATTGAGAGAGAGAGAGAGAGAGAGAGAGAGAGAACCACTAGTGATACCATTTGAAACACCTGGATCCAGCCTCACCTGATGCTGGAAACACCCCACCTGCTCAGGTCTTCTCAGTCATACGAGCCAACGCATTTTTCTAATTTTTTTTTTTTAAAGTTTATTCGAGTTGGGTTTCTGTCACTTATAACTGAGCCCCTCCTGAGGAGTACCTGTAGGGTAAAACTCAACCCCCAGGGCCACAGGGCGAGAGCTTCTCCGTTGGTTTCTCTTACCATGATTCTATTAAACACACAACCTTTCACGGAGGCCGGATATAGCAGTGTGGCTGCCTGGTGAGCATCATGACACCCCTGATGGCTGGCTGACAGAAAAGGGGCCGCTGTGCTCCTAATCGTGTCCCCCTTGTTGAAGCGCTAACCCTCTGCGAGATGGAGTCAGGAGGTGGCACCTCCAGGCCTGAGAGGTCATGAGTGTGGATGCCCACAGGGATCTGTGGCCTAGTGATAGGAGACTGGGGAGCTGGCCTCTCCCTCCCTTGTGGCCGTGGGAGGGCTCTCACTGGGGGCTCCTTCTGAGACCCGAGCCCCCAGAACCGGGGCAGAGTGCTGAGCCCCCCATCTGTGGTCATTCGGGGAGCGGCTGTACTCAGGCCTGCAGGGGACACAGTGGGCTCCCACTGGTGGGAACTGGCCTCTTCCACTCACCGTTGGCGAGATGTTCCATGGGGGATGGTCAGCGCCGGCCCGGCCCGTGAAGGGGGCTCTCCTCCGAGGAAGTGGGACATGGCGCACAGCTGTGAGCCTCAGTCCTCAGCCTCTGCCCCTGCGCCCCATATCTTTCCTGCCCCTCCCCCTGGCCACTCCCCCTGACCCTCTCCTTGCCCCTCCCCCAGACTGCTCCCCCTTTTATTGGTGTGTCTCCTGTGCTGGTTCTTGGGGAGAGAGGGGCAGAGCCTGGGGCTGCCCCACGCAGAGGGAACCCAAACCCTGCAGCAGAGATCATGGTATCTTTCCATGAGCCATGATCCCGTACCGGAGATGTGCAGCAGTGGGTGTGGGGCTATTCCTGCCTCTGGCTCTGCCTCTCGGAAGCCCCACCTGTCCACCTGCAGACGCTGGCCCACAGCACCTGTGTCCACAGTGTGCTGTGGCCACTGAGGGTATGGGACCCATTGATGCCACTTCCCTTGGATTGCTCCAAGAAGATGTGTCCTTATTAGTGGTATATAAACTGTCCACCTCCTTTGCCTGGCCCAGAGTGGATGCTCGCAAGCCTTCTCTGGGAAGGAACCAGATAGCCAGTATCTAGGGGTCCCCGACCACACAGACTGTTGTAGCTGCCCGCTGTGCCCACCCTAGGCAGCGCCTCAGCAAGTGGGCATGGCTGTGCTCCAAACAAACTTTATTAATGGACAAGGGAATTTGGATTTAATTTAATTTTTATGTGTTGTTAAATAGTATTCTTTTTTTGATTTTTCCCCCCTAATCATTTAAAGATGTGAACACCATTCTGTGACATCAAGAGGAGCCCAAGGAGACATGATTTCTAAACAGAATAGGGCAGCCTGGGTGGAATCTCCGGACAGAAAAAGGACATTAGGGAAAACCTGAGGAAATCTGAATGAAGGGTGGACTTTGGTTAATAATAAAATATCAACGTAAAAAATATATCAACATAGGCTTGTTAATTGTGACCAGTAAAATATCAATATAGGTTCATTAATTGTGAGAAATTAGCACGAGCTATGCCAATGTGGGATATTAATAACAGGAGAGGGGGTTTCATTTTGCCTTTGCAATTTCTTTTGTAAATTAAAAACTGTTTTAAAATACAACGTTTATTAAAAAACAACAATGGGATGCCTGGGTGGCTCAGAGGTTGAGTGTCTGCCTTTGGCTCAGGACGTAATCCTGGGGTCCTGGGATCAAGTCCCACATGGGGCTCCCTGCAGGGAGGAGGCTGCTTCTTCCTCTGCATGTCTCTGTCTTTCTCTGAGTCTCTCATGAATAAATAAATAAAATCTTAAAAAAAATTCAAGGGTCCCAAAATAGCTGAAAGCAACTTGGAAAAGAAGAGCAACGTTAAAGGACTTGTGCTTCACAGTTTCAAACTTACTACAAACCTGCAGTGGTCAAGATGGTATCATGCTTGAGGAAGGAAGACACAGATTGATAGAATTGGGAAATCAGAAATAAATCCTTGTGATCACGGGCAATAGGTTTTCAATAAGGGAGCCAAGACAATCCAGCGGGGAAAGAGTAGGCTTTTAAACAAATGGTGCAGGGACGACTGGACATCCATATGCAAAGAATGAAGTTGGACCCTTAGCTAACACCCTATACAAAAATCAACTCAGTCATGATCCCAGGGACCCATGTTGGGCTCCCTGCAGGGAGTCTGCTTCTCCCTCTGCATGTGTCTCTGCCTGTCTATGCCTCTCATGAAAAAATGAATAAAATATTTTTAAAAATAAAGAACTATAATGGCATTTTTAGCTTATGGGTATATGAAAACAGATGGCGAGCTGATTTTGGCCTGAGAGAGCTGGAGCTGGTCAAGTCCTGGTGTAAAGAATAGATTGGACCACTCTATCCGACAGTGTGGTAGACCAGAAAGCCTTCCTGATTCCAGTTGGTGAAAACAGCTCAAAGTAATGATTCATGATAAGACATAATCCTAAATCAGTCAACAATCTGGAAACAAAGCATGATGGCTCATTTTCTGTCAACCCAGCAAGGCTATGGTATGCAGATATCTGGTCAGCCACTACCCTAGATGCTACCGTGAAGGTATTTGGTAGATATGAATAACATTTACAGTTGGTTCAGCATGAGTAATGGACATCACCTTGGAAACATGGGTGGGCCTCCTCCAACCAGTTGATGGCCTTAAGAGTAGAAACCCATTTCCCGCAAAAGAAGAATTCTGCCTCAAGACTGCAGCGTCAACTCCTCTGTGAGTTTGCAGCCTTCCCATAGACTTCAGACTCACCAGCCCTTGTGACCAGACGAGCCAATTCCTCACGGCATGCTTCCGTGTGTCTACCTATCTAGGTATACTGTTTATTTGTGTGTGTATCGGACATGCAGACCTCTTGGTTCTGTTCTTCTGAGGAAATCTGATTACACAATGTCAGGAATGGTCAGGACAAGAGACAGTTGAAATGAGGACTGCACCAACTCTCTTCTTGAGGGCGTTTGCTGGACCAGGTGTAAGGTCTAATAAGAGAGCCTCCCACACAGAGCTAGGATCCTAAAAGTCTGCTCTGAGGATGGAGAGGCGGCATAGGAATGAACCTTCACCAGCACTTGGCGAATACAAAGAGAATTGCCTGCATTCACTCAGGATGAGGGAAGAAACTTCCCCCACCGTTCTAACCACAGGCCAGCATTCTTCAGCCTGGAGCCACACTTGGATGGCCCCAAATGCCTGGAATTTATTTTTGACAGAGTCTCCACACAACCGTGCTCTCAGGCAACAAGTGGGGGAAAAGACTCACAATCTCTCTGGGGAAATCTAAACTCTATCCTGGACATGCGAACACTCGCATCCTTGAAGTTAGGGAGAGAAGGGGAAGAGTTATCGGTTAGAATTTGCTTAGCGAGAGAAATAAGTGGTCCTGAGTGGGATCCGGCAGCAGCAAGAGCAGGTGCGGACAGATCCCTGAAGTCTTCCAGTCTGGAACCTGAGGCACAGGATACAGAGTAACTATGATGAATATGTTTAAATAAAGTAAAAAGAAGTTTGGAAATGGAATGATGAACGAGAGACTGTAGGATGACCAAAGTGTCCGGACCTTCTAACGGATGCCAACGCTACTTGCCTCTCGGTCGCCAAGGCCACGCGCCCACTCCACACACGGCTGCTCCGCATGTCGACCGGTCCCTGACCTCGTGGAGTTGGGTGTCCTCGGCTGTAAAATGGGGAACTAGAAATCTTTTCCTTTCACCTGTGGAAGGGCTGTGACTTAGAAGGTCAGTGTCCTGTGCACCTGGCTCATGTTTCCTGAAGTTGAGTTTTCGAGGTCGGATGTGGGTCCTGAGATGACGTCTGAGTGGAACAAAGGACCCAGGGCCCGGGGGGAACCCAGAGCGGGCTGGCAAGGGAAGAGGCCTGCCTCAGGTCATCAGCTCCACCAGGCACACGTTGCCAGTGCCCAGGAGGAACGGAGGGTCCCAGGTGAGCAGCCCTCAGGCACATGGGGATGGTGGTCACCCCAAGGGCCAAGGCCTCACTGCTCCAAACCTTGCTACCCTGCCGTGTGTTGAGGGTGTGGGCCTGGTGGGGGCTGAATCCTGTGTCCCCAAACTCACCTGTAGTGGGATGGGCATCTGGAGGGGACCTTTGCGGGGTGATTAGGGTAAGACGAGGTCATGTGGCTGCGGCCACGATGAGATTCATGCCCTTAGGAAAAGAGACACCAGAGCCTGCTCTCCCCTCTCCACCACATGAGGACACACAGCTAGGGGCCCTGTCTGAAAGTGGGGTGAGATCTCACAGCGTCCCCCCACCCCATACTGGCCTCCACAAATATGAGCGATGAATGCCCGTGTCCATGCTGACAGGTCCTCAAGTGGTTGGGAAGGAGGGGTTCCTATGGGACCTCAGGAGACCCAGTGCTCAGTCCCCACCCCCTGGGCTTACCCCAACCAGCATGGCCTTGTGTCCTGGGCTTCGCCAGCCCAGTGAGGGTGTGATTTGCTGGGTGTTGAGTGTTGCAGTTGGAGCAAGGTTAGAACAGCTGGCTGCCACACCGAGCAAGCAGCAGGGAGTTTCGGGGCTGAGATGCAGCAAGGCCATTCGGGGAGGTGGGTGCCAGACAGCCAGGACCACCTCCTGGACTCTTCTAGCTGCACAGGGCTACGTGCTGCATTACGTTCTCAATCCCTGTTTCAGCCCACGACAGCCACCTTGGTGCTATTGGAAATGTCCTCCATCCACATGCAGAGCCCATGACCTAAAGAAAAGGGAATTGAGAAACTCAGACCACTTTAAAGAAGCATCACTTACAAGGATAAAACTGATCCCCCCACAAACATTCAATCAAAATTGGCTTGATGGAAGATTCTGGATTCCGATCAGGATTCTGATGAAATGTTACAATCTGCCAGAATATGATTTCGCAGACATTGAAAAGGAAACTTCAAAAATATTTTGATTTGCTTCATTTGGGGCTTTCTAAATATTTAATGTTTAAAATCTTTCAGATTATTGATTCAAAATGATATTTATTTCCTACAACTTATGTTTGGTTTATATTTGGCATTTATAAACATTCAACAAAACCGGTTTCATGTGGCATTTGGTAATGTTGGTAATTGCTATTATTGTTTTTCCTTAGAATTCTGGGCTTTAAGTCACAGGGGATGGTGAAAAGGAAGTCCAGTGTGATCCGGAGGGCAGAGAAGCACAGAGGCGACCCTAGGAATTGTCCACCCTCCCCCCTCCCACGGAGATGGCCTCTAACAGTTTCTGCTAAATTCTTTGTGAGGACAGGAGAGAAATGGGCCTAAATTAAATCTCAATATTCCAGCCAGCCCCACCGCTCAGGCTAACAGCATCTCAAAGTGCAGATAACTCGCTGATGCTCACGGGTCCCCCTTAGCAACTGGGTTGCCATGGAAACACAGTGTAACTCGCTGAGAGGGAGCAAGCAAGAGCTGCAGGAGTTTGCAGGAATTTCTCATTGAAATAATTACAGTAGTTCTCAGTGTGTTTAAGAAATGAATGCACCATGACTTTTTTTTTTCCATTTTCCTTTTCAAAGCATGTTTGTGACAAGTCTTGCTTCCAAAGCATTCAGCTCAAAAGCTTACTATTTTAAACCTTAATAATGTTGTATTTTTTTAAAGCCCTATTTGGGAGGCACTTGGTGGTCAATTATTTGTTCTAGGATACAGAATTTCATATGCATTTAAATATTTGTCCAGACATGAAAATGCCAGGGAAGAGCCACTTGTATACCCAAGAGGCAGAAAGCGTGTGGGCACAACCCGTTTGAATGACAGGGTCATTACAGATTTGACCTGGTTTTGTGTTAATTGAATGATTATGTGCCATTCATGCTTTTTGTTCAATATTATTTATAATGCATTATCATCTATTTGGGTTGGATCGTAGCTACAGTGTAGCTAGTACTGAGCCTTCCCGAATGTGTGATCTTTTGGGAAAATTCTAGGGCTGCTATGAGAGATTTTGCTTCTATTTAGAACACATTATGTGCTTTTCTGAATCAGAACTAGTAAATTGTTCTTAACGATTCTGATTCTTGGTATCAAGGGCCTGCCTTTTATTTTAAAAAGCAGTCCCTTATTCTGGTGAAAAATAGATAGGCGTTCCTGATAGAACTGTTAGAAATCATAGGAAAAAAAATTATAGAAAAGCACAGAGACAAACAGAAAGATTCCCCAGAAATCTCGCCTCTGAGAGAGACTCATGCTCAAGGTTTGGCATCCTTCCTTGAAGTCTTTATTTTTAGGCGTTCGGGTTGTTTTTCAGTTTAGTGATTGTGGTCAGAACAGTATTTAGGAGACATGCATTCAACCTATGAAGCAAAAAAAAAAAAAAAAAAAAAAAAGCTAGGCTCTTCAGCCGAGAAGAAAATCCAAAGCACAAACCATGCAGGTTATTTGACATATAGAGAGGTTAATTCTTAACTGGAGGAAGATGGTACTCCATGAAGAAATTAATTAGAGTGTTCACTATGGAAACACTATTTTAAAATCGATGCTGGCTGTCATGTTAACTTCGGAAGGCGATTTTCCAGGGACCTTGCGCCTGGGGAGGTGGGTGCAGGCTGAGCTGTGCTCAGGCTGGCTGGGGTGGGTTCCCCGCTCTGCCTGGGTTGACACTGAACCAGGAGCCCTGGTGCATCTCCATAGTCATTTCTTGACTTGTAGTCTTCAACTATTCTGATGTAAAAAAGTCCAGATTTCTAAGGCAGAGGATCTTAGAACCAATACATTGTATGTTAAGATACTATAAATTATATTAATTATATATTAAGACTTAACTATACATTAAGACAGTAGTGAGTAAAGCATGTAGCAAGGTAATAATAGTGCCATTTACACTCTGTGCAGAAAATACAATTGGATCGAAATGCTCCACCATCTAGGGATCCTGGGTGTGGGTTTTTTGTTCATTACATTAAACACAGCACAGCTAACTGGTGGCGGATCCGGAGCACCAGACGTCAAGGGTGCCATGTCCACTGGCTTCTGGGAGTTTCAATGGGCTCTGTCATCAGAATACAAGCCACAGAACACAAAATAAGGAGACCCCCAATCTAGAAACCAAGGCTTAGGAGAGAGACCCACAAATCAGATAGTGACAAACTTTCACTGGATTAATAAGATCCTGAGTTCCTTTTTCTTTGAAGACACTTTGGAAACGGATTGCATTGCTATGGACGTTTTATAGAAAAAATTATTTACACAGCACAACCTGCTGCAAACAAAGTGCTTCAGGCCACCTGTTCTTGCCCTGTGCTTACCAGCGACAAGACAAGGGAGGAATTAATATATGTATTTTTTTTATTATGGTACACTATATATGACACAAAATCTGTCATGTTAACCATTTTTAAGTGTACAATTAAGTGGCAGTAAGTATATCCACAATATCGTGTGTTCATCGTCACCAACTGTCTGTTTTCAGGACATTTTTATCATCCCACACATAACCTCCAACCCATTACAACTAAGTCCCACTCCCTCTTGCCCCAGCCCCCTCACTCATATTCTACTCTCTGAAGGTGAGTCCTCTAGAGACCACATGTAGGTGGAGTTGTAGAATATTTATCGTTTTGTGACCGGCTTACATCACTGAGCCTAATGTCCTCAGGGTTCATCTATGTTGGAGCAGGTGCCAGAATGTCCTTCCTCTTCTCAGGCTGAATAATATTTCATTATACAGATGTGCCACATTTTCTTTATCTGCTCCTCCACTGAGGCACATGTGGGTGCTCCTATCCTCTGGCTGTCGCGAGTAATGCTGCTATGAACATGGTCATGCAAACATCTGCTACAGTCCATGCTTTCAATTCTTTGGGGGTATACACCCAGCAGTGGAAGTGTAGGGTCACAATAGGAAATCCTGCTTAATTTGCAGGGGAACCACCTACTGACATCTCCCCAGACATGCAGGAGAGTTCCCACTTCTCCATCCTCACCAAGCTTGTAATCTCCCTTTTAAAATATTTTTTGTTGTTGTTGATAACGGCTGTCCTAACGGGTGTGAATTACTCTACTGGGTAATCGGAGCAGAGAACCAATCAGCAGGGTGGCTTCACTCCTGGGACCACCAGTCACTTCTGCTGGGGACTGTGCGCCCTGCAGGAGAGGGAGTGCGAGGGGCTGATAGACGCTACTCTGAGGGTGCACATCACCTCTGGTCCCACCCTTGGCTCCTCAGGTGAGGCCTCCCCACATTTTCTAAACACTGTGTGCTTTACTGATTTCATGAAACCCATGAGGAAAGCCAAACAGAATCCGTTGGTAATTCTGAGATGTTTACACCAAAATGATTCAGCTTTTTATTTTTTTTAAATTTATTTATTTGAGAAAGAAAGAGAGGAGCACATGCAGGGGGTAGGGGCAGAGGGAGAGGGAGAAGCAGGCTCCCCGTTGAGCAGGGAGACTGACATGAGGCTGGATCCCAGGAATCTAGGCTCATGACCTGAGCTGAAGGCAGGTGCCCCAGTACGCCCCATTTTGTTTCATTTATTTTTTAGAAAATATTTTATTTTATTTTGAAAGATTTTGTTTATCTATTTGACAGAGAGAGAGAGTGCAGGAGCAGGGGGAGGAGCAGAGGGAGAGGGAGAAGCAGGATCCTCACTGAACAGGGAGCCCCATGTGTTCAACCCCAGGACCCTGAGATCATGACTTGAGCCAAAGGCAGATGCTTAACCTACTGAGCCCCCCAGATGCCCCCAGTAAGCCCCCTTTTAAAAACTGGCAGTAATTCTCTCTTTTGCTAAAATTGCAGATCCTTTCCTTTGCTGGATACCCACTGTTTGGCTGTTATGAATAACGATGCTGTGAACATCTGTGAACGTACAGCTTCATTTCTCTGGGGCAGATTCTGAGGAGTGGGCTTGCTGGTGGGCGCGGAAGCTGTGAGTAACCTTGGGAGAAACCAGCCGGCTTCGGCTGCACCAGCGAGTGCTCTTGCCTGATTAATTTTCTGTCTGCCTGCATGCCCTCCGCCTCAGCGAGCAGTGGTGCCCCGCCCTGAGGATGGACGGGCATGGGAGGCCCCGGGAGTGGCCCAAAGAGGAGCCGGGCAGGTGACTGGCTGAACTACCCGGACCGAGGGCCCCGAAACCAGCCACCTGCTGTGGCGGGCGCTCACCGTGCAGAAGGACGGTCATCGGAAATTTCATCCCATAGGCCATTAGCTTCCATCCCTGGAGACCTATTTTGCAGCCAGGTCCCCTTGGCAGGACCATGACGCCACAAAACTCCAAATCAGAGGTTTTAGGGAGCACGCTTTTTTTTCCTGGTGGGGTTTCTGATTACGGCACTCAATCCACAAGCCTGCGGGCTAAGTGAGGTGGGCATGGAGCTCTGGAAGGCATGTTAGGAGAATGGCAGCTCCCCTTCCCTCTGCCTGCTTCCCACGTGGCCCAGCAACGAGGGGGCCCTTCCACCTGCTTCCTCCCTCCCTTTCTTGGTATCTTGTCTTATTTCACACATGCAAACCTTATGCCTTTGAGGATATTTTTCACGGCAGAGCTGGAGCCTCTATGTTGTTTCTCCCATTTGTTTCAATCCCATTTCCCGTTAACAACCACACCCTGCTCTTGCTGTGGAGGTTGCAGAGTTGAGACCTCTGACTGCACCCACCCTGCTGATCCCACCCCTTGGGCCCTGTCATGGGCTCCCACCTTGAGCTCTTGAGCCTGGAAGGGAAGTGGCCTCTGGTCCCTGATCTGTGACCAGTAGCAGGCACACGCTTCAGTCCCTGCCCCCACATCTCCGCCTGGTGTATGTCTGGCTTCTAGGCTCTACCCCCGACCCCCAGCCCCAGGGCCACTGAGCACCCAGATTCCTGGACAATCGTGCACAAGGAAGAGCTGTTAGGGCTTCTTAGACTCTAGCGTGGCTCAGATCCTTACCCTATGATCACGGTGATAATGATGATAGTAATTGTCGGGCTTAGGCTGAATTATGCAAGAAGGGTTTCCAGGGGAATATTAGCTGGTGAGGGAGAGGGGGATGTAGCCAGGGTCCCCAAAATTGTCCACCTGGGTTTCTTCTCAGTTAGGGAACTAGCAGGCAAAACAAACCAGCTCTGTGATGTATCAAATTTGTTTTTAAAAAATTAGCTATTGTTGTATTAGAGTACAAATATTAAATGATAAAAATTTCTGAGAGTGCTACTTAACTCCATCTCAAAAGAGATCAATTATATTTTCTTTTTCAATGATACCCACTCAGGCAACAAGTTGCTTTGACTAGTAGCTCATGACTGCTGGGAATTCCACTCTAGAAGAAAATACCCTCTATTGCCAGCTGAACGTCTTTATCGATAAACTGCATATATTTTGAAATTATAGTGCGATATTTATACAGAGACTAAAATGTAAATCGTTCACTTGTAAGATTAATATATAAATAATATTTACCAAAACTGCTTTGAGAAATGTGGTTTAATGACTCAAATTCAGTAAAAGATTAGTCTCTTAAGAACATTTCTTTCACACTAATAGGAGAGAATCCAAACATTCTGTGAATAGAAAGAAAGTCCCACATTTCTTGGTGTGTCCCGGGGAGTCTAATATTCTTTACTTAGATCTGGAGAAGTGGTCCATGAAGGAGCTCATGGCTGAGCCTGGCACATAAAGCTCGAGGAACCCCAGTGCAGGGAGGGGCTCCCTGCACCCAGTGGCTTCCCTGATGGTCCGGTGGGGGTGGGGGTGGGCAGGGCCGCCTGGCACCTGGGAAGCCCACCTGGAGAGGGGGGTTCAGCGGTGCTCTGAGGCCCAGGTCCAGGCCCACCCGGAGAGGAGGGTTCAGCGGTGCTCTGAGGCCCAGGCCCAGGCCTGGAGAGGGGGTTCAGCGGTGCTCTAGGCCTAGGCCCAGGCCCAGGCCCAGGCCTGGAGACGGGGGTTCAGTGGTGCTCTGAGGCCCAGGCCCAGGCCCACCTGGAGTGCGCAGTTCAGCGGTGCTCTGAGGTCCAGGCCCAGGCCTGGAGAGGGGGGTTCAGCAGTGCTGTGAGGCCCAGGCCCAGGCCCACCTGGAGAGGGGGGTTCAACGGTGCTCTGAGGCCCAGGCCCAGGCCCAGGCCCTCCTAGAGAGCAGAGTTCAGCGGTGCTTTGAAGCCCAGGCCCAGGCCCACCTGGAGAGGGGGTTCAACGGTGCTCTGAGGCCCAGGCCCAGGCCCACCTGGAGAGCAGAGTTCAGCAGTGCTCTGAGGCCCAGGCCCAGGCCTGGAGAGGGGGGTTCAGCAGTGCTCTGAGGCCCAGGCCCAGGCCTGGAGAGGGGGGTTCTGCAGTGCTCTGAGGCCCAGGCCCAGGCCTGGAGAGGGGGTTCTGCAGTGCTGTGAGGCCCAGGCCCAGGCCCACCTGGAGAGGGGGGTTCAACGGTGCTCTGAGGCCCAGGCCCAGGCCCACCTGAGAGCGGAGTTCAGCGGTGCTCTGAGGCCCAGGCCCAGGCCTGGAGAGCGGAGTTCAGCAGTGCTGTGAGGCCCAGGCCCAGGCCCACCTGGAGAGGGGGGTTCAACGGTGCTCTGAGGCCCAGGCCCAGGCCCAGGCCCAGGCCCTCCTGGAGAGCAGAGTTCAGCGGTGCTTTGAAGCCCAGGCCCAGGCCCACCTGGAGATGGGGTTCAACGGTGCTCTGAGGCCCAGGCCCAGGCCCTCCTGGAGAGCAGAGTTCAGCGGTGCTCTGAGGCCCAGGCCCAGGCCTGGAGAGGGGGGTTCAGCAGTGCTCTGAGGCCCAGACCCATGCCTGGAGAGGGGGGTTCAGCAGTGCTCTGAGGCCCAGGCCCAGGCCTGGAGAGGGGGGTTCAGCGGTGCTCTGAGGCCCAGGCCCAGGCCCAGAGAGGGGGGTTCAGTGGTGCTCTGAGGCCCAGGCCCAGGCCCACCTGGAGAGCGGAGTTCAGCGGTGCTGTGAGGCCCAGGCCCAGGCCCACCTGGAGAGGGGGGTTCAACGGAGCTCTGAGGCCCAGGCCCGGGCTCAGGCCCAGGCCCAGGCCCAGGCCCTCCTGGAGAGCAGAGTTCAGCGGTGCTCTGAAGCCCAGGCCCAGGCCCACCTGGAGAGCGGAGTTCAGCAGTGCTCTGAGGCCCAGGCCCAGGCCCACCTGGAGATGGGGGTTCAGCTATGCTCTGAGGCCCAGGCCCAGGCCTGGAGAAGGGGCGTTCTGCGGTGCTCTGAGGCCCAGGTCCAGGACCAGGCCTGGAGGAGGGGGTTCAGTGTGCTTTGAGACCCAGGCCCAGGCCTGGAGAGGGGGGTTCAGCGGTGCTCTGAGGCCCAGGCCCAGGCCCAGAGAGGGGGGGTTCAGTGGTGCTCTGAGGCCCAGGCCCAGGCCCACCTGGAGAGCGGAGTTCAGCAGTGCTGTGAGGCCCAGGCCCAGGCCCACCTGGAGAGCGGAGTTCAGCAGTGCTGTGAGGCCCAGGCCCAGGCCCACCTGGAGAGGGGGGTTCAACGGAGCTCTGAGGCCCAGGCCCGGGCTCAGGCCCAGGCCCAGGCCCAGGCCCTCCTGGAGAGCAGAGTTCAGCGGTGCTCTGAAGCCCAGGCCCAGGCCCACCTGGAGAGCGGAGTTCAGCAGTGCTCTGAGGCCCAGGCCCAGGCCCACCTGGAGAGCGGAGTTCAGCTATGCTCTGAGGCCCAGGCCCAGGCCTGGAGAGGGGGTGTTCTGCGGTGCTCTGAGGCCCAGGCCCAGGCCCAGGCCTGGAGGAGGGGGTTCAGTGTGCTTTGAGACCCAGGCCCAGGCCTGGAGAGGGGGGTTCAGCGGTGCTCTGAGGCCCAGGTCCAGGCCCAGGCCTGGAGAAGGGGGTTCAGTGGTGCTGAGGCCTAGGCCCACTCCTGGGGAGGGACCACTGGGGCTCGGCTCTTGGTCTCCAAGCAGGTTAGGAGAAGCTCCCGGGGGGGGTGTGGTGGCTCCTGTGACCTCTTGCAGGGACCTCACCACTTCTGGCACCCTTGCTGTCTCCGTCTGGCCGTGGGGGCCCGGCTCTCGCTTCGTTCAGGTCTCGAGCCACAGGAGTCAGCTCCTTCACCGTGGAGTCGGGCCGCACCTTGCTGTGAGCGGCCGCAGGGCCGGGAACCTTCACCGGCCCTTCCTCCCGCCTCGCGTTCTCCAGAGACTTCCTGACCAGCGCACACTCCTTCTTGGCCGCGTAAAGCTTGTCAACGAGTTGGCATTTCTCCTCGATCTGTTCAGCCAGAGTTTCCGCGAGCCACCTCTCACGTCTTCTGTAAAGCCGACTTCTAAGGGCCCGGATGAGCCGGAGCGTCAAGAAGAGACCCGTCAAGACGCCGACGATGGGCAGACACGCCTCGGTCTCCTGCCAGAGGCTGTGGAAGGGGAGCGTCGACACAGGGCCCTGGGCAGCAGCTTCACCACCACCTGGCCCAGCTGCCCGAGGAGCAGCCCCACGCCACGCTCCGCGGAGGACGGCGGCCCCTCCATGGCACTGCCCCACACAGGGTCCGCCCGGTCACCGTGGGGCCCACTGCCACCACACAGCCCACGGAACCCTCAACATTCCGCCCGGAACCCAGCCGGCAACGGGCTCGCTCATAGGTCAGTCACCTGGTGGGTGGTGGGTGGCGATCTACAAATAAAATGTGCCCCTCCCGTTACTCTGGGATGGCCGTTCTTCGTCACCTCCTTGTCTATGTTTTTGTATCAATTTAAAATTAAAATATAGTGAAGATGCCAAACTTAAGTGTATGACTTGACAAATTTTTGAAATGTATCACCCCCTACATTTTCCAAAAACTCTTTCAATGTACAAACTATACTCGTCAACACAGAACGGAGCCCGCTAACATTTCAATTGGAGTGCGACCAGCCTGGGCACAGGCAGCCTGTTCTTTGTTTGTTTTTGTTTTTGTTTTTAGTGTTAGAGGTAGAGTTCAGTGACTCATCAGTTGTATATAACATCCAATGCTCATCACATCACATGCTCTCCTTACTGCCCATCACCCTGTTACTCCATCCCCACCCACCTCCCCTCCAGCGACCCTGTTCGTTTCCTAGAGTTAAGAGTCTCTTATGATTTGCCTCCCTCTCAGTTCATTTTGTTTTATTTTTCTTTCCTTTCCCCTATGTTTGTCTGTTTTGTCTCTTAAACTCGAGTGAAATCATACAATTGTCTTTCTCTGACCGACTTATTTCACTTAGCATTATACTCTCTACTTCTATCCAACATCATTGCAAAAGGCAAGATTTCATCCTTTTTGATGGCTGAGTGATGTTCCACTCTAGGTATACACCACATCTTCTTTATCCATCCATCTGTTGATGGACACCTGGGCTCTTTCCATGATTTGGTTATTGAGGACATTGACTGGCAGCCTGTTTTAATGTCGATGAAATACCTCTAGTTTGCATTGGCTGAACATCCTGGTGAGGCAAATCACAATATGCACTTTGATAGCTATTTCTTGCTCAGAGTAATGTTTTTGAGATCCACATGTTTTTATTCAAAAGAGCAGTTCATCTTGTTTTTTAAGGCTGAGTAATTTTTCCTTGTAAGAATATATCACAAGATATCCATTCTCTTAATAATGAACATTTGGGTTCATTCAAGTATTCTATATGAATGAAGATATTGTCAATACTTATGCTCATGTCTTTTTTTTAAATAAATTAATTTTTTTTCATTTGCCCCAGGTGAAGAATATCTGGGGGTAGAAGTAGTGGTGGAAATATGCTAAATTCTCTTTTATTTTGAAACTGAGTACTTGAGGTATAACTTATGTCATCCATCCACATCCTTAGTACACATTCTTTGATTCTTTTCTTTGTACAGAATTGTGTCTCAGTCACAATCTCATCTTGGGACAATTCTGCTGCCATGGAAAGATCCCTCCATCTTTCCAGCATTGGTTCCATTTGACACAGTCTGCCCATCTGTCTTTGAGATATGTCCATCACTTCAATTACAGAGCGACACACTCTGCTGTGTTTATAGTTGTGTGTTTCTGTTGTTGTTGTTGTTGTGTGTACTCCTCTGGCCCCACTGGCCTTTCCTTCTATGTCTCCTATGCTGGTTTCTGTTTTTCTCCCAATCCTTCCAGCATCAGTTTTCACCCAGGATTTAGTCATGGAACCACTTTCCTTCCTTAGCATCTCATCGCCTTTCTAATCTCATCGGTGTGGTGGTTTTAACATCAAACCGTCCTAACTTGTATGATCATTCATCCTTTCCATACAGCCCAGACTCACACCCACCCAGCTGCCTCCACGGTATCTCCATGGAGCATCTGTTGTGCCAGAACCCAACTAGACGTCCCCTCGAACCTGTTGTCCCTCATCTCTCCCTTCCTGTAACACAGCTCCATCCTGACAGGGCAGCACTGAGGTCACCCAGGAGCTGCTCCTCACTCACTGGAGCTTCAGAAACTCTGGGTGGTGACACCAGCCCTCTGTGGGGTGAACAAATCTATCAGAGGATTCTCGAGTCTGAGACCCCTGGATGGATGTAGTGTGGCCGCTGGTGGCTTTGATTCTCAGCCTTGAGACCATAGAGGCCATCTTGGGTTCTAGCTGTCTTCATATCAATGTCCCTGTATCATCACTGAGTCTTCACATGAAGAAGTAATACATAGAATTCATATGCATAAATATTGAACCAACATAGGCTGTATGAGTTGTCAGTATATCTAATTATGTAATTGGATACAAATCTAATTTGTACAAAACATAAGACATAATGCATCCATGTGAAAGAGCAATAATACATATAATTAATATATAAATATACAAATATAGGCTATATATTTATTTGTAAATCATAATGCATATCTGCATGAAGGGAACAGTATCTATAATTAGCATAATCAATATTATACCAATATGGGTCATATATATTAATATAGATGTTTACACATATATAATTATGTGTAAATCATAATGAGCAATGTAGTAGATAATATGTAAATAATGATGTAACATAATGTAACTAATATCATACATAATTTATATATGCTAAAATATTTTTGAAAATGATTAAGAGGGTAAACATTTGTAATATAGTAAAACCCATGCAGAGCTTGGCAGAAAAAAATCTAAATTAAAAATAGCCCAAACTGGGTGGCTCAATGAAGTATCTGCCTTAGGCTCAGGTCATAATCCCAGAGTCCTGGGATTGAGTCCCACATGGGGCTTCCTGGTCAGCAGAGGGATTGCTCTGCTCATCCCACTTGTGCTCTCGCTCTTAAATAAAGAAATAAAATCCTTAAAAAAATAGCCAAAACAATCATGTGAGCCCAAAAGATGAGTCTGAGGTTCCAAGCGGAGCCTCTGAGGGAAAGGCATGAGCAAGCTCTGCTGAGGCTCAGGTACACAAGCTGACCACCTCCATCAAGGTCTGGGCATATCTCACCACTTAGGTTCAGAGCCAATCAGTCAATTGAAGGCAAAAGTCTGGCACCCTCTCCACCAACCTAGACCCAAAGCCTCGAGGAGCCATTTGCAAAACAGTAAAACCCAAAGCTGGCGTGGCTGCCATGAACCTGGTGTGCTCCTACTAATCACTGCCGGCAGTGAAACCCCAGAGGGAACCTCAAGGAAGCCACTTGGCAGACAAGAGCTCAGAAGTCTGTATTTCCTTGTGGTTTCTACTGGGAAACCATTCAGTGAAACAAAAGAAGGTGGATGTCCAAAGGCTTCCATCATGGCACTGTTTACAACATTCGTATACTAGAAACAATCAAAGTGTCCATGGATAGGGGAGCCTGAGGAAATGACATTTTCTCGAACTCCACAGAACATTATTCAGCCATGAAATGCATTTGTGAAGATCATATGATAAAATGAGATGTCTCTAAAAATATCCTTTTGAGGAAGAGTGAGCACAAATTGGTTTCCATGTAAACCTTGACTTGCATTTGGTCAAGGAATTGATGGGAATACAGAATCCATTAAAATTTTTCTGAATGAATTAATCCTTCAGGAAAAGCTACAATTTATTCTACAAATGAAGTAAGGCTCTCACATATTTTAATCCAGCAACTGTCCCTGGCCCGCCGTGGCCTCCCAGACATTCCTTCGAGTGCTGGTCCTGGCCTGGCAGCTCTCTCCCTCTTTCTCCCCAGCCCCCAGCCTCGCCCCCCTGGACTCCTCTCTTTGAAGCAAAAACTGGTTTGCTTCCTGCAGGGTCTGCTCTCAGAGTGCACAAAAATCCTTCCCCTTCCTGCTCCATCTTCCCCACCCGGGCCAGCACATCCACAGCTTTCCCACAGTTTACTTCTTCCCCTCTCTGTGTGCACAGTAGATACTGGCCCCTCTTACCTCTGCAATAATAAAAACCCCTCATGCTAGCCCTGCCTGGCACTTGTGGTTTGCTGCCCAGTCACCATGGCAACGGTACAAGAAGGTGGTAGTTGTGTTTCGTTCTCCTTCCACAGAGGGGAACTGAGCAGAGGCGGGACTGGAATAAGGATTCCCCTGTCTCCTTGTGTGGTTGTGCTTATAGGGTGCTGGGGTCAGGCTGGCTGTGTGTGAATTCCTGCTTAGCCACCCACTAGCCGGGTCACCTTGTAAAGTCACTCAACCTCCCCTGGCTTCAGTGTCCTCCTCACCTGTCCAATGGGTACGACCTACAGGATGGGGCCATCGAGATTGGACGGGCCTACGGCCTGCATGGCAAGGAGCGGGGCAGTGGGATTACTGAGGATGCAGTTGAGTGGCTCTCACCCCATTGCTCAGATGGTTGTGGGTGGCTGGAGGGGCCTGGATGGAGGGACAACATCTGGGCCTTAGAAGTAAAAAAACAGCACTTGTGGAGAGGTGCTGACACCTCTTGTGGAGAGCTTTCGGGGAGCCAGTCCCGTGCAGGCCTGCCCCTGGGATAGGACTTGGGGAACTGTCCGTAGTGCTGAACTGTTGGGTTCAACTGTTTCGGCACCAGGTTTCCACTGTCAGGGGACCTGTTACAGAGTCATCTCATCCCACTAACCTTCCTACACTCAGAATTTGAGGGTGCACACCTTGGGATCCCTGCAGAGAGCACATCTGCCACCTCAGGCTCCCCCGCCCCTCAGGCCTGGCGCCCAACCCTTCTACTAGTTCTACGTGTGGCTCGTGTTTTTTCCCATTTGAATGTCCCCTCTCTCATTCTGTCTCTCCTGGGTGTCCAGCTATCCACCCCTTCCCACGCTGTTGTCAGCAATAAACTTCTGTTCCCAGCCTCCTCACAGGATGGCCCCAACCTCTGGCTTTCGTGAAGTTGAACTCACCCTTTCCCCGCCCTCTGGTGTGGTTGCTCCCTTTCCCCACCTATGCCTAAGGGGCATCTCCATGGACCTCCTGCTCCTATCCACTTCCCTGGGATGTGCATCCCCAAGAATCCAGGCTGCCACCTCCCCAGGTCCTCAAGACCACTGGGCCTGCATGTGGTCCTCCTTCAGTGGCCATTTCCATCTCTGTCCTTCCTTGCTCCAGCCTACTGCCTGCCTCTGTTAGCCTGCCTTCCTCTTGCCCTCCCTCCCCCACCTGCACCTTTGATGAGTCTCCATCTAATGATTCACTTTCTTCCCAGCTCATCATATGCAGCAGATGGGCAGAGAGAAAAGCAGCCCTTTGCCCTGAGGGATGCCACAGAGTCATGGGGCAGGGGGCACATATGCCTGCAGCAACCTTCCTGTTCCTCGTGGTTGACAGCGTCCCCTGTTCCCCTCGGCAGGCATTAACCATTCCTCCTCAACTCAAATTCCTTATTGAAACAGACCCTTCTCACTTTTTAAGTACAAACTTCGCTTTCATGTTGCAGAGAAAAATCAGGTGTAACATCCAAATCAAGCATAACTCTGGCCCAGCTCCTCTTGCCCTGCCCAGCTCACCCTCCATCACTCATCACTGCCAGGCTCCTGCACCTCTGGCTTCCCATGGGTTTGGCCAATAGAGGGCACCTACAGGAGATGGGAGAGCAGGAGACAGGGACAGGGCATTTCTTCCCCGCTCCCTCCCATCACTGGTTCTGCCT
This sequence comes from Vulpes lagopus, assembly GCF_018345385.1. Lineage (NCBI taxonomy): Eukaryota > Metazoa > Chordata > Mammalia > Carnivora > Canidae > Vulpes > Vulpes lagopus. The sequence goes on from NC_054825.1 coordinate 154,055,826, forward strand.
TTCCATCGGCTCTCCCTGGCGGCCCCTCCTCCAAAATTCCAGCTGGAATTGCACTGGCTCCAGAGACTGGATTGTCCTCCATCAGCCTCAAAGGTGGGAATGGCTTCGGTAAGAACTCTTAGTGAGATAGTAAGGTAGAAGTCAGGAATCCATGATGTGCCACCGTCCTTGGGACTCCCTCAACCCCGTCTCTGGAAAGGTCTGTCTACCCAGATCTCGTCCTTAGGATACCTGTCTCCTACTCAACACTGATGATTGATGATCAGCTCTCCAGTTCCTCTGTCTCCACCTGCTCCAGGGTGACAGTTCTGCCCTCCCTCCTGCCCTCCCCCTTCCCTGGGTCTCCACCTCTCCCATCCTGCTCTCCCCCCAAATGCACCCCTCTTTCTTCTGTCACCCACTCTACATTCGCTGCTCTGCCTCCAGCCATGGCCTCAGATCTTCCCTTGCATTTCACTCCACCTTCTGGAAAGCATTTTATTTTTATCCATTTCCTCATCTTTTATGTGGTTGGCACCATTCTGTGACCTAAGCAGTTTCCTCTCTGCTCTCCTTGTTGAAGTGTCATGGTTCTCAGTACATACCTGACTCAAGCTCTCTGAATTGGGTGAGGTTGTGGCCATAAACGTGGATTAGAAGTCAGGCAGACCGGCGGGTTCCTAACCCTGTGTGGCCCTGGTGCACATCATAAACCCTCTGATTCCCGGTTTCTCTGTGTGCAGAATGGGATGTAAATGCTACCTCACAGGCCACAGAAGCTGACGGGCGTAACAGGTTACACGGCTTGGCATGGGATGCTCTACGGAATTACAATTGCTGCTAGTGCTCTTGTTCATATGTTGAAACCTAGGCCCCAACGTGATGGTGTGAGGAAGCGAGACCTTTGGGAGGTGAGTAGGTCCTGAGGGCCTGCCCAGGTATGGGATTAGTACCCTTATATTGGACTCCCATCCTCCAGAACTGGGAAGAATAAATGTTTATTGTTAAAGTTGCCCGGTCTATACATTTTGTGATAGCAGCCAAACTAAGACACTGGGTGTCCATCCAACCAGGCTTCCCCAGGTGCCTCCAACTCCTGGTCATTTTTTCTCAGCTCCCATCCTGGAAGCCTGGCATGTCCTTGGGATCCTTCCTTGTCCCTCTTCTTCCCTGAATGTTCACCCATCATCAGAGTGCAATGTCCCCTGCATGCCAATAATCTTCAACTTCCACTCCTAAGCGCGGGGCAGCTCTCTGTGGATGCATCCAGAACCCAGCACTCACCTTCCTTCCTCCACCTGTGCTCTGCATCCCTATGGATGAGACTTGATCAGCCTCACTGTCCCAGTCAGAAGCATGGCCTTTGCTCTGCATCTTGTTCCCTGTGTGGACTCCTCCAGAGCATCTTCCTCCCTGCCTCTGGGGGCGGGTGGTCTCTACGGCTCACCCCTTCAGGAGCTCAGCTACAGGGGTGCTTGGCTGAGGATGCTGAGTGAGGATGAAAGAGGATGAGTGAGGATGAGTGAGGATGGAGGGAGCCAGGAGGGAGCTCTGCAGGGCCACCTCTCCCTCTGCTCCATCCTGTGGCCTTCCCTGCTTACCACGGAAAAGCTGGCATCCAAATTCTATGTCAGCCCTGCCTCCAGACAAGCCAAGCTGCTCACCTGCCCTCACCCAACCTCGACATGCAGATTGTTTAACCTTCTCACTGTATCTGGAGCCCGTCCCCTCCTGTCCAGCCTACCACCGCTGCCTTCCTTCAAGATCCCATCATGTTTTGCTTGTACTGATATCTGCTATCCTCTCAACTCCCCAGAGCACCCCACATTACTGTTCGAGGACTCCACATAAAATACAAACCTGACCGCACTGCGCAGTCTCATTCCCCGGGCATTGAGAGGGAGACATGGGTTATTCCTACACCCTCCAGGTCCGGCCATCTTAGCAGCCTGGCCTTCCAACATTGCCCCAACCCAGCCACCTACACGGGGTTCTGGAAACGCTAAGTCGTGCAGGCCTTGGGCTGCTCCCCACACAGCCTCTCTTGCTGAAGTGTCTGTTCACCTCCATGTACCTGGAAGATCCCAGAAACCCCTCAGAACTCAGCTTCCCAGTCACCCTCACTGAGGTCACCCCTGACATCCCACTGCCAAGCTCAGCAGGCTCCCTTCTGCAGGGGTTTTATGTCCTACTCATATTTAAATTGTTGCATAGCATACTGGGCTTTGATGTGAATGTCAGATTATCTGCCTCTGGGGGTAGAATGAAACCTTCCCACCATCCCCAGGGCTCAGCTCATGACCCAGAGCAGCCTCTGGAAGCAGGAAGAGATAGGGAGAGATGTTGTCCCCTAGAAACTCCAGAAGGAACGCACTGCCACCAGCCCTTGACTCCATCCCTGGCGATCTACGTCAGACTTCTGCCTGCAGCACTGGCGGGTAATACAGCTGGGGCATTTTAAACCACTGATCTGGTGATGATGACATCAATGGAAAACCAATACACTTTTTTTTTTTTTTTAAACCAATACACTTTTAAATTAATAGGTTTAAAAAGAGAAACCACAATATTCTGCAAAGGCTACTATCGACTACGACCCCAGGCATCCTGAAGGCTGATTGTATAGTGGCTTCCTTCCCTCTTTCCTTCTGTGCCACCGGACTGTGAACACTTTGTGTGTCCTCCGTCTCCCCACGCTTTCAGCCTGACAGTGCCTAAAACATGCAGGACCGGCCGGGTGAGGGCCCTGGACACAGCAGGGCTTGGGTTTCCGGCTGGGTTTGCAGCTTCTTTCTTGTTGCCCCTTGCTGTCATCTTCCCACAAAATGAGGGCTTAGCCTTCTATTGTGTCCCTGGAATATTAACTATCCTCTTTGATGGCAGATCTTCTCACGTGCAGTAAATTTCTATTACTATGATTATTTTAAAATAGCCAATTTTCCTCCACTTGGCTCATCATAATAAAATGAATAAGAATCTCCTGTTGGCTAAAGGGTTAACTGGGTAGCTTTGGATTTTTTTTTCCTCCTCCTTGGAGACTCAGAACGTGCACGCATGTTCGATGATCCTTTCACAAAAAGAATCAAGGGCGAGATGCCTAAGGTTTGAATGTGCGTTTGCTGTACATTCATGATAAATGCTGAACCGAATGGCACATTCATGGTTGCTTCTTGCTTGTAAATGAACTGCTGAATGAAAGTTTTGGGGGCACAGCTCACCTCCGACAGAGGCTGTCCTGGTCACCCTGGGAGCTGACCAACGGTTCTTGAATTTTCTTGAGAAACTAGTTTTTCCGCTCTCCATGACAATGGTGCCTTCCTCCATGCATTTTGTAATCAGGCTGGCTTTTTTTTTTTTTTTTTTTCCCACACTGCCGTTGGAATAAAGATCCCGCCTTTGATTGAAATGGAATCTTCCACTATTGAGCAAGCCTTCTTCAATGAGTCATCGGGGCGGCTGCTCATTGGCTGAGGCCGCCAGAGCCAGGGGATTGCCTGGCACCGGCTGCAGGGCCCGGCTTCATTCACAGAATCGCTGGCTCGCTGCTAGCCCTTCCATTCACACAAACAGCCTCTCATTCACATTTTGCTGTTTTTGTCTGCTTCTAATGAAGAGCGGGGTTTGGGAATGATAGGGCATTTTTTTGGCTTCAGATTTGGGGGGGGCTCTGCTAACTAACCATCACCATCGTCGATGGGGTGTGCATTTGCTGTTGCTAAGCGAGCAAGGGGAAAGGCAGGAATGAGAGCCTGCGGCTGCTCCGCCAGGCCTGAGCCCAGGGAGGGGAGCGGCTGCGGCCCTGCGCCCCTGCATCCCGGCGGGCGGGCCTTACCTGCCTGCCGGGAGCCGCCCTCCCTTCACCTGGTCCATAGAGCTCCGAGGGGCTGGGTGCCTCGTGTGGCACATGCCTAGCCGTGGGTGTGGGAAGGCAGGGTGCTAGAGGTAAATTCATCTGCTTGCACAGAGTTGCCTGGCAATTCGCACAGGGAGGCTTGTCTGTGTCAGGTGGGATATCTCCACGCGGGGCGAGACCCGCGGAGCCTGGGGCGTCAGGGCTTAGGGGGCTCGAGTCTCTGTGGACCTTCTGGGGGCCGCCAACGCCCCGTTCTCCTGACTGAGAGGAAGGAGGCCTGCGCCTGTCCCTTGCAGCCGAGTGTGACTCCTGAAACGGATTTGCTGTGTAACCAGAGCAGCTGCATTTTTTTTTTCTTCCTTAATGCAGGGCAGCAAAGCAGCAACAGAAGGGACATTGAAATGTATTTGTAGCGTTTGGTAGGCATCTTTCCAGACCTTGAGCACATTCATTTGGGATAAAGCCTCAAGCCCAGCCCCCTTTTTGGAATGGATTTCTGGAGCCGGCTGCCATTCCTCAGAGAAGTCCTCTTCTTTTTTGGAAGTAGGTTTTTCAACCTAACCCCAACTGAGAAAGGCTGTTGTCCTTAGCAGGGAACACATCCTCACTGGCTCTGTGCAGATCTTTCTGTCTTTCTTTTTCCTTTTTCTTCCTTCCTTCCTTCCTTTTTTTTTTTTTTTTTTTCCGGAGGAACTGCATTGCCACAAAGACACTTGTCATGGCTGCTCTGTTGACTTGAAAAGAGAAAAGAAAAACCTAGGAAACTGGTATTTTATGTTCACCTGGGAGTAAATATTCTTTTCTTTGCTGGTTTTGTTTTTCTTTGTGGGGTTTTTTTTTTGTTGTTGTTGTTCTTAATTTTTAATTTTTGGCTATTTACCAATTTCTGCTGCTTTCCAAATCTGGATTCATGAGGATCCGCGGAAGGTCTTATTCTTAAAATGCCTTCGTCACATTTTAAGGCACGGCTGTCAGACACCTAGGGGCTCCCGGGAGGGCTGAACGGGGGCACGGGAAGCCCTAGCGCAGGAGAGGGGGTTGCAGAAAGTTCATCCGACCGACCCAAGGGCCTGGACTCACCTGTGTCACCGTGCCGAGTCGGGGGGATGGGGAGCGCGGAGCCAGAGGTCGGAAGGAAGTCTCTGGGAAGGTAGAAAAGGCAGTTTGAGAATTGATTGGCTCTAGTGTGCTGTCCGTGGGTGTCGGTATTTTTCCCCTCTTTCTTTTTCTTTCTTTCTTTCTTTCCTCCGTGCGTGTGTGAGTGTGCGAGCGTGTGCGCTGCAGGAAGTGCTCTGCAGTGCTCCCCGGGCCTTTGTTGAGAAGGGTCTCCTCGGAGAGGCACGCTCGCGCGGCGCGCAGCCCGGGCCGGGCGCTCCCCCTCGGAGGCGATGCCCGGAGCGGCGCGGGCCTGCCCCCCTCGGCGGAGCGCGGGGCCGGGGCTGCGCGGCCGGGGCTGCGCGGGCCGCTAGCGGGCAGGCGGCGCGGCGGAGCCCGGGTCCCGCGGTGCCCGCCGCGGCCCCCGCCGGCCCGCCCCCGCCCCCGCCCCCGCCCCCGCCCCGCCGCGGCCCCCGCCCCCGCCCCCGCCCCCGCCCCCGCCCCCGGGCCGCGCTCGCCCCTGCAGCGCCCGCGCGGATGCGGCCGGCCCACGGAGGGGCATGCTTCCACGCACCAAGTACAACCGCTTCAGGAATGACTCGGTGACCTCGGTCGACGACCTTCTGCACAACCTGTCGGTGAGCGGCGGCGGCAAGGTCTCGGCGGCGCGCGCGGCCCCGGCGGCGGCCCCCTACCTGGTGTCCGGGGACGATGGGCCGGGCAGCCTGGGCCACCTGCTCCACAAGGTGTCCCACCTGAAACTCTCCAGCTCGGGCCTCCGCGGGCGCTCGGCGGCCAGGGCGCGGGCGGGCGCGCGGCTCTCGGGCAGCTGCAGCGCGCCCAGCCTGGCCGCCCCGGACGGCCCCGGCGCCCCGGCCATGCGCGCCGCCAGGAAGGGCCGGCCCGGCGACCCGCCGCCGCCGCGCGCCCCGCACGCCAGCGACCAGGTGCTGGGGGCCGGAGTCACCTACGTCGTCAAGGTGGGTGCGGGCGCGGCGCGGGCCGGGAGGGGCGCCGCGGAGGCCGGGGGCGCAGGGCGCGGGGAGGCGGGGGGCGCAGGGCGCGGGGAGGCGGGGGGCGCAGGGCGCGGGGAGGCGGGGGGCGCAGGGCGCGGGGAGGCCGGGGGCGCAGGGCGCGGGGAGGCCGGGAGCGCAGGGCGCGGGGAGGCCGGGGGCGCAGGGCGCGGGGAGGCGGGGGGCGCAGGGCGCGGGGAGGCCGGGGGCGCAGGGCGCGGGGAGGCGGGGGCGCAGGGCGCGGGGAGGCCGGGGGCGCAGGGCGCGGGGAGGCGGGGGGCGCAGGGCGCGGGGAGGCCGGGGGGCGCAGGGCGCACGGCGCGGGGAGGCGGGGGGCGCAGGGCGCGGGGAGGCGGGGGGCGCAGGGCGCGGGGAGGCCGGGGAGGCGGGGGGCGCAGGGCGCGGGGAGGCCGGGGGCGCAGGGCGCGGGGAGGCCGGGGGCGCAGGGCGCGGGGAGGCTGGCGCCCTGGGGCCGCGCTCCGGCCGGGCCTGCCTTCTCCTGGGCTGCACCGCTCCGGCCGCTCGCGGGGCCGAGGGGCGGGGGGGGCCCTGGGCACGGGCCCCTGTCGCCGGGAAGGGGGCATCAGGCCGATGCCGGGAACACGCTCGGGAGAGCCGGACAGCCCTGCCCCGACGAATGCAGGCAGTGTCACTACTTCTGCTGTGTCTGCCCCAAGAGGCAGGGTGGGCGGCTTCGGTTCCCGCAGCTCCCAGCAGGTGCAGGCCAAATGCTGGCTTGCTTTATGTAAGTGGGGGGGCACTTTCTTACCCAGCAAGGTTTCCTTGGGCGCCTGCCTTTCCTTCCAGACCTAAGGCTTTGGGTTCAGGGCATCACAGCAGAATTGGGGACTGTTTTCCCTGAGGCTGTAGCCTTCCATTTAAATAGGCTAAAAGGGGCTGAATATGGGCCCGGAGCTGCCGGCTGCAAAGCAGATTTTTTTTCCTCCAACACAAAGAATTATACAATCGTGCCCAATAGGGTCCATACGATTCCTCCCTTATACAAATATTTTGTGGTGTTTCAAGAGCCAGGACCCAGCACCTATCCACCGGCCTTCCACATGCTCCTGTCCTGCCTGTTGGACAGAGGTGGGCTGTCGCTGCGCCTTGCGGCCAGGCATATGTCCGCCTGACAGGGGGAAGGGGTGGAAGCTGCATGATTTGTCAGGTCTCTCCAAGGCATGGCTATTTGTTTAAAAAGAAATGAGACACACACACACACACACACACTATCTCCACGATGTTGCTCAAGCACTCCGAGAAGCCTGCAGGACATCTAGCCTCCACATATCGGCTACAGACTCAGGTTAGAAATTCAGCAGACACATCCCCAGGTAAAATGTTGTATCTTGGCAGTTTGGGCACCAAAATATTCAAGGAAGCACTTAACTGTGGATTATCTTGAACTGTCTAAACACTCCTGACAAAGGGATGTGATCCTTCGTGTTAAAAATGGGGCCTCCCATCCTTCGGAGGCTGTTTTCTCATGGGTTCTTCATCTCACCTTCTGAAAATGGATTAATTTATTTTACAGAAGGGATGCAGCTCAGCATAAAATATGCACGTCTGCCTGAGTTTATTATAGAAGAAAGTGAATATTCTTCCTGTAGTCTGTCTTTACATTATATAACCAGGAGCCAAACCAGAAAGAATTAAAAAAAAAACAAAAACAAAAAACAAACCACCAAACCAAACCAAACCAAAAAAACCTTGACAACTTTGAGGTGAAACTGTGACACTGGAGTGTATTACTTATAGTGTGCTAATATAATTGCTATCTCAAAAAAAAAAAAAAAAACACCAGAAAAAGAGCCTACGTTTAAAATAGACTTTGGCAAAGCTCTCTATGCCTGTCATGTTGAGCATAGGAGGTAGTTTTCAAATGGAGGGAGAATTCTCAAACTTATGCCTTTAAAGTTTTTCTTAAAAAAAAAAATCATTCCCTTGGCTTAGGGCTTTGCTCTTGCTTTCTGAAGAAGGCAGACATGCAGTTCGAAAGGTCAGTTGTGATTGAATTCGGACGAGCATAGCCAAGCAGGCCAGCGCTGTGGGCTATCCCTCCGACGTGAGGTTCTGAACCGCAGAAGCAGCAGAGCTCACCCGGGCGGAAGCTGGGCAGAAGCTGGGGGTCCCCGAGCCTCTGGTTTGGGGGCCACTTAACTGGGTCTCAGATGAATGGTGGCAGCACGTTAGGGGCACATAGCGAGCCCTGCTAGCGCTGGGTGCCGTGGCCTGGTTCACACTTGGCTGTGGAGGGTGGTCATGTGAACACAAGCTCAGGTGTCCCCGGAGAAGTTTGGAAGCAACAACCAGGGGAGATCAGATGCTATAGACCGTGTCTTGTGCCCACGCTCCATTCACGTCATCACGTGGCCCTCTGTTGGTGCACGTTTCCGCGTGGCCCGTGTGGAGTCGAACATCATGGGCTCATTTTCTTGAAAAATCGCATCTAAAACAAAAACAAGGAAAAACAAAACAAAACCAAAAAACAAACCCTCTTGCACTGATCTGTGAATAGTTTTATCAGTATCTTGGTTTTAAAAGATCTCTGGTACAGAGAAAGAGAGAGAGAGAGGATATGTTGATTACATGACTGTACATCAATTGTCAATCTACAGGCTCAGGGTTGGGGGAAGAACTCATTATTCTCTTGGATTTAAATTTATTTCTAAGTTGAGGAACCCCACCTCCCACCCCAATGTTTTCCTATTTCCTGGAAACTTCATATGCTCTATGATTATAGGTTATCCCCCTCGTAGCAGTACCTGCTAGGGCACTATACAAGATTTGTTATTCAAAAATATTTCAATGCCATCTGCTTACATGGGAGTGGAAACTGTGAAGTGCAGGAGTCTGGTGAGGTTTGCTCACCTAGGAGACCTCAGACTCTGTGAACAGCAGGTTGTAATCCTAATTAATGAAGGATATGAAATTTAAAGACGGAGAAGGCTCCTGAGCAACAGGAGAATTCAGAGCTCAGTGTGTCTAATTTGTCCTGGGTGCTGTCAGCGAGGCTGCTGCTGCCACAGCACCAGGGCTTTGGGCTCCCCCCACGCGGCTTCCAGGTCTGCAATGGTCTGCATGTCCAGACCCTCCAAGGGCCGCAGGGTTCTTGTCTCGCTGAGTCGAAGAGTGAATCCCGCAGACACCAAAGGGTGAAGTGAACGTTTATTAAGTGCAGGTGAGAACAGAAAGGAGCGAAAGTGACCGGCGTCCCAAATGGGTGGCCCCAGAGGGCTCTTAGGGACAGTCTTTTATAGAACACTGACCAAGGAACTTAAATCTTCTTGAGGTCACTACTGATTACTTCTCCTTTGGAGTTTGGGTAGGTGCAGTGGTCAGTTTGTAGTTTTCATGAGAATAACTCGTCTATGACGTTTAGGACAAAGGAGGGGGTCTCCTTATGTTCCCTCGGCTCTGGTTTTGCACGCAACTCTGCATTTCTCCACATCGGGGATCTCTCAGAGCCCGGTCCCGAGCCCCCTACCCAGCCCCGCCTGCCCCTTACTCATGGGGCCTGCCTGACCGCAGAGAATGATGAATATTCTCATGATGATTCCATCTCAAAACCACATTTGGACATGGAAGGCCCATCGAAATTGTATTGATTATGCAGCTGCCCACCTTGAAATTCTCTTCCTGAAAGTCCAAGCCGGCTGCACCCGAGTGCCTGTGGAGGCCGCCACCAGTCCTCAGTGGGGCCTGAGCGCGATGTTGGGGTGCTCCATGCACAGGCCTGCAGAGGGGGTGGCTTGGGAAGGAGAGAGGCATGGACGGGTCGGGGGTCTGTTCATAGGAGAGCCGCTGGCCGAGGTAGGAGAGCCGTCTGCAGACCGGCAGGCCCTTGAAATTTCAGCCCTGATCACCCCCCCCAGGCCACGCCATAGGTGGAGATACTGGGCGCCGCTGGCCCCCCGGGTCCCCAGAAGAAGGGCTTTTCCGTATAGCATGTGACACCGGCAAAGAGGTGACCACATTTAGGATCTGCCCCCAGGGCCCATGGCAAGAACAAGGAGCCGAGCCGGGAGCAGTGCCCTCAGATGCTCACTGCTCACCCTCTGCGCACAGATTGCCGGCCGCTCTTGCCCACAGGCTGGGGGCTCTAACTGTCGGAGAGCTACAGACTTTTCACCTCAGATGCCTACTGTTCTTCTTTTGGAACGAGGCCTTGTGTTTACAAGAATTCTTTTTAAGACTATTTTGTTCCTCCCATTTGTGAATCTGGTGATATTTAGAGTGGTATAAATTATTCGCTTTATTTATAAATATTCTACTGTTCCTGATAGATGGTCTTTATACACTGCACTTACTGTAACACTTATTCAAAATTGGTATTTTTTTCCACTTGCCTCAGTGTCTGTAAACATACCCTAAATCTTCTGTATCTTAGCGCTGTGCTCCTGTGATACTGTGAGCAAAGGTCATCGCAAACTTATCTCAAGTATAGCCAGGATACATTATCATGGTGGGATTTTCTTTTTTAAAGATTTTATTTATTTGTTCATGAGGGACACAGAGAGAGGCAGAGACACAGGCAGTGGGAGAAGCAGGCTCCCTGTGGGGAGCCCGATGTGGGACTTGATCCCAGGACCCCCCAGATCATGCCCTGAGCTAAAGGCAGATGCTCAACTGCTGAGCCACCCAGACGTCCCATCATGGTGGGATTGGTTGAATTTTGTTTTAGTTCTAGATGAACAAAATTCTGCTTTGATGTGAAGTAGAACTTTGAAAGTTGGTTTTTCAAAAAAAATCATTGAAAAATCTCATCATAGGGGTGGCTTACATGTAAATCTTATCCAAATGGTTTGGAAAACAGTTTAAGAAATTCTTTTGAGATTAATGGGTAAAATTATTAGTTTAATCTGGGAAATGTATCATCTCTCTTTTTATGTGACACAGAATAGCAAATGTGTTAAATGTGTGTATACCAGATAGCACACTCACGACTCACACATGCACACACGTGCATACACAGCACACATAGCGATACATGTGCACATGCACACACATATGCACACATTGCACAGGTAGATGTGTGATGACTTTGCGCAGAGATGACTTTTCTTTCTTGTTAGAAAATACTAGATGTCATATTTCCAGAAATACCTGATTATCTCATTCATTTTTTTCATATTTGTGTTTGAGAGAAAATAATTCTGGGAAAGATAAGCAATTGATCACACTTTAATCCTATAAAGCACAGACTTCTTTCTTCTCTACTTCCCCACTGTGTTTTATCATTGAGTTTATGTCTTATTGATGAGGAATGCATAAAAAATGTTATTTAAACAAAGTCCCATAATAGAGAATGTGGGCGGACAGTGAACGTGCAAACCCACGTAAGAGGCTCGCTTTCCAGCCAATAGGCTCATCTCGAAGGGTGTGCTTGGATGTGGTGACTTGGTGCAGAGATGCGGCCCAGCAAGGTGGCCTGGCTGGGTCCCAAACACCAGACGCCAACCATCCTCAGTCCCCTTGGAGTGCAGGGCTCCAGGGGTCAGCCTCTCTGGACCTTCCCATGCCTGTGTGGGAAGCAGAGGGTGTGTTGTGCCCTGTGGAGGCCTGACAGGTGGCAGTAGCTGCTCCTGCCCTCATATCTCCGCGGAGTGCGGGCCATGCTGCTCTGGGTCAGGTGTCTGCAGGCTGGTTGCGGCCAGGGTGTTTGGTGGGTTCAGAGGAAGTATGGTGAGGGCCCAGCATTTAATTTAATTTAATTTTTATTTTATTTATGATAGTCACACACACACAGAGAGAGAGGCAGAGACACAGGCAGAGGGAGAAGCAGGCTCCATGCACCGGGAGCCCGATGTGGGATTCGATCCCGGGTCTCCAGGATCGCGCCCTGGGCCAAAGACAGGCACTAAACCGCTGTGCCACCCAGGGATCCTGGCCTAGCATTTTAAATGAAAATCGTCAAGGACCAATGTAGTCAAATAGAATTATTGAATTCAGAACTGAGATGGTTTCAGATGACCCGGAAAGAAATGGCCGGTCGTGCACATTTCCTGAGTAAAGAACAGAAGTGAAAATTTGAATTTTAGCATAAAGTAATTTAGCGTCTGCGGTGGATAAGAAATGTCTTTAAGGTGGGGGCACCGAGCATGAGGATGGCCCTCCGCATGGATGGCGTGCTGCCCATGGTGGGCGTAAATGCTCAACAGGCCTCACATGTAGCTCGGGTCCCATAAATGCACAGGTACCGATGCTGAGTGGGGGTCAGAGCCCCACAGAGCATTCTGTGCCTAGTGGTTTCACCTGCCACCCTCCACCACCCTGGGGCTGGGACAGCGGTGTTTGGATGTGCTGGCTGTGCCTCCCAGCCCAAGGACTGATACAGCCCACGCGAAGAAGTATTTCTTATAACCCTAGTTTTTTTTTAAAAAAGGGTCTGAAATGGTTGTTGAATTTTTTCAAGGGCTTTTTCAGCATCTAGTGAGAGAAATAGGTATTTTTCACCTTTTTCTGTTAATGCGAGGAATCATTTATCATTGTAACACACGTGTCTTGTCTTCTTGCGTGGACGCTCCCTGCTGCTGGCCTTTGCGGATGGCAGCCTGTCTGGCTCCTCGTCAGGAGACACAGATGCCCATGGGTCTGGCCCCTTCTCTTGTCGCCCCCCACCCCAAGGTACCAGACCTAAAGCCACAGGAAACACCTTGTTCCCCTCCCCCCCCAAACAGCCGCATCTCTGGCCTTGGCACGCATTCTCCCCACCTGCGCCCCAGGCTCTATGCTTTTGTTTGCCTTGGTGTTCATCACTTCCATCCCTAGCAGGTGCCTCCTGCTGCCCCCACCCCCAGAACCCAAGACAAATCAGATGGCCCTGCTCCCTAGGAAGTCAGCCACCCCTTGGTGGGGGTTTCTGTGTGCACTAAGGCCTGGAGCTGTGGGGAAGTGGTTGCCCTATGCTTCCCAAGACCCCCCTGGGGGCACAGCCTCAGGGGCGGAGGGTGGGGTGGGGGGCGAGGCGGCTGAAGGGCACCGGGGTACATGACAGAGCTAAAGGGACTGGTCAAGGGGGTGACCTGGGGCCCCCTTACATGTACTCGGCTGTTAAGAATGTAATTCCAGAGAGGCACATTTTGGACTCTCTTCTATTAAAAAAAAATTGCCAGATAATTATTCTTTCTGTGAACAGGCGTGTGTGCCTGGCCCACCCAGAGTCCTCACAGGCTGTTCCGTAGATGGGAAGCATGATTAGCAGACCCACGAGTTCTCTTTAAAGCTAATTACGGGAGGGTTTCGGCAAGAGAATTGGCTTTAATGAGAGCCGTAAGTGGTCATTATGAAGTTAAATATTGTGTAGCCAGATTTCACCAGGACACTTCCACACGGAAAGCTGAACTCATGAACATTTCCCCTTGCCCCTGGCTCCAAGTAAAGCATCAGATTTATGAAAAAGAGAGAGTGAGGGGGGGATAGTGGATTCAGGAAGCGTTTTGAGGGCTCCCTCAGTCCCCCATGGAGGGGATCATAAGTTGCGAAGGAGGTTCAAAACAGGAGGTCCTGTTTTCCCAAAAGGAGTGCACGATTCTATTGAGCAGAAGTTGCTCCATTTGAAGCAAATACACAGTTTGATGTTCAGAAAGGTTCTGGCGGTGTTGGGAGGGTGAAGTGGGCCTGGAGCATGCGGCGAGGCCTCACAGAGGCCGGGGGGGTGTCCAGGTCCTGGGAGGCTGTCCCCATCCCTGTGGGCAGGAGGTGGCTGACGATTCTCCAGGCAGGAGGGTCAAGACAGGAAACCCACTGGAGGTGGGAGTGGGCTGGGCGTCTTCCTGGGGGTGAGGACAATGGGCTACCTGGACCAGCCCAGGTCAGAGGGATGTGAGATGTCAGCTGCCATGTGTCGGTGGCTCAGGCTGCAGCCCTTCCTTGTTGGGATGCTCCCCACGTACTGGAGGGGCCGGTGTGGGGTGCTGTCTCCTGGTGGACTTTGCAGGCGGATCTCCTTCCCTACCAGGCGAGGTCAGCTAGGGTATGAGTCCTCTCCTCCTTTTCTCTGAGCTCTGAGATAGAGTCGCCTGACCTCAATATTTCTCGGCTTCTCTGATCTGCTCACACCCCAGTCTGGAGACTCCACTCCCTCTTCTTCCCACAGGAGGAACTCGGTGCAATTGCAGTGTGGCCTTGGGTTGGCGTATATCCTATTTTTAGAGTTTTGTCCCATCCTGAGGGTGATCTGGGCCTTAGTTCATAAGCCCACATGACCCAGGGTGAGCTCATGTTTGCCTGAAATACAGGGAAGTGGGGTAGGGTGTCCCTGCGGCTGGTTCCTGGTGATCTTCAGGCTGCACTATGAATGATTTTTAGAATTACACTTCTGTTGTTTTTAAAAGGCTCCATGCAGACTGGCCTCTGCCACCCACGCTCCACCCCACCACCTGCTACAGGCCACTGGACTCCTGTGGGCCTCCAGCCTCGGCCTCCACCACCAGGGCTCAGAACTGCAAGTGAGAAGCTAGTGGAATCGGCCCTGGGGATTATGCCCCTGTCGGGCAAAGCGAATGTCCTGTAACAGACGGGGGATGGGGTGGAGTGGGTGTGAGTTCTGGTGCGTCCCCCCACCCCAACCCGCGCGGCAACATGCGGCCACTTAAAGCAGAGAAGAAGAGTCCTGCTGAGATGGACAGAAAGAGATGTTCATGAGGTACAGTCAGTCGAGGAGAGGGCGGGATGGAGCGCTGGGTGTCCTAGATGCCCATTCTTGTGACGGAGACCAGCGCAGATGTACCTGCAGGCACCAGGGCCCAAGCCACTGACAGGCTCCATGCCAAAGATCAGCAAGGGCACAGGGACCCAGCAGCACCCACCAGCAGGAGCCCAGGTTGCGCACAAAGTGCTCCTCGAAGCCACAGCAGAATAAGCGACTAGATGAAGTGCCTGTGGAACAGTCAATGAGATAGACCGTATCTGGGGCTGTGGAAGGCATCCAAGCAAACCTGAAATGATCGAAATCCAGAATGGATTCAAATCAGAAATTCATGAAGAAAGGCAACAGGAGAGTCTCCAAACACTTGGAAATTAGGCAGCATGCCTATAAATAACAAAGGACAAAGGAGACATTTCAGAGGAAATTTAAAAATACACAGAACTGAATGAAAATGAAGGCACCACGTATCAAAGTATGTGGGACGCGCTAGAGCAGAGCGGGGGGTGGGGGCGCTTACGGCACCAGATGCCTGCAGTGGAAAAGAGGACGTTTCTCCCACCAAGAACCTAAGTGTGTCTCTCAAGACGCGACAAAACGAGAACAAAATACACAGAAAGAAGGCAGCGGGAAGGAGATCGCAAAGGTAAAGGCAGAAATCAATGAAATGAAAAACAGAAAATCAATAGGAAAAAAAATCAATGACATGGATAAATGCAGCAAGACGGACAGGGATGAAAAGGGAGAAGACAGAGATCGGCGCCGGCAGGAGTGGGATGAGGGCTTGTCCCGCAGGTCCCCCAAGGCTCCCGGCCCCGAGCTCAGCCTCTCCAGCCCAGGCGCAGCCCACGGAATGCTTCCTCAGGGCGAGGAGAGCGGGCCGGCTCCATGCAAAGGGCCTGTGGTGCAGGGTGTGCTCCAGCACAGCAGAAGCCCGAGGCTGAGAGCAGGGCCCAGATCAGCTTAGTTTGGGGGGAAGGATGGATGAAGAAAACCAATGCTCAAGGGGAGAGATGGCATTTTCTAAGACCAAGCAGCTAGTTCCGGGTCAGAGTAGGGACCACTGGTGGTAAATGGGGACACGCGTGAATAGAAAGAGCCAGTGCGCTTTGCGTCCTTCCCACATCAGCTGTGACGTGGCTTTAGCGGCGACAACGGCGTGTGTTTCTGGAGTATTTCTCGCCTCTCCTCCTCTGACTTTGAAGAGCAGATGCGGCCTATTGCACTGCTGTGATTTTCAGATGAAACAGAGCACAGTGGCTTCCTTTTAACTGATCCCTGGTCATACTTCCTCCCTGTGACTCAGCGTCCTCGCCGTCCGTGAGGCGGATGACACATGCCACCAGCCAGCACTCACAAAGGCTTCTTGGCTCCTTTGATGAAAGCCTAGATGGCACTTGTGTTAATATTATTTTCTCTGCGAGATGAAAGATGGAGAGAGGAGGAAGCTGGGACGCAGGGTTTGCTGAGCCTGCAGGACCGGCTTCCTCCCTGGCCAGGAGCGGGAAGAGACCCTACAAAGGAGACGGAAAAGCCCAAAAGCAGGTCGTCATCTGTTTCAGCGGCTGACCCACTTGTCCCCCCTACCCCCCCCCCAGGCTGTCCTGCGGTGCCCGCCCACGCGGCCCCCGGGTCCCCACACCAGCCCCTGTGGGGCGCCACAGCTCCAGCAGGTGCCCGGGGCCGCAGGCCAGGACAGCTTCACTTTGCTCTTCACCTTCTGCTTCCCTGAGGCGCCTCTGAGCCTCAGGTCACTCGTCAGACGTGGGGTCAGCTGGGAGCGGGCCTGGCGGGGGCCCGTGGCTGTTGGTGGCTGGGGCCGCCCGTGGCTCTGGTCCTTGAGCCCCGCAGAGCTGCGCTGGGGAGTGAGGGCCGGCCGTGGCCTCCCGTGTGGGAGAGGTGGGTCCTCTGAGCAGACTGGCCGCAGCCCTGCTCAGCCCGCCTCCTGACAGGTGACCTGCCCACGGGGCAGGGGTGCAGACACAGCAAGGTGGGGAACGGCTGAGGGACCAGCGGCCTTCCTGGCCCCCGCCTCGGGCTCCCAGCTGTAGGTGACCACTGGCGCCAGCCTGTCTTGGAGGGAACTGAATGACTCGGCACAACCTGCCGCTGGTGGGAAGCCTTTGGGAGGAAGCAGCCTGCGTGGGGGCCGCAGACGTGGTCAGGGCGGGTGGGTCTGTGCGGCCGCAGCTGGTGGCGTCAGGTCCAAGGTGACCGGCGTTGGTTAAGAGCTTGCCAGCTGCCCTATAAGCCAGTGAACAGAGCCACATTGTCACAGGGCTTCAGGCAGCATTTATCATGATGCCGAGTTGTTCTGGCAGGTGGATTATGAACGATTTTAATTTTTCGATGCTGTTAGTATTTTCCAAAGTTTTGTACAATGAACCCATGTGATGTATCAGAAGAAGGTGAGCATTAATGATAAAATAATTTCAGGGGCTCTCTTAATAGCAATGATCCTTTGTTTTTAAAAAAATATTTTATTTATTTATTCCTGAGAGACACACAGAGAGGCAGAGACACAGGCAGAGGGAGAAGCAGGCTCCGTGCTGGGAGCCTGATGTGGGACTCGATCCCAGGACTTCGGGATCACCCCCTGAGCCAAAGGCAGGTGCTCCACCTTGAAGTCACCCAGGTGCCCCTCAGTGATCTTTTTAAAAAAAATGTTTTTATTCAGTTTGTAGTAAACCATGCAACCTTAAATGTTCAGCTCGGTGAGCACATGTATGCGAAGATGATGCTCACATAGGCACCTGACCAAGATCTAAAACATATTCCCAGGCCCTACTGGGCTCCCTCATGCCCCAGCCATCAGCGGGTCTCCAGTATTTTGACTTCTGCCACCACTGATTATGTTGAATGAAAAAATACTTAACAATATTGGCCAAATTGGTGGTGTTAGGTGTGTTAGGTGTTAGGTGTTAGGCCGATCCTTTAGCGTGAATAGTAATTTTTTTTTAAAAAAATTAAGGCTTTTTTATGGACATTTTATAAGTATATACCTTTAATGATCTATGATCCTATATAAAGTAGATTAGGACAATTAATGCAATCTAGAGTTAGCCTTTTCTCAAATATATATATAAACAGTAATAGCAAGTAAGCGTCCTAGACCAAGTCACTTTGGAACCTCTAATTATTCCAGAGCAATACTAGGCTGAATTTGGCTTGAACCTAAACTTGCCACATTCTGTAGGTTGATGACATTTGAGCTCTGATGGGGTGGGTAGTAGCACCTGCTTAGGTGCCCTGGTCCCCACTGGAGATTTGGAAAAGATGAAGTTCACAACCTGCACCGGGCTTGGGTCCTCACAGGTTGCTGGGTGATGTCATAGATGAGACTGGGGCAGGGGCTTGTTTATACTGATTTTTACAACCCCAGCTTCTGCGCTGATTTCTCAGAGAACAATTCCCCACATGTGGCCCCCTCCCCGATAGACTCTGAAACCATTCAAATCACTAGAGGACAGCTTCACGAACAACAAAATCCCAGTGTGGATGTCACTGACTTTCACTGTAAATCCAGGCGTCCATGCACAACAGGATGCCTGTGGATACTTTTAGTTAACAAGGCTTAGTTTCCTTTTATGGGAGCAATACTAATTGCAGAAAAAAATCGAAAATAAAGAAAAGTGAAAGAAAAAATTAAAATCAACTGTAGGGACGCCTGGGTGGCTCAGCGGTTTAGCATCTGCCTTCAGCTCAGGTCATGATCCTGGGGTCCTGGGATCAAGTCCCACATTGGGCTTCCTGCAGGGAGCCTGCTTCTCCCTCTGCCTGTGTCTCTGCCTCTATGTCTCTCATGAATAAATAAAAATAAAATATTAAAAAAAATCACTGTAATCACAGTCTTCATGATGTCCTCTATTCAAATTTCCATGACTTTTTTCATCCTTTATTTTCATTTATGCAAAATTGAGAATCAGGCTCAGTGATTTCTCCAGATCATTAAATATTATTGGAAGGCATGGTTTTTAATAGTTGCATAATACCCTACCCCATTAATGTATTTTACCTTACTTCAACATTGTCCCATTTTTGAATATATAGGCTGTTTCTATTTATCATGATCAAAATTGAATATTTGGTCATTCATTCATTTATTCAACAAATTGCACCAAGCTTATATTATGTGTCAGTCCCCGTATAGGTGCTGACAACATAATTGGGAATAAAAAAAAGAGATGTGGTCTTTGCTGTCCTGGCACCTGCATTCTGGGGAAGATGTCAGAGACTAACCATATAAACAAGCAAATCAAATACAGGCTTAATTAAATCATGAATCAAATAATTTTAAAAAATACATCAAAAATACTATTTTTGGCCCCAAATAGCCAAACCCATCTTGATGAAGAAGAACAAAGTTAGAGGACTCACATTTTCTGATCTAAAGGAATATATTACTGGCCTAAGTATCAACACTTAGATCAATGGAATGGAATTAGGAGACCAGAAGTAAACCTTTACATTTATGTTGATTTTTGTGCCAAGGCCATTCAACAGAGCATTGTCTTTTCAGTAGATGGTGTGGGACACCTGGGTGTCCACATGGGAAAGAATGAGGTTGGAGCCTTTCTCACATCATTTTACAAAAATGAACTCCAAATGGATCAAAGGCGTAAATGTAAGAGCTAAAACCATAAAACCCATAGAAAACACACAAGGGTAAATATTCATGACCTTAGATTAGGCTATGGTTCCTTAAATATGACCCCAAAAGCACAGGCAACAGCAAGAAAAATAGATAAATTGAATGTTATCAAGATGAAAAACTTTTGTGCTTCATCACGAAGAAAGAAAGACAACCACAGAATGGGAGAAAATATTTGCAAGTCGTGTGTCCGATGAGGGACTGGCATCCAGAATATATAAAGAACTATTTCACTTCAATAATAACAATAAAAATAACCCAATTCAAAAATAAGCAAAGTAATTGAATAGACATCTCTCTGAAAAAGACATACAGATGGCCCATAAACATGTGAAAAGATGCTCTGCGTCATCAGGGAATTGCAAATCGAAACCACCATGAGATCCCCCCTCACGCCCACTAGGTCAGCTAAAATTAAGAAGACGGGTGATAACAAGGGTGTCAGGAATTGGAACTCCTACATGGGTGACAGGGATGTAGAGCACTGCAGCTGCTTTGGAAAACCTGCGGTTCCTGCAAAGTATAAACAGAGTTACCACGTGACCCACGATTCCACCCGCAGGGCTATGCCCATGAGCACTGAGAACCTATGTTCACACAAAGGCTCCTCTGTGGGTGTTCACAGCAGAAGTCTTCGTCATCCCTGGATGTGGAAACAACTCAGGTGTCCACCAGCTGTGAACGGAGAAGCAGAATGTGGTGGGTCCATACAATGGATTAGTATTCAGCTATAAAAAGACGTGAAATGATGACACCTGCTACAGCATTGATGGGCCGTGAAAACATTGTGGCTGGTGAGGAAGCCAGACACATACTGCGTGATTCCACTTATAGGGAAAGTCCAGAACCGTCACCTCTGCAGAGACGGGACGCGGATTAGGGGTTGCCAGGAGCTAGGGGTGGGGAGTGACTGCTGATGAGTCCCCATCCGGGCTTCTTATGACAATGTTCTGGAATTAAACAGTCGTGGTGGTTGGACCACGACTGTTATGAATATCCTGAAAATGACAGGGATTCAATACTTCAAAAGGGTGAATTCTGATGGCATGTGAATTATATTCAATAAAACGTAATCACACAAAAAAATGCAGTCATGCTAAATAAAATGAGTCTAAGTGACTTCTTGGAAGATCTGAGGTCCTAATGTAGATGGCGTTCGTCTAGATGAGGATGAATGAAGGTGCTCTGGATACAGGGGTGCAGTGAGTAGGTTCTCAGGAGGGCGAAGGGGCAGCACCTGTTCTGACTGCACCCTTCCACATTGCCCTGGATGAGATGAAAGAGATGGGGTATTGAATGGTCAATAAAATAAAATCTCTGTTAATAAAATTTCCGAAGTGGTAACGTTCATTGTAAAAATTATGATATTCAGATAAATAACAAAATGAAAAATAAATCACCTATCATGGCATCCTGCAGAGTTGGCAAAGAGGCAGGAGAAAGATGCTCCTTTCTTTGAGCAGGTGTGTCTGTTGGTGCAAGTTTTACGAAAAGCCAGTTGCAAATGCTTATTGCTGGAACGTGCTGTGGATGAATAGTGGATGTTGGGAGTCTGGGGTCTATCACCAGAGCCGATGATCTGTAGCGTAACGCTGCTGGCTTAAACCCACGCCGTCTTGTGTATTTCTCAGTCAAGTCAACCCATTCTACAGACGAAGAAATAGGGACTCAGAAATACCTGGAGGCTCGCACAGTGGTCACCGTGAAGTGGGTGTGTAACCTAGGGCTGTACGCGTCCAGAGTCCACTCATGCCTGACTGCCACGCAAAATACACAAATAAGTGCACGTTTTTCAGGGCTTGGTCATGTGCCAGAACAGCAACTGTTGTCTCGTGCTTTTCACGGAACAGGAGACAGAGGAGTGAAGTTGGAGGCCAGGGGTTTTTCTTGTTCACTTTTGTGTCCAGTGCTGGGCACGTGAAAGCACTGAGTGTTGAATTGTGTAATGATGGTATACTTGGCTTCAGAGGGCACATGCCAGTTAACATTCAGATTTAGAGACTAGGTGGTGAACTCACAGAATTTATGTTTATCTTAAAATTATAAAAAATCATTGGGAAACTCTAAGCAGGTGATTCAATCAAGAAAATTGAATCAACTGTTGATCTTTTTGGGGATGCACCCGTAGCCCCAACTGAATTACCTGCAGTGATGTCCAGGATGCCGCCCTAGGTGGGGAAAGATATGCACCCCTGTTAAACTGAGAGGAGATATTGAATTTTATAGCAGAGGTGTTATAGTCTACATGTTTTTCCTTGAAAAAAAATTTTTTAAACTTTTTTTGGAGGTGATTACAGACCTATTTGTTGTAAATATAGTATCTTTTTTTGCTCCTTTCTTCCTTCACTGGGATCAGCATCCTCCCTTTCTCTCTCACTGCTCCAAACCTGCAAATGCACACCCTGGTCAGTCACTCAAACTGATTCAGCTAGGCAGAGAGGCCTCCAGAACAGTCAGGTGTCTGAATTCCAGAATAACTTCAGGGAAACACAGAGAACGTTCAAATACATTACATATCACGAAGCAGCACAAATTGGTACTAATAAATGAAATAAAAAGTTAGTAGAAAATTATGGCTCAAGAGATTCCTGCATGATCAAATGAAGTGTTACCAGCCATCCACTTCTGAGCCCTGGGGGCGGGGGGCGTATGGGAAGCATCTCTACATTGGTTGGCCCTTGGTGAATGCATTCAACAAACATTCATTTTGTATCCATTACATGGAGGCATTAGGAAAGTGGACAGGGATAAAGACATGGCCCTGCAGAGTCCTCTGGATGACAATATGTAAGTGGGTGCTGGAGCCAGCAATTAGATTTGGGGACAATGGCCCAGGACACTCACTGGACATTTTGGAGGCGAGCCAGGTCTTAGGGAATTGACAAGGAGGAAGGGAGGACAATGGCAGAGTCTGTAAAGGTTTAAATGTTCTTGGTTTTGAGTCTTGGCAACGAGACTTCCTTACGTTGTCCGGACCAAGCACTGAGACATTGTCCAACAGAATGAGGCTCCGCGCACAGCGGTGCGGGCTCCGTGGACGCAGAACACAGAAAGTATGCTCGTGGGCTAAGGAACGCTGCTGCCTGAGGCGGGGATGGCTCTTCCTCGGTGTCTTATCTTTGATGGGGACCATTAGGGACTGATTGGCGAGGCTGGAGAAGGGGGAAGAGAGGAGCGTATGCAAGGAAGAGAGGAGGGGGTGCAAGTTTGCAAGCAGGGGAAATCACTTATGTGGACACAGGCCGTGGGATGTACGAAATGCTTGGTGCGGTCGGAGCGTAGGTGGGGAGGTGGCGTGTGAAGCCCACACAGCAGGGGAACCACAGGCCGACCGTTTACTCATGTTTATTCGCCTGCGATCCCAACGAGGATGCATCCTCAGTCAGCGCGCAAGCTCTCTCACCGTGTCCGCATCAGGCACGGGTGGGGGCTGGGTCCGCCAGCTGCGGGACAGCGGTGGTGTGCAGTTGCCGCCCTCCTCTCTTGGTTGCTGTGCCACCACCACCTCAAGTGGCTACGTGGCAATTTGTTTATCCATCACAGATACCTGATTGTCCTTCCAGTTTTGGGGTTTCGTGAACACTGCTACCATGAGTATGTGCATTTCTTTGGTGGGCAGATGGATTTGTCCCTCTTGGAGTGGAGGTGCTGGGTCACAGGGAAGGCATGTGTTCCGCTTCTGGAGAAAACGCGGCCCTGTTCCCCAGGATTTTGCCTCCATCTTAGCTCTGGCCAGCATTCACCCTGCAACTGAAGACAGGAGTCGCCTTTCCTCTGAGTATCTGCCACTTGAAATTACCTTAAAATGTAACATACAACGTGAACTACTAGTATTTCTCTAACACACGCTCTGATGCCTGCAGTTAATCGGTGTTCTCCCCCAAAGGAGATGAGATGTCCTTCCATTCCCCACCATTGCCACCCTCCCTCCGCCATGCTTGGTCCACTTTCCAGAATGACACGGGGCTTTAGCTTGAGATGACTGTCCTATGAGTACACAGCCAAAGACCTACGTAGACGTAACCATTTCATTGGCGATTGCATCCCATTTCCTTGTCTTGGCTTTATTTCAATTCCTGCTTGAGTACAACCTCAACTAATTCCTTTAGAGAGAGTCCCTGTGTGGTAAACTGAGTCTGCATGTATCTGAGAGCATTCTCCACTTTTCCCTTACTCCTCCAGTAGAGTTACCTGGGCCTTGAAGCCAAGTTCAGAAAATTATTCTCCCTCAGAATTTGGAAGCTAGGACTCTATTGTCTTTTTAAAGTCACCTCTTGGGCAGCCTCTGTGGCCCAGCGGTTTAGCGCCACCTTCAGCCCAGGGTATGATCCTGGAGACCCAGGATCGAGTCCCATGTCGGGCTCCCTGCACGGAGCCTGCCTCTCCTTCTGCCTTTGCCTCTGCCTCTCTCTCTGTGGCTGTCATAAATAAATAAAATATTTTTAAAAAATTAAAAAAAATAAAGATGCTTTTAATAGTCGCTGAGGGTAGGAATCATTGGGGTTAATGATTCATAAAGTCTCCCAACATTCTCCAGCTGGGAAAGTTTGGCAGCTCAGGAGCAGTTCCGGTTAATTGTCAGCTCCCAGAAGCTGCGTGGGACCTTGCCACTCCTAGATGGTAGATGGTCCAAAGCGCTCCTGCCAGAGCCCCGGGACTGTGACTCGCTGGCCTGGCTGGGGTCCCATCCCCATCCCCATCCCCAACCTTAGCGAGGCCAGGGGATGGAATTCAAAGATGCCCATCTGAGAGGTGTGGCTGATTTCACTGAGCAAGGTGACGCCCCAGAGGGCCGAAGAGGGAGGTCTCAGATCCCTTGGAGTTAGAGTCTCCAGATGTCTGTGGCCACTTTGCAACCAAGTCTGCATCATAGCATAGAGGTCCATGTTTATAAGCATGATCTTTTTTTTTTTTTGGTGGAAGGTGTTTAAATGTAATTGTATGAGTAATAGATGGATAAGTTCTCGTTATAAAAAGTTTAAACAATGAAGAAGCCTCAGAAGTAAGGCCTCCTTCCCGAGGCTCCTTGTGGAGCAACTGCTCCCTGTTCATCTGTTCTCATGTCTCCAGGGGTGGACCCAGTGAAGCAAGTCCTTCCTCTTGAATCTGGGCTGACTCTGTGACGTGCTTTAACCAGTACAATGTGGGTGAAGTGACAGCGTCTCCTGGAGACTCTGAGCTTAAATCATTTTAAAATGGCTGCATTCAGAATCATAGCTTGGGTGGGCCTGAGTATCTGGCCGTGCACGAATGGACAAACATTCGAGAAGGGAGTTCACATTGTCAGTCTGTGCAGGCAGTGAAGCAATGGATGCTTTGTAGGACAATTTCACGCACTCACACATGAATCAAGTTCTACAAATGATGCTGCTGGGTCAAAGGGAAGTATGTTTTCCATTTCCATAGATACTTCCAGAGAGTCTTCCAAAAAGTTTTCACCAAATTACCGGAACATGAGGGAGGACCCTCTCTCCTGCTTCCTCACCCAGTTTGACCACTCAGCAGGGTGAAAAATGATCTCTCTGTTTGAAGTGAACTCTCTGTTTGGGTTTATTTTAATTGCTCTGATCACTGGTCTTTGCAGAGGCGTGCTGGCCAGCTGTCTTCCTTTGTGGATTTCCTGTGTGTGTTCTTGACTACTGTTTTCTCTTGAGTTGATGGGCTTACTTAATGACCCATAGAAACTCTTAGAGTAGCCTGGTCATTAATTTTTTTCCCCTGTTAAATTGATTGCATTTTAAAAAATTGATTGCATTTTTCTTAATCTTTCACTTGCCTTTTCATATTTATATTGCTTGTCTTTTCTTACAAAAATTAACAATTTAAAAAAAAATTAACAATTTTTATTGTTGTATTTTTTATTGATGTAACAAGTTACATCATGGCCTTTGAGTTTTAGATCTTGTTACAGAAATAGTATTCTGTGGTTTCTTATAATGCTTTTGTGCGTTTGTTCCTTAGCTTTAGCTCTTTAATCCTTTCAGGATATATTTTTGGGGATGGGGTAAGGTGAGCGTGTTGTAGAGGGTGTGCCATTCCTACGCCTTACCCAGCCTTACTCAGCTGCGTGGGAAGGCCGTCTGGGTGTGGGGCCCGTCAGGTATTCACTTTATCGGCTCTGCCTCTTTTCTTCCCTGATTCCCACAGATGTGGCTGCATTTGTCTTCTCAGCCCCACTGAGATGAGGAAACCGAAGGGACTCCATGAGAGAAAACCTGTTTTTAATTTTTTTCCTTTTGCTTCTTTTCCAGCTTCTATCTTGCTGGGAACTGCACCCCCACCCCAGTCTACACATACCTTGCATCACAGATGGTGTCTGTCCTCCTTGTAAGGGACAAGGTGTCAGAGATTTCTCTAGAACATCTCACATCTAAGGAAGAGCTAGGGGAGAATGATTGGAAGCCATCACATGTGTGTTCCTGAGAATCAGGGCTAGACACCTTGGACGCCAGGGCCCCCTGGCTCCAAGGAATAACACTTGGGCCTTCGTCTTTGTTTTAACTGTTCCTGGATGTCTGTGGGGATGCGTGTACCAGACCGACCATCCTTAGTAACAATCTCCAGGACCACAAAGACGAGACTCCCTCCTCTCTTTTCCACGTCTCCTGGATGCTCTGTCTATATCTCTCTTTCTATAAGTTCACCATATTCTGTTCCCACCTCCTGCCTGCTCGAGTTTGACTTCTAACCTTCCCGCAGCCCCAGGGCCTCTTGGCTGGTCCTGCGGGAGCCCCTCTGGGTCCCCAGCCCCGATGTGTGGCATCACCCTTCTCACTGCATGATTATTCACAAGTCAGTAGCACTGGTTCTTTGTTGTTCTCTTCTTCCTCAGAAACTTACTTGTGTTCTTTAGAATCTTCCTGTATGATTCAACCTTGGAATTAATTTTTCAAGTTCTGGGAAAAAATCCTGTTGGGACTTTGGGTGGCATCACAGTAAAAATCATAGATTGATTTGGGAGAGAATTGGCATGTGTTTACTATGATATCTTGCAGTCCAGAAATCATGATACATCTTCCTGCAGATGGAGGTTTTCTTTTATTTATTCATCCTCCATTAAAGGTTTTCTTTAGTTTGATCTTGCATGTTTTTTAAGCTTAATTCATGTTGTGTTTCCAACAATCGTAAATGAGACAATCACCCCCTTGGAGCCCTGGTTTCTTTCACTGGCCTTTGCCTGGTCAAGAATCTGCTGTCTTATCAGCCTAGTCTTTGTCACTCCATTTAATGCACATTGTCTTTAACTGGTGTGAAAGCTCTGCCTTTTAATTGGTGAGTTTGATCGATTCACGATTCTTATGACTACTGAGATTTTGGACCTGTTCCTATTT
Source organism: Vulpes lagopus (assembly GCF_018345385.1). Classification (NCBI taxonomy): domain Eukaryota; kingdom Metazoa; phylum Chordata; class Mammalia; order Carnivora; family Canidae; genus Vulpes; species Vulpes lagopus. Next base: position 154,082,395 of record NC_054825.1, read on the forward strand.
TTCCTGTCTTTCATTTGTGCACTTCTGGCTTTCCGCTGGACTGCTTTTATTTGCTTCCTCCTCCTGTTCTCTCGCAGTTTGGCAGTCAGGTATCCTATTTTGTTTTTTTTTATGGATTTTACAGGTTTTTTTTTACATGTTACATAAATGTACATTGTTTTTGCTGCTGCAGTTATGAGTGCTCAGCATGCTTCCCCAGCTCTAACCTCTGTTTTATGTCTGCCCCAACCAGCTGAGTTGGGGTCTTCCGAGATTTAGCTCCCTGTCACTGTAAAAAAAAAATTTACCTTATGTGTCAGTAATTATTAAGCATCAGGCGTACCTGTGATTTTTGTTGATTCTTTCCCTATTATTTTCCTCCTAGCCCACATCCTCCTGTTTTTTGTATTCATTGTTCTTCTGAAATAATTCTTTCAGGGAGTATCTGTGGGTGGTTAACTTTCTGAGTCCTCGCTTTGTCCTCCCACTTGAATGCCAGTTTGGGTGGATATAAGATTCTTGGCTCGATAATGCTCTTCCTCAGACTTCCGATGGTGGTGTTTGTCTTCTTGTATCGAGTGTGCAAGAGAAGTTGCTCTGTAAGTAACCCGTGTCTCTTCCCCTCACAGAACGCTTGCAGGATGCTTCTTTCTGGGTCTTCTTTTTGTCCTGAAACTGAGCTGCCATGTCCACAAGTGGGTCTTTTCATATTTCTTTTGGGAGCCTTGAAAATATAGATACTCCTGTTTCTAATACTGAACACTTTATTTTCTGTGTTCTTGAATATTTCTTCTCCTCTGTTTCTTTCTTTCGTTTTCCTGGAATTCATATGAGGCAGATGCAAGAAGCTTTGGATCCAAACTCCAAGACTTTACAGTTTCTTTTGTATGTCTTCCAACCCCACTGGGAGGTTTTCTGGGTCCCATTGTCCAGTTTCCATAGTTCTTTGTACATCTCTGGGGCCTATTGATTGAATTTTCTATTTACATCCTAAATCAATAGACTTTCTCTCTGATGGTGAAAGCCAGATAGACGTGCAATGGAAAAATCAAAATGTCACCCCCAATGGTAACCAAAATTTTTAAAAAATGCCTTGGAATACACTGGAGAAGAAAAGCACAGGATATATGTCATAAAGACCACAGGGTCCTACAAAAGGCAATAAATATCTAAAATGGAGACAATGCTATGATTAGGGAAAAAAAAACTTAAGAGCAAATATAAGTTCTTCTTAAGGTAGTATGAACTTTCCATTATAATCTGGTTTTTGAGGGGTGGAAGAACTTCACAACATGATTTTAAAGTTCTTAAGGAAAAATACACACAAGAGATGTGGAATTGACATAGGGAGTGTAACAGGATTGAGGTCAGGTAAAGGTCCACACAGAAAATAGAATTTAATATACCGAGAAGTTGGCGCATCTCTGCAGGAAGATGTGGATAAATCATTATTAGATCGGTGGTACTGACATAAATAATAGTCAGTCTGGAGGCTGACTTTATTAACTCATACCATGTTCTGTACAGACAGATGAACTCCAAATACGCTAAAAAGCCAATTGAAAAACATTAAATAAAACATGTCGGGATCCCTGGGTGGCTCAGCGGTTCAGTGCCTGACTTCAGCCCAGGGCGTGATCCTGGAAACCTGGGATCGAGTCCCATGTCGGGCTCCCTGCATGGAGCCTGCTTCTCCCTCTGCCTGTGTCTCTGCCTTTCTCTCTTTCTCCCTCTGTCTCTCATGAATAAATAAATAAAATCTTTAAAAAAAAAAAAACACGTCAAGAAGTGGGATGCCTGGGAGGCTCAGTCAGTTAAGTGTCCAAATCTTGGTTTTGGCTCAGGTCATGATCTCTGGGCCATGAGATAGAGCCCAGCGCTGGGCTCTGCACCCAGTGGGAGTCTATTAGAGGATTCTTTCTCTCCATCTGCCCCTTCCCCCACTCACATGCACACGTGCCCTGTCTCTCTCTCTCTCAAGTAAATAAAATTTAAAAACATAAAGAAGTGAATGCATAGGTAAGTAATAAATAAATATTGTTAAATACAATTTAGGAGAGAGAGTATCATGACCTTGAGCAACCCAGGACCCTCCAGAGCCACACAGAACATGTGGCAGACATGTGATTACAGGAATTACTACTATATTCCTACAGTAACAACTGTGTCAGGTAAAATGTAGAAACCATCAAAAGAAACATGATTGAACAGGAGATTATCATCCCATTAATCTACAATAAGAAGATAAGGAATATAATAAGAAATTAGGCCAAAGATAACAGCAGTTAGCTAAAAGAAAAAAGAGTGAAAATGGCCAACACCCATGCGAGATAAATCACATATCCTTATAGATATCAGGGAAATGCAAATTAAAAAGAAAATGAAGTACTTTTGCCCATGACAGTCAAAGATTCAGAGATCAATGCTATACAGTGTTAAAGGATAGACATAAGCTTGCTTACACGTTGATAGTAAGAGGGCAAATTGCTGCAGACCTTGGGGGCATGATCAAGTCTGTGACATCACACTCACCTTGCACTTACATGTGGCAGTGGTGGTAATTGTACAACTCCTTGGAGTTCATTGTGGTCTTCATGTAACTCTGGGGCAGCAGTGGTGGCTGTAATCCCATAACTCTGAGAGCGGTGGGGGTAATGACACAGCTGCTGCTCGTGGTGGTACCTACAGAACTCTGAGAAGTTATTTACACACAACTGCAGAGGTGGTGGGGGTAGTTATGTAAGTGTGCTGGTCACGGTGCTCACAGAATTCCGTAGTGTTGGTTGTGGTGCGTATGTAGCTGTGTGTGATGTTGGTGGTGTTCATATACTTCTATAACATTGTGGTTTCCACACAACTGTGGTGGTGGTGGAGATATGCCCATTTGCCGTGGTGTTGACATAATCATGTAGTGCAGCGGCAGTATTCCACATAACCCCACAACCCTGGCGACGGTGGTGTTCACATAATTCTCCTACTGTGGTGGTGCTATCCACATCACTGTGAAGTTTGTTATGGTAGTTGTATAAGCCTGCTGTGGTGGTCATGATATTCCATACCTGCAATGGTGTGGTGATGATGAAATTCAAATGTCACTGGGGTGTTGGTCACGGTAGTCACACAACTCTGTGGTCGTGTTGGTGGTAGTGTTCCCATAATGCATCGTTGGCTGTCTATTCATATACTCCATGGTCATGGTATCCACAGAGCCCTGTGATGGTGCTGGTGCTTGTGTGCACATAATCTATAGCTGTGGTAGTTGTACTTCAGTGACATTATTGCTGGTGTTGTTCCCGTGACTCTTTGAGGTTGGTCATGGTATTTACATACCACCATGATGATGGTGGAGGTGGTAGTCAAATAACTATGTGACAGTGGTCTTGTATTCACATGACCCTGCAATGTTGGTGGAGGTTGTGTTCACATGGTCTGTGAAGCTCAACCTGGTGTTCCTACCACCCTGCAATATTTGTTTGTCACTGCAGTGGAATAACAGAGGGAAATTGATGGTGCTAGTCATGTATCTTGTGACAGTGGTGATGGTATAATTCGGACAACTCTGTGATCTGGTCATGGTGTCTACACAACTCTATGATGATGGTGGTGTTGGAATTAATGCATCATTGCAAGGTGGTGGGATTCATGTAAATCTGTGACTTTGGTCAGGAGAGTCACGTAACTCTCCTGGTTCATGGTCATGATATTCACAAGGCTCTGTGGCAGTGGTGGTGACAGTATTTGCATAGCTCTGTGGTGATGGTTGTGGTGTTCGTGTGTCTCTGTGATGGCCATGGTGGTGGTATTCTCCTAGATCTGCCATGGTGGTTGTGGTATTCAGATAACTCCGCACAGCAGTAGTGAATAGTCTTCCCATAACCCAGAAATGGTGGTCATGGTATTCGTACAAATTTTCAGGGCTGGTGTGGCCTCCACATAACCTTGTGTTGGTGGTCATGGTACCCACATAACTGTGAGCCTATTGGTTGTAGTCACATAATTCTGATGTCAGTGACAGTATACACAGACTTCTTCAATTACTTTGATCATCTTACCATAAATCTGAGATGTTATTGCTGGTGTGTTCAAATAAGTGCAGTGATGCTTGTGGGTATATTTATGGTGTTGGTGGTAGTCACATAATTCTACAATGGTCATGGTACCTATATTATATAACTGCAGTGGTGGTGTGGGGATACATATATTTATGTACAGCCATGCGTGTTATCCATAAAACTCTGTGATGACCGTCATGGCATTTATGTAACTCTGCAATGTTGGTGGATTTGGTATTCACATAGTTCTGCAACTTTAGTCATGATAGCACTCAACTGTGAGACTGGATGCGGCATCCAGATAATTCTGCGATAGTTGTCATCATGGTGCTTAAATATCGCTGCAGTGTTGCAGATGGTGTTCACATAACGGTGACAATGTTCATGGTATTCCCATTTCTCTGTGATGGTGATGGTTGTATTCACATAATATAACTTTGGTTGTGGTATTCAATAGCTCTCTGATGGCGGGGGGCATTAATATTCAGGTGTCTGTAGCGGTTCTCGTCATAGTCACATGTCTGTGATGGTGGTCATGGGGTACTCCCATAAGTCTGCAGTTGCGGATGTGAAATTGCATCAATGCAGTGGCAGGGGTGATGTATTCACATACCTTTGAAAGGTAGTGGTGTTGGTGTTGACACCATTCTGCCACTTGGGTCATACTAATTATTCCACTCTGTAACATTGCTGGGGGTGGTACTCACATAGCTCAGGACATTGTTGTGTTGTCCCCATGCTGTGACAGTAATGGATGTGGCAATACCATAAGTCTGCTAAGTGGGTTGTGGTCCTCACATATCTGAGTGACAGTGGTTGTTGTATTCATATACCCCTGCCATGGTGGTGATGGCATCCACACAACTGTAATAGCAGTGGTGGTGCTCCCACACTCTGCACTGTTGTTCTTACTTCTCATATAACTTGTGGCATCATTGTGGTACTCACAGAGCTCTGGGATGGTGGATGTGGTATTCGTGTAACTCTGTAACTTTGGTGGTGCTAGGAGTCCTGCGGTGCTCATCCTGATATACACATAAGTCTATGACGTTGGTCATTGTAATCATGAGACTCTGCAGTGTTGGGGGTCATCTGATTTGTGTACCTCTGTGATGTTGTTCATCGTAACTCTATGACTGGGGTGGTGGTGGTATTCCAAGAACTGTGAGATGTGGCGGTGGTGTTGGTATCACATAACTGCACATTAGTTGGAGCAATAGTCACATTTTATGGGTATAGAGGCTTAGGTTCAGAGAATTTTAAAGTTTTGCTTAAAGTTACATAACAAGATATGACAGAGTCAGGCTCCAATTCAGGTTTTGTGAATAATTCAAATGCAGTCTTTTCTGTACTACAGCATGAGGTCTCTTCCTGCAAAGTCTAAATTTAAAGGCATTTGTATAAAACATCTGTCCTTCAAACTCCTAAGGGCTTTGGAACACAAATATTGTATCTCTACTATTTTAGTTGTTTATCTACAGCTTTCGTTATGTCCATATATTTACATACGCACACACACTTACATGTGTGAAACTGATTAAAAATTTAGCTACAAATTTAGATGTGTAAATTGAAACTTCTGAAAGTTTGTGTTACATAATGCAGAAGAGGGCTTTCTGGTAAACCAAAATAAAGCAACTATGAGGGTAATGTATATAGAGTTTGTTGACAGAATCCAAAATATATTTATTAAGTAATGAAGTTTAATATTGTTCAAAATGTTGGTATTATAGTGTTTTAATTCTTTCTTTAGAAATTATAAACTTCTAGACCCTTGTAAAGGACTAGAAATATGATGTTGGGGTCTGTGTGGTGGTTACACACAGGTATGTGTTTAAGTAATACTTGAATTATGCCCTTAAGATTTCTGCCTTTTGTGGGATATGTTATACCTCAACAAAAGTCTTTGAAAATGTACTATTAAATAAAATGCAAATACTCATGGATCTCAGTCAAGTCTAGTGCCAGCATAGACACTGGGGAATACTTTCTCACAGGTGTGAGTTATTGCTTTATAGAAAGAAAATGAAGCTTCATGATGTATGTGAAGTTAAAATGTGATTTGAGAAACATGTGTGGCTTCCAGGTTCATCCTTGATGCAGTTAGGAATTGTCTCTTCATTTCGGTCCCCCGGGCTCATGATTTGCGTTTTTTTCCCCTTGCAGTACTTGGGGTGCATTGAAGTTCTCCGCTCAATGAGGTCTCTTGACTTCAGTACAAGAACACAGATTACCAGGTAAGCCCTCCTGAACATGGACTCCTGTGACTTTACTTTGGAAAGAAATGATTTCAGGGTTAGTAGCCTGGAAATTTCCAGTGTATTCAGAATTTCCACCTGTTCATCCACGTCTGTGACGTGCGTCTCTGACACAAGAACCTTGGAGATGCTCCTTGCTTCCGAGCTCTCTTTATAATGAAGCTACAGACACGTGCAGTGCTTATGATTGTTTCTTTATATGTGAAGCTCTAATACCAGATTGATATTTTCAAATGCACTAAACTGTGTTATTTCTTTTTAAAGAGAAAATGAAGGTGTCAGGAGAGAATTTGCAACTGTATACACAGAGAATAAAATACATGATTGCAATCATAAGTGATTGCAGGCAGAAATATTCGTGGTGGTAGTAATCTAGGAAGCAATAAATTCTTTAAGAGGTCAGTGATTTTGAGCAGGTGTGAATTTATCCTCCATCATCAGCTAGATTCCAAACTCCTTGAGGGCCAGTTCTGTAGTTAAGCATTGTTTTTAAATAAAATTATAGCCTTTTAGAGCTTATAACTTTAGAAAAATGCCATTTTCAGGTCACTTGGAAGAAGAGGACTGGAAAGCCAGGAGGGGGGGGTCATGAAATAGCTCAATTCTGTGAGCCATGAGCATAGCCTGCTTTGGCATTTGTAGACTTATTTGGTCTAAATGGTGACCTCAGAAAATGCCTCATGCTTATGGCATTCAAATCAGTCTACGTATGTCTTTGGGTTAGCAAGCCAAAGTCTAATGATCGAACTTTAGAGAGCAATTATTTGTAGTAATTAGCTGCTAAGTGTACACACTTTAATTGTGGTAAACACTGCACTGATATGTCTTCCTCACTGAAGAAATCTGTGTTCAAAAGAAACGATCTTTCTCTTCCCTCTGAAGCCACTCCAGGCACACATGGTGGGAACGCATCAGCTTTATAATCTGCACTAAGGGGAGAATCCGTCTAAATCAGTTTGAGCAAAATGGTTAACAGAAGTTTCCAAGGCAAGGGAATGGTATTCTGAACCAAGAGCATTCCAAAGAAAAGTGGGAAGGTTTATGTAGCCGGATGGTCCTACGCATCAAGTGGCAGGTGCAGGGTGGCGGAGCGCTGTGCCCCGTGTCTGGGGATACAGGCATCATGTGACTGTGCTCCTTCTCCTGTGTAGTGGTGGTTTCATTAGAGAGAATTGTCCGTCGTTTCTGCTCAGTTCCCTTAGTAGATCTGATACTTCCAAGATGGTTTCACTTCAATTCTCCTGATGTATTTATTGAACATTTAAGGACAGATGTGTACATGCTACGTGCTGGCCCTTGTGGGCTGTCCTGCTTGGCCGGGTCCCGGTTGTGGGGACATAGATACATACACAAATGACAGAAGAGTACATGGGGGGCACACGCCTGGGGAGCACTGGTGGGAGGGGCCTGCCAACAATCCCGATGCTCCCTTGATCAGGCTCCTGGCACTCTTGGGGGCAGATGTGGTGATAGCATCATAGAAGGAAGCTGTGGGTCAGACGCTGGTGGATTTGCAGGTCCCTGTGTCCATTGCGTCATGGACTCAAGCGCCGTTCTTGGACTCGCGAATTTTGGTGTTGAGTTCCGGCTATATTAGGCTTTTTGAAAATTCTGTGTGCTTGTCTCTGCCATATGCTTTCTTTCTCTTGCCTTGTTTTTATATCACATGGCACAGTCCTTATTTTCCATTATAGCTGGAGACCACTCATAGGAAACAATTGGACAAATTGATGTCAGAAAGAAGCCTTTGCTCCCAGAGGAAGAGAGCCCAGTAAGGTCCTGTGGGTGGGGCGCCCGCTGGAGCTGCTGAAGCCCTTGTGGTCTCTGAGTGCTGACCAGGCCTGGGCAGTACTTTCCCACTATGGCTTATTCTTTGTACTGAAGGTCGCCGGGAAATGTGATGTTGTGATTGGGTTATATTAAACAGGCTCTGGAAAGACGTGTTTCCAAAGGCTCCCCAACCATACCTTTCATAAAAATATACATATTTCCATAAGCAAATGACCAGCCCCTACTCATCCGTTAGGCTGTTTCAAGTTTTGGATGTAAGTATCTTTAGGAGGCTCTGCAGCCCAACCATGTGTCTTCTTACTGGGGTCAATTTAGTGTCATCCTGTTCTGGGTTTGAGCTTGGGCTGATTGTCATGCCTTCCGTAGAACCACCTATGGGTTACCGATCTCTTCCTAGTGGATAAATTCTACAACTACCCGGAAGCTGCCGGTGACTATATACTCAGTTGTGGTGATGGCAGTTAACCACCTGTACCCCTAACACTTCGGGCAGAGCAGCTTGGGGGCCGCGCCCCCCACCCCAGCACAGGGCGGGCATCTTCCACTCTCACAGGCCCCCATGATCAGAGCTCCCATTCCCGGGGCCTCGGGCGTGCTTGCTATTCTGTCCTAACAGAGACAGGGACATCCCTGGATATGGGGTCCTGCTCTGTCTTTTCCCACCTGTGAAAGCTTGGCCTCAGCTTGCACACTTATTAACAGGATGCAAAAATAATGCTCACCTCAGTGGTTGTTGTGGGAAATCTGATGCTCACAGGGCAGCACCTGCAAAGCGTGCATCACAGCCCTTGAGGGGCATCAGGGAGGGTCTCTAGTTGGCATTGCTTGGGGAGATGGGTAGGAGGTTGGAGGGAGCATCCCAAACAGGGAGGACCCAGCTCTCCAGCCGGGCATCCATCAGAGACCTCTGCTTTCATCTGCACTAGGCTGCTGAGTTTCCAGATGAGGTTACAGTGGCCCACAGTGCTGTTCCCACTGCTCCCAAGAGTGGCCTGCCTGGCCTGAGCCTGGGTGTCAGACGACTGCCCAAGTGGATCACACCGTGCGCCTCTCTCCAGACAGCTCTCCTCTGTTACAAGGGGTGGGGCTGGGGGGCTGATCCATGTTATGGAGGGACGAGCCACATCAGGGAGGAGGCCATGGGAGAGAATGTGCTCTCTGCCCATCAGGCCTGCCCTGCGCACTGATGGGCAGCTCTGTGTGTGCCTTTGTTTCCTGGACTAGCACTGTCTTTCCTTCTTCCCTCTGATGACCTCATCTGCTCATTTTTGTGTTATTTATTGTGTTAAATATAATCTATTATTGGAAGCCATCTTAAGCCATTTTTAGGACATAAAAGGCTATAAATATATACACAGTTAAGCCCAGAGTCCTCAGTGAGGTGGCCCTTCTCCAGCCACAAGTGCAAACATCTGACATGTGTTGTTGGCTCTCAGTGGCTCCAGCTGACCTCCTGCACTGCCTGGACGCACCAGATGATGGTCACGAACACATGCAGACTCAGCTGTGCATCCGAGCTGTGGTGGATGCTCAACACATTGTCCAGGTCCTAAAATAAACTCATTCTTCCAAATTGTAGAGACTCAATGACAGAATCTAGTTTTGTTTTTGTTTCTTTTATTTTAGAAGCTGTTGTAGCTTCAGTAGGCCCCAAAACCCTGGTTAGGCCCAGATCTTTTCCGGCACTGCCGCATGGACGTGAGCCGCTCCTTAGCTTTCTGCCCAAGGCACAGCCATGGGGGCTCGGGAGATGTTCCTAGGGGATGCAGTCTGTCAAGGTTGGGGGTAGGGTTAGAGTTAGGGTCCCTTGCTGCCTGGCCGCATCCCCCTCACATCCTAAGCTCCGGCAGAGGGTGGTTGGCCTGCAGCAGGAATGTTGCAACATTGCCATCTTTTCTGCTCTATGTCTCAGACCTGGACTGTGGTCAGAAGGTATGACCATGTGGATTTGGTCTGAACATGCTGGTAAGTCAGTTGGTGGTTTGAGTTATGACAGAGTGGCGAGCATGCCCGTGCCCCGGGAATGGGCACTCTGATCATGGGGGCTCATGAGAGTGGAGGATGCCTACCCTATGCTGGGGTGGAGGATGCCCATCGACAGCCCAGAAGGGAAGCCAGATGCCCACAGTGTGGCCTCGAGACTCTGTCCACCCCCTTTCTCTGAGTTGACCCAGGAGGCCAGGCAATGCTGGCTTCTCCAGGCCCTTCTGTCTCTGGCATTCTCTGCATGCCCTCAGACGACAAGTCCAAGGTAAAAACTCCCCCGTGTGGCCCGTCATCTGTGTGCATTTCCTCTGGTGTACATGAGGGCCTTCCTGAGACTATTGCACCCTGGTCAGACTCCTGCAAGCAAGGGGCCTCTCCACTCATGCCTCTCATCCCTGAGTGCATCCCATCACTCTTCCCATAGGGCTGTGTGGCTTGGCCATGTCTTCAGAAGCTTGTTCAGGTTGGAGCAAGCATACTGTACACTGTGGAACAAGGCTGCCCCTGCTAACAAGATGTCAAGCCCTGAGCAGATGCCAGGGCTGGAGATGGAATCAGAGAAAGGTACTGGGCGTCTGGCCACTGGGGGAGCTGCCTGTGGCCCAGGAAATGAGGTGAGGCTCTTATGGCACCTCCCCACCCGGTAGGATGCCTGAGGCCCCAGGGCTGTGGGGTCTGGGCATCTGCGTGGGCCTGAGGACAGTGGTGTAATTCAGAAGGTCTCATGTTTGAAAACCCACCAGATCCATGGTGTGAAGAGGTGTGATTTTGCACGTGGCTTTCCTCGGGTGCCCCGGGGCTGTGGGATCCTCCCAGTCAGAGTGCTGGATTCTCCCGGGCTCCTGTCTCCCTGCAGGAGACACGGCCCAAGTGTTGCCTCGAGTTCAGCGTGCCAGAGAGGAGCAGATCTGCAGGGATCTTCCCCGGGGCAGGTTGACTGTCAGAAATAGAAAGGCGACGGCGGGTGTGAACAGTCTGCCCACCCGTCCCCGCGCACTCAGGGAACGCGGAGCGGCTCCCGGCTGACTCGCCTCACTACTTCATTCTAAATTCCCTTGTTCCCCACACGCGTCACAGCCGCGCCTTGGGCAGCCCTGTCCCCGAGGGGCAAGGCCCGGCAAGGAGGGAGGCACACCGGGCCCTGGAGTAAAGCTGAGTTCTGCGTCACCCCGCCCGCCCTGGGATAACCATGTGCCCGTGTCTCCACCATCGGCATCTGTGTGCGAGAACATACTGGGCGCAGGTGCCTAGTGGGCCACACCCTGGGAGAGGCCCAGGGTCACGGGTGGATGGATATTTAGGGCAAACAGGCACGAGTACCACAGAAACTCGGGGGAGTGTCCCCAGGGCCTGAGCAAGTCCGGGGAGGCTTCCTGGAGAAGGGAGCATTTAAGCCTGTAGATTCTTCCCCTAACTACATGGCAGATCCAAGGGAAGCATAGGATTGAGGCCGCTGCCTTCACAGGGCTGGGCTCTGCAGCCAGACCGTGGAGTGTCTGGGATGTGGGCGGTGAGCCCTGAAAACCCTTCAGCCAGCCCCACGGGAGGTTCTGTCCGTGTGCCTCTGCAGTGATTCCAGCGTGTGATGCACACGTGGAGAGGGAGCACGTGGCCATCTGCACCCATCTGAGGTCCTGCCTGGAGCTGCCCGAGGATGCCAGGAGGGCCCTGGGCCAAAGGGATGTGGGGTTAGCTTTCCTACAGGCCTCATTCGTGTGTTCAGTCTCTGCGTCCCTAACACTAAGTGATTCACTCACTTGATGAGTGTTAAATGAGACACTATTTCTGGGAACATCTGGTATAGGCCATGCACAGTCAAGCTGCCGAAGACTGTTCCCTTGACCAGCCCTGTTCACGCGCATGCCTTCTTCTGTGTCTTGAGTGGACCCTGAGACTCACTGTGAGGCATCATTAGGGGGGTGTCATAGGGAGACCGGGTAGGAGCTGGGAGGGGGTCCCTGCCAGAGCCCATCGCTGGCTGGCTTCATTCTCCCACGGAGGGAGGGGGACGCTACTGGCACATATGCCCACTGACTACCTCGTGCTAAGTTACTTTAAATGGACTGTTGTCCTGGGCTGAGGACAGAGGTCCATGGCTTGGGGGCACCCAGGCTGGGCTGATGATGCCACAGGAGCCCCGATCACAGCAGTCTGTGTGAGACTTGGGCCTTGGAGGCAGCAGGATGGGGTCCCAGGCACCACCCTGTGCCCCATAGTGGGCTCCTGACCCTTCCTCGCAGAATCCCACATACATGGGATGAGGCTCCTGACCCAGTGGGCGCATCAGGGGTCCCCTGGGCACCAGCTGAGCACCACTTCCCATGTACTTGCTATCTCTCTGGGCCCAGGGTCCTCACCTGTGGGAGGGGTTGGGACCGTTTGGCACACAGGCCATGTCCAACACCCCCCAATAGGTCCGGGCCATGCGTTTAGTTTTGCTGTTCACGCTCTCCAATTTCCTGTGTGATATTAACACTGATAATATAATCATTGTAATTATAATTGATATAATGATTCATCTGTAATATGATTTGCTGGTTGATATTACTAATCCTCAATACCGGCTCAATCCAGGGTATTTTTTTCTAGCTGAGAAGAAAGATCGTAAGTTACCGAAAAGGGTAAAATATTTAGTAATGTGGCTTCATTTTCACGCGAGGCAATATTGTCTAGTATTTCACTCTGTGTCCCTCCTTTGCTGGTTGCTAATAATAAGTGATGATAATACTGATCATGGCTGAATACTGAATACTTTCTGCATCCCGGGCCTTGTACTGAGCGTGTCATTCATTCGTTCAACAAATGTGTGGATCACATGCCACGTCCGGGTGCTGTTGGGATATTGAGAATCAGGCACGGGAGGAGAGCTCGCTTCCTCTTGTGGGGCGGCGGGGAGGTGGGTTGGAGAATAAACACACGCACGAGAGCACAACTTGAGGCAAACCATACGATTTTGCCGTTTTTGTCGATAAAGAAGGTGACCGCGGTCAGACGTCTGCGGGTGATCTCAGAGAGTGGCGTCTGCTTGCAGGGCTTTTCCCAGGAGCCCCGGGGTGGGCTGTGTGCCTCCCACACACGAGGAGGAGGGATGGGAAAGGTTGCGTGGCTGGCACCAGACATCGTGCCCTCAGCAGGTCTGTGGCCCCATCGAGGGACGAGGGACAGGGATGGTGTGTCTACAGGAAGCACGCACAGGGCAAGCCCCTGAGGTGCCGCCAGTTGTGATCGCCCTTCCTTGCTGCCATGGGACGATGGCCCGAGCAGGCCCAGGGGTCTGGAGCCGGAGCGCAGGGTCCTCGTGAGGCCCTCACAGTCCTGCGAGCACAGGGGTCAGTTTGGGACTGACCCTTCTAACCCGTGGACTGTTCTTCCTCAGCTCATCCTGGGGCTGCTCATCCTGTGCTTCAGCTGCCCCATTAAATGTCTCCAAATAATAGGAGGAAATGTGGTAAAAGTGTTCTTAACAAAAAATTCTATGTGTATGGTTTAGAGAAAGCGAGACCCTCACCTCCTCAGCTAGCTCGAGGGGAGTGGGGCGCCATGACGTGGGAAAGGTGGGATGGGGTGCAGGGACGGAGGAGGTGAGGACGGGCGGATGGGTGGGTGGGCTGGGGCGAGCCGGGTGGGGTGGACGAGAGCCACGCCATCCCTGTGTCCTAGAGGTCCCAGGCCAGGTATCTTCCTCCCCTGAGCACCTGAGCAAGCCAGTCTGGTTCTTGTTTTCACCCCGCCCTGGACAGTCCAGACATACGTCTACTTCCATGTGTCCCCTTTCCTCTCATGGGCTGGTTAACAGCGGGTCAGGACGGGCCTTGCCATTATAGGTCTGGTCAGCGGGCCGCAGAGCACGGGGACACGTCATGCAGCTGTCTCTGCCACTGAGGGCTGTCACCGCCCGCGGGTGTGAGAACGTCCAGCCAGGGTCCCGGCTCCTGGCCGGCAGTGTCGGGGTCAGCTGGGCTGCCATAGGGCCGCACTCGCAGGATGTGTGGCCAGGAAGGGCAGGTGGCCAGGGTGAGCTCAGGTGTCCCTGCAATGCAGAGAAAGGGTTAGACACCACCACGGTGTCTATGAGTTTTAGCAAAGCAGATTGAGGACTTTGCAGAGCCTCCCTGTTCAAGCCTCGGGATTTGTCTGTTAGTTTACTTCTTTGGCTGCCTATTAGCTGGCTCCTGAAGGAACTTTCTCCTGGTGGATGTGTCGCACTTCACATGCTGAGGACTCGGGAACTTTAATTGCCAGGATACCCTCCTGTGGGATTCTCCTGTGGTGGGTCGGGGTAAGACTCGGGGGCACGTGACCTTACTAAGATCTCTGGATGAAGGCAGCAGGCATAGAGGACTTTTGTGTTTTCTCTACCATGTTGCACCAAAAGGAGAGGACCCCCCCACCCAACCTGGGCTTCCCTGGAGTCTGGATTCCTTTCAGAACCCGGCAGGCTGGGCAGAGGGGCTGCGGAGATGGTCTCCCCCGGGGGCGAGGGCTCCAGAGATGAGATGCACACGCACGGATCATGTTATTTTCTAGAGCATTGGTTCTCAAACTCGGGCATACATTGAAATCACGTGGATAGCTTGTTATAGCAGATGGCCGGGCCCCGCCCTCAGAGTTTCCGATTCAGTGGGTCTGGAATGGGGGCCGAGAATTTGCATTCGCAACAAGTCGTCAGGGGATGCTGCTGCTCCCGGCCCAGGTACCACCCTTGAAGAAGCAATACTTCAGAGTTCTATCTTTAACTTCTGAACCATTTGCAACTCCCATCTATGAAACCACAGCTTTGAAAATGAGTCCATTTACTTTTTTTCAAGTGATCCCACTCATCCAGAAATTTTAAAAATGGAGAGCATAGTTGACTTGGTGGCTTAGCATGGTTTAAATAGAATCCATGAGATGAGTATATGGCATTCACTCCATACTCTCCTTAAGGACCATCTGGCATGGTGTATATTTATAATCCTCATGCCAGAAGCACATTTGTGTCAGGATGTACCTCGCTGATTGCTCCTTTTCTGTCTCTTTCTCTGAGTTCACTTGCCCCCCAAATATATCCTTCCATGAAGATCTCCTTGCCCTTTCAGAGAACAGTCTACTGTTACAGGTTCTGGAGTCAGAGGATCTGGGCTTCTCTGTGTGCTGGACCATTTTCCAGCTGCGTGACCATGCATGTCTGCTTCTCCATCTTTAAAATGGGGTCATTCTGGTATCTCCTTCATAGGGTTGAGAAGTTGTTGAGTTAATATCTGAAAAGTAGTTAACATACTGTCTAGTACGCAGAAGAGCTCAAGACGTGCTCGCGGATATTGATATTTTCATGTTCATGGTATTCTGTCCAGGTTGACCATCTCATTGCTTTAAGTAATACTTCCAGGTGCATAAGCCACGAATCTGTGTCTGCACCCCTGAATATTCTGAGTCCTGGACTGATAGTGGCCAAATAGACCTGTGTCTTCCTGGACACAGCTACTCAGTCAGTTGCCAGGTCCTGAGCGTCGTATCTTTGCCTCCTATTCTCATATCCCAGCACCTCACCTCCAGGACACTGTTGGGCCCAGCTCATGTCTGCCAGAGTGCTGGGAGTTGTAACTATAGCCCACACCTTCTCCCAGAGGAGAAACAAGGACTGTCCTACCTTATCTTTCTCCCTTGTTCAAACACTCATGCTTGTGGGTTCTCCTTGGGCAGCCTCCCTAGTACTTTGCTTCCTTCTGCTCTCTTCTCCAATTCCCTGGGCACCTGCGCATGGGTCAGTGCCTGAGATATACTACTCCCCATTAACTTTCATTGTTTATCCATTACTTGCAGGACACAATGATAAATTCTTTATTTAGCAGCCAGTGTTCTGTTTGACCTGCCCCAGCTACCTTTCCAAATATCTTTCTCATGATGCCCCAATTTGCACAACCTCACTGACCTGTATACCTCCTCATTCTCCTGGTCCATGCCGCATGCCTCAAGGCCAAACATTCAGCAACAGAATTATCCACTTTTGCCCTGAGCTATAAGACCACATTGTTTGAATTGCTCTTACCTCATTGGGCATTGTATTAGACTTCTTTTTTTTTTTTTTTTTTGTATTAGACTTCTGAAGACACAGACCATATTTCATCTACTCTAAAATACCATTTCCTATAAAAAAAAAAACCCTCATTATTTTATAACCACTAAAGGAAATGCACAATCTATTGAAATATGACACATGGGCAGCCTGGGTAGCTCAGCGGTTTAGCGCCGCCTTCAGCCCAGGGCACGATCCTGGAGACCCGGGATCAAGTTCCGTGTTGGCTCCCTGCATGGAGCCTGCTTCTCCCTCTGCCTGTGTCTCTGCCCCTCTCTCTCTCTTTCTCTCTCTGTGTGTGTCTCTCATGAATAAATAAACAAAATCTTAAAAAAAAGAGAAATATGACACAAGGCTTTCATATCACTTAGAATATATATATACATATATGTGTGTAAATATATATATATATATATATGTAACTATTTTGGATTTTTTTTTTTTTTATTTTGGATTTTTGAAGGCACAGAGTTATATCATTAGAACTCTTGTAATCTGTTAAAAGAAAAACATAAGCAATATGAAAAAGGTCTCCCTAAAACTCTTTTCTATCACATTCTGAATATAGTAAAGAATGTGAATTGGAAAAGAGTCAAGAAATATTTCTTGACTCAGAATCATTGCTTTGTTTTCTCTAAATTTTATTGCTCCACTTCAAGAGCTTTGGAAATCAATGAAATTGGAATCAGAAAAAGAATAGAGAAAATTTTCAAAACCAAAAGATGGTTTAAAAAAAAAACACTAACATTGATAAACTATTAGCTCAGTCATGGAAAGGGAGAAAATTTATATCACCAACAACAGGAATGAAAGAGTAGACATTACCACAGATACTACAGATACTGAAGGATACTAAGTAAATATTATGAACAACATTATGCCAATAAATTGAATAACTTAGATGAAATGGACAAATTCTTTGAAAGTTAGAACTACCAGAGTGGCTTAAGGAAAAAAGTCATCTGAATAGGCCTGTATCTATTAAAGAAATTAAATTCATCATAAAAACAAACAAGCAAAGCTTCCCATGGAGAAAGCTCCAGAGTCACATGGTTACACTGGTATAATCCACCGGACATTTAGAAAGAAATAACACTTGTTCTTCACAGTCTCTTCCTGAAAATAGGAGAGAAACTTCCCTATGAGGCCAGCGTTATCCTGATACCAAAACCAGATAGAGGCATTAAAAGAAAAAACAAAACAAAACAAAACCTTGTGAATGTAGACACAGAACCCTAACAATATGGTAGTAAGTTGGATCCAGTAACTTATCAAAATAATAATACCTCACATACTGGAGGGGGGTTATCCAAGGATTGTAAGATTGGCTCAACATTAATAGTTTAATGAATATCGTTCTCCATATCAGCAGACCGAAAAAGAAAAACACATAAAAATCTTAATATATGAAGAAAAGGTTTGAGAAAATTCAACATACGTTTATGATAAAAACTGTCAACAGACCAGGAATAGAAGGACGGTCCCTTAATCTGATAACAGGACATCCACAAAAACCCGACAGCCAGCATCATGGTTAGCAGCTCTATTTAACTAGAGATCTTAGTGTGATAAGACAAGAAAAATGTAAAGCCATACAAATTGGACAGAAAAAAATGGTCTCTATTTGTATAGGACATGGCCATCTATACAGGAAATTCTGAAGAATCTACATAAAAGCTTGTAGAACTAAGCAGTGAGTTTAGCAAGATTGCAGAAATCAACTGCAAAATGAAATTTTATTTATTTATTTTTTAAAAGATTTTATTCATTTATTCATGAGACACACACACACACACACACACACACACACACACACAGAGGCAGGGACACAGGCAGAGGGAGCAGCAGGCTCCATGCAGGGAACCTGACGTGAGACTCCATCCCGGACTCCAGGATCACGTCCTGGGCTGAAGGCAGGCACCAAACCACTGAGCCACCCAGGGATCCCCGCAAAATGAAATTTTAAAAGGACCATATACAATAAAATAATAACATGAATTAGCGTTAATTTTAACAAAACGTGAGATTTGCATGTAACAAACCACTAAACATTGATGAGAGAAAGATCTAAATCACTAGAGATGTATATACTGTGTTCACTGGTTACAAAACTCAGCATTGTTAAAGGGTAAAATAATTTTTTAAAAAAGGATTTTATTTATTTATTCATGAGAGACACAGGGAGAGAGGCAGAGATACAGGCAGAGGGAGAACCAGGCTCCCTGCAGGGACCCCGATGCAAGACTTGATCCCAGGACCCTGGGATCACCACCTAAGCTGAAGGCAGATGCTCAACCACTGAGCCACTCAGGCACCTCAAAATGTAAAATCTTTAAAAATTGATCCATACATTTAATACCATTCTAATTCAAGTCCTACTAAGTTTTTTGTAGAAATCACTAAGCTCACTCTTCAATGTGTATAGGACAGTCAAGGACCTAGCAGAGCCAAACACAATTTTGAAAAAGCAATAGTATGTTGAATAAAAGTGGCGAGAGTGGACATCCTCCTCTTGTTCATGACGTTAGAGAGAAAGCTTTCAGGTTTTCACTATTGAGTGTAATAATGGGCTTGTCCCGTAGGTCCTTAATCATGCTAAGGTACGTTCCCTGTATACCCAGTTGGTTGAGCGTTTCTTACCGGGAATGTGTGTTGAATTCTATCAAATGATTCTTCTGAATTTATTGAGATGATTATATGGTTTTTATCCTTCATTTTGTAAATCGTGGTGTATCACGTTGCTTGATTTGTCACCCGGCCTTGCATCCCTGGAATAAATCCCATTTGATCATGGGATCCTTTTAATCCTTTGGTCATGATCCTTTAATGTGCTGCTGAGTTTGGTTTGCTGAGGTTTCATTGAGGATTTCTGCATCTGTGTTTACCAGGGACATTGGCCTGTAATTTTCTGGTGGCGTCCCTGTCTGGTTTTGGTATCAAGGTAACGCTCAAGCTGGAATCTTGCATTGCATTTAGCTGTCACGGCTCTGGGCTCCCTTCCACCGGTACAGATGCTCAGCCTTTCTTTGTCTTTCTTGACATTTATAAAAAGTACATGCTAGGTATTTTGTAGAGTTTCCCTCAATGTTAATTTGCCTGTTGTCTTTAAGTCATTATGTATTTCTGGCAGCATAGAAATTGTGTCCTTCTCAGCGCTTATTATCACCTTGTCTTAGTAGCGATGATGTCACTTTTGGTGATGTAGCTAAAGTATATTTTTCATATGCATTCTAAATATAAAAATGTTCGGACTGTATAGAAAAGGTTATATTCACAGATCATCTCTTAGGATCATAAGGGTTTTCTCATCATCAACATCCATTCATATTGATTGGTCATTATTGAGAAAAAACAAAGTTTCTAAAGCATCTGAACGCAGTGGGGAGGGAGGATTGAACTGTGTTGCCTTCTAGACATAGGATTCAGGTGCCTGGGTGTTTCAGTAAGTGAAGTGTCTCCCTTCAGTGCAGGTCACAATCCTGGGGTCCCGGGATGGAGCCCCATGTCGGGCTCCCCACTCAGTAAGATGTCTGCTTGTCCCTCTATCTCTCTCCCTACTCATGGTCTCTCTCTCTCTCTCTCTCTCTCTCTCCTTCTTTCTCAAACGAATAAATGAAAATGAAAATTTTCTTTTTTAAAAAGGAGCACCTGGGTGGCGTAGTTGGTTAAGCATCTGACCTTTGGTATCAGCTCAGGTCATGATCTCAGGGTTCAGAGGTCGAGCCCCACATCAGGCTCCATGCTCAGCACAGAGTCTACTTGAA
This sequence comes from Vulpes lagopus, assembly GCF_018345385.1. NCBI lineage: Eukaryota > Metazoa > Chordata > Mammalia > Carnivora > Canidae > Vulpes > Vulpes lagopus. The sequence continues at coordinate 154,102,280 of NC_054825.1, forward strand.
TTGCTCTCTCCATCACCTTCTGCCTCTTTCCACTGGGCTCTCGCTCACAGGCGTACTCTCTCTCTCTCTCTCTCTCTCTCTCTCAAATAAATAAATAAATCTTTAAAAATTAAATAAAAATAAACACAAGGTTTGAGTTTCCTTGCTGAGTTCCGGGTGAGGTATCGTCAGAACCCACTGAAGCAACGGGACTCACAGAAGGACCCTCTAGAAGCTCACGGCCCAGCACATCATAGGCGGTCAATCAATGTTTGCTGAAATCTTAAACCTTCAGGAGTCTGGGGAAATGGCTAAAAATGAAGCATCGGAAAAGAGCAGATTGTTAATAGTGGTGCCCAGAGGATGTGATTAGTGAGACCAACTCCATGTGGAAAAGGTGTTATTAAATCATTTCTCCTTCCTTTCTGCCTCCAGGGCCTTTTTTATGAAAATGAGCATGGCTGCATGCGATGAGCAGCATGAAAGTCATTTATTGTACAAAACACAGCTTTCTTTGAGGATGACATGGTGGCATAATGTCCTTTCTCTTTAAGTTCTTATTTACTGCTTTACAACTTGGAATGAAGACGTGGATCATTTCAGGATTAGTGATTTTTAACTCCTTTTGAAGTATAGCCTTTAAGTGCCAGAGAGTAAATTCCATTTGCCAATGTGCAAGTTGCTCTAATTTACTTAAATGCAGTAAAATATGTGATGAGAGAGACATGTAGCTGAGCAGTGGGCCTGACCCTGCCTTTGGAGGTTGCAGTTTGGGGCTGGTGATCTTTGATGGCAGGGAACCTTCTCTGCCAGTCGCCTGTTGGTACCCGGAGGGGTGGGTAGGTGTCCTCCCCAGGCCTCAAGGTCCTGCAGCGCCCCCTCTGGTGGAGCTTGTGCCTGCACCTGTCCAATTGGTGGGGGCACCTGTGCCAGGAGGTTGCCCTGCTCCCCATAGCCCCATGCAGTTTCTGTTTGGGCAAAGCCTCTCCCCCTCCTCTGGCCTCAGGTCCAGGAGGACCAGCCCTGCACAGGTGACCACCAGACTTGTCCCGCCAGCACTCAGTTTGGAGCCCAGGGGAGGGCAGCAGGCATGTAACTCCCAGGATCTGGATTTCAGGCAGTAGCCACAGACCCTCTCTGCTGCCTATGATCACTAGAGGCCAGGCTGCCGTCACCCACATCCCTGTGGACCCCTGGGACCCACAGGACATCCCAGTGATGGTGACAGGGGAGGCGGTACTGCCCTGTAGCCTACCTTCCAGGGACACCTCTCGTGTGAATGGCTCACCCACTGGCTGTTCTTGCTGGTGCTGCTGGCCTGGGAGCTGGGCCTGGGAGTCAGGGGCCTGGACCAGAGAGCAAAAATGACATCACTGACATTCGGGGCTGGGTCATGCTCTGTTGCGAGGGCTCTTCCGTGCATTTTAGGATGTCCAGCAGCACCCCGCTGAACTCCACCCACGAGATGTGCTCCCCACATTGTGACAGCCAAGGGTCTTCAGACTTTGCCCAGTGTCCCCAGGTTAAAACCACTAACCCGCCTGCCCCCAAACTCCCTCCTGTTCCACTATAACCATCACATGTGCGAAGCCACGAGAGAAATTTTAGAAAACAGAAGTACAAATAAAACAAAAGAGAGAGAGAGAGAGAGAGAAGGGGAGGTTTTCTTTCACATTTTGCGAGTGCACTTCATGCAAAGTTTTGTGCCTTTCCTTTTGTTCTTGCGGGTCCTAGTAAGTGATCAGGCTCCCGTTGGAATTGAATTTTATGCTGTGTGCATGTGGGATCTCCAGGTTGCCGCATCCTGTGGGTTCACTTGGTCGTCGTGGGGATGAAGTCAGGCCACCACATCTGGGGGTGGAGGCCGAGTCCAGTGCAGACCTCGCTTAGCAGTGGGTGGGGTGGGGCTGGCCTCACGGTCTCTACCCAACTCCCCAAATCCAGGACACAAGCAAATAATGATGTTGGGGTTCTCAGGAAGTCAGTGGTCATCCTCTGTGCACTTATTAGCGGGTACCATTTTGTACGTTGGATGAAACTCTTGTTTTCGTCTGAATGTGACTGTCGCCCATGTAGGACATTAGTGTGTGTGGTGGAGTAGAGCCTGGTCCTCTGCAATATTTATGTGCCTAAATACATGTTATTATTTCTTAGTTGGGGTTTGTTTACATCTGAGGCAGCCCTTTCTGACATGTGGCCAGACGCCCACAGTGCATTTTCATAGCAGCGGAGCACAGGATGTGCTGAAGGATGTCCCATAGAAGCACATGATCATGTAAGTTTGAAAGGGCCTTAGCTCAATTATTTAGAACGTCAGGCAGGAATGCTATCATGACGGGCATAAAAGTGCACCGAAACATGACGATGCATTTGACAGGAAGAGCTGCAGATTTAATTATGCCCAGAATGGAGGAAGAGATGAAAATGTGTTGGGATCTTGGTTGGCCGTCTGGGCCCTGTGGTCGGGCCTGCGGTCGGGAGGCTTCCTGCCTGGCTCGTGTGCCTAGCGTGAGGCGTCGGGCTTGGCCCCCCATGAGGCTGTTCTGGCTTCTATACTTAGTGGCTACTTTTTAAAATTTTACCATTTTGACCATTTTTAAGTGTATAGTTTAAAGCTATTCAGTGTGTTTGCATTGTTATGTAAAACCCTGTCCCCATTACAAACCAGCTCCCTACCCCAGCCAGCAGTGCCCACCACCCACGGTCTGTGCCTGGAAATTTGGTGACTCCAGGGACCTCGGGTCGGTGGGATTACATGGTGCAGTGGAGCCTTGAACATTTGCATGGGTTTGCTTTGGTGTGGATGTTTTTTTGCAAGGAATACTGTTCAGTCCTGCAGGATTTTTTTTTTAATATTTTATTTATTCATGAAAGACACACACACACAGAGGCAGAGACACAGGCAGAGGGAGAAGCAGACTCCCAGCAGGGAGCCCGGTGTGGGACTTCGATCCCTGGACCCGGGATCACACCCTGAGCCGAAGGCAGATCCTCAACCACTAAGCCACCCAGGCGTCCTGAGTCCTACAGGATTTTAAGGACATTTATTTTCTTTAGCTTACTTTATGGTAAGAAGCAGACAGGAGGACATACAACATATACATGACACGTGTTCATCTGCTGCTACGTTGCTGGTGAGGCTCCCAGTCCACAGTGGGCCATTAGTAGTCAAGTCTTCAAGGAGTCAGTGGTCACACAGGGATTTTCAGCTGCGTGGGGGCTGGTGTCCTCACCCCAGTGTGGTGTGAGGGTCAAGTGCATTCGTCTTTTTGTGGCTGGCTTATTTCATGTAGCATAATAGCATCAAGGTTCGTCCACAGAGGAGCCAAGGACAGGATTGCCTTCCTTCCTAAGGGTGAGTGGTGTTTCCCTGTGTGGATGCACCATGTTTTGCTTATCCATGCATATGCTCAGGGGGCACTTGGGCTCCTTCCATGGTTTGGCTGCTGTGAGCATGAGTGTGAATGTGCAGATACCTGTACTGCTCACTCTTGGGTGTGTGTACCCAGACACGAATCCTCGGATCCCATGGTCACCTGTGTTGAATTTTCGGAGGAGGCCCCCACCCCGTCCTGTTCTGTATCTCCCAGCGGATGAACCGCTCCACATTCCCACCCACAGGGTGCAGGGTGTCCGTTTCCCCACACCCCAGCCGGCACCTAGCACTTTGTGTTTTGTCTTGTTTTAGGATTGTTGTCCTAATGGATGTGACGTGCTATTTCATTGTGGTTGTAACAGAGCGATTGTTTGTACTTGGATAGTGCTTGACTGTTTTACCCAAAGCCCCCCTGCACCTGAGTTCACCTGCTGTTGTCATGGGTCACTGTGTGCAGGTGACCCTTGAGCCGGGAGTCCCGGTGTGCGTTCCGCAGCGGTCCACAGCACGCAGGGCTCGTGCTGCACAGAGGCCCATGCCTCCCCCAGCCGTGAGCCGTGGCCTTTGGCTCTCACCTGCCAAGTGGAGGTCACCCCAACTTCTACTGTGTTGGAAGATTGACACCCTCATGGTGGTAGAGCAGGGCCACTTGGTGGATGCCCGGTGAGCACTGGTTGTGGCTTAATTGCGGCTTCTACGGTTCTCCTGTGGCAAGGACATCATCTGCTCGCATCGCCTTAAATGCTGGATGCCTTGCTTGGAAATGCCTTCTGGGGCCCTGACCTTCTCTGATGCCCTGGGCCTTCCCAGGACTCTCCACCACAGGGGCTTACTTTCCCATCAGACCCCTCAGGATTTGCCCCACAAGCCCTCCCTCCTCTAATTCTCTGGCGTTTCTGCTCCTGAATCACTTCCCACGTGCTTTCCTGCAGCTCCAGAAGCTTCTGTGACTCCTCGTGACAGCAGATCAGACTCCAATCCCACTGGCTGGTTCTCTTCTGCATTTTATGCTTGTTTTTGTGTTGACGCTTGGACCTCCGGCAGAGTGCACGGATCTCAGGTGTGCAGCTCGCTGGCATGTGCACGCACGGCACAACCATTGGCCAGCCCAGGACTCAGTAGGTCCCTGACCCCAGAACATAACCTGCATGCACCCTCCTGGGCCCTCCTGGAGGTGCTCATGAACAGGGCCCGCCCTTCCCCTCTCCCTCATCGTCATCTGTGACTGTGTCATGCTCTGGGCTGCCCTCCTACATGTTCCTTCCTGTGGCTCAGGGGAAGTGAGCCTTTCCTCATGCTGAGGTGAGGAGGTCTCTTCCCTCAGACGCAGGAAACACGACTTCCTTCCTTTGGGGAAAGAGCCTCTGGAGTTTGCTGTGCTGACAGCCTCATCACTATTATGTGTGTCCAAGAAGGTCTGGGGCCATGGACACGAGCACGTGTGCCTATGAGCATGGTGCAGTGTGCACCTGCGCAGTGGACCGACCCCCTGGTGCTGGAGAGAACCAATGCCCCCAGCTGCCATCCGCGGAGTCTCCGCACATGAGACGATGGAGAGGACTGTGAACACAGATCCCAGAGTGGACCTCTCAGGAGCTCATGCTTACACACGGCTCCACTTATTTTCCTATAGTTTCCTAGAGACCATATGTTTCCAGGGACCATATGTCTGCAAATGAATCAGATTACGGTCAGTGTGCGTGTGCGTCGCGTTTGAGCTAGAATTGGCTGCCGCGACTTTACAGTCGTCTCCTCTCCGTCTCTGACACGCTCCGTGTCTACGTGTCTATATGCACATGTATGTAATTGCTGTATATCGTTGACCTTGAACACATGTGGGGTTAGGGGCGCTGACCGCCCCGCCCTGCACAGTCCAAAATGCACACACAACTTTTGGTTTCTCAGAAACATAACTGCGAATAGCCTGTTGATGGGAAGCCTTACCAAAAACACAAACAGTCAATTAGCACATATTTTACATGTTATATATATATATATCATATACCATATTCCTAGAATAAAGTAAGCTGGAGAAAAGAAAATGTCACCGGGGAGATCGTAAGGCAGAGAAGACACATAGACGGGACTGCACCACATTTATTTAGGGGAATCCACGTGCAGGTGGACTCGCACTGCTCCCGCCTCTGTGGTCCAGGGTCAGTCGTATAATCAGTTATGGGATCAGTTCGGGTGCCTCTAGCTGGCACAAGCTTGTCTCCCAGTTCTGAAGGAAGATGCATCCTTGTCACTTTGATGTGAATGCCAGGGGTGGACACATGGACGGTCACTTAGCTGTGGCCCATGCCCAACGCCGTGCCTGCAAAGATGCTCAGTGGGCTCTCGGGTGATCTGTGGGCCCTCAGAGCCCAGGACGTGGTACCTCGTGTGGTGGGGGTGGTGGGGACCAAATCCACGCATGTGTCCTCAGCTCCGCCAGGGAATCTCCAGGGTCCTGTTGGCGAAGGAACACATGACATGTCTGTTCCTGGCCAGGGTGGACGGGGTGGGGACGCCGAGGCATTTCTACTGAATGCCTCCACCTTGAGGGCTGGTGGAGCTACACGTCCCTGTTTTGCAAAGTGAGTGTGTGTCTTTGGGAGGTGGGTCCAGCATCACCTCATGTGGGCTGATGTCCCTGGGAAAACCCAGCCTGGGGACAGCGACAGATACTTTTTTTTCCCTTAAGACTTTGAATGGAGATATTTCAGGGAATGTTCCCCACATAGTTAATCATGGGAAGATCATACTTTTTTGTTGTTGTTGTTGTTCCCTAAAACTCGGTGAAAACCCACTAGGCCCCATGTTCTTTGTTTTTATGTGATGGTCTGATGGTCACCAGAGCTGACCCAGGAGAAGCTCAGGAGAACACAGTCGATTATCCATCTGTGTCCCAGAGACAGGAAGGGACAGCAGTCACACGGGGCCATCGGGGAGGGGCCAGCATGGGCAGGATGAGAGCAGAGCAAGACCCGCTGCCCGCCCACTGCCCCCCTGCCCCAGCCCCCTCCACTCCCACTGGGTGCCTGGTGGCCTCTCATGCCTTCTCCCGCGAGTCTGACGGTGGGAGCCATGGCCAAGAACCTCTTAGGTTCAGATGTGGGAAGAAAATACAGGCCCTGATGAGGAGCCGGTATGATGGGATTTTCCAGCACTGGCCACACCTCCCAATCCTGAACTTGGGCTGCATTTCCTGCAAAGGCACTGATGTCTGATGCCCCAGATGTACTTGCTCAGAAGGCATACAGTCACCTGAGTTCTGGATTTATAGTTTTCAGCTTGGGTCTGTGAGAACCAAAGCCTAAAGGCTGGGGCACTATTCTTTAAAAAATTCTTATTAATTTATTTGAGAGAAAGACAGAGATGTGACAGAGAGCACAAGCGGGAGGAGAGGGACAAGCAGACTCCCCCCAGCTGAGCAGGGAGCCTGATGCAGGACTCGATCCCAGGACCCCAGGATCATGACTTGAGGTGAAGGCAGACACTTCACCGACTGAGCCCCCCAGGTACCCCCTGGGGCACCATCTGAGTGCACAGAAAAGTAATACGGGAGCCATGCAAAACACCCCCAAGTCACCTTCATCATGCTCAGTCAGGTGAGGTGTGGTCAGAATCCCTTTTGTCCCCACTTTGGGGGCATAGCCTGTGGTTTACCTTCTCTGATCTCGTCTGTTTAGAGGAGCAGACACGAGTGATGTGGTGGAGAGAGAGGAGCACCTTCCTGCTGCGCTCTGCCTGTCCCGGGGACACCATCGTTCCTGGCTGGGACGTGGGGCCCTCAGACACGGCCCTCATTGTCAGTGGACAAGGGAAAACGAACCCCCATCATACCCCCCTCAGTCCCAGCTCATGGGAGATAGAGCCTCCGTTTTCCAGCAAACCCAGAGTCTGCAGCCTGGGGACAGCGACAGATACTTTTTTTTTCCCTTAAGACTTTGAATGGAGGTATTTCAGGGCATGTTCCCCACGTAGTTATCATGGGAAGATCATACTTTGTTGTTGTTGTTCCCTAAAACTTGGTGAAAACCCACTAGGCTTCATGTTCTTTGTTTTTATGTGATGGTCTAATGGTCACCAGAGCTGACCCAGGAGAAGCTCAGGAGAACACAGTCGATTATCCATCTGTGTCCCAGACACAGGAAGGGACAGCAGTCATAGGGGGCCACTGGAGAGGGGCCAGGATGGACAGGATGGGAGGGTAGCCGAGGCCAGAGCCCTCATGGAGTTTCCATGGGCAGGGTGGGGCAGGGTGACCGGCAGAGGGGTGCTGCGTGAGCTGTGGAGTGTCCCTTGTCGCCTGTCCCCTGGCCCTAGGACAATTCAGACAGGAATGTCGTGTTCTGAGTGCACGGGCCACACAGAGGAGGTCTGGCTCAGGGTCGGCTGGTTTGTACATCGAAGTGTGCTCTGTGTGGGCCCTCTGCCGAGAATTGGCCAGCCCAGCAGGGACCTCTCTCCCCAGCCAGGAGGGTCAAGGTGTCAACTCGTCACCATATGTGGGAAACGGTCCCAGAGGCTGTGTCTGAGTGACGACTGCTGAAGGGCTGCATCTGAGATGCTCCCATGTCTGCACCTGGTTTTAGCTGCCCTCAGGCCTGCACCCTTCCACCTGCAAGAGCTCAAGGGGAGGATTTCATGGGGGTGGCCCTCAGTCTCCATTGCTCTAGCAAGCAGGACAGGACAGGCACTGCTGGGTGACGATGGAGCCACCGTTTTACAAAGACATGGTAACATCAGACACTGAAAGGAGGCCGGTGTTTGGTGCAGGTGGCAGCACGGGGCACTGGGATGGGGGCCCAGCCCGAGCTTCAAGGGGGGCCATATGCTCCCTGGGGGCCCTGCAGCAGCACCCCCCATCCCCCGAGGCTATGTCACTGAGGGCACCTGCATTTCCTGGCGTTCATGCACAAACAGGAGCATGCAGCACCTGCTCACGTCTGCCCTCTCACGTGCACAATTACACTAGGATTCGTGGGTGTCGTTGGGTGTATCCATAGCCCGCTCCTTTTGCCTGGAGCACAGGTTCACGTGGTTTCTTTATCCCCCAAGGCAGATACTTAGACGCTACAGCCCTTGGTTTCGGGGCCCCACCCCTCAAGTTTCCGGTGGACTATAACAGCACCTAGGGTGTCCAAGGTCTCGTGATTCTGCAACGACCACGTGATTCTGAGTCCTGTTGTCTGTGGCCTTCTGGGAAGCACGTGGAAGGGCCACTGGAGGGCCACGGACTGGAGCTCAGAAGAAGCACCATCTCTCTGCACCTCCCACGTGGGCGGGCTTTGTAGCTGTGGATTCGTGGTCTTGGTGTCCCACTCCCTGGGCTCCGAGGGGCAGGCACTTGCTAGTTGTCCAATCAAGGGCATATGGCTTGGCTCACCTGCCTCCACTTCTACAACTGTAACACCAGCATGAATGGCCCTACCTTTCAGGTGTGTGGGGGTTGAATGGGCCCGTATGTTGAAGGCGTGTGGAACAGGGCCTGGCAGGGGCCCTGTGGTTACTGGTGTGTGTATCCAAAGGGCCACAGACATTGGGGTCAGGTTTCCTTGTACCTCCCATACTCCTGCCTTGCCAGCAGGAAGCAGATTTCTGTGGAATTGGGTTCCATACGCTTGTGAGAGAGACTCGATCTCAGAAAATACATCTCTCCAAACGGATACGTGGCTCTAAAATCTGGCGGTGGGGGCCGGGTTTGCACAGGTCTGTGGATTCCTCTCTGGTTGGGCTGCCGTCACACCTGGTGGCGCCCTGAAGGCAGTGGTGCCCTGTGGCCTGCAGGGCAGCAGCCACAGACCCATCCCACCGACCTGAGGATGTGACCCCTTTATAAGGTTGCACCTGCCTAAAAGAGCACCCACGGCGCACTTCTTTCCCTTTTATTTGGCTCATCAGCACTGCAAAGCAGTTGGGTTGGAAGCAGAAGACTTTTTCTAACCCAACGGTGAGAATTTTAAGGGGGAAAAGAAGATTCAGGGAAAGCGTTCGTAAGACTAACGCAAGCCCCCCATCTGTCGAAGACGCCTGCGATACTCCCTGTAGCCTCGAGTGAACTTTAACCTTAGTTCTTTTACCAAAAGGAATATTAGCTTCCACATTGCCATGGGTGGGTTTTACTCTTGGATCCATACCTTCCTATTCTTCCCAAGGGTTCCTCTTTCATTTCGTGAGATACCTGTCAGCCTGGGTAAGGATCCTCGTTCCTGGTTTCCTCTGGGATTTTTATGGGAACTTATAGGATCTGTTGTGTTTGCTTGTGTCTGGTAATCATCAGCCGGTACTTATTTGCACCTACTGAGTGAGTGTGCCGGGGGCAGACCACAGGTGCTGAGGATGTTAGGATTACGATGACAGGGGTGATTCTGCAAAGTCGTGAGCCACCAGCGAGGTTGCTTTGGCACCCCACTGATTTCTCAAGAGCTGCACAGATCTCCAAATGCATGGCACCGCTTATGCTTGAGATATACTTATCGTTGGAAGATTTAAGTGGTTTCAACTCGTTCCAGGGAAACTACTTTTTAGAAATTAAGTCTGAAGTATTTTTGATGCCCAAGATCACTGTGTAACTCTGCGTGTGCGTGACGGTTCAGTTATATTTGGATGCTTTGGGCAACAGGCACCCAGGAATGGGAATTGCTTTGGGTGTGGGTGGCACTGAGGGGAAGCCAGTTGCTCCACGTGCCCCTTGACCCAGGCTGGCAGCTTCCTGGTTCTGCCCTCGCCGGGTGGCCGGGTGTCTAGCTCTGTGACATCACCCACCTGTGTCTCTTGGCTTCAGGGTGGACATACTGACCAGCTTTCATGTGTCCTTGAGAAGGGAGAGAGGTTGTCCCATGACAAGAGCACCTTGAGTGTCACTCTCCATGGCTAGGCAGGCCTGAAGGCCTCCTCCCCAGTGGTCTGTTTGGCTACTTCTGCCACAGACGTCTGGCTGGCCTCCCTGTCCACCATGTCTCTCCACCTCCTTGTCTCACACACGGCAGCTTATGTCCATTCAGCTCTGTGACTATCTCACCAGCCTGTGTGAAGGGCCTCTGGGTCTGTCACTCCTCAGCCACCCCTGGGTCTGAACCCTCCACCCATGGTTCTGCAAATCTGCCCACCTGTGGCCTCTTGGCAGGCCTCCTCCCTGTGGCCGCACCTCACTTGCCCACCATGTGCCACGCTCCCCTGTGGACCCTGATTCCGTTTCCCCCACGGGAAGAGCAAGGTCAGAGAGCCTGCGGTGGAGACAGTCAAGACTTAGTTTGAAGCATGATGTCTGAGAAGCCTTCAAGACAATGAGATGGAGCTATCAGTTGGGTGTGGGAATTGTCTCCAAAATCCTATCCCTGGAGCAGATGTGGGGGCTTGAGATAAAGACTAGTGAAGCATTTGGAGCAGAGACGTAGGACCCTGAGGATGGGAGTGGGTGGAGGGAACACACCACAGAGGCCTCAGGGCCTCAGCTCCAGCAGTCTCAATGGGGGATGGCCACCCAACAGGGCTTGGGAAGACAAGAGGGGGATGGGGTGTATCTTGCTGCTATTTGCCCAGCACCAAGCTTGGGGGAATCTCAGGATGAGGGCAGGATTATGGAACCTGTTTCTGTGGTGAGAGCCCTGTGATCTCTCTGCTATCCACACTGGGGAGGGGCCAGTGGTTCCTTCTTGCTTCAGAGTGAAGGGCTTCATGGAGGTGATGCAGCCTTTGGCATGTCCAGTGCACTGATGGTCTCTACACCAGGAGTGGGTGTTGCTGACAGCTTCCTGCTAATGACCAGGCTGAAGGCCTGGGGGCAGGGGGCACCCCATGTGGGCTCTGAGCCCACTGGATCCACAGCAGCAAGAGGGCTACAGCTGGCCCACGGGTGTGAATGCCAGAGGGGACAGATGTGTGGGCAGATGAAGGACCAACACCTTTACAGCACACGCACCCAGATAGTCCAAAGGAGGAGTTAGATGCAACCCTTGGCCCTGGCAGGGGCCCCAGCTCCAGGGCTGATAGGATTGCTGTGTGAGCCCAACTTCCTCTCTACTGTGTCTCCACGTCTCCATGTCCCAACAGGCCAAGGTGTCAGAAGCTGCAGCCTAAGGCACCTGCCGTCCTTGGCTTCCTGGAGTCTCCACCCCAGGCAGCTCTAAATAGGGAAGGACGGCTCTACTTTTTCGTGGTGTTCAGGGTGTTTACTGTTACCTGAGATGCACATCTTTATTACTGGAAATAGGAAAATGGAGTGACTTGCAAGTGCCTGGGGACACTTTCTTGTGTGAAAGTGGGTGGATTAGATACAGAGTGTGTCTGGGGCTTCATCCAGGGCCAGGGAGTACTGGGACCCCTATGTGCACTGAGACAGGAGTTGGGGGCAGTGAGCTGGTTCTTGGATTGTCCCCAGCTCATCCACTCATCCAAGTAGCACAGAGGACAGAGAGGAGGTAGGCAGGATGGAGCCCTGTGGCCAAGTCACAGAGAAGGCAAGAAACTGGCAAAGAGTACCAGGGTGAAGAGAACATCAGAGCAGTGTGGGGTCAAGAGTTGAGGAAAGGGAGTGTGGCAAGGGAGAGAGGGGTCTGCTGAGGGCAGATGCATGTAAGCAGGTTGCCCACCACATTTGGGGCCATGGCGGGTATGGGAGAATCTGCAGGGGCAGCTCGTAGGAGTAAGAGCTTGGAGGAAATGGAGTGAGGGCACAGGCGGCACCAGCACCAGCACCATGTTGGCCGTCCACCTTGAGGAGTTGCCATCACTTATTGAGCTGGCTCTTATGATAACCGCTGTTTCCCACCCTATTAAAAACCTGGTTGCAGTGAGTGGTGGTGTACACATGTCCGTGGCCCATCTCCCAGCAGGCTAGAGAGTGTGCACCTGGAAGAGGATCTGTTGGACCAAAGGGTGTGAGCATGTCCCATCCTGCTTGATGCCATCAGTCTGCCCCACAGAGGCTGTGCCACTCTGCTTCTTGCCACATGGAGGGGTTTTTTATGATGTCTCATCAATCTCTGTCTGACCTTTGGCTGTGAGGTGGCATTTTAGCACAGTTTTTATTTTTTTAAAAGTGTTTATTTATTTATTCTTGAGAGACACAGAGAGAGGGGCAGAGACACAGGAAGAGGGAGAAGCAGGCTCCCTGCAGGGAACCTGATGTGGGACTTGATCCTAGGACCCCGGGATCATGACCTGAGTCAAAGGCAGACCCTCAACAGCTGAACCACCCAGGTGCCCCTTAGCACAAGCTTTAATTTGTCATCTTATTTTGAGTAAAGCTGAGAATCTTTTCATGTGTCCAGGAGTTGCTTGTATTTCTTTTTCTGTGAATTCTTTATCATTTGTACATTGGGCTTTTGATATTTTCCTTATTGGGTTATATTAATTATCTTTCTGACTGAAATGTTACCATTTTTCTTCTGCATAAAGTTTTATTTTTATTCTCTTAAGAGTGTATTTTGTTTTTCTTTTTAAAAAGAACTTATGGTTTCATTACGATGAAATTAAGTTTGCAATCCGTTTAGGATTTATTTGTATATAAGGCGCAAGACAGAAACCCAGTTTGATTTTCTTTTCCTGTATAGCTACCCAGACACTGAAACACCACTTACTGATAACTCTGTCCCCCTTGGGTGTGGATTGCTGTATTTTTCACTCTGAAGGATAAAACACTTTTTGCTCTGCCCTCCTGTGTTCTCTGACTAGGGCCCTGCAGACAACAGGCAGACTAACAGGAGAGAAGCAGGTGATTGATACACATAATACACATACACAGGGAAACTTGGTGATGAGTAACTCAAAGAAGTGGTTAGAACTTGGGCTTATATCACATCTTAACAAAGCATAAGCAATCCAGACAGAAGTGACAAAGCCTAGGAAAAGAATTTTCGGTTTCTAGGGGTGGCAAAATGAGGAGGCAAGTACACGTGGAAATCCATGGATAGACAGAGCTAGTTGCAGCGAGTCAATTCCTGTGCTGGTTCTTGGTGCTGCAGGGGTCCCAGGGCTATCTTGGTGATTCACCTCCATCCTTCCCTGTAGACAGGGCAGTGGGGCTGTCTCTACAAATTTATGTCCTATTTCTAGGCAAATAAGGGAAGAGCAGAGCTATTTTTTTCACCTGCTGCCAGGGTGGCCTTTGTGGGGTGCTGTGTTCTACTCCCTTTCACCATGTTTATCTTTCCTTTTTGTTTCTTTGTGCAACGGATGAGACTTTGCCATCATACGTGTTTATTTGTTGCTCCTTCACCCACTAGAATATAACATGATAACAAAAATCACCATTTGGAACACATATCTTTTTTATGATTTTAGTTTGTAAAATGGTGTGTTTGGGGAGGGGGAGTGGGCAGCATGAGATGGATGAATGGGGACAACAGTGGTGCTCCATGAGTTCAAAGGACCCAGTTCTCAAATCCTGCTACACTCTGCAGCAGTTATGAAATGTGAGAGGTGGAAGTTCAAGAGAACCTTATGCTGAATGGGGGGAAGTGGTGGGACCACAACAAAGAGAGGTGCCAATTACTTTTGGGTGACTGCACAGGTGCCAGAGGTCACAGCATGGCTCACCTAGGTGGGATCATGCTGAACAGGTGGGTCGAGGTCACTCTCTGTTACTAATGACAAGGGAGCACCTGTTACTGCCACCTGAGACTCACACCAGGATTCACTGCAATTGCACAAAGCCAAATTATTATTGCTAAATGAACAAATTGGGGTGGGAGCACTCATGCAAATGTGCTGTACTAGAGAGTGATGAGGGACGAGGAGAATCGTGACCTCTGTGGTTAGACCGCAGAGTGACCAGGCACGGAAGAGTGGCAGTTACTGTGTTACATCACATCCCTGTTTCAAATGGAAATGGACACCATTGGCCTGGGTGTGAGATAATTCACACGCGTGCAGGTTAGCACGTGCGGGTGATGGAGAGAGGACATTTTTCTCAAGAGCAGCTTGATTTGCAGCTGTGTTGGGGAATTCTAGAGCTCACAAGGGGATCCTTTGGACTTTACCTGGTGCTGGAGCTCTGAGAAATTTCTGACATTTGCAAAAGACAGTCTCCAAATGTGCCCTGGGCTGCTGCCTGACTCTCTGTGGGAGGACTTGCTTGACAGATGGGTTTATTATTTGCACTGCCTCCCACAACCCATTCAAATGTCCACGGGTGGGTCCCACCTCCCTCACAGAAGCTGCACGCAGGCAGCGGGGGGAGGCCTGTGGCCCAAGCTTCATGGCCCACCTGCTCAGACTCAAGTGTCATACAGGTTAGACACTTGACAGTTATCCTCTTGGGAAACTGTCACCCAAGGCTGATTTCTTTCTCTCATTGTCCATGGTGGTAGATCGGGAAAGAAATCTGACGCTTATAATGGATATTTAAGGAGAGACCTACAGGATACTTCCTGCCGGATGATATGTTTCTGGCCTGCTGGGACCATCAGAGATTTGGCTGCTTTGCTCGGCCGAGTCTGTCACTTGATATAACAAGCACAGTGCAGAGATGTGCTGAACTTTTTTTTTTAATTAAACAGATAAAATATAAATGCTGGGGTTTATTCAGCTCTATAAAGAGACAGCTTGACCTTCTTCAATAGGAATTTACTTTTAGAAGGTCCTTGGGTGATCATTTCGATAAAACCACAGTTAGAACGTTATTATAAAATGTGTGACTAAGCATAAACATCAAAAACACGCGTTCCTTTTAAATGAACTTTTTGTGAGTCACGGCGATTCAGTCCTGCAGTCTTTGTGGCATCTGAACTGCTAGAATGGTCTTTCTCTACCCTCTGCTGTGAATTCAGCAGCAAAGGTGAAGCTTACCTGAACAGTCTCTTATCTAATTTGACAAGGACAGGTTTCTCGTAAGAGCATTGTCGTGTGGTGGTAATTATTTTTCCAGATGATAACAATAATTTCAAGAAGTATTAAAGCTTGCAGAATATTTCTGAGGACCCATTGTCTTGTTTGTCACCTGGCGTGTCCCGATCCCTGTTTCTTTCTTCCTGTGTTCTCTTACTGTCTCGTCCTTCCCCACGAGGGAGGGGAGATGTTCACATTCACCCAGCTCCTTTCTGAGCTCCTGACTTTGGAGCCACCTCTGGCCTGTCTCTGTCACTTCCCACTGAGGCCACTTCCCACTTTTGCTTTCAAGCACCTGCCGTCAGCCATGCCCCCTCCACTGTAGGCACCCCTGCCTCCACTATCTGGACCACAGCAGCCTCCATGTGGTCCATTCCACTTGCTCCCCACCTCTCGAGGGCTCCCGCCCAGGAGGACCCTCTGCAGCCCGGCCTCCCGTCACATCCCTTGTACCTAGGACTCTCTTTGCCTCCTCTCCTCAGGGCACACCCTGTACATAGTAGCTGCTCAGCAAATGCGTGCTCCAGGGAGCTGCCTTGCACAGACCTCATGGTCTGGCTCATTTGTGTACCGTGGGATAGCCTCTCCTCCCTCAGAACCTTTTTGGTTTTATGATACTAACTGTAGAAGCTAAGAATAACACTCAGAAGACCAAATTTCTTTTGATAACATTCTGACCTGCTTTGGAAGAAGGATGCTGACCCGTGGCCATGCTTGGCCAGGTCTGGGCCTGTGCCAGGACCATGGCCTTGAAGGGAACACCAACACATGTCAAGGTCCTGCTTTATCGAATGGAATCCTCACCAAATATACAGCAGAGGAGTGTGTCATCGATACCTATCATACCTATCACACTGTTAGGATGCATCCACCAGGAGGGCACTGCCCATCAGAGGTTCAAGATGACCTGTTCGTGTTTTGCACAGTTTTGCTCGTTAGAAGGGAACTAGGTGACCCCTGCTGTGGGGGGGCCTACTGTCTACACTCAACCGCACAGCAGATGTTTTCCCTGGGGACATGCACATGTGCTCTGTGGGTTATAGAATCCTGAATAATGTGACAAAAGGATCTCTCTTCCTGCCCCCTTCAGGGAAGCCATCAGCCGTGTCTGTGAAGCCGTCCCTGGCACCAAGGGAGCCTTCAGGAAGAGAAAGGTACTGTTCCTGTGTCTCCTCCCCGCGTGGCACCTTTCGTCACCCCCCACCCAGGCAGAATCCCCTGCCTGACTCTCTGCGCTTTTAAAACAATAAGAGTGTAGGGTCCTCCTGCCATGTGATAGGCAGGACAATTGTCACTGGCCGACCCAAGTCAGCTCCCTGGTTGCACCCCCAGTAACTAAACCTGCAGACAGTGATGGGAACAGACACAATCGACAGGGCAGGAGCCCTTCTCAGCCTTTACGGGCATTAATTCACTTCAGTAGAATAGCTGCTGTGACAGATGCCCTGATGCTGTGCTGGTAGATTAAAAAAATTTTTTAAAGATCTTATTTATTTATTCATGAGAGACACACAGAGAGAGGCAGAGACACAGGCAGGGGGAGAAGTAGGCTCCATGCAGGGATTCCAATGTGGGACTTGATCCCGGGACCCTGGGATCACACAACCTGAGCCAAAGGCAGACACTCAATCAGAGTCACCCAGGTGCCCCTGTGCTGGCAGATTTAACCAGCGGCTCTCGGGGTCAGAGTAAGAAGCACCGGATCTGTGGCGTGTGTCCCCCTCCTGGCTGATTTCAAGCTGTGACGTGACATCCCTGAAGACATGCGGTGGCAGGTCATTGCACAGTGTCCCCACCTGGCAAGTGCAGGGGACACAAGAGGCCAGAACAATGCAGATGAGCATTAATGTAGCAGAAACAGCTAGAAAGTGACAAGCTTTGAGTATTTATTGTTTTTTAATTGTAATTTATTTAACTGTATGTTTAAGTAGTTTTTCATAGCAGCCACTTTTAAAGCCCAGCTCATAAAATTCCTACAAACTTAATAATTGTCTCTCATTAGCTGGTACAGCCCATTCCAGAATGCCATGGGCATCCCTGTTTTACAGATGGTGTAAGCTGAGGCACAGAGATAGAAGCCACAGTGTGCATAGGTGGTGAGCTGAGCTCAAGACCAGGTCACTCAACCTTTTCACCTGGCAGGGAGAAATATGGATTAAGAGAAAGCTCAGGAAAACTCTCCGGTTAAAAAAGTCTAGCAGGTACATAACTAATACCCACCCTCAGGACCATCTAGGCCCAGACTCCATCCTGGGGGCATCTCTGAGGTCTCCAAGTCTGTCCTGACACTGAGGTTTGCAGGCAGGTTGCATGCTTGTCCCTGCTACTCACAGAGCTATGGGTGGGTTTTGTCATCATAGCTTGGGGACATCGGGGGAGCCACGGGGCTACTGCGGCTACTGGGTTCCTGGCAGAGAACTTTGGATCTTGAATCTCACATATGTTAACAGGGAGGGAGTCTGAGGATAGAGCTAGGGGACTGTCTCTTTCAGAGTCAGTGAAGGTAGGGAAAGTAAGACCAAGTAAAATAGATTTCTGGGTCCCCCCCTTATAACTTAGAATTTTGGAGGGTGATTAAAATGCTTTGTCAGGAGATTAAAAAAGACCTAGCATTAATTAGCATATCAAGCAGGGCACATTCTAATCTGAAAGGGAAGGATGGTCAGTGAGTGGGGCCTGGACCCTGGACTAGGAAGCAGGTGCCTAAGGCACCTGCGGGAAGGTGCTCAGTAGGAAAGCACAGTCCATGGGGCCGTGCAAAGGACCTTGAGTTAATCTGGGCCAGGTGGCACATCCTGAGCTGGCTCTGGGCCCAGCAGGGGCTAATGACCATCTGTGAGCACTGGCTGGAGGATGTTCCAGCCACAGGCCTTGTGTCCCACCCCACAAGTGAGTGGGGGTAAGTGGCCTCCAGACTCCAGAGGATGCTGGACCCCTCTGCTCTGGCCCTAAAGAGTTTAACTCCCGGTGGGATGAAGCCGGTTTCTGAGCCTGGCAGCTGCGGGCTCCGGTCTGTGGCACTTTCCCAGGCTTATGGGGGACATGGGACGTGGCCCCATGGGAGCCACCTGGACACAGACCTCCTGCGAGTGTCCTCATCCCGCTGTGTGCACAGCTGCCTCTCGTGTTTCAGAGCGTGTGTGTTAGTGTCGGATCCCGCCTCCCAGCTCCTCCGTCGCATCATCTCTGCCACATGCCTAGTGAGGGCAGGGAGGTGGAGGTTTGGGGGTGTGGCAGATGACCAGGGGAGCACTGGAGAGGAGAGGCGGCGATGATGTGAACCAAAAGCTAACATGGCTTCTGCTTGATTCCACAGCCTCCCAGCAAAATGCTCTCCAGCATCTTGGGCAAGAGCAACCTCCAGTTTGCGGGGATGAGCATCTCCCTGACCATATCCACCGCCAGCCTGAACCTGCGGACGCCCGACTCCAAGCAGGTGCGTAGGCGCCCCGCCCCGCCCAGAGCTCCGCCACGACGGTGTGCTGGGCCCGGGAGGAGCACATTCGTCTCAAATCTCTGCTTGCCTGCAAACTTCGGCCCCTTTGAAGGGTCGCCCATGGAGTGGTAGACGGAATTGGTTTTCTTAAATTCTGCTATAAATTGCCTTTTCCTTGAGGATAACACCTGAAGTGTCCGATCTACGTGCAGTGTTAGGGCAGGTGCCTGTGTTTGGCACGGGCTCCTCGTTCTTGTCTTTTCACGCCCCCTTTCCTAGGCCGAGCCCGAGCTGCCAAGGCCCTCATGCTGCAGGACGGCCGAGGGAGGCAGGTCCCCTTGCCCCGAACCATGTGCCTCTGTCCCTTATCACATGATGTATGGCTGCTCCCATGTTTCTAGGGATCCTCAGACCGTGGCCCTCAGTTCTGTGGGAATATCTCCTAGTCCCCCCTTCTCCCTCATTCCTCTTCTAAAAAAGACTCAGGAAGAGCAGAAGGGGCACAGCCATCCTGGGATTGGGGGGCTGGTCGGCTGTGTCGGGTCCTCACTGTTGCAGAGGATGGGTGTGGGGCTGGGCTCAGGGGCAGGAGGGCGCCTTCCAGGACGCCAGGGGCACATGTCCCAGCCACATCCTGTGGCTCTTCTGTGGTGGAGCGCACGCCCAGCTGTTGCAGATTTGGAGCAGCCCCACTGAGAGAGGAGGAGCCCCCTGAACCCCTCCCTCAGATGGAAACACCTGCTTGCACCTACTTGACCCTGCCTGCTCCCCATTTAGTTCCCATCTTACCTGAGGGGCCACAACCACCGCAGACTGACGGTCACGCATTGTGGTGACCAAATATGATTTCCAGTTGTTTTCCTCTATTTTTATTTTTATTTTTTTTAATTTTATTTTTTTTTAAATTTATTTATGATAGTCACAGAGAGAGAGAGAGAGAGAGGCAGAGATACAGGCAGAGGGAGAAGCAGGCTCCATGCACCGGGAGCCTGACGTGGGATTCGATCCCGGGTCTCCAGGATCACGCCCTGGGCCAAAGGCAGGCGCCAAACTGCTGCGCCACCCAGGGATCCCCCAGTTGTTTTCCTCTAAGTCACAACACCCGCTTCAATTTCCAAACCGTAGTATTAGAGCTGCCTTACAAGCACAAATCCACACCTTTTAGAAGTTGATCCTCCTTCGGGGATTGATGGTGCTCGCTGCCCTCCTGGTGGCCCCCTGCCCCGGGGACTGGAGGCGGGAGGATGTTGGAAGGCTCCACGTGGGGCAGTGGGCAGTCGGATCCAGGGCGACCTCCTTGTGTCTATCCATCTACACGCTCAGGTCTTTCTAGATCCCAAGTGCTTCTTGCAAATGCCAACAACCAAAGCAGGCAGTTTAAACTGTCTCGTTTTCTCCTACGGCTCAATCCTAGTCTTGCTTTGAGCGGGAAGGCCCTGGGATGGTGGGGTGTCGCCTCCCTAACTCCCCACTGCCTGCACCAAGGGCCTGAGGTGCCCCGCAGAGCTGAACCTGGTGGCCTTGGGGTGCGGGCAGGACCACTGTTTCCAGCCCCAGAATTTACTTCACTGTCATTACATTCTCTTCAAAATGGTAAAAATAGCACGGAAACCTTACGTAGCTTTTTAAATTTAGGGCAGCTCCTAATTCACTCAGTGTCTGCTGAATCCCGCTGCAGCCTGCAGTTGATAAGGCTCATGGAAATTTCCCAGTTCAAAATTAACTCAGAAGGTCCTCGCTGGCCTTTGAATTGATAAAATTGATTACGAGAGCGCCCGGGGTGGCCCCCATCTCTGGCGGGCTTTCTGATTAGCACGCACCCTGGATTCACGTGGGGAACACACTTCCTCTGCACTGGCTGTGGGTCTGTCTCTGCTGAAGACCGCGTGTGTCTTTGGGAGCAGACGTGTGTTGTGTGGGGAGACACACTCCTTGTCAGAGCTGCGACGGTGGCCACGGCACTGCCCGCTATAGTGCCGGGGTCTTGGGGTCCCCGTCTGACGAGCGGGTGCCCAGAGCTCCTCCCTCCCTGGTGTGATCAGACCCAGGTGCCATGGTCCTGGCGTGCGGCTGGGGCATCGGGAAGGGACCCCAGAGGGGACCGCTGCCATGACCCACCTCAAGGTCGTGTCCATCGGGCCCACCTTACCCATCCCGGGGCCTGGCCCCTGTGCTGCGCGCCGACAGCTGGTGCTGGGAGCCGCGGGGCGGGTCGTGACGGGGTCTCTCTCGTTCTGGGCCCGCAGATCATCGCGAACCACCACATGCAGTCCATCTCCTTCGCCTCCGGGGGAGACCCGGTAAGTGCCCGCGGCTGGCTCTCCTCGCGCTGCCCGGGGCTTCCCGAGAAGGGCCGGGGGTGGGGGGTGCGGGGCGCCTCTATGCCGCGGGCGGGAGGTACTGGGATCCCAAGCCCCAGCCCACAGGCCCCTCTGGACCGCCCTTCAGGTTCAGTTCCTTAGCCCCAAACTGACAAAAGTCCCTGGAGTGTGGGCTTTGTGAGGTGCTCGTGCGGCGGCTCCCCAGCTTCAGCTCCCTGGCCGGCCACGGGGCCCTGCGCTTTTCCTTCCGGCTGCTGGGCCTCTGATTTCGTCCCTGGGGTCTACTGGAGGGCCGCGGGTTTACTGGATCTGGTTTATTCATAGATATTTGGAATTAGAATCTTTCTCCCCAAATTCAATGCTGTAGTCTTACTGGTTTGCTTTGCCAGCAGAGAAGGAGAGAGAGAGAGACAGAGAGGGAGGGAGAACAGAAGAGAATGTTCTATTTTTGCGTTGCTTCTTTCATTAAGAAGGTGGGGTCACAAGGAAATCTGCTCCCTACGCTTGGTCAGCAGCACCACAGACAGTGTCCATGTCATCAGAAAGCTGCCCTCTCCCTCCTCCCTCACTCCCTCCTCCCCCTCCCTATCTTCCTCCTTCCTCATCTCCCTCCTCCCTTCCCCATTTCCCTCCTCTCTCACCTCCCTCCTCCCCCTCCCTGTCTCCCACCTGCCTCATCTCCATCCTCTCCTTCCTCCCCTTCCCTTCTCCCTTCCCCCTTCTTCCCTCTTTCCCTCCTCCCCTTCTCTCTCCTCCCCTTCCCCTCCTCCTCCTTTCTCCTTTCTCCCATCCCCCTCTCCCTCCTCCCCCTCCCTGCCTCTCTCCTCCCCCTCCCCATCTTCTTCTTCCCCTTCCTGTCTCTCTCCCTCCTTCTTCTCCTCCTTCCTCCTCTCCGTCCTCCTCCTCCCCCAGAGTCAGGCACACACACACACACACACACACACCTACACACTGTAACTGCTGCTTACTGTCCCTGGCCAGTCCTCTGAAGCAACCCAGGCAAGAAATTGTCTTGAGGGAAGAGGAGCCAGTCAGCCCTTCCCAAAGCAAAGGGGATGAAAGTACCACCTCTGGAGACTTATCATACCATGTCTCATTGGCCCCAGGTTTTCACCGATCTAGGGGAGTATTTAAAAATTCTGACAACAAAATGAGTATTTTCTTGGAGCTAAATTTACTCAAAAAGCAAAATTGTCCTGACAAGATGCCCCTTTGCTGCTAAATAGTCTCCTATAATGAGAGCATGGAGGTTTAGAAGTGGTGTTTTATTACGTAGGAGTTGACGGGTCCAGGGCAGCCCAGGTGATCAGTGCCTGAGACCTTGTCTGGGTCTGGCTGGGGAGGGAGTATTTCCCATGCCCTGTGTTTATCCCACCTCTGCCCACATACACCTTTCCTCCCCTGCTCCCCCACCTGGGGAACGGCTGCTGGCTCATGCAGAGCCAGATGGAGGGGGCAGTTCCCACTGCTGGCTCTCATCTCCACATTTCCAAAGGACAGTACAGTCATGGCCAGGCTTCTCGGCTGCAGACACCCTGAGCCTGCCACCCCCACCCCAGCGGCTGCAGCTCCCGGGGAGATGTCATACAGGCAAGACCCTTGGGCCCAGGGCACTGGCAGGAGAGGAATTTGGCTGCCTTGCATGCGGTTCTTTGCCCTCAAACCCCCGCCTGATTGACAGAGGATGACGGAGCACCATCTGTGCACCCCTCAGGACCCACCTGACTCACACTGTCTCTCGTAGTTAGGGGCTCATCCTCAAATCTCCACCATGGTTTTTCCTCTTTCCCTTCCTCTCTGCTCCCTTTACTTTCTCTCCAACCCCTTCATTTTTTAGGTTTTATTGTAAAGTGAAAGAGCTCATTGAGACACACATTTAGAAAGTGGGAGTCTGCCACACTCAAAGCCATCTGTGGTGCGTTTCTGAGGATGTGGAGGGACAGGTGTGCCCGTTCTCCACCAGCACCGCACCTGCACACGTATATGTCCTCACGCCATCCCCTGTGTTTGCATCGGCCCTAATCGACTTTCGGGGCCCTAATGACTGGCTCAATATGATGCTTGGCACCATAGTTTCTGAAATATGGGAGGTGACCCAGCTTGAAAAATAACCCCAGTCAAAAAGTAACCCCAGTCAAATTCAAACATTTACTACTGATAAACACAGGAATAGAACACACCTGTAGCAACAGATTCTTCCAAGAACTTGTCTCAAACCTCAGCTAATGCTGATAGGATGAGTGGGTATACAGCAAAGAAAAACTCTGGAAACCAAATATGTTGACTTGTGTTAAAATTATTTTATTCTCCAGGATGCACACAGGTCTGTGAGCTGCTTTCAAATGTCCTCAACAACTTGTCATAAAAAAAAAAAAAAGGAAGCATTCAGTGACCCTTAAAGAAAGTCATGACTTTTTAATATTTTCTTCTGAGCTTTTTTCTGACACAGAAAATGTCAGGATACCAGGGTGGGCAGGGAACTCTGTTACTTTCCATTTTAATCAGTCCAAATGCATATTCGCATTTGCATAAGTTCCCATTCCATACTGATTTGTGACCAGGATAATTAGTAGATGTTTAAATAACACTAACAATTCCAGGCTGTATGCCTTATTCTGCCACTAAGTGTGTATCCACTTACTGTTTTGTGCCTTGGTTTACTCAGTAAGAAAATGGCATTTTGAAATATCAAAGAAGATAGACTGGAAAACACTGTTAATCCAGCCACTCCCCCCAAGAGGTGCACTGTTATTTTAATCTACTGTCATTAACAGTGTTCCAAGTTCTCCCAGGGAAGTGCCAGAGTGCTGGCCAGGCTCAGAAGCTCTAGGGCAGTGGGAACAGCGATGGAACAGTCACAGGACAGGCACCAGCAGCCCCGTGTCTGGAGCTCGGAGTGTTCCATGTGTGGCTGTGTGATGTCTAGAACAGTGTTTTGAATAGCAATACACTCCCCCAGTGAGCCAGAAAACGATCAGTATTGACATGAGAAGAGCTCTGCCTTGGCTCAGCCATTAAGCATCCAAGGGACAGGACACGTGGGACACAAGTCACATCCCTTGCCTGGCCTTCCTTCCCCAGAGCAGCATTTCTCAGACTGCAATAAGAAAGTAAAAAAGAAGAACTGCCTTGCCTATGAGCTGATGCAAAATGATTTTGTTACCCAAATAGGCACAAAAATCAGTCAAGTATAGACTCCTTAGGTTTATGCTTCTTGTTGAACACTAAACCCCAGTCAAATTCAAACATTTACTACTGATAAACACAGTAAAGCCAGTAACATTCAAAGTAACGTTAATTTCCTGTGATGGATGGTTTTGCCGATGCTGGATTTCCACTCTCGGCATGACTCTAGAAGCAGCCACCACAGTGCAGGATCCTTCAAGGTCAGCATCTCTCCACTACCCCGGGTGCCTGGATGACTCAGTACTTCCACTAATTTATTCTATTCAAGCCAGCACTTCAGTGATACATCATTATGTACAAATGTGACATTAATTGCTTGAGTTGGGGCAAAAGCATCTAGTCTGAGTGTTCTTTTTTTCTCTAATTCTTTAAAAACCTGGCACCCTTAAAATTGGAGACCCAATAGACAACCTTGACGCTGACATCACATGCAGAACTGACACCACAGTGGTTGTTCAGATGGTTCTGGATATTCTTGCATTAATTTTTAAGATTATCATGGCAAAGAAAACAGATTTAAAAAAAATTCTGGTGACATCTCAAACATATCTGCCCGGCCCCAGGGTTCGTGGATCACAAACTGAGAGACATGAGTGCTATCATAGGACGCTTCCAACGCTGTCATCTCCTGAATCCATGGAGAGCATTTGTGACTACAAGCGGCAGTTGGCTTCAGATCCTGACCAGATCTTCCTTGATGGAAATGACCGGTGGCTGGGTTGATGGCCTGTGCTCTACACCCTTCCCAGCTCAGTCTGAAAAGACTAGTGGACAGTGGCCTGAATAGGAGGATGGAATAGCATAGGCGGGTACATGCAGGAGGGGCCCCGGGTAGCAGCCCATCATGTCAGAAGCCTCTGGAGAGCCCTGGTTGTGGGCTCTGGGAATTGGCATATGGACAAGTACCCTGCAACTGGCACCACCAGCCGTAGGTGCTCATAACCAGTGCACACCCCCACGCTTGTTGTCCTCCCCACTCCTGTTGGGGGGTTTTCCTGGAGCACTGCAGAGAGAGAGAGAGAGAGAGAGAGAGAAGTGGGGGGAGGTGTCTTGGGCATGGAGAGAAGTAGTAGAGGAACACATGACACAGCATCTTTCAGATGCTGAACACACCAGGAGCTCGTCAATAACCCTCGAGCCTTCCAAGCAGTGACATTTGGGAAGTAGCTGCAAGAATGGGGTGAGCCTTCACCAGTTGCCTCCCTGCCTCCCTGAGATTTCTTTGAATATTGAAAATGTCAACTTTGCGGGGAGGTCTTCCCTGCTTTCAAGAATGAAGATAATTATTGGTTCCTCTGCTGATTTAGAAACTAAAATCCATGTGGCGGCCCCACCCACTTCTGAGGGGCAGAGTTTCCTCCATGCACTGATTAGATGAGTAGGCGGCCAAGTGGACTAGTGTGTCACCTGTAACTGCCAGACTACTACATGGAGCCCACATGTTTAAAACGTCTTAAAAGGATTAAAATGACTGCTTACGTCTGAGAAGAAAAGAACTGTGATGTCTCATCCACCCAGGAAGGCATTTGCAACCAACCTTTGAACATTCACTTCTGGTTTCCTCATGGCCTCTGCACCAGCAGCACCGCATCACTGGGAAGCTTGTCAGAAATGCTCATTTGGGGGCCTCACGTTGGACCCACAGAATCAGAAACCCGGAGGTGGGGCCCTGCCATCTGTTTCCACAGGCCCCGCGAGGGATGCCGGCACCAGCTCAGGTGGAGGGCCGCTGTTAGGCAGAGCGGAGGGCAGTGGTTGCAGCCTCCACTCTCAGGACCATCTTCCTCATATGCAGTCTACTTAGGTCAGATTGTCTGGGAGTTGGGCTTCCGACCTCCGTGTTGTTAGCGCCCCTCAGGGGGGTCCAACATGCAGAGAATGGGGTGCACCTCACATCCCTGCTGCCCGGGCTGCAGGCACAGACAGCAGTGTCAGCGCCAGTGTAAGCTGGCTGCGGAGGCAGAACCCCAGGCCTGGCTGAGTCTGAATCTTCCATTTGGGTGACTACTGCCCATGGTGGTTGGAGGAAGGCCGCCTGTCTCGGAGCGTTTGACTCCTGAGCTGGTGTGTGTGCTGTGCGTCTGGCTGTGCCGACTCACCTGTCATTAGTGACGTGGATGTCTCATTTCTCTTTGACAGGACACAACAGACTATGTGGCATATGTAGCGAAGGACCCTGTTAATCGCAGAGGTAAGCAATGCTTGACTTACACTCTCTCACTCGCAGGCAGACAGGCTTAATGCTGGACACCAGATGTTGCTCATCATCTCGGCCCCCTTCGCTGACTGGAGCACGTGTCCTGTCGTGTTGTTAATGGTAATTGAGGTTTGCAGGCAGTCAAGTGTGGCAGCAGACTCCGCCGGGTTAGGAGACGCTGGACGACTGTGAGCTTCAAACACACACCTGTGCGCAGCTGGCCGTAGCTTGGCACACCTGGTCCACAGTCACAGCGCCCACTCGGGCCCTGAGGGTGGCCTGGGTCCCACCTGGAACCCTGCACATAGCCCACCTGTCCCCCTGCCCAGCTCCAGCTTCACTGCCAACTCCACTGCCCGGCACAGCCCTGCAGCTCAGCTCACCTGCCAACCCCCTCATGCCCTACAATGCTGCCAGGGCCTCAGACGCAGGCTGGATGGGGCCTCTGAGGCCTTCAAGGACTTTCCATCCCCGTGGACCCTTTCCTACTCGATCCTACCTCCATGCCCCCCCACCCCATTCTGTAAGTGCCAATGGCCTGGGTGCGCACACTGACCACAGGTGCGCAACCCACAGTCCCAACTTAGAACTCGTGGACGGAGTTGCCATCGCCTTGGGGGGTGTATAGCAATTGAGAGCTGCACTTATGCCTCCTCCCACCCTCCATCCCAGGTACCAACTGTTAACATCTTCTAGTTTGCTTTACAGAACTTTTTATCTACATACATATACATATGTTCTCTTTTGTTAAAATTCCAATGCAAATGAGATCTTAGCATTCTGTTTTGGCCCCCTCCCCTTTACCATCTCTTGGATGTGTTTCCAAGACAGGCGGCAGGGAACAGGTTACTGTCGGTGATGTGGTGTGGTGAGGTGAGCTTCATCCGCCAGGTGAACTGAGCCCCGGGGGTCGGTCTGTGCACAGATGTCCCTGCCTTGCTGTGCGGCCCCTCTCGGGGGGCATTTGCAGAGAGGTTAGATGGTTCAGAGGTCAGTGAACCTTGCAGATCACCACCCTGTCTTGCTATAAAAATTTGCATTCCCGTGTTAGTGCGTGAGGATGATTTTCCACCCAGCATCCTCCTGCCCCAAGTTGGTACTCGGGGCTGTGGTGGGGCTGCCTGCCTTCCACGCCATCAGAGAAGACAAGAGCTTTCTGTGTCAGCCTTATTTGCCCCCAGGTGCACGGGTATCTGGGGGGCGAGGGGTCCCCTTAGGTGAGGTGAATGTCCTGGATTATCCTGGCCACATCCTTACTCCTGAACCAGAGGTCGGGCGATCGGGAAGCTTTGAGCCTAGACGGGAGGGGGGCACGGATGGTCCTGATGAGCCAAGGACCATCCCCAACAGCCCTTGCTGACATCCGGAGCCCAGCATCTCCCCACCTTGCAGCAACTTTCCTGTAGAAGCTGCAGAGAAAGCAGCTTGGCCTGGGTGAGAGCGGCAGATGAGAGGCTCCCCACTAGCCTGTTCTCCCCGTGGGAGGCGTAGGTTTGCTAGGGCTCCTGCGTACAAGGCCGCAGGCTGTGAGCCCCTCCTGTAGAGGGCACCCTTCCTGCCTCTTCAGCTCCTGGTATCCCGGTTTGTGGCCACTTGGCTCCAGGGTCTGTCTTCACAGGGCCTTCTGCCTCGAGCGGGTGCCTGTCTGCACTGGGGCACCTGTGATACTGGGTTAGGGCCCCCCACCTCCCAGCCTGACCTCATCTCCCTGGTGGTTAAGTCCCTGCCAATCTGATGGGTGTGAAGTTACTTTCTAAGAGTTTAGCCAGTCCGCCTCTGGGGCCAGGAAGCGGCACCTGCCTGGTCTGTACAGGGGAGCTGGAGCCCGGAGCTCTTGCCAGTCTCTGATGTAAAAGTCCGAGCAATGCGGGGCTTGCAGACGCCCCAGAGGACAGGCTGCCATTGGCTGGAAACTGTTGAGGTTGGGGGCCTGCGCCTCTCTGGTGAGAGTTCACCAGTGTCGCTGCTTATTCCAAGGAGCCCACGAGGTGCCGGAGTGTGGAGATGTGGCTGCGGCATCTGCAGGCTCTGCTGCCCTCCCCTATCTGCCCATCAGCCCACCGGGCAGCGTGCACCCGCAGCCCTGCCCCTTCCAGGTGTGCCAGGAACTGCCTTAGAGGGCTGGTTCCAGGTGTCTGGGTCCCTGCTGTTTGGACTAGCGGGGCCCCACAGATGGGTCGGGAGGCACCCTCTGTCCTTCCCTCACCACGGCTGCTTTTCAGAACAAAGGGAAGCTCCTCGGTTTTGACCCTTCCCCACTCTACTCTTCTCCAAAGTGCCACCGGGCAGCATCCTTGGCTGGGGCCAACCAGGGAGTGCAGGGGGCGCGTGTGGCTGGAAGCGGTCAGGTGGGAACCACCGTGTCTGCCTCCCTCTTCTTAGACTCCTGCCTCCTTACCGGCTGGAGAGACACGTCCCCTCCTACTGCTCCCTGCGCAGCCCCACACCTCCAGCAGCTGTGTAATATGGGCTTGCTCTGTGCCTACAGGGTTGATGTTTAATAAAAACCAATCCCGGGATCCCTGGGTGGCTCAGCGGTTAAGTGCCTGCCTTCGGCCCAGGGCGTGATCCTGGAATCCCGGGATCGAGTCCCACATCGGGCTCCCTCCATGGAGCCTGCTTCTCTCTCTGCCTGTGTCTCTGCCTCTCTCTCTGTCTGTCTCATGAATAAATAAATAAAAAATCTTTAAAAAAATAAAATAAAAACCAATCCCAACAATAAAATTATAGAAATAATCAATAATAAAAATGCAGCTGGGCATTGGTCTTCTTGGGACACACCTCTCGGCCATCCTTAGTGTTCCCAAGGGTGTGCACTGCGATCGGGAGCTGAAATACAGCCACGTGGCTCTTCCCAGGACATGCTTTTCCCTGTGTCCTCCGTGCGCTCTCCTCCAGCCTGGGGGGGTGGGGACAGGAAGCTGAGGACCCCCGGGTCTGGCAGCAGCCGTCCAGGTGAGCTGCATGGCCTGGCTGGCGTTGTGCAGCCAGAGGATGGTTTGGTGGTGTCATGGGGTGGGGACAGCTCCCCTTGTGGAAGTGCCTCCTCCTGCCGCCTGCCCACCCCCGCCGCACCCCTAGGGCCCCCCCCCCGAAATACAGTGACATCCTAGCCATTGTTGGGAGCCACATGGAGGGTGACACCTGCACTGGCCCCCTCTTGGGGGACAATACCTTTACCCCGTTACGACAAGACCATGCCATGCAGGTCACACAGGGTGGGCTGGGACTCCAGTGGCCCCCTGAGGACGAGTGTCTGGGAGGAGACATCCTACTCTCTCCTGGAGTGGGGACCCGCTCTCTGCCTCTGCTCCTTCTTTTTTCTGGCGGTTCACACCAATTCTGCCTCAGCCATGCTGCCGGCCAGGGTGCCCTCCAGGGCCGGCGGGGGCCTGTCACAGAGTGGCTAAGAGTTGCTCCAGGCCCCCGAGGGGCCCTCATTGGGCCACTGACCCCCCCCCCCCCAGCTTTGATCTGCTCTTTAACACAAGCTGCTTTTCTGAGAACCTGCGCGAGTAGCCTATGTCACATAGGAGCAGGTGCAGGTGGCATGTGGTGGGAGCCCCCGGTGAATTAATAACCCCTTTAAATTCATCTTTGGTGTCTTTGAGTTGCGACACTCAGTGAAGACACTTGACTCCCACTGGGAAGTAAGCAAACAACCCCCTCTGCATCCACGGGGTAGCTTAGGCCTCACTCCACCCGAGCTGGGTTAGTTGGGTTCTCCAGGCCCCCGGGGCGTTGGGGGTGCTCATTTCTTGCTATGATCCGGTTCAGATGTCGCCAATGTTCCCATCAACGTTTCCTTCCAAACCCTGCTTCTCTCTGCTGGGCTCTGAGCTGGTATTTTATAGACTGTTAAGAAATTGTTAAGAGCAATCAATTTTAAATTAAAAATGTTAAAATGCATTTACAAATACAACTGTTAGTTTTAGACAGCCGTTGAGAGGTGCATCCCCATGGCAACACTTTGCATCTGTGGCACTGCTGGGACAGCCAGTGAGGGACACGCACCCCTCCACCCCCTGCCCCCTGCTCCTCCCCACTGTGACCTCACCGTGTGGAAGGGCTCCCACGGAGGAGCCTGCTGGCCCCCCGGTCTCTAATGGGGCCTGTGCTGCTTGTGCTCACAGCTTGCCACATTCTGGAGTGCTGCGACGGGCTGGCTCAGGACGTCATCGGCTCCATCGGACAGGCCTTCGAACTCCGGTTTAAGCAGTATTTGCAGTGTCCTTCCAAGGTCCCCGCGTTCCACGACCGGTGAGTTGCACTGTGACACCATTTGCATGGCCTTTCTGTGTTTTACAGCCTTTCCTCTCAAAATCGCTCGAGAGGAGAAAACCACGACATGGCCTCCATGGGGTGTGGGTCTGGACAGACATGGTCATCACAGGGCTCCCGGCTTGGAGGCACCTGGTGAGGCTGGGCTGAGGCCCAAGAGACCCACAGATGGAGGCCGACATATGGGCGATGCTCTGAATGTTTAGGAAAACATTTTCCAGAAACTATAGGGACGGTAGCCAAGGTTACACAAATGTGTTGTAAAATGTTTGGTGCTGTTTCTCTGCAACCAGGTGAAGCTCCCATGTGTCTCCTCCTTGGGTCTGCATGGGGCAGGTGCAGCATGTCCCTTGTCTTTGCCATCATGGGTAGCACAGTCATGACTTGGGGCCTCTCCATGATATCCTGAGGTGCGTGGCCTAGGGACTCAGGGCCTCCTGTGGCCTGGGTACGCATGCCCCACAAGACGTGTTTTCATACTCTTTATACACACCCATTTATCCATAAACTGCATATACTGTATATAACTATATGAATCATATGTAACATTGTATACACTGTAATAATAAGTTCTAAAGTTTGTTCACTTATTCTCCTGCCACTTTTAAGTTTTATATAGAATGGGACATAGTCATTAAAAAGAGTAATTGGTATAGGTGTATTACCAGAATAAGTCTCAAAAATCTTAATTGGAGTGAAGCAGGATAGGAAACATTTATGGAAGTTTTAAAACCAAATAAACGTTGTGTTTATGGATAAATGTGTGTGTATATGAAGACTATAAAAATGTAAGAATATTGCATCCCTACTGTACAGGACCTGAGGACTGGGTGGTGATGGGTGAGATTTAACTGTATTTGTCAGGTGTGTCTCCTCCCTGGCATCTCATAATGAAAATATTCCAATGGAGCACCTTGGTGGCTCAGCAGTTGAGCATCAGCCTCTGGCTCAGGGCATGATTCTGGGTCCTGGGATCAAGTCCCACATTGGGCTCCCCGCAGGACACCTGCTTCTCCCTTTGCCTGTGTCTCTGCCTCTGTGTGTGTGTGTCTCTCATGAATAAATAAATTCTTTAAAAAAGAGAAAGAAAATATTCCATTGTACAGAAAGAATTTTCCAGTGAACACCTGTATATACACCTTCTAGATTCCACCATTAACATTTTACTGTTAACTTGACATATCTATCCATCCAATGTAAGTCTGACAAATTTTGTTTCTAAAAAAAGAAAAAAAGACACAAGCAGAGGAAAATGTTCACACTTGTTTAATCTCCGTGGTGGAGGCATATCTTTTATATTAATTACTATACTTTTCTGTACTTTTGAAATGTTACATAATAGTCAAATAAATATATTTAAAAATATGTACAAAAATGAGTGGGGGAGTTACGCAAACTGCCATACTTCCCTGGGAATGTACTTAAGGTAGGAATTTTCTATATAATTTTTTCTATCATTAAGTTTGAAAAAGTTTTGGGGAAAGAAAATGAAGTAGACAGGATCTTATCTGTCAAGAAAGACTTCAACTCCAAATGCAAGTATGGGCATAAAATTTCTATTTTTTAAAAAATATTTTCTTTATTTGAGACCAGAGAGAGAGAGAGCACGAGCAGAGAGAGGGGCAGAGGGAGAAGCAGACTCCCCACTGAGCAGGGAGCCCTATGCAGGACTCTATCCCAAGACCCTGAGATCATGACCTGAGATGAAGGCGGGTGCTTCACCGACTGAGCCCCCCAGGTGCCCAATGGACATAACATTTCTAAAGCAGAGCAGGAATGAGGGGACTCGCCTGATGTCCCTGTCGTCTTGTGTGAGAAGCTACTTGTCACATCCACTGAGCAGGTCTGAGAGCATGGGAGCAGGTGGGGACACTATGTTCTAACTGGGGACAGCCAGGCCCATGAGAGGATCCTCCAAGCCTCCCTGCCCTGTTCCAGGACCCTGACTCTGGGGGTGCTGGCTGGTTTTCCTCCTGAAATGCCGAGATCCAGACACCAGCAACACAGGAGCTTCTATTTGTGGGGAGTTCTCCTTGGGTTTTCTACACACTCCCTCAGGCCATGTCTCTCCACCTTGGTAACTAATAGCCAGAGGTATGAGAATTTGGTGCATCCAGCTCCTTAGTCCCCATGGCTTGGAGTGGAGATGTGGACAGCTGGGCGTGGAGGGAGTGTGGAGGTGTTAGGACCCCGCAGACGGCAGTGCCATGTCTGCAGCCCACGATTCCTCTTTCCTTCTCTTGTCCCTGGTGAGGGGGCAGCTTTTCTTGTGAATTATTTCTTGTTCATTGTATTCATTGTTGGGGGAGAGACTCTGATTTGGATTCATCACCCATTTCCAACTGGAAATAAAAAATAGTACTCTTGGATGAATGGGGATTCTTTTTTGGTGTGGTCTGCTTTTCCTTGGAAGATTTTTTTTCTGTGAATTTTTCTTATGGAAATTTAAGGTCATTTTCAACGCAAAACCAGGGAAGACAATGACAATTCAAAAGTAGCTAATGCTCAATATTCTATTTTTTTAAATTAATATGTAATTCATTTAAGATCAAATTTATTCTTGTAAAGCATATAATTCAGTGATACTTAGTATGTTCAGAGATTATACAAGGGTCGCCACTGCCTCGGTCCAGCACATGTTCATCACTTCATTCCCATCACTAGTTACCACTCATTTTCTCCCCCTTCTCCCTAGGCAACCATTCATCTACTTTATGTCTTCGTGGATTTGCCAGTTTGGGGCATTTTGTATAAATGGAATCCTAGTCTGTGAGTGGTTTCTTTCACTAAGGAGAATGTTTTCCAGATTTATCCAAGTCGTCACATATACTAGTGCAGCATCCTTTTTAGGGCTCACTAACATTCCGTCATACAGCGATACCACCTTTTGTATATCCATTCATCATTTTATTAACATTGTGGTGTCCCCACCCTTTAGCTTGGATGCATAATGCTGCTTTGAAGATGTGTACAGTCCTTGTGTGGACACAGGCTTCAGCACTCTTGGGTAAATACTCGGGTGTGCAATTGCTGGACCATGTGGTAACCTTTATGCTAACCTTTTTGAGAAACTGCCAAAGTGGTTGTAGCATTTTATATTTCTACCAGTGATGTGTGAGGGTTCCAATTTCTCTGCATCCTCGCCGACGTGTATTATTGCCCATCATTGATTACAGCTACCTTACCCCACACTGAGTGTGATTTTCACTAGCATTCCCCCGATGACTAATGATTAAGCATATTTTCATGTGCTTATTGTCTATTTCTATATCTTCTTTGGAGAAATGCCTGCCCAAATTTTTAGCCCATTTATTGATGTAGGAGTTCTTAAATTCTGGATACTAGTCTCTTTCCAGATACATGATTAACAAATATTTTCTCTCGTTACGTGTGTTGTCTTTTGCCTTCTTGATAGTGTCCTTTAAAGTACAATGGTTTTTAATTTTTATGAAGTCCAGTTTGCTTATTATTTTTTTGGTTACTTTTGCTTTTGGTGTCATGGGTAAGAAACCATTGCATAGTCCACAATAGCCAAAATATGAAAAGAACCTAGATATACATTGACAGATGACAGATAAAGAAGATACACACACACTGGAATATTACTCAGCCATCAAAAGAATGAAATCTTTAAAAAAAGAATGAAATCTTGACATTTGCAATGACATGGGTGGAACTTATTATTCCATCAATGTTAAGCGAAATAGAGAAAAAACAAATATCATATGATCTCACTCATATGGAGAATTTAAGAAATAAAACAGAGGAACATAGGGGAAGGGAGGGAAAAATAAAATAAGATAAAATCAGAGAGGAAGACAAACCATTAAGAGACTTTCATCAGAGGAAACAAACTGAGGGTCGCTGAGGGGGGTAGTTGGGGAAATGGGGTAACTGGGTGATGGGCATGAAGGAGGGCATGTGGTGTGATGAGCACTGGGTATTATATGCAACTGATGAATCACTAAATTCTACCCCTGAAACTAATAATACACTATATATATTAACATATATGTTAATTAATTGCATTTAAATAAGAAGTTTATTTATTTTTTATTTTTTTATATAAATTAATTTTTATTGGTGTTCAATTTACCAATATACAGAAAAACACCCAGTGCTCATCCCGTCAAGTGTCCGCCTCAGTGCCCGTCACCCATTCCCCCCCACCCCCCGCCCTCCTCCCCTTCCACCACCCCTAGTTCGTTTCCCAGAGTTAGGAGTCTTTATGTTCTGTCTCCCTGATATTTCCCACACATTTCTTTTCCCTTCCTTTATATTCCCTTTGACTATTATTTATATTCCCCAAATGAGTGAGACCATATAATGTTTGTCCTTCTCCGATTGACTTACTTCACTCAGCATAATACCCTCCAGTTCCATCCACATCGAAGCAAATGGTGGGTATTTGTCGTTTCTAATGGCTGAGTAATATTCCATTGTATACGTAAACCACATCTTCTTTATCCATTCATCCATCTTTTTACCACAAAGATTCAGATGCAATGAAACGCCGAGACACCTGCACCCCGATGTTTCTAGCAGCAATGTCCACAATAGCCAAACTGTGGAAGGAGCCTCGGTGTCCATCAAAAAATAAGAAGTTTAAATTTAGGGGCTCCTGAGCATCTGCCTTTTACTCAGGGTGTGATCCTGGGGTCCTGGGATTGAGGTCCGCATCGGGCTTCCTGCAGAGAGTCTGCTTCTCCCTCTGCCTGTGTCTCTGCCTCTCTCTCATGAATAAATAAACTCTTAAAAAAAAGAAATTTAAATTTAAAAAATGGAGTTAATTGGGAAAAAAATGAGAAACCATTGCCTCATGCCAGGTCACAAAGATTTCTACCTATGTTTTCTTTTTTTTTTTAAGATTTTATTTATTTATTCATGAGAGACAGAGAGAGAGAGAGAGAAAGAGAGAGAGAGGCAGAGACAGAAGCAGAGGGGGAAGCAGACTCCATGCAGGGAGCCTAACGTGGGACTCGATGCCCAAATCTGGGCAGAAGGCGGCGCTAAACCCCTGAGCCACCTGGGCTTCCCCCTATGTTTTCTTCTAAGTTTTACCTCAGTGCTTTTTATTTCTTCTTATTCTATAATTTCCCTGGCTAGAATCTCGATCCAGTACCAGGGTGACTAGAAATAGAAAGAGGAGACATTCTTATGTTTGTGACCTTAGGGAGAAAGTACCACACCCAGTTTGTCACCTTAACCTTGTGGTTAGCTGTAGACTTTTCACAGATGCCCTTTATTGTGAAAATGTCCTTCTAATCAAGGTTTGTTGAGTGTCTTTGTCAAGCAAAGATGTTGGATTTTGTCAAATATTTTTTTCTGTGTCTATTGAGGTATTTGGTATTTGTTTTTACTCTGTTGATATGATACATTTCATCAGTTGACTTTAAATGTTGAACCAACCTTGCATCGCTGGGATAAATCCCACTTAGTCATGGTGTATAGTTCGTTTTATATGTCACTGGATTTGGTTTGTGAGTATTTTGTTCAGGATTTTTTCTTTCATTCATTTTCATCAGAGTTATTGGTCTGCTGCTTTCTTTTCTTGTAATATGTTTGTTTGGTTTTGGTATCAGGATAATACTGGCCTCATAGGTTGAGTTTGGAAATATTCCTCCCTTTTGTATTTTTCAGAAGAGTTGTAAAGAATTGCTATTATTTCTCCTTTAGATGTTTGATAGAATTTACCAGGAAGCCATGATTCTGAGCTTTTCTTGCAGTGTAGGTTGTTTTAATTGTTACTAATTCAGTTTCTTTCCAGGTCTATTAAGATTTTCTATTTCTTCTTGAGTAAGTTTTGGTAGTCTGAGTCTTGGTAGGCATTTTTTCATTTCATCTAGATTGTCTAGCTGGTGTACAGTTACTTGTATTTTCTCGCATCTTGTCTTTTATGCTTACCTGTGTAGCTAACTTTGCCAGAATTCTTCATTTCTTTGTGTAGATATGTGTTTCTCTTTAGCGCTTGATTTCAGCCTGAAGTACCCCCTTTAGTATCTCTTATAGTGAAGATCTGCTACGATGAATTTTCTTTGTTCATCTGGGAATGTCTTAATATTTGCTTCATTTTGGAAAGGTAGTTTTACTGGATATAGAGTTCTTGGTACACAGTACTTCTTTCTGTACATGGACTATGCCATCCCATGGTCTTCTGGCCTGTTATTTCTGATGAGAAATTAGCTTTAAATACTAGTGAAGATCCCTTGCACATGATGAGTGGCTTCTCTCTTGCTGCCTTCAAGAGTCTGTCTTTCTTTTTGGGTTTAAACAGTCTGATTATGACATGTTGAGGTGTGAAGCTTTTTTCATTTACCCTATTTGGAGTGGTTTTTCTTTTTTTAGCTTCTTGGATGTGTAAATCAATGATCTTCATCAAATTTGACAAGTTTCTGGCCATGATGTCTTCTTGTGTTCTTTCTGCCCCTTTCCTTCCCTTTCTTCCTCTGGGACTCCCTCATGTATATGTTGGTTTGGTTAATGGGGTCCCATAAGTCTCTGAGGCTCTGTTCATTTTCCTTAGTTCTTTATTCTTTCTATTTCACTGATTCGAGAGTCCTAAGTGAGCTATCTTTAAATTCTGTCATTCTTTTTTTCTGTCGTTTACATCTGTTTTGATCTCCTCCATGAATTTTTTATTCTAGTTATTAACATTTTAAACTCTAGCCTTTTCCATTTGGTTATTTTATTTTATTTTTTAAAAAGATTTTATTTATTTGCTCATGAGAGACACACAGAGAGAGAGACAGAGACAGAGACAGAGACATAGGAAGAGGGAGGAGTAGCAGACTCCATGCAGGGAGCCTGATGTGGGACTTGATCCCGGGACTGTGGGATCACACCCTGAGCTGAAGGCAAATGCTCAACCACTGAGCCACCCAGGCATCCCTCTATTTGGTTATATCAAAAATTACTTCTACCTCTATTTTGATATTCCCTATTTGGTGAGACCACAGTCTCATGTTTATTTTTTGTTGATGATTTCCTATATTCTTATGTCTAAAGTAGCTAATTTAAAATGTTTCATCAGTCCCGAATCTGGTTTCCTTAGAAAAAGTTTCTGTTGATTGCCTTTTTTCTTGCTCATGAGCCATGATTTATTTCTTTGCATATTTCATAGTTTTTCATTGAAACTGGAAATTTTAACTACTATAGTGGCAAATCTTGAGAAGCTCCCCTCCTCAGGGTTTTTTGTTGCTACTGTTTGTTGTGGTTGTTTGTTTTAGTGATTTTCTAAACTAATGGTGTAAAAATCTGTATTCTTTGGCATATATGACACTGATAACTCTGCTTGGTTCCCATATTAGTCAGCTAATGATTAGAGAGAGATTTCCTTCAATGCTTGGTGCCATTAAATCTCCTCCTGTTTGCTGAGGAGCTGTTTGTAGTATTAGGGCACTTCAACACTCAGCCAAGGTGTTGACAACTCTGCTTTACCCTTTACTTCCTGCTTATGTAGGTTTCAAAGTCAACCAGAGGTGAGAACTAAAACCTTTTCACATTTTTCCTAAGCAGGCACACACACAATCCAGAGTATGAACACAGTGCTACACAAACATGTGGCCTTCTAGACTTCCAGAAATGTATTGAAGCTGATCAAGGTCCCTATGGACATCTCATTGCCCAGATTTTCCTTTTAGGCTTTTTGATAGCCTCCTCTTTGTTACCTACTGGTTTGTTAGAACACCAAATGCTATCTACCGCCTCAAGGAGCCATGATGTTGAACAATAGCCTCCAGTTGTTTTTGACAAATGCCACTGGGGAGGAACTTTTTCCCCTGAGCAAGCTCTGAATCAGGTCAAATAAAGACAGCCTTGAAATGACATCTTTTAGGGAATGACCAGTCAGATCACATTATGATGGATCTTGGGCACCCAGGTAGCTCAGTGGTTGAGCGTCTGCCTTTGGCTCAGGTCATGATCCTGGAGTCCTGGGATGGAGTCCGCATCAGGTTCCCTGCAGGGAGCCTGCTTCTCCCTCTGTCTATGTTTCTGCCTCTCTCTCTCTCTCTCTGTTTCTCATGAAATAAATAAATAAGAATCTTAAAAAAAAAGATTATGATCGTTCTCTGGAATGGGGCTTTGAAAGAGCCTCAGTGCTGTTTTGTCCCTTCCTTTGGCTGTCAGGCTGCTGGTTTACACTGTGATTGTGGGCTGTTGGTTTTCAAGGCTACATGGAGACAGGAATAGGGCAAGCTAAAATGCCACAAGCCACTGTTCTTATAGCTGTTTGCTTTAAAAAACATACACAGAGACACACACAAATACTACTTTCTGCAAGCTTCTGCTTAATTTCCAGGGTTTTGAAAAAGTTGATTCTGAAAAAAAAATTTTTTTGCCAGTTTTCTTGTTTGTGTTATGGAAGAGAGAATTTACAGAGGTTTTTACTCTGTCATTTTCTTCGATGTCATTAAAATCTCTGCTTTTTAGTTGGTAATGTCTTGACATATTAAAATGAATGCGCATTATCTTTAGATATAAATCCTTTCTTTCTTAATTAAATGTACTTTTGTAAAAGGGGTTGTTTTCTGTTTCAGATCTAACGGACATTTTCCAGAAGGTGAAACTGCTAATAAAGTAGAAATATCTGGCCAAACCATACATCTACTTTTCAGTGTTGGGCTCTAGATAGTGAGGAGATAGTGACTGACTCTCTTTTCTGGGGTAGCAGGTCCTAGCGTCAGATTTGTTGGTTTTGACGACAAGCTCAACTATTGGCTTAAGCTCTGGAAAAATCCTCTTCTAACAGGATGCAGAGTCTGGACGAGCCTTGGACAGAAGAGGAGGGGGACGGATCAGACCACCCATACTACAACAGCATCCCAAGCAAGACACCTCCTCCAGGGGGCTTCGTGGATGTGCGGCTGCACGCCAGACCCCATGCCCCTGACACAGCCCAGGTAAGTCGTGGTCTCCTGAGCTTTAATTCCTTCCACTTTCTTCCACTTCATTTGCAGGCTGGTGTCTAGTCCTTTGACAGAATAACTCACCTGTTTTCTCCCCTTGGATGACACAAAACAGACAAGTACAGGAGGCTTTCGTTTTAACATCATTAACCAAATGTCTTGGAACTATATTATGATTCCAAAGGTACGAGTCCTGGGGTCTCCTCTCCATCCTGGGACAAATCCTATTTAAATTTCTCCTAATGAGGAGAAGAACCAGTTCAAGACTTTTGAAAGGCCTGGGGCTCTTTGCATTCCCTGAAAAGAGAGTGGATGTGCGCCTTTAAAATGATGAGAAATTTATGAGCCTTCTTTTTTACTCATTTTTCTGATTTTTCCTTCAACTCAACATGCCAGTATGGCAGCTGCTTTTTAGAGTTACAGTATCTGGATTTTGTTACAGAGAGTTTTTTGAGGTGACCTACTTTATGTGACTGACAGTGATATTAATAAAAGTGGCAAAATAATAATGAAGTCAAGTGTCAGTAGTTCTGACATGGAGATGGACGGGGTGGACTTGCCCAGGTGTGAATGGTTGTGGGAGGTATGTTCTGACCCAGAGAACCACCCCAGCTGAAATTTCCTTTGCAAGTGATGAGGCTGCATTAAGAGAGCTCAATTTCGCCCAAATTTAGGGAGGGTTGGTGGCAGAAAATGAAAACAAAGTGGGCATATATAGTTTTGATGAGATGCATCTTATTCCTTGCACCTATGCAAACCTATTTCCCAAATCCTAATGCCAGCTGTGAGGCATGAAGGAAAAATGGGTGTAACTGGGAAAGGAACCAGCAGTCCACAGGGGTTCCTTCTCTTGCATCGTGGCTTTTAGAGATGGGGAAAGGGAGGATGATGCTTCTTCTCTTTGTGTATTTACCTGTGTCCACAGTTTGCAGGAAAAGAGCAAACTTACTACCAGGGGAGACACTTAGGAGACCCGTTTGGCGAGGACTGGCAGCAGACACCTGTCCGGCAAGGTGAGTGTCGAGGTGAGGTGGGAGACAACCAATCACGGCAGCAGCGTGCTCCCCGCGGGGAGTTCACCCACACGCAGGTGTTAGATCCCAGCACTTCCTGTTCGCATGCACCCTGGGGACATCCTTCCTGCAGGAGAGACTGCCTGCCAGGGGGCCAAGGGGCTGACCTCCCCACAGGCACTGCACCTACTTCAGACAGGTGCTGGCTGGGGGCCCCTGAAGTGTGTTTTCGATTGTCCCTACCTCTGCAATGGAGCTGAGCCCCGGGGCTCCTAACAGGCAGTAGCTTTCCCTTCCTGGTCGCACCCCCATCCAGGGTCACCCTCAGGAGGGACGGAGCCCACCTGCTCTGGAGATAGCCCCGGGGTTGTGAGGCCCCACCCCCCTGGGCCCTGGGTGCTCTCAGAGGACACGTGTCCATCTTGTCAGGGAGGCCAGCACGGACCCACAGCCCACCCTGGAAACAGTTCCCACGGGGCTAGGAGCTAGCTGCTAACCCAAGTCTTCTTCCCCAGATAGTTCCCCACACACACGGGGGTGTGTGTGCTTTAAAAGTTTCTTTTAATTTTTTTATTTATTTTTTAAATATTTTATTTATTTATTTATTTATTCATGAGAGACACACAGAGAGAGGCAGAGACACAGGCAGAGGGAGAAGCAGGCTTCCTGTGGGGAGCCCAATGAGGGACTTGATCCCAGGACCTGGGGATCACACCAAAGGCAGATGCTCAACCACTGAGCCACCTAGGAATTCCTAAAGGTTTTTTTTACTTTAATTCAATTTTTAAATGTCTTATTGATTGATTGATTGATTGATTTTAAAACTCAGTTTGCCAACATGTAACAGCCAGTACTCATGACATTATGTGCCCTCCATAGTGCCCGTCACCCAGTTACCCATCCCACCACGCACCTTCCCTCCAACAATCCTCAGTTTGTTCTGTAGAGTTAAGTCTCTCATGGTTTGTCTCCCTCTCTAATTTTTCCCCACTCAGTTTCCCTCCTTTCCATTATAATCCTTTTCACTATTTCTTATATTCCCCATATGAGTGAGACCATATGATGATTGTCCTTCTTCTATTGACTTACTTCTCTCAGCATAATACCCTTCAGTTCCATCCACATCAATGTAAATGGTACATATTCATCCTTTCTGATGACTGAGTGATAGTCCATTGTGTATATAGACCACGTCTGCTTTATCCATTCATCTGT
Source organism: Vulpes lagopus (assembly GCF_018345385.1). Lineage (NCBI taxonomy): Eukaryota > Metazoa > Chordata > Mammalia > Carnivora > Canidae > Vulpes > Vulpes lagopus. The sequence continues at coordinate 154,144,007 of NC_054825.1, forward strand.
CAATGGACATCTTGGCTCCTTCCACAGTTTGGCTGTTTGCAAATGCATCAATGTGATAGATCACATTAATAAAAGAAAAGATAAGAAACATATCATCCTCTCAATTGATGCAGAGAAAGCACTTGACAAAATACAGCATCCTTTCCTGATCAAAACTCTTCAAAGTGTAGGGATGGAGAAAACATACCTCAACATCATAAAAGCCATCTACGAAAAGCCCACAGCAAATATCATTCTCAATAGGGAAAAACTGAGAGCCTTTCCCCTAAGATCAGGAACACGACAGGGACATCCACTCTCACCACTGCTATTCAACATAGTACTAGAAGTTCTAGCCTCAGCAATCAGACAATTAAAAGAAATAAAAGGCATTCAAATTAGCAAAGAAGAAGTCAAACTCTCCCTCTTCACAGATGACATGATATATGGTATATGGAAAACCCCAAAGACTCCACCCCAAGATTGCTAGAACTCACATGGCAAATCAGCAACTCATACAGCAAATTTGTGGCAGGATACAAAAATCAATGCACAGAAGTCAGTTGCATTTCTTTTCTTTAGAAAAAAAAAGATTTTTATTTATTTACTCATGAGAGACACACACACACAGAGGCAGAGACACAGGCAGAGGGAGAAGCAGGTTCCCTGTGGGGAGCCCCATGTAGGACTCCATCCCAGGACCCCGGGATCACGACCTGAGCTACCAAGGTGCTCCATTAGTTGCATTTCTAATTTTAAGTGTGTTGCTCCCTCAAACATCTTCTTGCTCTTTCAATAACTCAGAGACCTGGTGACTAACTACACAGCGTCTGATGGAGAAGGAGCGACAAGTGAATTAAGACCTAATGTCCGACTTACGTGTCCATGTATATACATATAACCATCTCTTGGTTTGATGTTGAGACTTTCCCCTTCCTGATGGCCGTTTGTGCCGGGGAGTAAATGACAGTACGGTTTTAGAACTTCCCCCTGGTGAGACCATCTCAGGTGTTGCCTGCCCAGCTGCAGGGGGACCCGGATGTGCTGGGCTGTCACAGGGTTGGGCCTGGCCGGGGCCACCGCGCGGCTCCATCTAAAATAGGACAGACTCAGCAAACCTGAGTCATCACTTTGCCGGGGGCACGTTTTTCCTATGTTTCCATCTTTGTTCTACAAACACTTAAAATGTATTCATATAACAGATGTGTACCTAGCCACATAATACTGCGAAGGCCTAACAGACACGTTATTTACATTAGATATTGACTTTTTTGGAAAAATGTCAGGTTCACTTAAAAATGAGGTCTTTTGTTGTATGTTCCAGCCACCCTGGCCGGATCAAGACCAGACAACATAAAGACTCGCCAGGGCGGACACGTGCCTGAAACTTGGGGCTCCTATGCCTCAACAAGCTTCTGCTTCTCATTTGAAAGCAATAAATATCTTCTTCTGTTGAATAAGAATGTCCTTTGTTAACTTGCCGGCAGCCATCATCGCTAACTGAAAACTAACTCCCGGCACCCTCGTGGCCTGTGTGCCCCTTGCCCTAGTTCCGCACCTGCCCTGGTCTGAGAGGGAAAGGGCCATTGTCAGGAAAGCTGTTCACTGCGATTTTCATCTTCTCCTTTTAAAAAATTAGTCTGTAAAATCCTTCCTACAGGCTGATTTGTTTGCAGCACCTACACACACGAGCTGCAAATGGCCACGGCTGAGCCAGGACAGGTAACTCAGGACACGTGAAGTGGTGTCCAGGAGTAGGAGTGGAGACCATTCTTGACTTTGCTGGTCCTCACTAAGGACTTTTCCCAGGACACCTGCGTTCTCATGCATGTTTTGCTGCCGAAAGCCCCACTATGGGCTCTGGGGAGCCTAGAAAGCCTTCTTGCCCACAGGACTGGGCTGCGCATAGGGTGTGAAAGGCACTTCTCTCCAGAGATGGCCCCGCAGAAGGGTGATCTTGAGGGTAAATCTGTGTCAGTGTGTCAGGTACAGGGCTCCCGTTGTGCCCTGAACAGGTGTGATCACCCAATACCCTCACCCCTTGGGTGACAACGGCAGGGCCCTCACCCCCGGGCTGGCCTCGGCTTGCTCTTGACCCAGCTGAGAGGTCCCCTGGAGGCACTGCCTGGGGGTAGGGGTCCTCAATCACACGCCCACCTGGGCCTCCTGCGCAGAGCCGGGGGCATGAAGGCTGGGAGACTGTCCCAGCCAGCACAGAGCAGTGGTGACAGTGTCCGAAGAGGGGCATGTAGGTGATGGGGACCCGCTGGAGGCTTACCTGATGGATGGCCCATAGGAACGTCTCTGTGAGGTGTGGGGCAGCTCACCTATAGTGCCCAAATGACCAGTTTCCATTGTAAGAGGAAAGAGGGCTCGCCTTCTTGTTGCAGGGTCCTTGGACATCTACAGCACGCCGGAAGCGAGAGCGCCCGCGGCTCCCGGAGAAGCCCCCACCTACGTGAACGCCCAGCACATCCCCGTGCAGGCCACGCCAGCCTCGGGCAGCAGCGCCGAGAGCAGCCCGCTGAAGGACCTCTTCGACATGAGTGGGTTGCCATTCCTCTGAGCTCTCTGCCCTGCTTTCGCTTGACATCTGTGCAGTTAGCACGCTTTCTGCTAACGGGGTTTTGGTGAACAGGGATGCCTTTGTGCACTTTTCTGGGTTGTGATTGGGCTTTCCAAGGCTCTGAGCTTGGCTGCCCTCTGCTTTGGGATGGCACCCCCTCTCAGGTCTAGAAGCAGAGCCATTTCTCCTCTCTCTGGAATGACTGTCCTCCTGGAGATCTGCTCATGTGTCAGGACAAATGATGATACACACAAAACAACACTGGTTTGTGTATTCACTTAAATCTTAGTGGGCTGATAGGTACCAAATACTGGATCAGTTGCTAAGGCTGCCACGGTGAAAGGCATGCTTCACAGAGCCCTCAAGTCTGTTGAGCAAGACAACACATGAGCAAGAAAGGGCGATACACCCTCTGGCGGGCACACACGTGCTCGCTCTCACATATTCCTGTCCCTGGAGTACCTAGTGTGGGTCAGATACTATTCTGCTTACTGGGGTCTGCAGGAAAGCAAGATAGTCTCCTGGAGCTCAAATAACCAGTGTATGTTAGCAGTTGGCAACAGGTGCCCTGGCAAAAAACCAAACAGGGTAAGAAGTGTGCTGGGAAGCCCCTCAGCAGCATCATGAGGTGTGCCATGTACCTGCTGAGGGTTGTGTAGGCTGGGACAAGTAAACCATCCAGGAACTGGCTGATGAGAGTGGGAATTGTTGCTATGGGATATTGAAAGTGCTTCCTGAGCTGTACATCCCCATATTTCACATCAGTTCCTCGAGCATTTTACAGGCTGAAGAAATTCCTTAGGATTTAACAAGGTTCTTTTTTTTTTTTTTAAGATTTTATTTATTTATTCATGAGAGACACACACACACACACAAAGAGAGAGAGAGAGAGAGAGAGAGAGAGGCAGAGAGAGACACAGAGGGAGAAGCCAGCTCCATGCAGGGAGCCTGATGTGGGACTTGATCCTGGGACTCCAGGATCACACCCTGGGCTGAAGGGAGGAGTTAAACTGCTGAGCCACCCAGGGATCCCGGATTTAACAAGGTTCTATCATGTGCCAGGCATTCATTATTTCATTTAATTTTTGCAGCAGTCCTGCAGGTAGCTACCATTTTTGTCACTGTGTTACAGAGGAGAACACACAGGTCCTAGATGCTGCATCACTTTGGCCCTGGTCACCGCAGCTTTGTTGTCATGACATGCGCTCTCCCTGGTGTTGTGTGTGAATGATGGACTTGAGTGCTGCTTTGATCGGGTGGCCTTCTGACTACCAAAGTCTTCCTCCTCTGCCACTTGGGTTTCCCACACAGTAGACTTCCATTTGGACTTGCAAAAATCAGAAGAACTGGGGACTCTCAGGGCTTGGAGGCACCTTAACGTCATCTCATCAAATTTGGTTTCTGAAAAAATGTGGGTACGGCCTCAGAAGTATGAAGCAACTTTCCCAAGACTCAGACAGAGTAGTGGCTCCCAACTGCAGCTTAGTACTTGTATTTATGGTCAGTTTTCACTGTTTGATTTAGTCAATTTACCAGTGGCTCCTGGACCCAGAGCCTGAGGAAAGGTAAGTAAGATGAGGGTTTCAGATGGGAAAAATGAGAAGCAGAACCACTCTTTGTCATCCATCAAGTTCTATACCTTCTCCCAAACCAGAGAAGGGGAGACAAGAGGAAGTGAGGGCCCTGGAGATGCTAGTTTCTTTTGAAAAGTCTGGCAAAAAAATTAAGCCACTCTATGCTGTTTATTTTGGACCATGAGAGTGATGATGGTGGTGATGGTGGTAGGGATGATGAGGGTGATGATAGGGTTGATGAGGATGATGGTGATGGTGATGTGATGATGATTATGGTAGTGATGGTGATGTTGGTGATGGTGGTGATGGTGGTAATGGTGGTAGTGATGATGGGGGTGATGATAATGATGAGGGTGATGGTGATGATGATTATGGTGGTGATGGTGATGATGGTCATGATGACGATGGTGGTGGTGGTGATGATAGTGATGATGAGGGTGATGGTGGTGATGATGGTGATGTGATGATGATTATGGTGGTGATGGTGATGATGGTGGTAATGGTGGTGGTGATGCTGATGATGGCGGAGAGGTGATGGTGATGGTGGTCGTGGTGGTCATGATGGTGGTGATGGTGGTGGTTATGATGGTGGTGATGGTGACGATGATGGTGACAATAGTAATGGTCTTGATAGTGATGGTGCTGGTGATGGTGTAGAAATGGTATACAACTTTTCAATTACTCCAGGTAACCAGGAAAAAATAGGACAAAAAAAAACCCATTTTAGGCAATAATTTTAACCTGCTTTTATTCCCAGATCTGTGAACAATTGAACAAATACCAAAATCCGTGATTTGGGTTTCATTTTTTCACCTCACTCCTGCCCATCCTCTAATAATTGGTCTGATTCTATAGCATTTGTTGAATATTTGTAGGGATGGACATGTCCCAGGAACAGTGTTGGACTCTGGGGACATAGCTGTGCCCAGGAGAGAACTGTTCCTGTTCTCGTGGTGCTTGCATTGTGCTGCTTTGGCAGCAGGGTCCCATGTAGTCATCATCACACCTTACGCTGTGTGGCACCGTGTGCTTTTCGAGTGCCTTTGTACATATTGCCTCATTTGAAAATGGACAGCTGAGGTTTAATCAGATGTCCCCAGGGACTTCCTGTGCTGCTGCAGACTTTTGCTGTTAGAGCAGCAGACTTGCTGTGGGCTGCACCCGCGCTGGGAAGTGTGTCCTGAAGGCTGTGCTGTCATGCTCCACCACAGAGAGTCACACGGGAGCTTTTTCCACAGAGACACAAGAGAAGACAAGGGGAGGTAGTGCTCCTAATCCAGGGCAAGTCACACAGAGGGCACCCCATAAATGTCAGTTTTCTTCTCCTTTAAAAATTTGTCTGATGCAAGAGTTTTGAAACAAACATCTGCTGGGTTGGGTATAGGTTTTGCACTAAATCTAACTTTGTAGATTATCTTTTTTCTTTGTGTATTTCTGTTGGCATTGGCAAATTTTCATTCAGAAGAAAACAGATTTATTAAAAGGCTAGTTGATGTTCCAGAAAAAGTAGATGGTGTGTAATATGCCCGGCCTCGCACAGCATGCCAAAGTGAGGTCATTCTAACTGGCTAGACAAAGGGTGTGCTCAAATCCTTGGCACGACGCACAGCGCCCAGCTGTCTTGGGAAAGCAGACTCGTCAGAAAGTCATGCCAAGGTTTGGGCTGCAGTTAGTATTACCAGCCAGTCGTTTTTCTGTAGGTTTGTCTCTGGTGGAAGTTGCCTTGGCATTTCCATCAATCCCATTGTGCATTTTGTCATTTGCTCTTCTTGGGGGTTCACTTGTTTTTGGCAATTGTTGTTGACAGAACCTTTTGAAGATGCTCTCAGGAACCAGTCCTTGGGGCCTGTGCTGAGCAAAGCAGCCTCCGTGGAGTGCATCAGCCCCGTCACTCCCAGAGCCCCAGATGCCAAAATGCTGGAAGAGCTGGAAGGGGAGCCTTGGTACCAAGGGGAGATGAGCCGGAAGGAGGCTGAGGGGCTGCTGAAGAACGATGGGGACTTCCTGGTCAGGAAGAGCGCCACCAACCCGGGCTCCTTCGTCCTCACGGGCATGCACAACGGCCAGGCCAAGCACCTGCTGCTGGTGGACCCGGAAGGCACGGTGAGCACGGGGCAGGACGGGACCTGCCTCCTCGGAATGGTCCCCCCTGGTCTGTGTGCTGGGTGACCACGCTTTCCCTCCACTACTCACACGTGCCTGCTGAGGTCCTGGTGGCCACTCATCTGGGACCCAGGAGCCCTGGCACAGAGGGCCCGTGCCATCAGGCCAGCACCAGGCTCGTGCTGCAAAATCACAAGGGGCCTGGGGTGAAAGCTTTGATGCCGATGTCCTTTACAATAAATAAATACCAGCACTGAGAAAGTTTTCCGGGCCCATAGATTCACAGTGGACACACAAGGGCAGGGCTCCTGGGCTTTCAGTATGTACCTCAAGCATCTCTAAAAGCTGAGTCATGGAGTTTATGCTCCTAGGGTGTAAGCTGTGATGAAGCAGGACATGAAGTCCCCGTTAATTAGCCTCTTGCTTTCTGGCTCTGGACAATCACACTTTGTGACAGTGGGTTTGGCTTTTTCTGGCAGCGCAGTCAGGTCTGAAGAGCTCTGTGGGTTTGCCTGATTTCCCACCTTCCAGTCAATAAATAGATTCGGCTTGATCTTGGCACTGTCCAAGAATAGCTAAGTTCAACAGATATAATGATATTAACCGAACCGTTAAATAAATTCCAAGATTGTTGTTTAAAACCTTATCCAGTGAAAACAAAGACCCAGTTAGAGTTATCGAATAGTAGCTAAGAGTGTTGCCTGTCCTGATAGATGCGTAGGGATGAAGCCTCTGTCTTCGGTTGGACTTGGTGGTTGGGGTAGGAGTGGGGGACGAGGGGGGGACCTGACATGATTTATTGTTTCAGGTGTCTGCACCTGGGCTCTGTGCCTCCTCTCCCCTCCACCTGGACCAACAGTCCCTGGGAACGTCATGTAGATCCTTCTAACCCACCTTCTTTGGTCATGTGGATTATTCCCACATATGTACATGGGGGAAAATACATACTGTGTGTTTGTGACTTTTAGAAATTTGCAAACATGATACTGCCCCTCAAATCCCATTTCGTTTCTTTCATTTTTCCCTCTGCACATATTTCTGAGATCTGTCTGTGGTGTCTTCTGTACCCAGAAGCATCACTTGGGTTGGGGGCTGCCGCATGTCCCCCGTCTGCGGCCACATGATCCCCATGGAAGTCTCTGATGAAGAGGTGAAGGCATAGCCTCCTGCATGTTTCCCCACGATGATCTCTCTGGGGCTTATCCCAGGCCTGGGGTTCTTGGTCACAGGAGATGCCTACATCTAGTGTCACCAAGGGCTTGCATCTGCTTCCAGAATGGCTGGACTACTGGAGGCGAGGCAGCTGGGCGCCAGGGCTCCTTCCTCCTCCTCCTCCTCACTGTCGTCCTCCCAACGTGGCAAATCTTGGGTGGAGGGTGCAGGTGAGAAGGAAAGCATGTCTCGGGGCTCACACTGTGCCATCCTTCCCCGGCACCCACGGGTTCCTCCTCTGAACATCATATTCCTGCCTTTCCCCCACTTTTCTCTGCTGATCCTCACTCTGGGCTCGAGTGTTGAGTTTCTCAGCTGTAAAATTTCTGTATGAACTCTCCTGTAGCCCGTGACTTTCAAGTAGCTTGTCGTTTGGTGCATGGTGTTCTCCACTAAACACAAGGTTACCGTTTGCAAAGTTTACGGTCTTGTCTTAGAGGATCTCTTAGAGGATCTCTTCTATATTTCTATATTTTCTCAGCTTGGCTTTGAGAGCTTTATTTTTCACATTTACATTTTGATTCTGACTAGAGGTCCTGTGGCGGTCACATAAGACAGGAAGCCAGCATCCTTTAAATCTGTAGGCAGTGAGCCAGTGTTGGCTTGTACGGCTCACTCGGCCCTCTGATGTCCCGCAGTGTCTCGAGCGTCCCCCCTGTTCTGTTCAGGCGACTGTTCCATCTTGGTATGATTACCGACTGTTCAGTCATTATGGCTTTGGCATAGTCTTAACATCTGGTGGTGTGAGTCCTTCTTGAAACTCCTTTTTGCATTCTCTATCTCAGCTGTTCTCAGGCCTTTATTCCTCTTCATTCTGGTTTTAGAGTCAGTTTATCCAGGCTCCGAAAATGCATGATTTTGGTGGGACTGGCATTGCACTTACAGCTGAATTTCAGGGAGCGCTGACTGTTCTTCAGCATCAAATCATCACATCCATGAACGTGGCCCAAGTTTCTACTTATTTAATGTTAAGATGTCCCTTGTTAGTATTTAAACATTTTCTCCAGAAAGTTGTGCTTCTTTTGTTTGGTTACTTCCTAGAGGAGTCTGGTTTTAATTCTTGTTTTAAGTGGTGTGTTGTCATTTAGGCTACGTTTTCTCAAGAGTGAATCCTTCCGGGAGAGGAATATGGTGTGATCTTGGTGCCCAGAAATCTCGCTGACTGCAGCAGTTTTTCTGGAACAGCGGCCAGGCTGTGGCAAACACCAATAGCTGTGTGCCCTGCCTTCCAGGGCCCCAGCCTGCAGGATGCTCTCTCCCCAACCATGCTCACCAGGTGCCCCTGGGCATTGACCTGGAGAGGGCGCCTTGGTCGTGTTCCCGGCCTGGGAGGGGCTTGTTGGAGGCTTTGTTCCATGAAGGATGATATAAGCTTTTGGTAGATTGTCTTCATCAGCCCAAAGGATGTCACTCCCTCACTCATTCACTCACTCAACAACTGTACACATCATAGCTACCAAATCCAGGCACTGGTTCCGACACCAGGGCGACGTCCATGAACCAGTTACAAGACACGATGTGTGCTGGTGTGGAATTTGTACGTATTAATCAACAAATTACTCCTGTCATGGACATTTGTCAAATGCTTCTTTGGCATCGTCTGAAATAATGTAATAATAACGTGGTCTTACCCCAGGTCTGTGGACGTGGGGATTTGCACAGGCAGGTCTTTCAGATGCTCCATCCTGGCATTAGCCCTTCTTGGTCCTGACCAAGCCCTTCTTGGTCCTAAGTGAGGTCGAGTGTCATCGTCTTTGCTGCCTTTTGCTTGTGTTACTCATCTGGTTGGGGTGTCAACAGTATAGGGTTATGTCCATGTCTTACAGAGAAGGATTCCGTCCCGTGGTATCTCACATAGGATCCTCCAGAGAGCCCCTATTCCTGCACTGTGATTTATCTTGACCTGAAAGCCCTTATCACAAACAAGCACTCATTTATTTGTTAACCTGCTTATCAGTTGATTCCCCCACTAGACTATCATTGTGTCATGCCTGCACCTAGAACAGTGCCAGGCATGTGGTGGGTGTTCGACATGCACGGAGCAGGTGAAGGCACAGGTGGACGTCGGGCTTTCTCGGAGCTGAGCGCCCAAAGGCCACATGGTGCTAAGCAGGTGCTACTGGCAGGTGTGTCATCACAGATAAGCTTTCCTGAACAGAACCTGTGCAGAGCGGTTTCCATGGGCAAGGGCTGCTACTAATTCATCTCTGTTCTCTGAAAGAAGATACCCAAGCAATTCTGTGAGAATATAAAGATTTTAGTTGAAACTTTCAGGTATTTTTTTTTAAAGATTTTATTTGAGAAAGAGAGAAAGCACTAGCAGGGGGAGGGGCAGAAGGAGAAGCAGACTCCCCGCCAGCTGAGCAGGGAGCCTGACATGGAGCTCGATCCCAGGACCCCAGAATCATGACCTGAGCTGAAGGCAGATGCTTCACTGACTGAGCCATCCAGGTGCCTTTACGTATTTTTTTTAACATGAGAAATTCACAATTTACCTAACTTATACCATCTCATAGAGTGAAGACAGCTAATAGTTTATTTACTCAGTCTTTATGGACCAAAGGATGATTAAGGAAAGACAAGTATGACTATTAATATCCACTGACACACGGGAGGCAGGATAGTGCAGAGGATGGGGTGGGGGGAGCCAGGTGGTGCTTGTGTGCTTGCACCAGGTGTTTATACCGCAACCCCAGGCTGTGTTGTCGACGCGGCTTTAATTTCAGAGGAGAAATTTGTGGGGCCGCTGAGAAAATCTGTAAGTCACACCTACTAATAACAGTCCTTTGGGGAGGCTTTCTTCTGGGTCCACGGATCTTGTTTAATTGATCCAGTGAAGGGGAGCTTCAGCCGAGAAAGACTTAATCACAAATGTAATGTCGCTTCCTTGCTGTTAGGACACCAAAATAGACGATGAACACATTCTCTTCAATATTTATTCATCTGATTTTCATGGTAATTGGTTGGTCCCTGACTATAAAGGGGGAAACTTGGCAGAGCAGATTACTCAGAGAAATAAGGATGCAGAACAGTTCTGAGTCTAAATTTACTGCAGAGTGTACCAACCTGTGCGCCTTCCCACTGCACACGGATGGAGCAGGACGGGGGCTCCTGGGGTCGCTGGGGTCTTGGGGGATGGGGAGGGCTGTGGCGGGGCTCCTGAGTTCCCAGGCAGGGGTGTGGCAGCTGCTAGGCTGATGCTGGCGCCAGGCTCTGCAGGAGCAGCTCCAGAGATGGAGGCTGGAGTTTTCTCTGCAACATCTTCTCCATCACTTACTCAACCCTCTGGAGTCTAAAGTCCTCTCCGAGGCTCCTGTCCTGGATTCATCCCTTTGGCCAGAAGGGTCAGCAGAGTGGGGGGCGGGCACCTGCTTGGGTTTGGGTGGGCAGCTGGCACACCTGCCCCAGGGCTGGTGTTCCGTGGGCTTCCCCAACGTGGTCCCGGGGCGTGGCACACGTGAAAGCGCAAGCTGAGCTTTGCATTCGGGCAACTGTCCAATACCCTACATTTATTAGGATTTTATTTTATGCTGACAGTAATTAAGAAAACAAATGCCACCCCCATCTCTCCACTTTAAAAAGCCTTGTTATTTTAAAATTCCCTTTGTCTCAGGCAGGCTAGGCTGTGCTGAACCAGCAAATGAAATGGAAAGTCTCACTGGTTTGAGCCAAGGGGGCTGCAGCCCCCACTCACCCACGCGGCTGTGTGTTGGGAGGCTCTCCTGCCCCTTGGGTCCTTGGTTGGGGGCCTCGGGTCCTCAGTGGGACCTCTGTGTCCCCGGCCTGCCTTGCCAGCCTGGGGGTTCCAAGGAGAGGACAGGGATGGAGAGAGCAGGGCTACCAGTGGCCTCGTCGGGGACGCCTGGGCTCACGGGGACCTGACTGCAAGGGTGGCTGGGGCCTGGGGCCACCTTGTCTTAACTTTTTATCAACATAACACCTGCAAAGTGTAATTGTGCTGCCAGGTGTTCGGGAGGCTTTGTGAAGGGACAGCCCCGGAGCCCCTTACCCAGTCCCAACGCTGAGGGGCAGGCATTGCTGGGCTCTGTTCTGGGGTGCTGTTCTGGTGCTCAAACTGCTTTTTGACTGGCTTCATATATTACAGGGTCATTTCTTATGTTTCCTCTGAAGACTAACGGTTAGCCCGTTTTTCAGTTTTTGACAAGTGTTCCCATTTTGCCAGGTCATGTCTGCACCTGTAAAGATCGCAGGCCCGTGCTGCTCCGGCAGCATGGGTCCCTTCGCTCTCACCTGCCCCCGCTCCCCGTGCTGTCAGCATTGCTGGAATGCACAGAAGCAGACGCAGTAGAGTCATGCATTTCCATGTACCTACCATTTGCTGCAAAACTTACCAGTATTGTTCTGATCTCACTTCACCCCATCCCTTTTGAGGGGGGATATTTTCTTTTATTATTTTATTTTCTTTTATTTAACTTCAATTTGCCAACATATCATATAACAACTAGTGCTCATCTCATCACGTGCCCTCCTCCTGAATGCCCATCACCCAGTCACCGCATCCCCGCACCCACCTCCCCTGCAGCCCTTTGTTTCTCAGAGTCGGGAGTCTCTTGTGGTTTGTCTTCCAAGGGGGGATATCTTCTGAAGGGAAAGTACAACCTTCTTCGGCGTGACTCGAGAATGCCTTGCTCAAAGGCTCCATCACTCTGGGCACTAGAGTGTGAGTGTCGTGCCCTCGAGTGTCCTGTGCAGCCACCGGGACCGGGTCTTCCTCCTCTGCCCCTCAAATGCGCCCCGGCCACCTGCTCCCGCAGGCCCCCTTCCTGCCCAGTGGCTGCGCCAGGAACGCCTTGACCAGGAGGATCCGTTCAGAATCCCGCCCTGCTCGGGGCTGTCCCGTGTCTTCAGGTCCCTCACCCTGGCCCCCTCCTCAGTTCTATTTTCTGATGCTTCCCTGCAGCTGGGGTCAGGTTGTATGTTGGGGCGTCAGGGTCACAGAGGCACTGCAGCATGTGTGTCACTGGCCCCACTCGCTGGAAGTGGTGCTGGCAAGTGCTCCCTCGGGTGCTGGATGGGGGGATGGGGGTGAGGGGCTGGCTTCTCCCCTGCACACTCTCCCCTTCCCCTGTCATTATTAAATATTTGAGGGAAGGCACCTCGAAACTACGTAAATCCCCCCTTCCCAGCCAAACTTTCAACCTGTTCATGAATTTGTCTTCACCAGTGCCGCTCACTGGGTTATCACTGGCTGCTTCATTTGCGTCCGTGCTCCTGTGAGCGGGTTTTGGTTTCTGATGTGTCCTCATTCTTTTGCACCTTTTTCCTCCAAGCACATGACAGGATGATGTGATCGTGGTCCCCCGCTGCCATCCCATGATCGGCCACTTCTCAGAAGGAACCGTGGCCTAGTTCTTTTTCCCGGGGGGACCAAGATGTGCACGTGGGGTGTGTTTGCTCCTGCACCTCGAGATGGACATATTGCTGTAGACGCAAATAATTTTTTTTTCTTTCTTAAGATTTATTTATTTAAGAGAGAGCGTGCAAATGTGCACACATGTGTGAGTGGGGGAGGAGCAGAGGGAGAGAGAGAAGCTCAACCAGACTCGCCCACTGAGCAAGGAGCTGGATGGGGCAGTGAGGAGGAGGGCTCTATCCCAAGACCCTGAGATCATGACCTGAGCTGAAACCAAGAGTCAGCCGCTCAACCAACGGAGCCATTCAGGCACCTCCCACACCACCTTTGTTAAAAGCTGCCCAAACCCTCTTACAAAGGAGGTGGCTGGTGCCAGCAAGTGTGGCCTACCATGGGGTACAGGCTAGACCTGGCAACCAGAGGGAGCCAGGCCTGTTCTGCTGCAAAGGCTCACTCCCAGGCTGAGCGAGGGATTGGCTCTGTGTGGCTGGGGGTCATCACAGTCCCCAGGACCCCCAGCAGCCAGAGAAGAGGGATCTGGGATGCCTTTCACAGCAGCGGCTTAGAAGTGCAACTTTAAGGGCGAGAGGCAACAGAAGGGAGGCACAGGTGGGGCGCGTGCTCATCCGTGGCCATTTCTGTGTCTGCGTGTGTTAGAAATCCTATGTTCACAATAATTCTTTCAATTCTAGTCTGATACCAGAGTTCGTCCCACTTTTTTCTTTTTGTACATTTGTTAAAGATTTTTTTTAAAGATTTTATTTATTTATTCATGAGAGACATAGAGAGAGAGAGAGAGAGAGAGAGAGAGAGAGAGGCAGAGACACAGGCAGAGAGAGAAGCAGGCTCCATGCAGGGAGCCCGACGTGGGACTGGATCCCGGGACTCCAGGATCACGCCCTGGGCTGAAGGCGGCGCTCCACCGCTGAGCCACCCACACCCCTCTTTTTCTACATTTGTGACTCTTCTCCAGCAATGAGAAGCCTGACCTCTTAGCCTCCGTATTTTCACCTCTTTGGTTAACTCACCTATGTGAGTTAATACACCTCGCCACAGCCTCTGTCTCTCCCCTGGTGGACATCACCCTGACCCTGTGGAAGCGCCAGCTTCTCAGCCCAGGGTTCTTCCTGGGCTCCCTGTCCCCCGGAGCGTGCTCAGACCACCCTGCCCCAGCCCTGATGCCCACGCAGGTGCCCACCCCCACCTGGCACCCCACACCTGCCCTGTGGTGCCCTCCTGACTCATCCTGGACTCAGGTCTCCCATGGGGGGACCAGTGGGGCTGCCCCCAGCCTGTCTCCCTCAGCCTTTGGACTGATTGTTCATTCAGGAAAGAGCGGGAATGGGGAGCATAGGGAGGGAGGAGCTTTCGGAAGCACATGATAGCATCTCCAGGCACCGAGCCGATCCTCCTGTGAATACTTCAGCGTGATCTCCACCAATCAGGACGTTTAAGCCGCAGTCATACAACAGCATTGTTATAGCCGACAAAACTAAATTTAGTTACTTAACGTATTCAGATTTCTCTGATTATCCCAAAGATGGTCTTTGTATAGTACGTGTGTTGGAATCAGAATTCAAACAGGGTCCACGTGGTACATCTTGTACTATTTCCCCTGTTTGAGCGATGAGATACTTATTTGTAGAATTATCCCACATTATGATTTGGGTTGCTGTGTCCCTGGGGCTTCATTTCACTTCTTCTCTGACCCCCTCACCCTGGATTTTCTATAAACTGTTGGACACAGAATCTTTAAAAACAGCCTTATTGGGCTATACTGTATATTCATACTCATTTCACGTGGAGCACTCAGAGTGCTCTAGAACATTCGCAGGTGGGAGCATCCATTACCACAGTCAACTTGGAACATGCTCATCATCTCCAAGATGAATGCCGTAGCGTTCACCCATCACCTCGCCAGCCTCCCATGCCCTAATCCCACAGACCCCTGGGTTCTCCCTCTGCACAGAATCACATAAATACATAGATTTTTGTGACTGACCTCTTTTACTGAGTGCAGTGTTTTCATCCACGTTGTAGCATAGCACATCCTTCCTTCCTTCATAGCCAACTCATGCTCCACTTACAGACAGTGCCACGGTCTGTCTTGTGGCAGGTCTGCTGATGGGCATTTGTATTATGAACAATGGTGCTGCAAACATGATGTCCGATTTCTGCATGGACGTATGTGTCCATTTCTCTCAGAACGTATGTATCCGTTTGCCTCAGAGTGGATTTGTTGGGTCATGTGGTGACTCTGTAATCTGTCACTTGAGGAACCATCACGCGGTTTTTCAAAGCAGCTGCTCCTTTTGATATTCTGACTTTCAGTGTGTGAAGGCTCTCATTTCTCTACACCTGCTCCTACCCTTGTCATTATCCAGCGTTTTGATTCTAGCCACCCTCGTGGGTGTGAAGCCGTACGCCATTGTGATTTTGACCTGTGTTTCCCTGATGACTAATAATGTCAAGCTTCTTTTCCTGTGCTTATTGGCTTTTTATGTATCTTCTTTGGAGAAATGTCTATTCAAATCCTTTGTCAATTTTTTTTTCTTCCTTCTTTTCAAAAATTTTCTTTATTGTGGTAAAATACGTATAACATAAAGTTGACCACCAAAACCAGTTTTAACTGCATAGTCCAGTGTGTGCACAAAATTATATGGCTGTCCCCACCATGCATCTCCAGAACGCTTCTCTTCTAGCAAAACTCATTAAATAACTCTCTGTCCCCTCCACCCCCAGCCCCTGGCAGCCACCATTCTACTCTCCATCTCTATGAATGTGACTCCTGGAAAGACCTCACGTTAGTGGAATCACATAGTATTTGTCCTTGTGTGACTGGCTTGTATCACTCAGCATAGTGTCCTTAGGGTTCATCCTCACTGTAGCAGGTGTCAGATCTCCTTCCTTTTCAAGAATGCATATAGTTGCATTGTATGGGTGGACCACATTTTGCTTCCCCATTCATTAGTTGATGGACACTTATGTTGCTTCCACATTTTAACTATTGTGGAAAGTGCTGCTATTTTTTAAAAAGATTTTCTTTCTTTCTTTCTTTTCTTTCTTTCTTTCTTTCTTTCTTTCTTTCTTTCTTTCTTTCTTTCTTTCTTTCTTTCTTTCTTTCTTCTTTCTTCATTCATTCATGAGAGACACACAGAGAGAGGCAGAGACATAGGCAGAGGAAGAAGCAGGCTTCCTGCAGGGAGCCTGATGTGGGACTTGATCCTAGGACCCCAGGATCATGACCTGAGCCAAAGGCAGAAGCTCAACCACTGAGCCACCCAGATGTCCCCAAAATGCTGCTACTAACACAATATACAGATATCTCTTCGAGACTCTGCTATCAATTTTTCAGGTATCCACATAGAAGCAGAATTGCTGAGTCATATAATTCATTAACATTTTTTTTTTTTTTTTACAAACCATCAGTTTACAGCGGCCACACCATTTTATATTCTCACTGAGCATACACAGTGCTTCCAGTTTCTCCTCATTCTTGCCAACACTTGTTTTCTGCTTTTTTGGGTAGTTAGCCATCCTGACAAGGGTGAGGTGAGATCTTATTGTATTTGCATTTCGCTGATGATGAGTGATGTTGAACATGCACTTATTGTTCATTTGTGGATCTTCTTTGAAGAAATGTCAGTTCAAGTTCTTTGCCCATTTTTAAATCAGGTGGTTTGTTTTTTATTGCTGAGTTTTATAATTTTATATATTCTGGATGTTAATCCCTTGTTAGAGGAGATGCACAATTTACAAGTTGATCCCCCCATTCGGTGGGTTGCCTTTTTACTCTGTCGATAGTGCCTTTTAATGCACAAGACATGACAATTTTCATGAGGCCCAATGTCTCTGGTTTTTCTTTTGCTGCCTATGTGTTTGGTACCATATCTAGGAAACCACTGCAAATTCATTGTCTTGAAGCTTTTGCAGTATGTTTTCTTCTAAGATTTTTTGGTCTGATATTTAGGTCTTTGATCCATTTTGAGTTAATTTTTACCTATGACATTAGCTATGGGTACTTCATTCTTTCATATGTGGACATCCAGTCTTCCCAGCACCATTTGTCAAAAAGATTGTTCCTTTCCTATTGAATGGTTATGGCTCCCAAGTCAAAGATCCCTTGGCTGTATATGCAAGAATTCATTTCTTCATTTCTAGGCCTTTTCTTCTTTTCCACTGACTTATATACCTGTCTTTATATCAGTACCACACTGTTTTTATGACTGTAGCTTTGTAATTAGTTTTGGAATCAGGAAGTGTGAGCCTTCAACTTTGTCAAATTTATTGGTCCTTTCAAAGAACCAGCTTTTGGCTTCATTGATTTCCTGTATTACTATTTTCTGTTTATCTCTGCTTTAATCTTTGGGCTGTCCTTTTTCCTGCTTGCTTGAGGGCTAATAAGCTTCCTTTTTTTAGTGTCTGAAGGTGAGAGGTTAGGTTATTTGTGAGTTTCTAAATTTTCCACCTGCTGTTGGGGAAAACAAGTGCTCATGTGGGTCAAGGTGTTGATGGGAAGGATGTAAATAGTTGGCATACAGGGTTACAGGACTGACTCTTGGCATTGCAGCCCCCAGGGTCTGATGTGAACCTGGAACTGTGTCCACTCGGTCTAGAAAGGACCCAAACTTCACTTTTATTTAAAATCAGTGGGGGAGGCCAGGCAATGTGGCTGGGTGAGTCTATATCCCACTTGGGTTAGTTGTATTTGGGCTGGGGCCCCTGGGGGTGGAGGGTCTACTGGTGGGTCCAACCCAGGCTGAGATATTAGACAAAGGGCAACAGGTCTGAGTGTGCAACTTGTTGCAATGGAACCAGAGTTTAATCAGCAAACATCACTGTCTGATGGCTTTGCGCAAGCTAGTGTGACCTTTTGGAAGAGAACGGATGTAATTATTCTGTTGTTGGTGGAGTGTGCTTGTTGATATACAATCTCTAAATGGTATTTCTAAGTCCCGGGCCCCTGATTTAAATGTTCCGCAGGCAGGTCGAGCCCACCATGCCTGAAGCAGAAGGTATGGGCCCCACTCCCTTGCCCACTCCCTGTGGATTCCTTCCCATGCCTTGCCCCACCTTCAAGCTTTAGCCACGAGCACCTTCCTCCTCATGCATGTGTAGTTTATTTTTTTGAGGTTTTGCTTATTTACTTGAGATAGAGAGTGAGAGAGCATGCAGGAGTAGGGGAATGGCAGGCAGAGGGAGAGGGAGAAGCAGACTCCCCACTGAGCAGGGAGCCCAGCCCAGGACTCAATCCCAGGACCCTGAGATCATGATCTGGGCTGAAGGCAGGTGCTTAACTGACTGAGCCACCCAGGTGCCCCTCATGCATGTTTAGTTTTATAAGGAACCACCAAACCATCTTCCAAAGTGGCTTACAGTCCCACCAGCAGTGAGGAGAGTTCTCACTGTTGCACATCCCCTCCAGTACGTGGGGCTGTCGGTTTCTGGATTTCAGCCATTCTGGTAGGTGTGTAGTGGTGTCTTGTTGCTTTAATTTGCATTTCTGTGATGACATGTGATGCAGAGCATCTCTCCATGTGCTTGTTTGCCATCTGCACGTCTTCTTTGGTAAGATCTGATTGTTTTTGTGTTGTTAGTGTTAAGAGTTCTTTGTATATTTTGGACACTAATTCATTATGAGATGTGTCTTTTGCAAATATCTTCTCCCAGATTCTGGCTCGTCCTCTCACTCTCTTGACTGTTACTTGTAGAGCATAATTTTTTAATTTTAATGAGGTTCATCTTGCTATTTCTTTCATTCTTGAATCAGGCCTTTGATGGCATATCTAAAAAGTCACCACCCTAACCACAGTCATCTAGACTTTCCCCTGTGTTATCTTGTAGGAGTTCTGTGGTTTTGCATTTTACATTAAGGTCTGTAATCCATTTGAGTTAGTTTTTATGAAGAGTGTAAGGTCTGGTCTAGGCTTTTTTTTTTTTTTTTAATGTGGACACCCAGTTGTTCCAGCACCATTTATTGAAAATGCTATCTTTGTCTTTTATTTCCTTTTTTGGCTTATAACTAGGACTTCCACTATGGTGTTGAAAAGGAGTGTGAGACAAGACATCCTGGCCTTGTTCAGGAGGATGTTAGTGGTAAGATTTTTTATAGGTGTCTTTATCAAGTGGAGGAAGTTCCCCCTATATTCCTGGCTTACTGAGAGTTCTTATCATGAATTGGTTGAATTTGTTAAATGCCTTTTCTGTATCTATTGATATGATCATGCAGCTTTTTTTGTCTTTAGCCTAATGATGTGATGGATTATGTTAATTGATTTCTGAGTGTAGAAGCAGCCTTGCATACCCAGGATACATCTCACTTGGCCATGGTATGTAATCCTTTCTATACATCATTGGATTCAATTTGCTAATGTTCTGTTGAGGATTTTTGCATCTGTGTTCACAAGAGATGTTGGTCTATAGTTTTCTCTTCCTGTAGTATCTTTGTCTGCTTTTGATATTAGAATAATACTGGCCTCATAGAGTGAATTAAGTAGTATTCCTTCTGCTTCTGTCTTCCGAATAAGATTGTAGGGACTTGGTACAATTTCTTCTTTAAGTGTTTGGAAGAAGTCACCAGTGAACCCATCTGGGCCAAGTGCTTTCTGTGTTGGCAGATTATTAATGATTGATTCAATTTTTTAAATAAACAGAGGCTTATTCAAACCATCTATTTCATCTTGAAAGAGTTTTGGGAGGTTGTATCTTTCAAGAAATGGGTCCATTTTTATCTAGGTTATAAAATTTGTGAGCCTATAGTTGGTTCTAGTATTCTTTTATTATTCTTTTAATGCCCACAAGATCTGTGGTGATAACCCTTCTTTCATTTCTGACATTAGTAATTTGTGTCCTCTCTCACCTTTTCTGAGCCTAGCTAGAGACTTATGAATTTTTATTTACCTTTTTGAAGGACCAGCTTTGGGATCATTGATTTCTCTATTGATTTCCTGTTTCCAATGTTGTTGGGGCTCTGTGTCTGCTCCAATTTTTTATTCTTTCTTTCCTTCTCCTTACCATGGGTTTAATTTGCTCTTCTTTTTCTAGTTTCCTAAGGTAAAAGCTTAGATGATTGATTTCAGATCATTCTTTTCTGACCCACATAGCAAGGGGGTCCATACAGACACCTCTGTGGGCTGCAGGTTCTCTGGGCAGGAGCCAGACTGGAGTTTCAGCAAGTATTTATGGAAATGGAGTGAACTGGCCTACTTCCTTAGGCAGTAAATTTATATGACTTGCCTCTTCTGCGTGCCTTTGTTTGCATGTGTGTGTTTATAGTAGCCAGCCTACGTCCTCCAGAGATGCTGACCACTGGGCTCTCAGCTTGGGCGGCATGTTGGAATCATGGGGGTTTCATGAAACACACTGGGGGGCAAGCCCCTTCCTGAACTCCTGGGGATGCTGGCCTGGGCATGGGGCTTCCTGAATGCACTCAGGTGGTTTGGATGTGAGCCCAAGTTGACCCTCATGTCCCAGACACTTCCCTGCCATAAATCCTCAAGCACCCCTGTTGCCCCAGAGTTTGAATGAGTGTTAATCATAAGAAGTAGGAAAAAGAAGTCAACATACAGGCAACACCCCAATGGTAGTCTCAAGCTGAGTTATTTGTGCCCCTCACCTCCAAGAAAGGGACCTGTCCATGCCACCCCAGGATCTTTCTGGAGTGAGAATTCTAAAGAACTCAGGAGGATTAAAGAACCTCAATGAAAAGATGCCCAAAAAGATTTCTTTGTGAATGTGCCCATTAGGTTGTCTCCTTGGTGAGGCTCAATGCCCAGGAGTTGGGAGCTGTGGCCCGGTGGGTCCTTGCCCCTCTGGTGCTTACAGAGATGGGCAGGCAAATACATCCTGCCTCAGAGTGGGACCCCAGGAGAGGGAAACATCCTCATTTCAAAGCCTCTGCTGTTGCCTTTGTTGGTAGAGCCCAGAGCATATGGCCCAGGGGCTTTGATGGGCCCACCTGGGGTATAGACTTGGAGCAGGAATGAGATCAGGGCAGAAGGCTCAGAGATCAACATCCCATTGGTGGGCCAGTGGAGCAGGAGAGACAAGAGGGTCACATTAGGGGTAGGGGTGAGGATACTGGCACAGGTAAGGGAGGAGGAGCATAGATGTGCCCTCAGAGTCCCTGAGGGAAAAGTGGGGGAGGGCTACTTACCCCAGGGGAGGGATGGCTCCCAGCAATAAGGCTGGAGAAAGAGGTCAGGCACGCAGGGCATCCCAGAGCCATTGGGAGGGCTAAGGGCCTGGAGGGTAGCCGGTGTAGCCAGGCACGGGTTTCCTGCCCCATCTCCCACCCTCCTCCAAGGAACAGGCCTCAGGGGGATCCTGTCCAGACCAGACTGGGAGACTGCTCCTGGTCAGGCTTCATCTGTCTTCTTCAAGTGGAGTCTACACAGGGCCTGTAACAGCTCAGGGACCAGGGCACAGGCCCAGTGAACAGAAGGAAGTGGTGGGCCTCCTTCCTCACCCCTAGGTGTTCACTTGCTCAGGAGAAGCTGGTGGGCAGTCATGGTTCAGGTTCCAGAGCTGCACGGCCGGCAGTGTGTGGTGCTGCCCCTGCATCCCCGACAGGCTCACCCTCTGGTGGGAGGGGCTGTGGAGCAGGAGAGAAAACACTGGCAGGTGGCGGCGGGGGGGAGGGAGATGGTTGGGGAAGGTGGGTAGCAGGTGACCCGCTGGACTGAGTGGCCGCTGACGATGACGGGGGACTTTACAGACATGTCTCTGAAAGAGTGGGGACCCCCGGGGAGGTGCCGCTCCAGGTCCCAAGGCCTGGCTGGCTCTGAGCACATGTGTCCTCTGTCATCCACCTGTGTGTCATGCTTTCCTGACCTCTGTGTCCCTCCAGATCCGGACGAAAGACAGGGTCTTTGACAGCATCAGCCACCTCATCAACCACCACCTGGAGAACAGCCTGCCCATTGTCTCTGCCGGAAGCGAGCTCTGCCTCCAGCAGCCAGTGGAGAAGACCCTGTGACCGGCCAGCCACCCTGTCCTGACCTTGCACCGGTGGTCAGGAGACCTGGTTCTTCCCGGGAAATGGGTATGGGGGGTTCCGGAGACTCGGGCCACTGCCCACAGGCTCAGAGCCTCATCCAAATGCTCCAGGAGGAAGGTGTCTGGAAAGTGCAAGTTTCATAAACTTGTTCCGATTTTCTCCTGTGCATATTAAAGGTGTACATACCTATACATCCTGTACAAATTATCCCTCTATATTTATATTTTTTAAGACTAAGAAAGATGTAAGACTAATGTTCTGTGCTGTATGTTTTTAATGGGGAAAAAAAGTTTGACTATAGTTGTCCGGGTTAAAATTTAATTCAACTGACCCATTCTACTGAGAAATTCCACTAGGAAGGTGTCACCTGCAGTTTTACCTGATAAGCACAACACGGGGACAAGGAGCAGGAGGACTGGTCCTCAGTGCAGAGCCATAGCAGAAGAAGGCGGGATGCCACTCAAGGGAGTTTAGCTCTGCACGTAGAGCTCCATGAACTGCTGGTCCAGGTGGTCGCTGCTCCAAGTTGCTGGCGCTCCCACTCCTCCGTGATGTTGCCTCCACCCTCCATCCCCAGACCGTCCCCTGTCACACCTGTGTGCTCGCGGAGCAGGTGGTTCCCGTGCTGTTCCAGGTGGTTCCGAGCACAGGAATGCTGGCCTCCTTGACCACAGTTGTTCAGGGGTTCATCAGGATCTGTTTGACTGACACATGTGGCACAAGATGAGCCTCCACGACCGAGATCTGACCTGGCCAATATTTCCCTTGTTTTCATCCGTGTGTGGAGGGCTGCTTGGGGCAAAGCCATGCTTCCTGGGTCCTTCTAGCCAATATGATGATGGCAGGTTGCTGGGGTAGCTGCTAGGAATGTGCCCCCATCCCTGGCATCCAATAGAGAGAGATGCATGTGTATGAGCCGCGTCAAAGGCAGATGCTAACACGAGCGCTTGATCCGGGACTCTTCTTGCTCTACGTTTGTCTTGGGCTGGTGACTCAGGAGTGTGGGGAACTAGTTGAGGTTTTGTCTCTCGAGTGGTTGGTGGGTAAAGGAGCTGCTGTCTCTACAACAGATTTCCCAAGTGCTCTGTGGAAAGGGCCCATACCCCTGGCATCCCTTTGTCTGGGTTCCTTCCTTTGAGCTAAAACACTCTGATTTCTTACCTGATCATTCGGTGTCGACAAGGTTTCTGACTTAAAAAAACAAACAAACAAACAAAAAAACACCTGGGATGAGCTTACCTGGTGACTTGACACATGCTACCTTTTAAAAGCCAGAAGCTTCCTTCGTTGGTTGGTGCCCAGTTGTGGGCACCACAGCCTAGGCTCCCGTCCCGTGCAGTCCCTCAGCAAGTGGCAGCCTGGGTCAGTGCAACGGGACTTTCTGCACACTTAACAGCAGGCCAGTAATAAATTCTGTGCTTCAAGAATGAGGCGTTAAGGGTAGATTTTACAAACTCTGAGGAGTAAGAATTCTGCAAAGTTAGACTAAATGAACCTGATTTCTGTTCCCAGGGTGTGTGTGTGTGTGTGTGTGTGTGTGTGTGTCCAGGATGGAAGATGGGGTGAAGCTCATGGGCAGGGATGGGTTGGGCAGGTCCACAGGTTTTGTGTGGAGCCCTCTTAGGACTTTTTGTCCTTCGAGGGTCCAGGAATCTAAGACGACAGTGGCTTAGGCTTCTAGAATGTTCCACTGTGCATTTGAACTAACCTAGGACCACCTAGCTCTTCCTAGAGCAGTTCTGGTTTCAGCCATGGCACAGACACCATGCCCCATGTTACCCAGAAGTAGTGGGAGCCGAACAGGGCTGGGGCAGCAGCTGGTGGGGCTCCTGCCCTGTGGTGATATACACGGGGGGGGGGGGGAGCTATGCGTCCCGTCCCCTGCAGCCCCGCAGCCCTGTACACACACACACACACACACACACACACACACACATCCCTCCCATGTGTGCAAGTGTCCACACATATAAAAATGCGTAGAACGACTTCCCTCTCAAGGGCCTGCGAGGCCCAGCAAGGGGATCTTAAGCACACGCCCCAAATGCTAATGTTTAAGGGTGAAGTAGGAAAGGCTGGTGAGGGACCCTGAGCCCCCGGACATTGACCTGCCTCCTCTGCCCTCTCGGGGAGGCCAGAAGTGAGTGGTCTGCAGGTGTGGGAGCTCTTGCTGTGAAGTCACTGGTTAGCGCAGTGGTGGTAAGCAGTATAGATCACGTTTCTTTGCATGAGAATCCATTTAGAAAATTAGAAATATTGGGGGGAGATCAAATTTTGTTTCAATTTTAATTCAAAATGTGTACTTTTGAGTTCAGATTCCAGGATTGCTTATAATAACAGCATTGCTATTGGGAAACTGTGCTCCTTCGTAGCCACCGGGGCGGCCTGCAGACCTGGCGGACGGCTGCCACTCTCTCGCCTGTGTCCCCTGCCGTGTGATGTATGGTGGAGCTCTAGGGGTCACCTCAGCTCCCCCGCAGTGCTGTGTGATGGGCACTATGGGGAGCCTCACTTGCTGGTGGAGAAACTGAGGCACAGTGGGCGAGCAGAGCTGTTGTGCCCCCTGCACATGTCCGGGCACCACCGCGTGCCTGCAGCTAGGATTCCCGGGCCAAGATGGGTCTCACCCTGCGCAGCCTGGGGCCCCCCTGCCTAGTCAGACTGCATCTCTGCCAGGGCAGGGCTGCGTGTTCCGGGACCTCTGAGTCCCTGGCTACGTACACTGCTCACTGTGGCCTTGGTGGCCTTGGGCCCGCTGCTCCCCAGGGGCCCCTGCGTCTCCGCCCAGGCCTCTGGGTGTGCTGGGAGTGTACGGCAGGTCAACATGGGCCCTGGAGACCCCTACCCCCCACTGCCACCCCCCTCACCATCGTGTGTGCATTAGTGGCATTTTCAAGGGCCGTTCTTGCCCCACGAGAGCCTAGGTGTCCCCTGTGGGGCTGCTCCCAGTGGTGCCAGCGAGCTCTGATGCTCAAGGCCCCGAGGCACTCATGTCTGATGGCCGACACATCCTAACATCTCCCCATTGCGGCCGATCCCAACTCTGTCCC
The DNA here is from genome assembly GCF_018345385.1 of Vulpes lagopus. Lineage (NCBI taxonomy): Eukaryota > Metazoa > Chordata > Mammalia > Carnivora > Canidae > Vulpes > Vulpes lagopus. The sequence continues at coordinate 154,168,860 of NC_054825.1, forward strand.
CCCGCCGCCACTCTTGGGCTTTTCATATTTGAGAGGCCACAGGACCCAGGGGCCGCTTTGCTGTGACCTGGGTTTCATTTGAACAACCATCTGTTTAGCGCTGTCTCGGGAGCTTGGGAGGCTGGGTGGACAGGAGCCCTGGTGCAGGACATTTGGTGTCCCAAGGGGTCATGAGGGGGAAGGCAGCACGGGTGATGCCCCATGAAGGCAGGAGAGACAAAGCCTGTGCCAAGGGCAAGGCCTGGCTTGGGAGGAGTGGGCAGGGCAGCCATCAGGGTGGCCCCCGAGGGCCTGCGCTCTGATGCTCGCCACTGCCTCCTGGCTCCGGCCATCTGGGCTCCTTAGATGGAGCGCTCCCTTCAGGTGCTGCCCAATGCCTGGTGGCTCCTTCACATAAGTGACACGTACAAACTGATGTCCTGGTCCTTCTTTGCCTGAATGGGTCCCTAGGTGGAGGCATTTCCTGCGAGATCACAGGCTTCTGTCAGAGCCATGTGGCCACCCGCTTGTCGCTCGGTGTCTCTGGGCGGTGGCCGGCCACCTGCACCCCGCTGCTGTGAGATGGAGCGGGAGGTGCCAGCGAAAGGACAGAAACCGGAAGGACAGGTGCTTCCCAGGATGCTGCATGCACAGGCATGATGGTTCTCTCACCGCCCACATACGTAGCACACCTGGGGTCCATTTGAGCCCTTCTGTGGGCAGTGTGATAGGCTGATTGGAAAGGGGACGGAGATTGTGGAAATACTGCACTTGGGTCACGGTATGTCACAGACAAATTTTGGTCATGAGTTTTAGGATAATATCTGGCTCTGTAGTGAAACTTTAAAAATGGGTCCTGAGAATGATGAATTGGAAAAACCACTTTACAGGAAGGTATTGTGAGCCTGGGTGTGCCGGGGGGCCCCAGAAGATGACCAGCAAGGGAGTGTTAGAGGATTGTGAAGCTGCAGAAGCCCCTTTCAGTGGGGCACCTGAGGCCAGGTGACCCACTGGAGTGTGGTGACAATTAGGAGCACAGAACTTATTAGGGTCCTTTACAGTTCGCGTATAAAGCTCAGCCCCTGGTAGAGAACGACACATAGCTCTTCCCTCCTTGTTGGGTTCGCATTTATGCTCATTCTTTTTGCAAAATATATAAAGACGGGAGTCCTACATGGACAAGGAAGTGTTTGGGGGCTCTTCAGAGACAGACTCCAAGAGGGCAAGTCACCACCATGTAGAAGACTAAGGTCACCAAGGCTCTGAGGGACAGCAGGAGACAGGCCCGGGCACATGTCAGTGCTCACCCAGCAACGTCTAGCCACTGGCTCATCGCGGGTGGGGAACAGGCCCTGTGCACACCTGAGCCGGGGATCCTGGGCAGAAGGACAGGCCTGCAGGCTAAGCGGGTCTGCAAGAGGCCCACAGGCCCCACCCAAGGAGTCTGCGCAGGGCCTGGGAATTTGCATTCCTAGTAAACTGGGCAATGCTGGTGACAAGTGTGGGCTTTGAGGACCACCACCAGGTGCGGTCCCCCGCCAAACTATGGCTTGCCGAGGGCTTCCCCCACCGCCCCCCCGCCAAACTATGGCTGTGTTTTCCCACCACCTCATGTCATGGAGCCCAGAGTCTGTGCTCTGAGTTTTAAAAGTGGAGGATTAATAAGCATTTAAAACTCCATGCAATCACTGCTGGCAGATAAAATGCCATCTGCCAGCCACAATTTATTTATAATGGGGTTTATACATATTTATAAGTTTGCAAGCAACAAATGCACAGTTTTAAAACTGGCACATTTTATAGCAGCCAGGAAAACTGCAATTTTATACCAGGACTTTGAATGTCAATCGCGCACATGCACACATACCTATGCTGATTGTGACGGGTGTGCACCTGTGTGTGCGCACATGCAGCCTGGCCATGAGGCTTGCGCCTCAACACTCCTCCCCGCGCTTCGGTATTTCTCACCAAGAAGGACATGCAGAAAGTTAAACAGATGTGAAGCATTTGGGGACTGTGGGTCCTGGCCTCTGCAGACATGGGGGGTGGGTGGGCAGGCTCCTGGATGCTGTAGGATGTGGGACCCACCTGCAAAGGGAGCAGGAGCAGACAGGAGGGCCACGGGGGTGGGGGGCCACTGTGGAGGTGACACAGGGGCAGCAGGGGAAGACGAGGCCAAGAGGGCAACAGTGCAGGAGGAGGGAGACAAGAAGGAGGGTCTGGGGACAAGCAAGTCCAGCCTCACGTCCTGCTTCCACCTGGCAGCATGCAGCGCGGGTCAGAGGACAGAGAGGAATGACAAGAGGGGCCAGCGTGGAGAAGCTGTCCCCAGCAGGTGCGCTGGGCGTGAGCGTCTGCCTGGGCACAGCCATGTGCGCTGCCTGGCTTGTAGGCATTTCCGGCCAGCCCCCTCTTGGCCTTGTCTGTGCGTTGGTTCCTGTGTGGCAGGCACAGTGCTGGGCTCCTGGTGGGAAGCGGACATGCACAGGGCGTGACAATGCGAGAAGCCTGATGGCTGGCGTGGTCAAGTGCAACAGGGCCACGGAGGCCGGGGCTCCCAGGTGGGCCTGGGGAGTCTGCAGGTTTTTTGAGCTGGGAAGCAGGTGGGAGGAAGGCAGGGCAGGGAGTGTGGGGGGTGGGGGGCGGGGAACAAAGGACTCCCTCTGGCTCCTCACCTTCTGGAGGGCTGGGAGGACCATTGTCATTCAGGGAAGCACCACACCTGAGGCTTCCACTAGATCACTTCCTGTGTGGTTGCTTCCCCATGCAACGTAGTGGGGAGAAATCCGCAAGTGGTCCTGTGTGCCACAGCCGACAGCTCGCGCTCACACGGGACATTTCTCCCACAAGCAGATTTTCTACCTAAGCAGCCATCAACACAGCAGAAACATCTGTGGGCATATCCATCCCTGAACACTGAATTAGCTTTTTCTGTAATGACCGTGTGTCGGTGGCAAGTGGAATGTTCTCTGCTCATTTGCCTTTTGAATAAAACTCGTTCCAGAATAAATATTGTTAAAAATGAAGTATGTGGATGTTTCTGTGCATTCAGAATTAAACATCTGATGTTAAAAATCCAAGGATTAGGAGGGAACTCCGTGTAGAATTTCACGTGTCACGATGTTTCTTACTCTTTGACGAGTATTTGGATGGCAAAGTTATATCTGCTGATAAATATTATTTGAGAATTTTGTGTTCTGTCTTCCATCAACTTCTGTGGAACAAATAAGGATTGCCGGGAAGGTGTCTGTCCGTCTGGGGATGTTGCTGATTCATCACTTTATTCCGCGTGGATGCTGGGATGGCATTTGGATTCCAGGGAGCGGAATTACCAAACCGATCTCGAGCTTTCCATGTGCCGTTCCGTGCAAGCTGGGGACACCCAAACTGTGTCTGGGGGACAGAGCAGAGGCTCCACAGCTCAGCGGGGAGGTCGGCGGCTTCCAGGGCTTCCTTCCCTCGGCAAACCCACTTCACTCCTTCAGGAAGTGATGCGGCTTCAGTCAGGGCCCCCATGCGCCTGGGGGCGGCTGCGTGGAGTCCCCCAGGGTCCCCTCTGTCGCCCAGGGCTCGTGTGGGCCATGCCACCCTTGTCCTTCTCACTAGTTAGCAGAAAATGTGCCTTCATTTTGGGGATCACGGTGTGTGCATTTCTGACTCTGTAGCAAACCCTTTGATGTTTTGACTTCGATACGAAGAAACATTTGGGTGTTGAGGTTTCGTCCTAGTGGAGACAATTTTGAAGCATGGACTTGGTGACTCTTGAGACGTTTTTTATCCCACGCGCCCTGTTTCGTGTCTGTGAAAGGCTCCTTACCGGCGCAGAACCCGCGCCCCCCTCCCCCGGGTCAGGGGTGCAGAGAAGCAGCCGAGATCTCTGGTTCACTGTTTCAATGATTGTCGGTGTAACTGTGAGCAATAAAGGATTGTGTAAAAAGTCTCCTGCGTGGGTGGTGGACCTTGTGTTGCCTCACGAGGGTGGGGAGGGCAGGTAGGGACCTTCCCATAGGGAGCGAGTACCCTGCCATCCCCAGACACGCTGGTCACCTGCCAAGCTTCACCCTTCGGCCCATGGTGCCAGGGGCGGGGGGCGGGAGGGCCTGGCAGCAGCAGAGCTGGCGGGGTGGGGGTCACGGCTGCCTGGTGGCCTGGGGCACGGGTGGTGGCAGGCTATGGACCTCGCCAGGGCTGTGAGATTTCTCCATGAACATCAGACCAGACCAGTTATGGCGAATGCAGGCCTCACTCTGGGATGGACATGCATATGCACACGCACATGCACATGGACACGCACACAGACACATGCACTCACAGGCTAGAAGTCTCCCTCTGTCACCTAGGGCGCTGGGCAATGGGCCGCTTCTGACCGACTCCCTCCTGCTGCAAATGGAGCAGAACCAACCATCTCGTCGCTTTCGGCCAGGACTCGTAATCCCCCCATCCAAGAGCTCATCCTCCTGTAAACACTCGGGCCTACAGAACCTGACACCCCGAAGCTTCCCCTTCCCTGGGCACCAGCTATGCCGGGGTCGGAGGAAAGTGCAGGAGGCACAGTCCCCAGGTTCCCAGGGTGGCTTCAGTCCTGGGGGAACGCCGGCACCATGGGGGAGGCCAGGCCGCCACCCTGCACCCCTGGTGCAGACAAACCCCCCATGCTAACCTCCAGTGACAGGTTTACAAGTAGGCTTTTGGTTTTATTTTTATTTTTTTAACAAACACACATGGGACACAGTAAAGAGATCTAATGCATATGTTCTACGTGGCTTTGAAACTCAACCCCTCGATGACCCACAGCTTTTGGCACAGGCTGTACATGCTGCTATTAAAGTCGATCATTTTCTGCATGTATTGAATGCACACGATTACTCCGTTGGGTTTTTCCACTCAGACTGTTTGCAAGTTTTGTGTTCTCGCAATGGGAAGTCGGGATCAAGGAGCAAGTGTCACCAATATGAGCACTGGAGACCCAGGAACCTCCAGGGACCCTGAGCTCTGTGGTCACTTCATTCCCTAGGTGAACACGCAGTGCTCCCTGCTGTGTCTTCTTGATGCCTGACTTTTCTAGACATGCTGTCTGACCCGAGAATACACTCCTCTCCAGTGACGTAAAGAAGCCAACAAAAGTGCCACCAATGAGCATCCCCTTCTCTCATCAGTCACAGAAACGAGGGAAGTCTTTGGTCAGGACATGGAGACCCCCCAGGACCCACAGGAATGTGCCTCAGTTGGGAGCATGGGCATCTGAAAACACGAAGGAGCCAGCAGTGTCTCCTCCAGACGGTTAACGTGTCAAGGTGTCTCTGGAGTCTTGACTCAGCCAAAATGCCCGGCAAACCAGAAAGCCTTAGGGGCTCTGATGTGAGAGTCCTTTTGAAGGCTGCCTGTTTTGTGTTTGGCCAAGAGCCTGACACGTGAACTCTGTAGGTGTGAGATCTCCACACACGTGTGCACATCCTCATTGGTGTGTCCTGCAGGTGGGATCCCTGAGGGAAGTTCCTCATGCACAAACACCTCCTGAGGAACCCCCTACATGCGGGGATGGGGATGCAGGGTTGGCTGACCCCATATCGTTACCTACAACATCACTGCATTTCCCGGAAGAGCACACAACTCGGTCCTACTGACCTGGTGCTTCTCTGGCTAGAGGGGACCAGGCTCCAATAGGATCCAAGTGCAGCCTGTCAGCCTCTCCCAATTCTGTACAAATTTTTCCTCACATCAAACATACCGTAGCTTCCTCTGGCCAGGGTGTCTGTCCTCTGCTTCTGCCTTCTGAGCTCTTCTGCTTGGCCCAGGGATGGCCTCTGGGAAGCCCCTGGTGGGCTTTTCTGAGATCTAGAGGGTCACCAGTCACATAATGTGGGTAACGGGGTTGGGGGATGTGTTCAATCTCTGCAGGGACACAACCCTGGGGAGAGGCGGGGATGCAGCTCTCAGAGCACTCTCACTCTCCCAGGGTCTTTTGGACACTGTCAGGGTCAGATCCACGCACCTGAGACCCACCCAGGAGCAGCCTTTTTCAAAGCCCACTGAACACGAGACTCGGTGTCAGTGTGAGGAGACGGGGATGGGCATGTCCGGCTAATTGCCAGCCTCAGCCTCGCTCCTGGAGGTTCAGTCAGGACACCGTGCCACGTCCTGCTGCCTACAGCAGAAACAGGTGTTGTATCCCGATGGTGGACGTCAGAAACCCGAGCGCTGCGTGACACAGAAATGACGAACACGCCAGCATCCACAGTATGCGCGGTCCATGTAGTGTGAAGTTACCAGAAATTGCCATGACATTCAGGGAAGCACACTGCGCATTGCGTGGCCCACGACCTTCCCTCCCGTGGGATTCAGGGGAAGGTGGCAGATCGGAGGTTTGGAAGACTCACGCCAATACAGACAAGGCAGGCAGGCTGTCTACTGTGAAACAGGCTGGCGAGTCCTCGGGTCCCTCTTCCTGGGACGTCCACACCACATGGGCCACGCATGGGCAAACAGATTTCCCAAGTGCCAGCTCCAGAACCTCCGGGGGTGACGCATGCAATAAATAAGAACGTGGCTGGGAGCTGAGCGCCTCTTGTCTCATGGACATGTGGGGATGGCCGTTCCTGGAGGTGGCCATGCTCACTTGCAGAGGATCCCATTCTGCAGGGTTTTGTTCCCATCCATGATGCACGGCGAGGCAGCTATCTGGGGAGGGTCCTCCTTGTTCTTTGGTGAGGGGCTGCTGTTGTTGCTGCCGCTGGACTTGCTTCTGCTGGGGTCGAGAGCGGGCTGGCTGGGTGAGGAGCGGGCGCCCCAGCGCCGGACCAGGCAGGTGCACACCAGCCGGAAGAAGGCCCGCCGCATCTCCTTGCTGGCCAGAGTGTAGATGACGGGGTTCATGGCCGAGTTCATCACCGCCAGCACAATGAACCACTGGGCCTTGAACAGGATGGCACACTGCTTCACCCTGCAGGCCACGTCGACGAGGAAGAGAATGAAGAGTGGGGACCAGCAGGCGATGAACACACTGACCACAATCACCACGGTCCGCAGCAGGGCCATGGACCGCTCCGAGTTGTGGGGGCTGGCCACCCGGCGGCTGCTGGACTTCACCAGGAAGTAGATGCGTGCGTACAGGATCACGATGGTGACCAGGATGGCTGTGAAGATGCTGATGCAGAAGGCGATGTACCTCTTGGAGTAGAGGGGCAGGATGGTGGAGCAGTCGGGGAGGTTGTGCAGGCAATTCCAGCCCAGGATGGGGAGGGCGCCCAGCGAGAAGGCTATGAGCCAGCACATGCCAATCAGAAGGAAGACGCGGTGCTTCTTGTTGGCATCGTACGGCCTCATTTTGATCATAGTCAAGTGCCGCTCGATCGCAATGGCCAGCAAGCTACAGGTGGACGCCCCGAGGGCCACGAACATGCTGCCCTCCCTTAGGAACCAGAGCGTGGGAGACAGGCTCAGCGTCCTCTTGCCCGACATCAGAATGTTGACCTTGTAGGCGATGCCGGCCAGCAGGTCACAGAGGGCCAAGTTGCCGATGAAGAAGTACATGCGGTTGTGGAACTTATTGTTTTTCCAGATGGCGATGAGAACCATGAGGTTCTCCAGCACGATGAAGCTGCAGATGATCAGGAACAGCACGGTGGTAGGCATGCTGCCCTCGGGGGCCTCCCTCAGCCGGCCCTCCAGCTTGCCCACGTAGTTGTAGTGCTCGTGCAGGGTCTCGGTCTCGTTCCCGTTCCCGGGAGAGGGCCTGGCGCGCGGCGGGACGACTGTGGCCATCGCTCGGGCGCGCAGAGGCTCAGCTCCGGATCCCAGCAGAGGGCGCCCTGGGCACATCCATATCCAGAGAACAGGCGCGGGCTCAGGCTTCCGGGGTGGCCCGGGCGGTGGCGGGACCCCAGCCGGGGCGTGCAGAGCAGGGGGCTGCGAAGATAAAAGTGGGGTGCCCAGAGATTATGGGGGCTCAAGACCACCCAGGGGGCAGCCGCAGCACAGCTGGGGAAGGCAGCTTATGTGGGGGCCCACAGCTCCTCAGGGGCTGAGGTGGCCGCAGGAAGCCACTTGGTGTCTGCAGCTGCTGGGAGGGAGGTCGGTGTGTGAGACCCGCGGTCATTCACTCGTACAACAATGACACACAGACCCAAATACACGTCAGTCTGTCAGGGAATCCCGAGGCACTTGGGGGCTCTGACCGTGCATCCTCCGCCACAGCACAGGAGCGGCCAAACCATGATTCCCGTTACCCCAAGACAAATGGGATCATTTTGGGACAGCAAAATAGAAGGGAACCAGAATGCCGCCCCCGGGAAGCCACCCCTGGTGAGCCTGGAGCAACACTGTGGGAGCAACACCACCCCGACGGCGTCCCTGGGACCAGGGCCAGACACGGAGTGGGGTCCCAACGGCCTACAGGGGAGGCCTGAGACAGGGCCATGCGGCCACCAAGGGCAGGGCAGTGGGAGGCACGACGGCCCACGGTTCCCTGATGGCAGCAGTGTGGGGAGGGGCAGATGGGCCATGAGCCCATACTTCTACCAAGGGTGATAGAAGGAGAGGCAGGGACAAGCACTTGGCTTCTGGACTTGGCTGAAAACCCAGAGCTCAGCCTTCTTGCCCCAAGTCAGACCGTCTGTGCCCCCAGAACTGAAGCCATGTGTGTGAGCAGAGAGAAAGGACCCTGCTGGGGGTATAAGCAGACGGAGAAGGCCCGAAGCCAGGCGCCGGCCCTTGGTGGCCCCGGCCCTTGGTGGCCCCGGGTTTAAGCCCCCCTCCCCTCCGATACTTCCCACCCTCACCTGAGGCCACACCCATCACCTGTGGGGATGTCACCGTCCCAGCTGGATGCAGCTGCCAGTGGATGCACTGATTTTAAATTACAAACCTATGTTTAAACATCTACTAATGAGCACATGAGCTCGGCTTAGAACAGCCTGAAGAGTATCCAGTGGTGACTTTTTTTTCTTTCATGACGTTTAAGTCATAGCCCTATGTTGGGTTTGGAAACACACGGGCTCCACACTTGGGGTGTGTTGGGATCTGAGCTCGCTGCCAGATTTGGGTACAGCCCGGGAGGTGCTCGGTCCTGGAAGGATCCCGGGGCACAGTGTGTGTGGCTGCTGTTGGATGAGGAGGAGAGGAGAGTCCGTGGGGCCCTGGCTCCAGGCACCTTTCAGGTCGCTGCCCCACAGGCACTGCTCAGGGCCAGGGGTGCTGTGACACCCTCCCCTCCACCGGGGCTCAGGTCCTCTGAGATCAGGAAAGGCAGCTCTGCTCCTACTTTGCAGGGACTTCTCCCCACGTGCTGGGGGGCCCAGGCCCTGCCTCCTCCGGAAAGCTCGTGGGCTGTGGCCTGTGCAGGATGCCTGCAAGGTGTGTGCTGGTAGGTGCCCTGGAGGCGCACGGTCAGCTCGGTGGGCAGCTGTCCCGCCAGCGCCCCAGCCCCACGCACCTTCCTCTAACCCTGGCCAAGCCTTCTTGCCCCAAGTCAGGCTCCCTCTGCCCTGGAGTCAGCCCGGCTCCTCGAGACTTCTCTACTCGCCACTTCTTACGGCAGATCGCAGGCTGTCCTTTAAAGAGCGGGAATAGGGCAGCCCGGTGGCTCAGCGGTTTAGTGCTGCCTTCAGCCCAGGGCATGATCCTGGAGACCCGGGATCGAGTTCCACATCGGGCTCCCTGCGTGGAGCCTGCTTCTCCCTCTGCCTGTGTCTCTGCCTCTCTCTCTCTCTCTCTGTGTGTCTCTCATGAATAAATGAAATCTTTATAAAAAAATAAAATAAAGAGCGGGAATAATGACGCTGCTGACCATCCTGGAGCCCAGCGCCTGGAGCGGCTTGCTTCAGGGTCACACAGGGGCAAAGTGTCCCACGCCTCTCACGGCGCCTGTCTGCTCATGGGAGCCCAACACATGCTCTGCTTGTCTGCTGGTTCCTTATCCGCGAGCCGTGAATGGAGCTGACACGACCTCCCTCTGCTTGCGGGGCCCTGGGCACAGCACAGCCCAGAGCACAGCCAGCCCCACACAGACGGGGCTGACCGACCCTGCCCTACAAGCGTCCTTATCCATGGAAGAGGCGCAGTACAGAGGCAGGGGCAAGAAGCACACGGCCACCCCACCGACAGTCAGAAGGGAGCAGTGCCCCGAGAACGGCTGTGTCCTAGCTGGTGGAGGGTCGACGTGGCTGCCCCGAGGCCTCCATATGCCCCACATCCACGGGCCACTGTGTCCACAACACCTGCTCCCCTGCCAGGGGCTTCCATCTCAGGAAGGACGGCGGGCGTGTGGTTAACACGGGGTATAATCCTGAGTGAGTTAGCACCTGCACAGTCTGAACTGCAGACACATGAGTGTGACCTGAAAGGGTGAGGAAAGTGAATTGTTGGTGAATTCACACCCAGGACGGTGAGAAAGGGCTCCAAGCAGCGACATCTGAAAGGTTTTGAAACCACAGTACAAGTGAACCTCATCTTCTGGGCCTGCTTCCCCCATGGTGACTCCACGTTGCGGATGCTCCCCCCGTGGCACACACTCTACTCCCGTGCTCGTGCCATGAGCACTGACCAAAGGGACGTGTGTCCCCATAAACCCACTGCATCTGGAACCTCTTGGATGTAAAGAGCGAGGACACGCAAGTGAAGGGCTGCACAGACTCCCATCCGTTTCTTTTCCTCCCCACGTGCCAGGTTTTGAAAAAACAAAACAAAAAACGGAGCAGAGCAGAAAAACAAGCCAGAAGTGAAGCCAAGACCCAGCAATACAAGAGCCACAATGAGAATAGTGTAAGATGTGCCAGAGAGCCACCAAAAACATGCATTTTGAGGGTGAATGTTTTTTCCCACTAATGCTTAATTTATCATTTTCCTTGATTAAATATTCATCATTCGAAGAGCCTGTTTTTTTCAGAGCATCTCTTGCTAAATGCTATTCGCTGCATTTTCATAACTGGAAGACATCTGGCTCCCTTTGGAATCTAAAAGCTTATTTTCTTTGGATTATCAACATTAGAACGAGGGCTCCATCCTGAGAGTTACGTGCTGGGCTAAAGGCCAGATTGATTTTGGATGCATCTGAGTGCTGTTATTTGTGGTCAAAAGCATCAGAGTTCGGGCCCCACCTTTCAGGGGGTGAGGCAGGACCTGGATTTGCGGGAAGAACACTCTCCGCCCTCTCGCCCTCCACCTCGGAGCGCAAGACCAGGTGGGGCACCAGCCCTCCAGGCACATCTGTTCTGCGGAGTGCAGGGCACTGGGGCATCAAGTCCTGGGGAGCCAGCCTGTCCCGCCCCGTCCACTCACCACCGACCCCCAGAGGGGTCATGGGCTGGGCTTCTCACCCTCTCAAGGGCCGTACGTAGCTGTTTCTGACCTTCCCATAGATGGGGTCCCACAGCATCCGACTGTGCCTGGCATCTTTCTGCCAACGGCACGATGCTCCCTTGAGTCCTACAGGGAGGTGCATTTGGATGCTGGCACTTCCTGCTCCCGTCAAGGGATGGATGCCCCGGCCACTCTTGCCTATGGACATAGGGTGGTTTCTGCACGTCATTTTCCTAGGAAGCACTGCCGGGCCTGGGTGGGGACATCCTTGTGAGCTTGTACCTGTGCTCCCACGGGGTCGTTTGGCTTTCCGAGCATCGTGGTGGTGTCGGGAACGGGCTCTGACATAGCTGGTCCCTGCAGAGACTGGCCACTGGGCTACCTGGACAAGTCCCCACGAGGGCAAGTTTTACACAGCGTGAGTGCTCACGTTTTACACAGCGGGCTCTGACATAGCTGGTCCCTGCAGAGACTGGCCACTGGCCACTGGGCTACCTGGACAAGTCCCCACGAGGGCAAGTTTTACACAGCGTGAGTGCTCACGTTTTGCTTTATTTTAAAAGTTAAGCATCTGCGGCTGGCAGTGACCACCATCTGACGTTTCATTGTTAAGACTCCGATCCTGCGTAATTTCCCCCCAACAACTGAGAAATAAAGGCTGATGCCGAGGAAGGTGGCGGTGTGCGGGCTCGACCCCGAACATCTCGGAGCGCCAGGCCTGCCCTAGAAGCTGCTGTGCGGCACGGGCGCTTGGGAGAGGCACCTAGAAGGTAGCTTCACTGTGTGTCACACCAGCGGGGTTTCTGTCCCTCTGTTCCATGGGGGTGCATCTGCAGGGAGGGGCAGCCTGGGCCCCCCATGGGTTCCAGATGTGCGCTCTGCACTAGCGATTCACTTTCTCTACACATGACACATGTCAATTTTAAAAATAAACTATAAAAAGAAGGAAACGAAAAAAGTAAAGGGACATATTTCTGAAAAGCCTGGGGTCTCTCCCTCTCTCTCTCTTTCTCTCTCTCCCCATCGTGGCGAACAAGAAAGACAAGAGAAGACAATGAGATTTCTCCGGTCAGACGCAGGGTGACCGGTGCTGGTCGAAGGCACGTTTTCCCAGGGAAATCAACTATCCTCCAGACGGAAGTAAAACACCAAGCATTTGCCAACCAGCGGATTTCTTGGAAAGCAGTATTTTGTTGTTGTTGTTTATAAGAATTTAGGAAAGAAATAACGGGCTGGTCATTTCGATGCCCCAGGAAATTCCTTCGCTAATGAGTACTTCCTCTTGCCCCCAGATTTTGGAGGTGACCTCGCTGGGCAGTCAGAGGTAGCTCCGGGCAAGAGGCCTTGCATGCACAGCCCCACAGGCCTGCCCTCTGCTGGGAGCCCAGTCCTGGGGCCCTGGTGAGACCACTGTGAGGAGCAGGCTTCCCACCACCAACTCACCTGGCGGCTTTCCTACAAGTGACTCTCTCAGCAGGTAGGGTGTGGGTGTTCATACACTCCTTGGGAGCTCCGTACCCGGGGTGGGCTGCAGGACCCCCGCACAGACCCCAGGCTCTGCCTCCGTGCCCACTCTCCCAGGTGCCTGGGCTTGTCCTCCATCACAAGGCAACCGGTTTGGATACAAGAGGCCTTAAACTCTGCTCTTCAAGCGGATTTTTCAGACTTTCCCTCCTCCACTCGTCCTAAGTAAGAGCACAGGCTGGACTCCTGCCCAGACTGCCATGGGATGAATGAAGGTGTGCGGGAATGAGCTCCTCCAGGCAGGGAAGGGCTTATGCAAACAGGAGACACCTGGCCAAGAAGTCCTAATGGTGGGGTCCCTTCCACCCTTTCCCCGTGCCACAACGACACAGCAAACGCAGCACACATTGCACCTTGTAGGGTACCATGTCTGGTCCCCATGGCAGCATTTGCCTTTTGAGTGTACATAGAGGGAAGCAGAGGCTGGGGTGTGGGGGTCACCGTCCTTGGTGACACAGCTTGGAGGAGGCGGTGCTGGGTTGGAGATGTGGGTCATCTGATTCCTGTGCACCATGTTAGGGGTCAGCTCTTCTGGAGCATCCACCCCTCTCGGTGTTCTTCACTTGAAGGTGACAAGAGTGTCACCAGCAGGCTAGCCAAATGCTGGAATGCCGACCTACATGGAAAACCGACACCAGGGAGATGGAGTAGTGTCTGCAGGGCCAAAGAGCCACTCGAACTTGCCCCAGCTCACGGAGCCACGGGCAAGCCGGAGCCACCCCCCGCGAGGCCACATTCTCCACTGGGCAGTCTCGTCCCTGGCTCACCTAGCTGGCCTGCCGCCGAGCCTCCTACAGATGCGCAGCTGCAGCTCCTCCAAAATAGGAGGAAAGAACACAGAACAGACGCTGACCGTGCCCAGCGCTGTCATAACCGTAACTGAAGCACAGGACTCTCGCACCTGGATGGAGTCCACCAAGCACACCCTTTTACCTCTGAGAGCTCATGATACATCTCATAAGGCAATTAATGAATTCAGCAGAAAATGGGTGCAAAGGAATCATAAGAAGTGGCTCCAAACTGATAAGACAGGAATGAGGAAGCCATGTGTGAGGGAAAAGAAAGGTCCCGGAAAGCACGGCCCACGGCTCCGGCTCCCACCACGGAAGGAAGGCCCGAGGGTGCCCCAAGGCCCTGCCCGCTGTGTCAGCACCGGCTCCCAGAACAATGTCCTGCAGAAGAAAAGGGGGCTTCACTGCAGGGACACTCACAAATATTCAGATGTTGGCATGCTCAGAGTCTCCTTTTTCCACCATAAAAAAACACACATCCACTGTAGTTATCAAAGTGTCTTCAGGAGGATGGAAAAAAAAAGACACCACAGAGTCAAATCAGTGTCACAAGTTCCAGAGAACGAAAAATCAGTCCCCACATTTTGAGAATATTATGAGGCCAACATGGGAGGCTCCTTCTTCAGGAAATGCAACTTTCTACTATGCACCCGTGGTAGAAAATTAGGACATTTTATGAAATTCAGAAACAAAGACAAAAGCAGCATTTTCAAAGATGAAACTTGTTGAGAAGCCATCCCAGCCGTATCTTTATGGGGTGGGGGGTGGGGGGTGGGGGGGGGGCGGGGAATTGCTCCTAAAGGCTGACCTGTAGTCTCTGGTGTCAGGTGACAGAGCAACCAGACAGGCAGGCCGGATGTGAAGCTCTGCTGACCGAGGAAGCCCAGTGTGTGGTCCTCCTAGGGCCACAGAATTATTCAACCTGAACAGAGCTCTGCATCAGTTCCGAGAAAACTCCTACAGGTCCAGACACTTCCACCAACTCCTCAAGGACAACACACACACCACCACCACCCTCATCACCACTGCCACCACCAGCCAGGGGTATGGCCACCCTTGTCCGTCACACCCCACAGGACCTAATCCTGCCTTGGGACTTCTAGGAATCACTGGTCTTAACCACACCCGCAGGATTGCCACTAATAAAGAAAAGAATGTTGCAAACACGAATGATGAAGATGTGGGTATACAGAGTGGGCTCTGCAACCTCTGACGTCCAGACGTGAGCAAGAAGTTCTGGAAGTGCTCAGGGCTCCAGCTGGGGGTGGGTACCTTCTGCTTTTGAAACTAATCTTCCAGGAGACCCCATGTTCATGCCATTCCCTTTTCTTAATCTTCCTAACAAAACGTGTTCCCTTTAAACCCCCAACAAGAAGGCCCTCTCTTACATCTAAATATAAAAACCCACAATGAAACATGCCACCGAGTGGCCAGCCCCAGAAGAGAGAGAAAAAGAGAGAGAGAGAGAGACCATTTGGAGTCGGGGAGGCTGGAAGTGGCAACGCTAGCGTCCGTCTCCTGCATCAGGCCAAAGAAGGACAAGTCCCGGCCGTTCTCCAGGCTTTGTCTCAGCTGGGAGGACAGCGCACTGACCTTCCTCGGGAGCCTCACAACTGCAAAGTGGGGATGTCACCCTCCAGCCCGGATCCTGACAGCCCTCATTGCCTACTTCCAGAAACAGACGGGAAAGCACGGGACGGTGTGGAGAATATCGTTTAAAAGAAAGGTTTTCCCAGGAGAACGACCACGGCCACACGGTCCCAGAGCCCCCAGGTCCTCTTCCCCGGAGGACACTAACTTTTCAATCGCTCTAGGGATAGGACCCAGGGGACTTCTCTGGAAAGAGCCACTTCTCTTTCCTTCAGGTCCTGAGGACGGAAGATGACGCTCAGTCTGGACTCCCGCGAGGTGGTTAAAAGGAACCATCCCCGCGCCCCTGGCTGTGACACGCACCCGCGTGCCAAGGGGAACCGCCCGGTCTGCCCCCGGCTGGGCTGCCGCGGGGGTGGGTGGCCCGGGCAGGGGCAGGGGCAGGGGCAGGGGCAGGGGCAGGGGCAGGCGGTGACAGGGCGCTGGCGGCTCCCGGCCGGGTCGCTGTCACCGGGGCGGGCTGGACTGTGGGAGAGGTGCCCCCCCAGGACCCCCCCCCCCGACCCCAGGCCCCCCCCAGCCCCCCCGGCCCCCCCCCAGCCCCCGGCCCGCAGGCTCACCTGGGAGGCGTCCTCGCTCCGGCCGCATCCTCGCGGCCCTTCCTCCGCTCGCGGGCGGCGCCGGGGGCTCTGCCGGGGGGACCCGCCACCGCGCGTCCGGGACCCGCCGGCCCGGCCTCTGCGCACACGCCCGAGCTCAAACTTTTCCAGCGGCGCTGGGGGCGGGGCCCGCGCTCCTCCCCGCAGCAGCTCCCCGGCCCGCCCGCCCCGGCGGCGCCCCCACCTCCCGGGGCTCCTCCCGCCCGCCGCCGGCCGGTCCCCAGCGCCCTGCCCCGCCCCCGCCTCCCCAGCTCGGCCTCATCCCCGCCTGCGTCCCCATCTCCTCCGCAGCCCACCTCCCTTCGCCCCTCACCTCCTCCCCCTCCCCCCGCCTCCCCAGCTCGGCCTCATCCCCGCCTGCGTCCCCATCTCCTCCGCAGCCCACCTCCCTTCGCCCCTCCCCCCCTCCCCCGCCCCCGCCTCCCCAGCTCGGCCTCATCCCCGCCTGCGTCCCCATCTCCTCCGCAGCCCACCTCCCTTCGCCCCTCACCCCCTCCCCCGCCTCCCCAGCTCGGCCTCATCCCCGCCTGCGTCCCCATCTCCTCCGCAGCCCACCTCCCTTCGCCCCTCACCCCCTCCCCCGCCTCCCCAGCTCGGCCTCATCCCCCGCCTGCGTCCCCATCTCCTCCGCAGCCCACCTCCCTTCGCCCCTCACCCCCGCCCCCGCCCCCGCCTCCCGCCACCAGGCCTGCGCTCACCCCCACTCACCATTCCTACTCCACGCCCCGGTGCCCTCCTGTCCCCTCCTCAGTGCCCTCAGGGTGCAGCCCGTCCAAGCCCCTGCCCTAGGCAGGCCTCTGGCCCTGGGGTGGGTGAATTCTTGGCAGCAGACCCTGGGGGTCTCAGCACCTGGCCTGTCAGGGGAGGTGGGTGGGATGTAGGGTCCAACTGGCCTGAGGCTACATTGGGGCCAGGCACCTGCAGTGCTCACAGGAGGGGTTTCCGTGGGTGATGATGATGATGATCATCATCGTTACCATGGCAGTGATCTGGATCATTTCCATTGAAGTTGCTGACCCTTGGCCCCTGGGCTAGTGGCTACTGGCTGGTGAGTGGACTCCTGGCTCCGGGGCTAGCATGTGGCACCCTCCTCGGTCCTGCCCTGGCTGTGGACCCCAGGCCCCCTGCACACACAGTCACCCAGCTCTCAGGGGCTGCTGTCCACAAAGACATTGCACCCTCCTGCCTGGATGAATGAAGTAGTCCAGACGAAATGCTTCCACGGAATACCCGAGGAGACAACTAAACTACACAATTTTCTGTTGGAGAAGGAAAGTGAAGGCCAGGTGAACAAACAACAACCAACCCTGGAAACTCTTAGGACGGGGGTGGGGGGGGAGTGGAGGGAGGAGGGAAGCTGAGGCTTGTTATCTACGCCAAGGGTGCACCTCCCTGGGCAGACAGGATGGGGCCAGGGGTCCCAGGAGGAAGGGGGGAGGATGTGGGGAAGGGTCTCCCTCAGGTTCCTGCCCCAGATCTGGGGGCTCCCTGCTCCCAGAGAAGGAGTCCTGTCCCACCTTCCTCCACAGCTGGGAGCAAATGCTTATTTGGGGCGGGTTTGAGCCCTAATGGGCGCCTGGCATGTTTTGCACTTTGCTGGCTTTTGTATGTTTTCCCCACTAAGAAACATGAGCCCTGGACTATGTGAGCTGAAGCACATGCAGTGTTCTGGCCTCCCCTTGGGGCTCAGAGGACCGCTGACCCTGCCCTGTCCTTGCTGCCACTTAATCCAGTCAGCCTGACCTGCTGGGAGCCCTGTCTGCAGGGAGGCCTTCCAAACTGACTCAGCGAGCTTGTGCAAGCCCTGGGAAACCACTTCATCCCAAATTGCAAGTGGGAGGGTGCTTGCCCCCTTCAGCTTCAAGCCAAGCGAAGGAAAATAGATAGCTGCTGCTTTGGCCACCACCAGAGCCAGGGGACAGACAGTACAGCGTCCTGGCCTCCATGTCTACACCTGACTGGTCAGTCGGGTCATCCATAATTCTTTCAACTAGTTGCTTTGTGCAATGTAAAATTAACTACTGGTGACTGCCTGAAGTTCACTGTGATTGGCGCCCTGTCTTCATTCACTGGAGGGGTTCTGAAATCCAGACTGAACAGGGCAACCTGAGGTCTGGGGATGCCTCCAAAACCAGCCTCAGAACAGGACTCTGGGAACCCTAAAACACACTAGGGCTTTTTATGCAGGTGCCCCAAGGGAGACATGAGGATCGAGGATCGGACATAGAGGCATTCTTGAAAATCCTTTTACAAAAACACTTCTTTCCCCCAAAGATTCTCCTCATGAGTGCTCTCCCCACAACAGCCCTCTCAATGAAGCAGGGTCCCACCCCTCCTTCTCCTCTCTCCCTGGGCTTTCAGGCTCAGACGCTGGGCTCTGAGCCCCTAAAGACCATATTCTCTCCCTACTTCTCTCTAGGAAACCAGGCCTCCCTCCTGACGAGTCTGTTGGATAAAAGTCTCCCCCTCTGCCTCCCTGATTGATTAACCAAGGAAAGCTCTTTGTAGATGCCAGCTCTTAAAAGTAGAAGGAATGGAGGAACTAGGAGCTCCGAATTCTTCGTCCCGCAATGAAATAACTGTGTGGGATGGGGCAGCGTGAAAGTGTGTCGATCACACAGTGCTACCTGAGAAGGAAAAAACATTCTCCACTTCCACCGGAGACATCTGTCAGCACCTTCACGGGGACTCAAACTCAGCATCACTGGGCTGAACCGGCCCCACCTCCGGGGATGCAAAATCCAGCCCATGAAACCACCGAAACCGAGGCTGTGTTCCTACTAAAAACACTTCACTTGAACCAAAGGCCAAGCCTGTAGCTCTCATTTCCAGTGTGCGGGAAGGAGAAGGGATAGAGCTGCTGGTCCACCACACTGGGAGAGAGGACCAGATGGGTGCAGAGAGCCAGGTGGTTGACATCCCTCCAACAGATCAACGTCCTGAAAAGGGTGGGATTGGTTCTAGTACAAAAACAGCCAAAAAGAAGCAGCCTTTCTGACGACCAGCATGGACCTGACAAACTAGGAGGACATCTCAGAATGGAGGGAGTGTTCAATGATGTCATGGGCTCATTGGGAGTGTGAATTGGGCATGACAACAGCACGATGCTCGTCTGGAAGAACGGTCTTATTTCTGGGAGAACTATTGAGGGTAAAATATCTCGACGTCTAAAATTTGTTTTTAGATGACTCAGCAAAACAATACAGCACAGGAAGTTGGTGGGACAAAACCAGTGGTTGGAGGCAGGCGGGGACAAGGTGAGGAGTTGTGCATGTGCTCCCCTTCTCTGGATGTTTGAAAGTTTTCCATAATAAGAGGTTGGAGAAAAACAAAATGTCAGATACCGAATACTTTAAAAATGTATCCACTTCTGTTCTCAGGCTGTCAAATCAAGTCGAGGCCTATAGGAATAAAATGAAAAGATAGCAAGATTTATATGTGAACGCTTCTGAAAAACCATCTGGTCCCAAACTTGACTATCATTTGAACAAATGAGTTACATATTATGACACATAAGTAATACATGATTGTTTATAATTTTACAAAAAGATTTGTACAGACATTTGCTGTCTGAGCACTGTGGCGCCTACAGCCCCGCCAGCAGGTGCGGGGAGGTTGGAGGTCTCTGACCCTCTGGGATACCGTCCCCCACAGAGCCAAGATGCCCCAGGAGTGGATTTGCCGCAGCTGAGCCGCTGCTAAGGTCGGACACCTGGGCCCGGAGATGCACCCCCTTGCTGCCTCCCCTCCCGGCCTCTGCCTCCCTATCCTGGATGCTTTTCCCAGTCCCCAGGATCAGAATAAGTGGGCACTATACCCACTCTTAGCTCTGCTTTGGCTCTTAGCTTGAGGAAAGGTTGCACACCACCTTTCTCGGTTACTGGAGGCCACTGCTCAGGCCTGCTCGGGATGGAGCCCTGGGGAGGCCAGGGGGCAGCTGAGTGAGCCACAAGAAAGGGTGCCCCGTAGGAGGAAAGGGGCCTCTGTCCCACAGATTGCCCACACGGAAGTCATTCACACAGCACCGGGAGAAATGGCGGTCACGCATCAAGGCGGGGACGGATCTGCAGGACCGAAGTTGGCCTTTTGTACAATAATCCCGAGTGGGCCCAAGTGAAGCCTCTGACTGGCTGTACTGCTGCACAATACACATTCACTCGCTGACAGACACCTGCCAAGGGTAAGGCGCACAGCTTTAACCGTGACTTCCAAGTACCACCTTGCGTGTCTGTGCCCCCTGCCTCCTGCGGCCGTCTGCACGGCGCTATCAACCAGGAGACAACAGTGATGCCAGGAATTGTTCTGTTCACAGTTCTCATTTTGTAAGGGCACCTAGCCAGTGTGTACGTGTTCCTGTAAGTGAGTGACATGTGTGTGCATGTGTGTGGGGGTATATGTGTGCACATATGTGTGTGTGTGCTGCAGAGGGTCTGAACCATGAAGGAGGTAATGGGTCCCGCTCTCCACGGAACATGAACACATGGACCCTCCAATAAAATATAAAATAAATATTTGGTCTTTGTTTCTTTTTTGGCCCAGAGCTCCTAAAATCCTTGAATTTGTTTATTTTTGAACGTTAACGGGATGGCTGGTGGCTTGGGGCCCAGACAGCTCCAGGATGGGGGCCAGTTGACAGAGGCACCGACGGTGTGATCGCAGGGTTGGCACTTCCAGCCTGTTCCCAAATCTCCGGGGAGGTTTGGAGAGATCCCAGGTGGGTGGACATGTCTACGAGCTGGGAGGGAGACGCACCTAGAGAGGGCATAGGGCTCTGGGCCACTTCCCCTCACCCTGCCCGTGCATCTCTTCCATGTAGCTGTTCCTGAATTGTGGCCCTTATAATAAACCAGAGACATAAGTAAAGTGTGATCCTGAGTTCTGGAAGTTGTTGGAGCAAGCAACCAAACCTGAAGTGGGTGTGGGAACCTCCGAATTTGTGGTCGGCTGGGCAGCGGGAGCGGATGGGGAAATCTGAGCTTGGCCTGGGGAGGTGGGGAGGGGCTGATGTGTCTGTGTTTTCCATAGTCTGAGAGCCAGAGAGGAAAGGGCAGGCTGGGGGATGGGGGCACCTTTGATTCGGTCCCTCGTCCTGAGAGCTGTCTGATGGCTGGCAGTGAGGCCTGCATCCGAACCCCACAGCCCGGGAGCTCTGTCTTCAGCAGCCCTGGTGCTAACAGGACTCGGTGCTCTCTGTCCAAAACAAGGGCCTTTCACAGGGGCCTTTCCCCACCTGGGAAACTGTGGTGGGGCTGGCTGGCCGGAGCAGTGCCCTGGGCTTAGGAAGACTGTTTATAATACCGTCTGCAGTGTAATTCAACAGGAACGCCTGGTGGTGTTTATCCAGGCGCTCACAGAGCTTGCAGGGGATGCGGCGGTTGTGCGGAAACCTGTCTGCCCTCCGCTTGGACCGGTTCTGTATATTCCACCCGTGCTCCTGGCTTTTTGAACAAGTGTCTGCAACATCGCTGAACAACTTCGCTTTTTCTTGGCTGAGCGAAGCTTTGCTTGGGGGTGGGGGTGGGGAGACAGGGTGACCATGGAAAGCAATAGGAATTTCCTCACTCCAACATCAAAGGCCTGTGGGTTTTGAGCAGGAGGGACAGGAGGAGCTTGGAGGGGATCACTAGAGCTGAGACCAGCGCTCACTGACCTGAGGCTCACTGCTGCCCGCACTGTCTGAAAGCTTCACACAGGCCCACTCCTTAACGACGCTGTGACATCAACACCGTTGATCATCCCATTTTTCAGATGAACAAATCAAGGCACAGAGATGATCCTACATTCACCCAAAGTCGCACAGCTGGTAGTGGCAGAGTTGGAATGTCCCATCCATTTGGAGTTCCTTAATCTAAGTTGGCTCTTTAGAGGTTGCCCCCCTCCTGAAAAGCATTAGCCTGAATTTTGTGCACAAACAACCAACCTGTGGAGTGGCCCAGGGACGGCTCCCTCCACCACTCAGGTGGAGCTGGAAGGCAAGAAGGGCAGGAGGATGGACACTATCCACAGACCCTCATCTGGCCAGCTCCCACAACTGCTCTCTCAGTTTAGGACCATGAGCAGCTGGGTTGGGGAGCCAAGATGGTAACCTACCCTTACCGACAGCGCCTGTTCCAGCCCGTGAAGACAGCTTGTGCAGGCTGGAGCACTGTGGTGGGCGGAAGAATGAGGAATCTTGCTTCTACCATCATTCTTATTTTTTTTTAAGATTTTATTTATTCATTCATGAGAGACACACAGAGAGAGAGAGGCAGAGACTCAGGCAGAGGGAGAAGCAGGCTCCAAGCAGGGAGCCCGACATGGGACTCCATCCCAGGTCTCCAGGATTACACCTGGGGCTGAAGGCGGCACTAAACCGCTGAGCCACCCGGGCTGGCCCATTCTTATTTCTTAATCAAGAAACTTGAGTTTCTGAGAGTCAGAGTCTCCATTTGGAAACTGTGCCATCTTCAATGGGTGAAATGTTAACTATCTGGGTATTTAAATGGATCATAGAAGTTCTACAACTTTCTATAAGATGTACGTGTGTGAAAAGCTTTCCTTCCATATTAATTTAATTGAAACCATGCAGTAACATTTCTCCTTGATTAAAAAATGTTTTACTTACTTATTTATTTTTAGTAAGCTCCCTGTCCAGCATCGAGTCCAACATGGGGCTTGAATTCATGACCCTGAGTTTTTTTTAAGATTTTATTTATTTATGCATGAGAGACACACAGAGAGGCAGAGACACCGGCAGAGGAAGAAGCAGGCTCCACACAAGGAACCCCATGAGGGACTTAATCCCAGGACTCTGGGATCACGACCTGAGCCAAAGGCAGATGCTCCACCGCTGAGCCACCCAGGCACCCCTAAAAAAATGTCTTAAAAAGCTGAGTTTAGGAAAGAGAAAAAGTCTCAAATCAATAGTCTAAACTCTCAAATCATGAAACAAGATAGAGGAGCAAAATAAACCCAAAACAACAATAAAAAGGATAAAAGAAAGATAAGAGTAGAAATTAATTAAATTAAAACATAGAAAACAAATCAATGAAACAAAAGGTGATTCCTTGAAAGATCAGTAAATTGACAAACTTTTGCAAGACCAAGAAAAGAAGGGATTAAACAGAAGTGCATATTGGGGATGAAGCTGAGACTGTCACTACCCATCCTGAGGGCATCATAAGGATAATAAGGAAAAGGTATGCACAACTCTACACATGTATATTTGACAACTAATATATAAAAGGCCAATTCCTTGAAAAGTACACATTTCTACAATTCTTCAAATATGAAATTAATAATTTGAGAAATGGAATTCATGATTTCTGAGTTCCCCAAAAAAGAAATCTTCCAACTCAGATGGTTTCACTGAAAAATTCTACTACACCATATAAAAAGGATTAACACTGTCCCTAACAATCTCTTTCAGAAAACAAAAGCACTT
Organism: Vulpes lagopus; assembly: GCF_018345385.1. Taxonomy (NCBI): domain Eukaryota; kingdom Metazoa; phylum Chordata; class Mammalia; order Carnivora; family Canidae; genus Vulpes; species Vulpes lagopus. The sequence continues at coordinate 154,192,121 of NC_054825.1, forward strand.
TCCAAATCATTTTATAAAGCAAGAATTATCCTATGCTAAAACCAGGCAAAGATCGTACAAAAAAAAAACCGCAGGCCAATATTCCTCATGAATACAGACATACATTCCTAATGTATGTAGGAATGTAATACATTCCTAATTCTAGCAAGTAGAATTCAGCAATATATGGAAGTAAAGATTACCAAGTTGAATTCATTACAGGAATGGGATGCAGGTTTAAGATTTAAAAATCAAGCAATACAATCCATGATATAAATAAAGAAGAAAAAACACATGATTGTATCAATTGTATTATTGACATACATACATATTGATTGTATCAAATTAGATTGTATCTAATTTATAAGAACATTATAAGATGGAGAAAACCTAAATTAGCATCCGCTTGTAATAAAATTCTCAAAAAACTAGGAGTAGAGTCAATCCTCCTCAATTTGACAAAGAGCGTCTATAGAAAACCTATGGCTGACATCGCACCTGATGGACAATTGAAAGCTTTCCTCTAAGATCAAGAACAAGACAAAGTGCCCACCTTCACCATTCTTAATCAATAGGGTCCTAGAAATCTAGCTAGCACAATAAGGAAAAGAAAGGAAATAAAAGGCATATAGATCAGAAAGGAAAAAATAAAAGTGTCCCTATTTGCAGATGACATAATGGTCTTTCTAAAAAATCCTAAGGAAATCAGGGCACCTGGCAGGCTCAGTGGTTGAGCATCTGCCTTTGGCTCAGGGTGTGATCCTGGGGTCCTGGGATCGAGTCCCACATCAGGCTCTGATCTGCATCTCCCTCTGGCTGTGTCTCTGCCTCTTTCTCTGTGTGTCTCTCATGAATAAATTTTTTAAAAATCTTTTTAAAAAATCCTAAGGAATCTATGAAAATTCACAAATAAAAAATTCCTAGAGCTAATAAACAAGGCTGCAGGATTCAAGATTAACTTATAAAAATTGATTGGTTTTTTTATATACTAGTAATGAACATACAGAAACTGAAATGAAAAATACAGTACAACTTACAGTCACTAAAAAAAAATGAAATTCTTAGATGCAAATCTAACAAAACATGCACAGAACTTGCATGCTGAAGACTACAAAGTGCTGAAGAGAGAAATCAAAGATCTCAATGAATGGAAAGACATACCATGTTCATGGATTAGAAGACCCAACATAATAAAAGACTCAATTCTCCAAAAGTAATAAACATGTTTAACACAATTTCTAACAAAAATCCCAGTAATTTTTTTTTTTGGAGAAATAACCAAAATTGTTTAGATCAATTTATTCAAAATATTCTAAATGATTCTATTTATATGGAAAAGCAAAGGACCTAGGATTACTAAAACAATTCTGAAAACAATAAAACAGGACCAGATTTCAAGACTTATTATATAATCACATTAATCAAGACTGTGGTGTTGGCAGGAGAGACATTAAAATCAATAGAACAGAACAGAGAACCCAGAAATAACCCCACATAGGTATGGTCAATTGATATTTGACAGATATTTGCAAAAGCAAGTCAATGAAGGAATGATTATCTTTTCAACAAGTGATGTTAAAGTGATTGATTATCCATAAGCAAAAAATGTGCCTGAACATTTATAAGATAACATAAGAGAGCATCTCTGGGCCCGGGACCTGGTGAAGAGTTCCTACACATGACAACAAGGCAGGATCCATAAAACACCAAGACACTGGACTGTTCTACAGAACAGATACAACACACAGGCTGCAGCTGAGGAGAGCTGGGTGGTGGGCTCCAAGCCCAGAGGATGTGTGCCCTCTGGGCATTATGCACAATTAGAAATGCCTGGAGGGCATGAGGGCAAAGTGGCGAGAAGGGTCACACCTCTCAGTGGTCAGGCTAAGGCTTTGCAGCTGTCCTGGCAAGGGCGTTGGGGCTTTTGCAGGCTTCGAAGCAGAAGCGTGTCCTGACCCAGTGGGCCTGTGAGCACACGAATTGGCCATGCTGTTCTGCTCTTTGGGAGGGAGGTGCTCTGCCTCGAAGGTGAAGGAAGGCAGAGGTCTGGAGCGGGGGCTGTTCTGGGCTGGTTGCCAGGTGCTGCCAGAACCTGCATTTCAGAATCACTGGGACTGTCAAAGAGGCTGGCTTTCCCTTCTGGTCCACAGATTTGCATGTCATCCTTGTGCAGGGGCCATGCTAATCTTCTCTGTATCGTTCCAATTTTAGTATATGTGCTGCCGAAGTGAGCACCCTTCTGGTCCACAGAAACACAGATGTGGAGCCTTTAGGGATCTGCTCTTTAACAGACAGGCAGGCTGTTGGGCACACATGGAGGGAAGGGGCCCCGAGTGCCTGGGCCCCCGAGCACTCCCGGGCACCAGCAATACCTGGGGGACCCTGTCCTCCCCGCCCAGCCACAGGCAGGTAGCAGAAGCAGCCGACCAGGTGGCTGTGGGCCCAGGAGCTGCCCCACCTGCATCTCTGGCTCACCTGAGCCTGCATCCTCATCTCTGGGTATAGCTGCCCAACATGGTCCCTGCCCGGCCCTAGTCCCTGACACCCTTTGGATCTGGAGCTTTCTTACCCCCAGGGCTCCACCTCCCTATGCTCCACCTCCCTATGCTCAGAGGGCTCTGCTCCCTCTTCTGCTTATCCCATTGGCTCCCGCCAGTGCTGGGTCAGGATGTCCCCCAGGGTTGCTGGGTCCATCTCCTGCGTGTCCTGGCCTGTCCCCGGGAAGGGAGCAGTCCATTCCCACTATTGGGTCCCCATCCCTCACTTGAGCTTTCTAAAACTCCCGCCCTCTCTGCCAACTGCCCATGCAGTCCTGGGCAAATCCCCGAGCTGCTCCACCCAGCCCTGACTCCACCTCCCAGCCACAGGCAGCTGGGGACACTTCCAGAGTTCTCGCTGACTGGTTCTCGTCATGTCCACTGTGTGGCTCTGAGGGGCCCTTGGGCCTCTGTTCAGCTTTGCTCAGAGACAACTTGCCTCTGTATGAGGATGCCCAGAGCTTTGTCATCACTCACTGCTTTGTTCTCCCAATTAGGAAACAGAAAAAACCAAAAGGGCTGTGTACATGTTCCCACGTCACGGCCACCAACCCACCAGGCCTGCCCCCGAACGCCCCACTTCCTTCCTGCTGGGAGGGAGGAACGCTACGGAAGCTGCCCACACCAGCATCCCCACTTGCTCCTGGGCCCAGCCATCATCCTGGTCTTTGGCTGGAATGTGACGTTCTAAGGCTCAGCTGCCCTAATTAGGGTGAAAACTGACTCCAAGGGTTATGAGCAAGAACATCTTAAGGTCGAGTGAAAGTGACAGGTGGGTATGCGGCTGTGAGGGTGCTGCTGACGGGACCCTGGGGGAGGGCTCCCAGGAAGGTGCAGGGGTCTCCCGGCCCTATCAGCACCCCTCCTTGAGGCAAAGGGCTGGAGACTGCCCTCCCAGGCTGCCGGAGCCCAACAGCACAGGCTCCCGGGGTGGCCTGGGCCCAGGAAGGATGTGGTCAGCTGGGATGAGCTGTGCGGGTGGGGGTCCGGGCCAGGCAGCCTCCTGACACCCTGGCCTTGGGGTCTTTACCAGCCCTATGTGGTGGCCTGCAGACTCTGCAGGAACATCTGAGGCCAGCTGGCTGGAGGGAAGTGGGTAAGCCCCTGGGTTGGTAGTCTGGGGAAGTCCCCTCTTCCTAATGATGATTTGAAAATGGTTGACTTTTCTGGCCATGCCTCTCAAAGCAGGAAGGAGGATCACAGAGGGCGGCTACGCACAGGGCCTCATCAGCGTGCAGAATCACAGCAAAGCCGGCCCAAGCCCACCTTCTGCTACAGTGAGGACAGTTGCTTTTTAATGTTTCCAGGCTCATGGGGGCTGGGGGGATGGATGAGGACAATGCAATCGGCAGAAATGAGCAGCGGAGGAAGCTCCCCTGGCACAGTTCCCATTCAGGGCACTTGTCAAGGATGCCCTCAAAGCCAGGGCATTCACCATGCGTGGCATGGGGTTGGTCACACAAAAACATGGTGTTTAACATCGCCTGTGGGCTTGCTGTCGACTTCTTCCCCAAGTTAGCTCGCTCCCTCTCTGCGTCTCTGAGGCCCACACATGCAGTCTGCTCCAGCCATGCTGAGGAGGCTCAGAGTCTCTCTCCCGAATCCCTGTGGGGGAGCCAGACGGTGGGGGATGTCGGTCAGGGTGGGCTCCTGAGCCCTGAGAAAGCTTCCTGAAGGAGCCACTCAGCTCTGGCTCAGGACGTGGTACAGGTCCGAGCTCGGTGAGCAGGAGGAGAGGTCCAGAAACATGAGCCGGGGAGGGCTGGTATGTCAGGAGGCCTCCGAGGGGACCCCCGCCCAAGGACAGCCTGTGCAGGGCGTGGGAGCTGCTGAGGCCGACACCTCAGGGTGGCGTGTGCTCTCATGGGCGGCCCGTCTGACGGGCTCAAGCAGAAGAAACCGCATCCTGAGTCAGGGTGCAGAATTGGTGTATGTTCAAGAGGCGTGCAGCCAGCAGGCCCGAGGAGGCCGCCCAGCCAGTGTGTCCAGCCTGAGTGGACACTGCATGCAGGTTCCATGACGCTCACTCCATTGCGTTCAGCCCACCAGAGACCGTTCCCCACGAGTCCCGAGTCCAGACAGGCTGCTTCTCGGCCCACAGCTGTCCCCAGGGGAGGCTGGAGACGCTGCTGGAGCTCTGGTTCATCTCTCCTGATGCATGAGAGCCCTGAAAGTCCACTGACATTTGTGACCAAACGTGAGTTTGTGAAACACCTGCCACTATGACTAAAGTCTTAGATTCTTACCCTGGATTTCATCTTATTTTTTCATTAGGTTGATTCTGCCTTTGAGGGAAGACCTCGCGGTCGGATGCTTTGGAGGGTGTGTGTTTGAGGTTGGGGGGGGAGCTCCCCTGCTTGTTTGCAAGGGGAGCTGGGCACCCCCCAACCCAGGCCTGGACCCATGGGCGAGGGAAGACCCGCTGCTTCCCCAGCCACATGTGTGTGGCAAACTAGGTGACTTCAAAGCATTCTTTTTTTTTTTTTTTAAGTGGATTTGGGGGCATTATCTTCAAATACGGCTGTTAGCACAGGACTGTCTGCGGGAAGTAAGACCCATGTGTTTCTACACCAACACGCTGGGTTGAGCAGCCCCATTGCTGCCCCTAGCCAGTGAGGTCTCCAGGAGGCGCCTCCTGGGCATCCCATTCTCTGCCCGACATGAAGCGGGCCCAGACACCCCACGAATTACAATGAGCAGAGGATCTGTCTTGACCAGGGTTGGGTTCGGGGAGCTTGCGGATTGCGGCCAAATCCTCAGAGGACACAGAAAGGAAAATAGTGCAGAGGATAAAAAGCAGTGACCGTGGGAATAAGGTGGAAGTAGAAGTGAGGTACAGAGTGAGGACATTTAAGGCTGTGTGCCCACGTCATGTGACATCAGGGTGAGTGTGTCAGGGGCCTTTGGTCCAAATCACTGCGGGTCAGAATGGAAGCACTAGGTCAGCAAGGAGGAGAAGATTGCCTGTGCGGGCAGCTGCTCGGCTGGGAGGTCGGGCAGTGGCCAAGTGGGGCAAGTAAATGGAGCAGCCAGTGCAAGGGTCCTGAGGTAGTAACTAGTGTGTCCTGCTGGGAAGAGTGATACAGTCAGTCTGCGCAGAGCATGCTGAGACTGGCTGAGTGGGGGGGAAAGGAGCCGAGGGCGGAGGGGGAGACCCTGTAAGCCATCGTATTGGTTTCCTACAGCTGCTGGAACAGATGACCCCAGACCTGGTGGCTTCGAACCACACAGATAAGTGTAGATGCAAAGTCTGACATGGGTCCCACTGGACCAAGCTCCTGGCATCTGCCTGCACTCCTTGGCTGGTGGCCCCTCCTTCCGTCTTCAGAGTCTGGGGTCGTCAGGCCAGGCCTTTCTCAGGCTGCCTTCCTGGTCCTCCTTCCTCTCCTTTCAAGGCCCTCCATCCCCTGTGATCACGCTGGGTGCACTGGGCCCTTCCTTCTCCAGACTCAGCCGACGAGCTCACTTGCTTCTGCAGCCTGTCTGCCTGTGGGCTCTCAGGCTCGGGGAATGTGGCTGTCCCCAGGGGGCCGTCCCTATGGGCTGGGGAAGCAGCCTGGGTTCTTCCCCCTGCAGGTGGCGGGGAGGCGCTGGGGACACCCACACATTGCTGTGTGACTCTGCCTGGGGCCCACCTTGTGCACCGGCTCGGAGTGGGGGGCAGGATGGAGAGCAGTGCAAGACACTGTGTGGCTTCCTCCAGCCTGCTCACCCCTCACCGCTCCCCGAGCTTCTTCACATCACCCATCCAGGCTGGGAGTGCAGCAGGGGGGCTTCTACTGAGGACCCCAAATGCTTCAGACATGGCACAAGTCTGCTTCCCCTGACACCGCAGAGGCCACCAGCCTCAAGTCTCCTAGCTTTACATGAGGTCACCATGTCCTCCCTGAACTATTTAATCATTCAGGGCAGGGAACTAATGCTCCTGTCCAGCAGTGGCCTTCAGAGATGCCCATCCCAGTTAGCTGCCTACGGACACCTCCCCCCCACCCCCCGACAGGCTGTGCCAGGCAATGACCATGATAGCGGCGAACTGGTTTTGTAAGTCACTGCTGGTTAAGGAGCTCACAGATGAGACGAGAAAGTCCTCGTGGGAGGATCACCCTCACCGAAGCCTGGAAATCTCTAGGAGCTCACACTCGGCACATACTCGGTGTCCCTCGGCAAAAGCGGTCACACCATTGGAGAACCTCCCCGGGGAGTGATGAGGGACTGCTAGCAAGGAGGCCAGGCACCAGAGGTGGCCCCCGCTTGCTGGCTTGGGGAGCTGATGACATGTGCAGTGGGTTTGCCGACGGCGGTCCTCGAGCCTCGTTGCAGGCGGGGCTCCCGGGAGGCCCCAAGCAGGGGTTCCTGCCACCTGTGAGCCCAGCTGCGGGGCAGGTGCTGACCAGGCCTCTGGGCGCTGTGATTCTGGGTTCCTGCCACTCCCTGCCAGGGCCCCCGCTGGGGGAGGTCAGCCGGCCTCTTGGTGTGGTGACACCCCCGGCCCTGCATCAACAACACCAAAACCCTTTGCTCCTGCCCTGCCCGGCACATGTACTTTCTTTGTCCTACTCTTCGAATTTTCCACACTTTGTGGTTCATTTGCGTTTTGGTTTAGTTTTGCTTTTGACCTACATTCTCCTGCCTCAATTTTTACCCATTTCTTTATTTCTCCATTTGCATTAACTTCAAACGTCATGATAGCCTGCGGTCTATTTGGACTTCCCTATTTTCTTCTAAACGTTTCCTCTGTCATGTGTCACACCATTCTGTTCTTGCATACATTGGATTAAGGTGGACAATTGCTAAACATCCGCAAGCCTCTTTTTTTTAATAATAAATTTATTTTTTATTGGTGTTCAATTTGCCAACATACAGAATAACACCCAGTGCTCATCCCGCCAAGTGCCCCCCTCAGTGCCCGTCACCCATTCACCCCCACCCCCCGCCCTCCTCCCCTTCCACCACCCCTAGTTCATTTCCCAGAGTTAGGAGTCTTCATGTTCTGTCTCCCTTTCTGATATTTCCTACCCATTTCTTCTCCCTTCCCTTCTATTCCCTTTCACTATTATTTATATTCCCCAAATGAATGAGAACATATAATGTTTGTCCTTCTCCAATTGACTCATTTCACTCAGCATAATACCCTCCAGTTCCATCCACGTTGAAGCAAATGGTGAGTATTTGTCTCAGAAATCATCACTGTGATGTAATCGCATCCATCTTGCTCGGTTCGATAATACATGCTTAATACCCGTAGAAATGAGAAATTGATTTCCAAGATGTTAAGCAAATAGATTCTCGGAAGCTGATGTGCACACAGGTAAGTTTGTGGGGTGGGGTGGCTTCCTGGGTACTGTCCCTCAAATGGCCAGGGGCAGGCAGTGTTGGGGGCCCCGCATGGAGGGACACCCTCATCCCATCAGCCACCACCGGCCAGCGTGGAGCTAGAGCTTGTGATGGCAGCAGTGGAGCTGTGGGATGGGGGCTGGGGTGGCAGGTGGCTGCAGTGGAGTGACCAGAGGCGCTGCCCATATCTGTCATCACCGTAGAGTTCTTTTGGCTCCTCTGCTTACTGGGAACATTTCACAGCAATACCTGGGGGGGAAGGGCAGAGGGAGGTGGGACAGTGGCTCAGACCCTGTAATTCTCTCATGACGTTCACCTTCTCCCCACTGTCGAGCTGCAGCCGCGGAGCAGGCAGGTGCACCTGGAGATCCCGGGGCCTTGCCACTGCAGCTGCTGGATTTCTCATCCAAGGTCATGAGGAGTGGGGGTCCTCCCCGGCAGGGATCATAGCCCAAGCCCTCTCCTCTTGTCGACCGTCTGGATCGATGCTGAGCACAGAGTGTACTTCCCAAGATCATTTCAGATTTCAGACTGGATTGGTCCATTGTCCCTCCCGGTGCATCTCGAGTTCTGCTGGTGAGCCAGGCGGGGTCCACGGAAGCCAAGCCACCCATCGCCGTCAGCCCCTCGCACATATGTGGGCATTCCGCTCCTTCCTCATGCACCAAGGATTTCAAGGGCCGGGCTCTGGGAACACAGTGGGATGAGGTCATCCCCGAGTCTCAGGAGCTGATAGGGAAACAGTGGTGCTCACTGCCCACATTTGTTGGGGGAGGTCAGCGGGAGTGGACCCCGTGAGCACCCTGCCCTTGACCCTGGCCCACTCCATAGGCACCTGCCGTGTCTTCAGATGGACAGCCCTGGAGTGGGCTGGATCAGGAGAAGGAGTTTGGCCAAGGGGGGGTGGTGCTGGGGTGGGTTCCCAGTGAGATGGAGCTCAGGGGCCTGCTCTCCATCACCCCCTCGCCGCTCCCCAAGAGCTTCCTGTAATCACCCACACACAAACCACTGCCACCAAACTGTCTCAGCATCAGCCTCGTGAAGGACCCAAATGAACACACAAACCCTAAGCTCCTTGGGAGAGTGGGTCCAGGTGTGGGGCTCCATCCAGTGGTCAGGGTGGGGAGGGTGGGAGAGCCGCGTGGAACAGACACAGCCCCTGGAGACGCAACACGGTGCGGCGAGTTTGGGAGAGCTTCGCTCCTGGATCTCTTACACATAAGCCAGTGTTTCTTAAGAAGCCCGTAGAGCAGGGTGTTTTATCCTTGGCACCGTTGACCTGTGGAGTCGGATAATCCATCCTATGATTGCTGGATGTGGGGCGGTGTCCTGGCCTCTGCCCCCACTGCTCCTGGCATGTGGTAGCTCCTGCCCTCCCAGCCATGACAACCACAATATCTGCAGACATTCCCAAACGTCCCCCTGGGAGACCACATCCCATCCGGTTGAGAAGCACGGACGTGGAGCTTCGAAGGAGTTTCGAAATAACATCAAAATTCCAGGACGCGCCCAGTACACTGGTGCTGGTGTGACGTTCCCTCTCCGGGAATGCTTCCCAGCTCCTTAGCTGCACGCTGACCCCACAGACATGAGGCTGCAAGTTTGTGGGGGTCACTTACAAGGGCCAGGAGAGAGGAGCACAGCTGAGCCTGCCGGAGCGGCCCCCCCAACCCACGTGGCTGGTTTCAGAAACCTCAGGCTGGGCCCTCCCCCAGCCACGGGCCATGGGCAGCGTGCAGACCACTCCAGAGAGCCCTCCACGAGGCCTGGGCTGAGTTCCCCGGGAGCACCGGCCTGTGTGGCTGCACTGGGGTCTGGGCTGCCTCCCAGGATGGCTCAGAGATGGCTCAGAACGGAAGCCGCTGAGGGGGTTTCCTACCCTCTTCACAAGCAGACACAGACCCCAGACCCAGCTTCCCTGGGGACCCAGGGGACACTGTGTCTGCATAGATGGTGACACTCCCTGTCCAGGAGGCTTCTCCCAAGTGGTCCTCGTGTTCATAGTGGGGAGAGGGCTTGCTGTGTAAACTGTGATGTGAGGTGTGAACACACTGGGAACAGTGCGCCTTCCTGGAGCTGTTGGAAGTCAGTGCAGAAGACAGGCAAGCCTGTCACAGAGAAGCCATCCGTGCCCAGCTAGACCACTCACGTTTGGTGGATGGAGGTCATGTCAGACCCCGGGATGCTGCCATGGGACATGCACACACCTCCATCCACCACCTGGAGGGCCTGGCTCTTCTTAGAGACACTTCTGGACATCTGGAGTGCACTTCAGCCACGTGGAGAAGAGCTCAGTGGCAGGGGCTGCTCAGTGAGGTTGGGTGCACGTGTCTACGCAGAAACACCTCGTGCGTGCATGCACGCACGTGCGCACACACATGTGATCACGGCATGTAGCCATGACCACCCAAGTGCACCCTGAGCTGAAAGGATCATCATGCTGGGGGTTTGATTTGCACCATCTCCTACACATACACTGTGACTTCACCAAAGCAGGTCAAAAGCTGCCCTGTGTCGCCCAAACAGAAGGCCCCTGGGAAGCCAGGCCAGGTCAGGGAATTCAAACCCGGTTTGAATGTTGCCGGTTTCTGCTTTGGGCCTCCTAATGGGACAGTACCCCTCAGTTTACAGGGCATCGAGCCTTCCATACCCAGGGCTGATGTGTGGTGCGTTGGCTATCGGTGATCAGGGCCACCCATCTGTTTTCTCCGGGTCTCCCCTCCGGAGGGGTACTTCTGGGTGATTGATGTATGACTACCTCAAGAGTTCAAATTCTGTTTGACCTGCAGTAGGCTGTGGATTCCTTTCACCCACAGTCCTCCCCCTCTACCACCGTCCTCCTCCTCTACCATGATAGTTCTCTCGTTCTTAGAGATGATGGAGATGGAAGCCATGGTGACCCAAGAGCTACGCCGCGGCATTCCTCCCGACTGGAACGGGAAGCACGTCTCCTCGCAGGCAAGCGATGGGGGACCAGGCATCTCCCCAAGCTTCACGTTCATGGAGCTGTTAGCCAATGTAGACCGGCAGTGGCACTGAGTAGACGTGAGTGGCATTTTAGAAACTTGTTGTGTAGTTGTTTGCCTCTGAGTTGTGTTTGTTCAAGACTGTTTCACAGACACGTTATTGTGACATGCACACATCCCAGAGTGGTGGAAATAGGCTCCCCGGGTCGGGTTGGCTGCAGTTGTGCAGAAAGTGCTGAGGGCAGCAGGGAGCTGGCCCAGCCCCAGGCGGCAGGACTCGGGGAGTCGGAGGGGCAGGGGAAGGGCGGCTCTTGAGCAAAGTCAGAGGTAACGGGGTGGGCAGAGGGGGTGGGGAGAAGCACTGGCTGCTGAGATCCCCCGGGGTGGGTGGTGTCACTGACAACTTGAGGACGCGGATGCAGAAGCCACGTCTGAACAAATGTTTGTTCTCCTGGCTCTCAGCAGCATCCCAGGGACCCCCAACCTGGCGGGTGGACTTCAGGGCTGTCAGGAGGAATGGTGTCGAAAGTGAGCTCAGGGGCTGCTGGTGGAGTGCGGAACCTGCCCCAGGGACCGATGCCACAATGCTGGCCATGGAGCATTCAGCCAGTGGTGGGAAGCACATTTTCAGAATGGGCAAGCTGGTTACTGAGTCGGATCCCGGTGTTTATTGGCCTGGCCTGGACAGGTTCCATGTGGACGAGGTGCTTCGCAGGCAACCCTACGCATCCGGATGATCTGAACTTCCTTTTGGAAACATTGCAAGGGCAGGTTAGGTGCCTCCCCTAAGCCACGCAGGCTCTGTAGGCAGGTGGCTTCAGTTTTGAGAGTATTCATAAGGCAGTAACTTTTTGGACGGAGGGCGTCAGACGCACCTTTTCCTGGTAAGCGTTCGAGCATGAGCACCCCGACATGCACAGAGCTGGAACATTGGCTGGGTGGGTTTGTGAGCACAAAGTCTGACCTTGATTTCTCTTGGGAATCCATTTATATACACTTCTAAAAATGCAATTAAAAAATAACTTTATGTTCCAAATAGCCTGCCAGTCCTGTTTGTCTGCCATCACTGCAGATATCGGGGACCCTGGTCTCCCGACGAACGACGGAGATGCCTCATCTTCCAAGCATGAGGCCGTGTGCAGGTGGAGCCAATGGGGGCACCCATGGCCGGGCATTCACTCACGTTGTGGCCACTGCCGGAAGTACAGGGTGAATGTTTCTTTTCATTTTTTTTTTTTTAAGATTTTATTCATTTATCCATGACAGACACACACAGAGAGGCAGAGACACAGGCAGAGGGAGAAGCAGGCTCCCTGAAGGAAGCCCAATGTGGGGCTCGATCCCAGGACCCTAGGGTCATGCCCTGAACCAAAGGCAAAAGCTCAACCTACTGAGCCATCCAGGTGCCCTTTAAATCTTAATATTTTTGAAGGTATAAGTTCCTAGAAATAAAATAATTAGAAAAAAGAGATTGATGGTTTTCATCTTGTTTCTTCGTAGATCTTTGGACTTTGACAAATGCCCCATTCAGCATAATTCTCCCACTACCCAAGGATACTCGTACTGGCGTCTGGACTGCTCCAGTGTCTGCGGGCAGCCAGCGCTCAAAGCTGATGGGCTGTCCTCTGACGACCTCACTTACCCCACTTGGTCCCCATGGGGCCATCTTGCCATTGCCCGAAGCCACTTCTGACTGTGCTGGTTCTGCGTACAGAATCCCGCACCACCAGGATAGGCACTCAGACAGATGACAGAGTCCCTTGGCTGGGTTCCCAAGAAAAGAGAAAAAAGAAATCCCCTGTTAAATGACCCTGTAAAAAATCTTAATTGTTTTGTACAAACAAAACGTTTTCACGTCATTGCTCCACAAAAATCTCATAACATGTATGCACGACAAGAAAGCCTATTCTCCGAGGATTTGCTGAGGAAACCCTCTCACTCTCATTAGCAAGTAAATAAAAACTGAAAGGACACGTCTTCTTGGTGGAAAAAAACCTCTCGGGGCAGAGCATTGCCTAAGATTGTACTTTGCTAACTGCAACCACATCTGACGTCCCTGGGAGGGGGTGGAAGGGTAAACCTGGTACCTGACTGAAGACCTCAGCAATTTTGCTTACTTCTCAAGAGCTGTATTTACTACCTCGAAGAAATTTGTCTGGGTCAGTCCTTGCTTTGTAACAAATTGTTTGTATGTCGGACTATATATAGTTTCATTTTGTTTATTTTTGAACTTTGGAAAAGGAGAGTTCACCATCTTATGGAGAGAGAGAGAGTGTCTCTTGGGCCTCGCTTCTTGCAGGCAACTTTGGGACTGACGTCCATGCTCCCATGGGCTGCTTATACTTGGTCATTAGGATGGCGGCACAATGGCCATTTGGACTCGACCATAGAGTATTCTCCCGCCGATGGATTTTCTCATGGTCTCAGGGTCTTGGCTGGCATGAACATCTTGGTGCAGATGCTCTGGGCATGTGCGTGGGAGTTTCCCACAGACACGTGCTGAAGAGCAGAGTTGCTGGATCATATGTATATGGTGATCCAACTTTGAGACACAATGGTTAGTTCACTTCCAAAGTGGTCCTCTCATCTGCATGCCCCAGGACTGTGTCTGAAACCCTGTCTCCACCCACAGCCTTCCCCACTGCTGGCATTCCCAGAATTCTTTTTTTTTTTTTTTGCCAATCAAATATGGTATATGAGTATTACATTTTGGGCTTAGTTTGCACTTTAGAGGTGACAACCTCCAATTTTCTGACACCACCTCAGTGTCCAACAATTCAATTCAATTTGTTCCTGATGCCATTCACCCAGAGTTAGCACAGACCCCACAGTTAAGGGCTTAGGCCAGCAACACTGCCCCACTGACACTAGCAGTAAACGGGGTGCCCAGGCCACCCATGCTTTTGTGTGGCCAACTACGAGTGTGGGAGCTCCCATGAAACCCTTAGTCCTGATCATTGTCCTGATGTATTGAATGGGGATAAATATACTTTGTGTTCATTTTCTAGGTCTGTCATAACAAGTATCACAAACCAGGTGGCTTAAAGCAACAGGCATTTATTCTGTTCAGTTTTGGAGGCCAGAAGCCTCCAAACGAGGTGTTGTTAGGATCATGCTCCCTCTGAAGTAGCTACAGAGGATCCTTCCTTGCCTCTTCTAGCTTCTGGTGGTTGTCTGCGATCCTGAGCGTTCCTCAGCTTACAGCACGTCACTCTAGTGTCTTTCTCTGCCAGCATGGCCTGTCCACCCCCATATGACTGTGCCCACATTGCCTCTTCTTATAAGGACACCAGTTACTGGATTTAGGACCACCCTAATTCAGAATGACTGCAATGGCATCTGCAAAGACCCAAATAAGGTTCCAAATAAGGTCACATTCACAGGTGCCAAGAGGACCTAGAGCCCTTGCAGAGTTATTGCAAGCAAGAAATGAGATGTTGTTTCTAAATCACTTGGCACTGTGTGTGGTACAGCACATAACAGGCCCTCACCAAATGGTGTGTGCGTGTGTATTTGTGCATGTATGTATTTACATACAGTATCCATGGGAGCATATAGAGAGACACCATGTCCCTCTGTGTGTTTGTTCACATGGTACAGATACATGAAGTCTCTGGGGAGCCACCGTGTATTGTATGGGACAATGAGGATTGTGTAACATAAAGCCTCTCTCCTGCTTTTTAGAGTAACTTGGATTTTTTTCTTTCTGCCACTAAAATATAACATAAAATATCAAAAGCATTGTTAATGGTGGTTTTCCACCATATCATGATTATGTACTTGTTACAGGAATCCAGCTGTACTTTGATACAATTTACCCATTATCCCTAACAGGATGATTATTGGCTAAGAATTTTTTATTATCTAGGGTCTGTGAAAGTCACATCTGCATTTAATGTCTCAGGTTAGCAGTTACATCACCCTGAATATATATATATATATATATATATATATATATATTTATATATTTTTTTTTTTTTTGATATTCGGGGATAAACTGGGGTAAGTTGCTCTGAGCAGATGTGCTTCAGGTCATAAATTGGGCTGTGGTGTCTCTCAGCTCTCCTGTGCTGTGGGCAGGAGCAGAGGGACCCCCATCACTCCCCGGGGCCCATGATGCACCTGTCCTCCATCCCAGTACCCACGAGCTAGCCAGGGGGAAAGGTGGACCTCAAGAGTGCACGCCCTCAGCCGCCCTGCTCCTCGGGGGTGGCCCACTTGGGAGAAGTCTTTTGGAGAAGCATTCTTCCTACACTTTTCTACAGCTGCTTCTTCATTCTCAGCGGTTGGCAATCAGAACCCAAGTCACTCTTGTATGAGTTTTCTGTTACCACATAACAGACAACTGCCATGTTTGGGAGCTTTTTAAAACAACTTAGAGGACTTCCAGAATGGCTGATAAGGAACTTCATGGATGCTTTCTCCAACAAAATTGCTATTTCAACCCATGAAATTATAACAAATGATCATTAAAAGTCTCTGAAAATTGTCCTAAAGCCATCCAGCAAGTGGTGAGACATTCTTGTAAGCAAATCTTCTAAATCTCATAAAGGATGTATCTTACTAATACAAAGTTGATTTAACCATCCAAAATTTAGTGTGATGCAATACATAATGGAATTAAGACCAAAGAAGATCATATCAATAGTTGCAAAAAATTACTTGAAAAAAGTCCAAAACTCTTTCATAATAAAGCCACTCAACAGGCAAGGAGCAGAAGGGAACTTCCTAAATCTAACAAAGGACACTTATGAAAAAGTGCAACTAACATAATCTTAATGCTGAAAACTAAAAGCTTTCCTTCTAAAATCAGGAACAAGATAAGGATATCTGTTCTTGCTAGTTCTATTTAACCTTGAGCTAAAAGTCCTTGCCAAGATAACAGAAAGTAAGAAAACAAAAGAAAAGAATACATCCAAATTAGAGAAGAGGTAAAACCAATATTCACAGATAGCATGACATTGTGTATACCAAATCTTAAGGAATCTATGATAAAAATCTACCATAGAATTAATAAAGGAGTTCAGCGAAGTATCAGAATATAAGATCAAATCCAAAGGAAATTGTCTTTCTATATACTGACAATGGACATCTTGACAAAGAAATTAAAGGAAGCTTCAATTTTCAACAGTATCAAAAAATAAGATACTTAGAAACAAAGTAAGTACAAAACATTTACACTAGAAACCATAAAACATTGTTGAAAGTAATTAAAGTAGATCTAAATCCATGGAAAGACATTCCATATAATGATGTGAGAGTTAATTTTGTGAAGATTGTTGTACTCCCTCCCCCCAAATTGTCTACAAATTCGACGTGATCCTTATCAAAATCCCAGCGGGCCTTTTTTTTTTTTTTTTAACAGACATTGACAAGCTGACTTTATAATTTATATAGAAATGGAAGAAATGCAGAATAGCCAAAACAATCTTGGAAAATGAAGAACAAAGGTGGAGGACTCATGCAGCCCAACTTCAAAACTTAAAGCTGCTATAATCAAGGTATGATGATAGACATATTGATCAATGGGATAGAATTAAGAGATAAGAAATTTAAAAAGTGGGGCACCTGAATGGCTCAGTGGTTGAGCATCTGCCTTCAGCTCAGGTCGTGATATGAGAGTTCAGAGATCGAGTCCTGCATCGGGCTCTCTACAGGGAGCCTGCCTCTCCCTCTGACTGTGTCTCTGCCTATCTCTCTGTCTCTCTCATGAATAAATAAATAAAATATTTTTAAAAACAAGAAATAAAAAAGAGATAAGAAATAAGTACTTACACTTATGGGCAATTGCTTTTCGGCAAGGGTGCCAAGACAATTCAAGGCAGGGAGAGAATAGTCTTTCAACCAACAGGTGCTGGGACAAGTGGGCATCTATATGCTTAAGACTAGTGTTGATCCCATACCTCACACCACACAAAAATGAACTCAGAATGAATCGTCAACCTAAATGTAAGAGCTAAGTTTGTAAAACTCTTAGAAGAAAGTAAAGGAGCAACTTTTCATCATGTCAGCCTCGGCAATAGGCAATTAAATGATGACCCCAAAGGCACAGGTGACAAAAGAAAAAAAAGAGGTAAATTAGACTTCATTAAAATTAAAAACTTCTGTGCTACTAAACATACATCCAAGAGACAAAAAGACAACACCTAGAATGGGAGAAGTTATCTAAAATCTCGTATCTGACTGGGCACTTGTATCTAGGATATATGAAGAACCGCTACAACATTGAAGTGATATAGGGTACACGAACATATCCAGTCACTAAAGACCACATACTGTATGATTCCACTTATATCAAGTGTACAAATAGACAAATAGAAATTGAAACTGGATCGATGGTTACTCAGGGCTCGATGGGAGTGGAGGGGAGTATGGAGTGATAGCTAATGGGTATGGGGATTCTTCTAGGAGGAATCAAAATGTCCTAGAACATTCTAGGATGATTCCATAACCCTGTGACTATACTAAGATGCGTTGATGTATAATGGATGAGTTGTATATATGTGAAATATGCCACAATATAGTCATTCTTAAAACAAAAAAAACTCACCATCTATTATCTCACAGGACCTGTGGGTCAGGAGTCCTGGCTCGGCTTGACTGAGTTCCAAGCTCAGGGTCTCTCAGGGCTGCAAGCGAGGACCCCGTGGGGCCGTGTGTTCCCATGCCCCTTGGGACCCCCTGCCAAGCTCACGTGGCTGTTGGTGGGATTTGGCTCATCGTGGTGGGGGCCTGGTGGGTTTCCTGCTGTGGGGCCCATCTCCGGCAGTTCACGGATGGCAGTTTTCTTCATCGAGGGCACACGCGTGTCTCTCCCATGCAGCAGCGTGAGGTGATCTTAGATGCTCTGTGTGACCTCCTCAGGGCAGGGACAGCCCATCCCCTGTGCGGGGCTCCGCTGGGGGGGGGCGGCAGGCCCCAGGTGGCTCACACGCACAGGTATGGGATGGCACAGAGCACACTCCCGGGCTGCAGGTCCCCGAATTCCCCTGCTCACCCATGTCCCCATGCCCCCTACGGGTGCCACTCCACAGAGATACTGTTCTCCCTGGTGGGTCAACTTAGTGTTAAACTGAATTTTCTGCCAGATACTTCTTTTTTTAAATTATGTTTTTAAAGATTTATTTATTTATTTGAGAGACAGAGAGAGAGAAGGAGCAGGGAGAGGGAGAGGGAGAACAGACTCCCCACCAAGCAGGGAGCTCGACACTGGAATCGATCCCAGGACCCCCTGATCATGACTTGAGCTGAAGGCAGATGCTTCACCAACTGAGCCCCCCAGGCGCCCCTGCCAGAAATTCCTTAAGGGGGCTGCTTTCTCTTTCTGGCTCCCCCGTCCCCTGCCTCTCCACCCCCACCAGGCTCGCCCTTTCAACATCACCTCAGACGAGGTAGACTCCTGACAAGCGTCCCTAAGAGCCAGCTGAGCCCAGTGCGTTTACAGTCTTCACAGTCGTGGGGATAACATTTCCCATTGTCGCTGTAGTGAAACCTCCCCTGCCTGTTAGAGGGTTCTTGTAATTAATTAGGGGAAGTTTTTATGTGAAGCTTTTCATGTTTATGGAGACATGAAATGACTGTGAGTTTCGGAAGAGCCGTAGAAAGCCTTCATTCTGCGCCCGGTCTCACATCAAACGCTGCACACAACATGCTATAGCACGTCGCCCTCTGCCCCACCCCACAGCCCATCACCACCCTGCACACGCCTGTCCTCTGCACACACACCTGTCCTCTACACACCCCCTGCACACCTGTCCTCTACACACCCCCTGCACACCTGTCCTCTGCACACTCCCTGCACACACCTGTCCTCTGCACATGCCCTGCACACACCTGTCCTCTGCACACCCCCTGCACACCTGTCCTTTGCACAACCCCTGTACACACCTGTCCTCTGCACACACCTGTCCTCTGCAGGCCCCATAATCACTCTCTACTCTTTTTCTCCTGAACCATACTCGTGATTCAGCCACACTCTGAATCAGCAGAGTTTTTTTTTGTTTTTTGTTTTTTGTTTTAGATTTTATTTATTTATCTTAGAGAGGGAGAGAGAAAGAGAGACAGAGACAGAGAATGAGATCAGGAGCAGGGGAGGGTCAGAGGGAGAAGCAGGCTCCCCACTGATCAGGGAGCCTGATGCAGAACCCGCTCCCAGGACCCCAGGATCATGACCAGAGCCTGAAGAAGACATTTCACTGCCTGAACCACCCAGGCACCCCACAGTTTTTATTCCTATCGATGGCTCAACTGACATTTCTTTTGAGCGTGAGCTCATGTGATTCATCACCTTCGGAGCCGGTCCACAGATGGCACATCAATCTCTGCAAGTTAGATCAGTGCTGGACAGGAATTGAACAGAAGGAGATGCCCCTGGCACCCCTATTCCTGTGCCCCCTGCTCGGCAGGAGGCAGAACCAGGGCCAGCAGACACAGGGACATGGCATGGGCAGTTCCTCACCACGCTGCACTCAGCTCATGTCTGCACTGTCCACACACAGCAGGGCTCTTTCCTCCTCGGTGAGGGAGGCCTCTGGGAAAGCTTGCAGCTGCTGTTGAATGCCCCAGGAATGATGCTCGTGCTTGCAGGCTGTAGCACTGGGCAGAGTGACCCTGCAGGGCCCGAGGGACATCTGGGCACAGGCAGGGTTGACGCTGCTGGTGAGTGTCTGCTGAAGGAGTCTCCAGAGCCGTTCCCCTGCCTCTGACCAGGAAGGGAGCTGAACTGTTGGAGTGCGCAGGGAGCATGCGTGGGGAGTAGATGTGTTCCCACAGGGGGTCATGGAAGACGGGGTTTGCTAAACAACAATCTCATCTTCACCCTAAACACACAAGTTGGAGCCGGTCAGCAGGTGGGGATGCTCAGTCTCAGGATGAGCCCCTGACCTGATCCCCGAAGCCAGCGTCCTTCACCCTGGTCCAGGGCTGTCCAGGGACAGAGCGTCCCCACAGGATGTATGGCTCACCTGTCCAGGCAAACCCCACTGAGAACATCCCCAAGCGTGTTTTTGCTGAAGGGAACTTGGTTTTATTTATCTTAAGTGTTTAAAGGGATTTATTAACCAATATGCTCTTGATCTTGACATGAACTAGCTTAAACCTGGAATAAAAATTAAAATCTAGGTCGTTGATGCTCCGAACGTGGTTTGTTTGAAGGCTGCGGTCAGGGAGAGGGGAGACCCTGAAAAGCAGCAGGGAGCCCCTCTCTCAGGGGGAGGGGCAGCCAAGTGGCTGCTGGGCTTGGGAACCTGGGGGCCCTACCTGGAGCCCACCTGGCATTTACTGGCTCCACGTCTTTGGGGAAAGAACCATGGACCTTTGGGGTCTCTGTTACCCCGTGAAGTAGATTTGTGTGAACATTCTTTGTCAAGTCAAATACTCAGAGGCCTCACACTCAGGAATATATAGAATGCCCCCCAAATGGTCACGTGTTCCCCGTGCACTCCAACAGTTCAGCTCCCTTCCTGGTCAGAGGCAGGGGAACGGTGCTAACTAGGAGGCGTCTCTCCTTCAGCACTCATCAGCAGCGTCAACCCTGCCTGTGCCCAGATGTCCCTTGGGCCCTGCAGGGCCACTCTGCCCAGTGCTATGGCCTGCAAGCATGAGCATCGTTCCTGGGGGCATCCAATAGCAGCTGCAAGCTTTCCTGGAGGCCTCCCTCACCAGAGGAGGAAAGAGCCCGACTCCTGGAGGGAGTCATCAAGGGCCCCTGGCTGTGGTTTGTCAGAAGGCAGGAATGTGCATCACCTGGGTGGGCCCTTCAAAGCTGTAAGCCCTGCAGCCCCACACGGTTGTGACTCAGCCACGTTGCTCCAGGAGACCCAGGCCATCTGACCCTCTCGTCTGACCAGTGACATGGTGAAGGGCTCTTGGGGTCACTAGGCTTTCGGGGCCTGTGGTGGCCAGAGCCTGGTGCAGCTGTCCATTCATCCATAGCACTGTGGCCATTCCTTCTAGGTCTTCCCTCTGAACTGAAGGGAGGCCGGCACACCTTCCAAGTAATGGATATCAGGAGTTTAGGTGATGCTTCCAGGTGTCACCATATGAGACACACCCCTAGGGTTTGTGCAAAACCAGCACAGGAGCTCTGTAGGAGACGGGGTCGGTGCCAGCCAGAGCACAGGCTACCGTGTGCCCTTGGCCCTGTGGCAACTCCTGACCTGTCCACTGCCAGCAGCTCTGTCCATGAAAAAGGCACATGGCATGTCCATTCCTGGCCTTGTATATACTGTTCTTACATGGTGAACCCGTCAAGTGGCCTCTGGCTGTGGCTGGCTTTCCGTGCAGCACATTGCAGAGCAAACAGTGGCCACACGGACAGTAATGCGCACCCCCCCGCCCCGGTCCCCAAAGCCTTGCAGAGGTGGGATACTGTCTATTGGACGCCTGACCTCGTCTGGGCCCCGGCAAGACTAAGCCTGCTCTTCGAAGGCAGCATGCATGTATGGGCCTGGGCACTGCCACGCTGCCCCCTACATGGTCGTCACACGTACCGTGACACGAGCTTCACTCCAGCATGGCGAGTGCCGCCGGGATGCCATGGCTCTGAGTCTGCAGCTGGGGCCCGCATTCCCCCAGGGCTCAACCAGCACACACATGGTTAACCCTGCGGGCCCAGCAAACGGAGACGTAAGGAAAACACACGTGGGGAGCCCAGCCTGGCCTTTTGTTCGTGATGAATGGGAAATGTCCTGTTTCAGAGATCCAGGGTTGTGAGGACATTCCTGAAGATGAAGAAATCTGTCCTCTGCAAATAATGAGGGAGAGAAAAAGAGGAAGGAGTGAAATGTCTGGGGGCCAGGGAACTCTAATAACCAGCAGGTTGTCAGAACGAGTGTCCACAAAGAGAAGATGCTCAAGACAAGGATGAACCATGTTGACGACAGGGAGTAGACCCATGCGGAAGAAGGGAGACTCAGAGAGGAAATAACCACAACAACCAAATGCACTAGAGACACAGAGGTCGATTCTGCAGAGCTAAACATGAAAAAGAGAAACTGGCTTTTTTCCTACATCTTCGTTCGGCCAGGAAGTTCATGGGGAAAGAGCCCTCTGGGTTCATCTAGGAGATTATCCAGACCTGAGGTATCACGGGGACTGACAACAGACAGAACGAGCCACGTCTCATCATGTTTCCTTGAAAGGAAGCATTGGTTCTTAGTCTTCTCAGATACCACCGGGATTCTCGGGCACTTCCATCCTACGATCTTAGGATGAAATTGAAAACACCTATTCTATTATGTTTGATAGGTGGGATTTGAGTGAGACAGCGGGTCAGAAGATTGGGGTTTTCATTTGTTGTCACCTGTTCCCAGATCACAGGTTGTGAAGTGCACGTGACACTGAAGGGGACCTGCCGAGGTAGCTGGCCAGGGAGCCCCTCTGCATTCTTGGGGGTGAGGAACTTATGGGGCTCTTGCCCGTGAACTTTCCAGCCTGTGACCCTGCAGGTAGACCTCAAGGATCAAGTCTCACGGCCCAGACTTTGCTGCAAAAAGGTCCTGAGCAGCCTCTTGCTCTGGTGAGCATGTGTGGCTCCTTTGATCAGCCACAGATCTGGGGAAAGAAGGGACCTTGGTCGTACAGGGCACCAGAGGAGTTTCGGGGGGTCTGGGTGGAAGCTCTGCAGAGGTTTCCACTGCTCATGCATGTGCCATCTCTGAGCTGCCCCAACCCTCCTTGCTAGGTGCATATGGGCTGAGCTGTGTCTGTCCCCACCCCAAAATTCATATGCTGAAGACTTACCCTCCAGGACTTGGGAATGAGCCATTATTTGGAGTCAGGGTCTGTGTAGAAGCAACTGAGTTAAAAAGAGGTCATCGTGGTGGGTCCTCATCCAGTATGATCACAGGAAAGGAGAATGAGGACACGGGCAGGATGCGGTGTGGACATGACAACAGCAGCTGCAGGCCAGAGGAGCACCCGGCCCACAGCCTCCCCTCTGCCTGCCGACCTCAGCAGGAGTCAGCCCTCTCCACGCCATGACCGGGACAGGGACCAAGACCTTCTGCCTCCAGAGCAGTGGTGGACGGTGCAGCTCTGTTGTCTCAGCCTCTCCACGCAGCCTGGGGTGCTATGTTATGGCACCTCGCACACTCCTACGCTGGGACTGGGTGTCTGGGGACAGGCGTCCAATTCTGGAGCCCGGTGCTCAGCTTTCCTGCGTCCACATCCCCGTCCTTCTGCTGTGTGCTCATCACCTTTGGAGATTTGTAAACAGAAACCCCTCCCCCCAGGCCCTCCCTGTGGCCGCTTGGAATCACATGTGTGGCCCCTCGGGTCTCCTGGGAAGACTGCTGTTACCCTGTCAGGTCTCAGCTGGACATCTGGGTGGGCCTGGATGACGTGAGGCCACCAGCCCAGGGTCACTTCGGGGAATTCTGTGCCTCGACCTTCATTACTCAAGGCAGGTGTGTGGATCTGGGAGCTCCGTGTGCACGTGCAGGGCTGCGGGACCGTCCCGGGTGCAGAGACCGTCCGGGAGCTCACCTGTGCATCCTTACCGCACACGGGGACTCAGTGTCCAAAGCAACTGTCAACTGTGAAGCCAAGAGAAAGACTCTTCCATGAAGCAACTGAATTTCACAGAACCCCTGGGGTCTTGAAGCTGCTTTGTTTTCGATAAGACACCATTATCAGAGTTTGCTTCGTACACACCAGCAGCAGCTTTACCGGCCTGTTCTGATTCATACAGCAAAAGGTGGCAGGAGAGTGGGTCCTCCATTGGTGTGGGGGTCCGGGCACAGCTGGCTGGAATTTGTTGGGAATTTGTATGTTTCCATTGGGATTCGCCTTTTGCTGCTCACGGCATTTCTAAATCTTCTGTGCACATGTCCGTGTGGTGTGCATGGTGTGTACATGTGTATACATGTGGCATATGTGCATGACAGAGAGATTAAGATAGATGTGGAGCACACAGTTGATTTGAACCCTTGGGAGGATGGGCATCTGTTGTGGCCGTGGAGTTGGGAGCTGGGCTGTGCCATCCGAGGCCTGGATCCTTGACACACTTTGGAATCACCCCCTGGTCTGTCTCTTACAGATATCATTGGCCAGTGTCCCGTGTTGGTCTTTGGTCTCTTCGGAGGCAGCCACGTGGCGATCTCTGGAGATTGCTTCCACATAGAAGAAGACATTCAACTTGGAATCCACATGGTCTCATTATGGGACTTGCCACCCAGAGGAGGTGACTGGGGTCCCCGCAGCAGGACTGTGGGTTCTGCGGGCAGGGGCGTGCACGTGGGACCACCAGTGGGGGCTGGGGGGTGCAGCCTCGCCCCCTCCTGCTTTGGGCTGGGTCGGGGCTGTTCCAAACTCTGATTTCTCCCTGCCAGTGAGGGAGGAGTGGCCCTTCGCCTCCGGGATCTTCTGGCTGGAGCCGTGTTTGCTCCCCGAGAGGGGTCAGCATGCTTGCTGGCCTTCCTCCCCTCCATGTGGGATGTGGGCAGAACCCAGCCCCTTGCACTCTGCTTTCCAGGCCTGTGGTAGCAGCCCCACACCTACCATGGGGGGTGCAGTCAGTAGAAGAACTAGGATGAGGGCGTCCGACCTTTCCCAGCATATCCATCCTGGGGTGGCCCGAGGGGTCCCCAGAGATTCAAGCAAGCTCCAGGAAACCCCCAGGCCTAGGGCAGCCAAGACTCCACAGGCTTCTCCGTGGCTGGAGAACAAAGCGACTGGAGCCAGTGAGGCAAAGGTGTGGGGACAAATGTAGTTCAAGTGCCCGTTTGTGAGGGACTAACGGCCCCCAGAGGCGGCCAGCCCTGCACACACTTGGCTGTGCGTGGCCTCTGTGCAGCCCTGAGCTTCAACCTCCTTCAGGCACTGGATGTGTGGATGGCATTCGGGGCCACCAGCAGCAGCGGGAGCTCCGACCATGCCTGAGGGCACAGACAGAACCACCCCAAGGCCCGCTTGGGGTCCTAGTCCCGTGGAGCAGCCACCCATCAGGCCATCCCTGCCACCGGCGACCCCTGGGTCCTTTAGGGAGGCGGCCGCGAACAACCACGTGAGGTTCAAGGCTGGAAAACCCAGCCAGCTCTTCCAGCATCTTTAAAAATGTTTAAAAACCTGTGGTAAAACACAGACAACATGAACATTGTGATCCTAATGAGTTTCAAGCGCACCATTCACTGGCATTAAGCACATTCATGCTGTTGCGCCACCGTCTCCAGCACCGTCCATCTGGAGAACATTTGTCTCCCCACACGGGAGCTCCGTTGGCACGAAACAAGCCCGTGTTC
Organism: Vulpes lagopus; assembly: GCF_018345385.1. NCBI lineage: Eukaryota > Metazoa > Chordata > Mammalia > Carnivora > Canidae > Vulpes > Vulpes lagopus. The sequence goes on from NC_054825.1 coordinate 154,217,177, forward strand.
CCCGTCCCCAGCCCCTGGCACTGGCGTCCTCAGGGACCTCCTACAAGACAGTTGCACAACCTTTGTCCTGTTATATCCAGCTTACCCAGCACAGCATCGTGTCCTCAGCGTCCACCCACAACGTGGCAGGTGCAGGGTGCCTGTCCTCTGTGCAGCTGAGTGACATCCAACTGGGTAGGGACCACGTTGTATTTATTTGTCCATCCGCAGGCACTGGGGCTGCTTCCACCCCTTGGCCACTGTGAATGGTGTTGCCATGAACATGGGTGCACAAATATCTCTTCAGGGGCCTGCTTTCAGTTTCAGGAGTTGTATATCCACCGTCTCTTATGAACAACTCATGGTCTGTCACATGAGGGCAGGTGGGGGGGCATCTCCAGAGACCCAGATGCCATGGGTGCTCCCGGCTAATGAGCTGACGATGCACAGAGTGAGTCGGGGTCCCAGCCACTCAGTCCCGGTCTGTTTCTGGACAAGCCGCCTTGCTCATGGGGAGCTTGGGTTTTCTCCTGAGCAGTGGGGACACTCCGACGTCCCTGCACCGACATCCTGGGACTGGAGTGATGCTCTCAGCTGCTGAGCACCCCCCGCAGAAGGCAGAGCCGGGGGCCACGGAGGCTGATGGCGTGCAGAAGCCCGTGGTTCAGAGGCCACTTGCTCATGGTGCGTGGATGGCTGACGCCACAGCCCTGAGGGATCTAGTGAGGCAGCATAGAGCTTGAAGTTGGTGACTCATGCGCACCTCTCAAGAAGGCAGACAAACAATAGCAAGTTTAAGTCTACTGGACAGAGGGGAATCATGATGAGGGGTCAGCAAAACAGAAACACGGTGACAGAGAGAACCTGCAGAGCCGCCAGCTCGTTCTGCAAAAAGACAGATAAAGTTGATAGACCAGCAAGGATGGGCTTCGTCATCCACCAAAAAACAACGTGATTATAAAAAGGCGATTTCTTATTTATGCAAATACTGGACAAAGGGCTCGCATCTGCAGTATGTAACGAACTCCTTTGAATCAATAAGCAGGAATGATAACACGTGATGATGGACAAAGGTATGGATCTGGTGGGAGGACAAGTAGATGCAGCCACTTTGGAAAACTGTCACTGCCCAGGAAAGCTGAACGCATGCCTGCTGGACGACTGGGCACCGCCAGCCGCTTAACTCCTGAGGGAGGCTGAAGGAGAGAAGTCGTGGTAACAAGGTTGAGCCAGACGCAAGGACCTGCCCCTGCCAGCCCAGGGAGGAAGGCCCGCATGAGCAGCGGTCTTCGGGGACACAGCACCCCTGCCGCGCGTGATGCCGAGCAGAAGAGTCAGACGCAGACGAGCACAGCCGGCACTGCAGAGTTTCCAGCTTTCAGAAACCAGGCAAACCTCAGTCAGCACAGTGGGCATCTGGGGCCACAGCGCTGGGGACAGGGCTGCTTGTTGGCACTTGGAGCGCGGGTCCGGCCGTGTGTAACGTCAAGGTGCTGGTGGCGCCACAGTGCCCGCCCTGCGACCATTTATTGGGCTCTGGGCTTGTTGGCACACGTGCTGCAGTGGCCGGGGTGCTCCTGGGAGAGTGTGCCCTCCGGGGGGACGTGTTCTCCCCCAGACTGCCAGGTAGCCGAGGCCGCCTCCTCTCGGGTGAGCTGGGCGCCGTGGCGGGATCGAGCTCAGGGCTATCAGCCAGAGGAAACGCTTCCCACCCGCGCAGAGGCAGGCCGTGAGTCACAACCGCAGCTCAATAAAAACGAGCTGTATTTACTGCGAAAGTGAATTTAAATCGTACCTGGTAATAAATATAAATGAGTATTGCTTTCCTTTCGCCTATTCAAACCCTTAGCTAACAGCTCTTGCTCTCACTCTCATTAAGAGTTTTAACAATTAAGATTGAATTATTTGAAAACCGATACTTGCATTTGTACAGAACAAAACAATTTTTTTTATGAAAACAAGTTACAAACATAGAGTGAATGATAACAATAAGGGTTCCCATAATTTTCCTTTGGCTGCTGGAAAAGGTATGTCTGATGCCTTGCAGTGCTTAAGGGGCTCATTCGAGTTAGCGAGAAAAACACAAGTAACAGCGAGGAATCGCAGGAGCCGCGGAGGGACGCATCTTGACCAGCCTCCGAGGTCAAGGGCTCTCAAACTCAGACGCTCACGGAACCTCGCATCTGGGACCTGTGTTGTTAAAAGCCCTGAAATGTTCTGGAAATACCTTCCCAGGTGATTCTGACTGTCAGCCAGGATTGCAGATCAATATGGTTTCCCTCAGCTTTTTTAAAAAAGAAAGCTCAGCCACCAGAAGCACAGACAGTGCTCTTCCTCACTAAAAGTATTTAAAGGAGCCCTTGCCCACTGTTGGTGGGAATGCACACTGGTGCAGCCACTGGGGACAGCAGTACAGAGGGTCCTCAAAAAGTTAGAAATAGAGCTACCCTAGCATCCAGGAATTCCACTACTCGGTAGTTACTCAAAAAATGCAAGCTCTGGTTCAAAAAGATATACACACCCCTATGTTTATTACAATGTGATATACAATTGCTAAGCTATGAGAGCAGCCCATGTCCGTGGATGGATGAAGGGACAGAGAAGATGTGGTGTGTGGTATGTCACACACACACACAGAGTGCAATAGCAGCCGTACAAACAGTGAGATCTTGACATTTGAGACAATGTGGATGGACCTAGAGGGTATTAGGCTCAATGAAATAAGCCAGTCAGAGAAAGACACCATATGATTTCACTCATTTGTGGAATCTAAAAAGCAAAGCAAATGAATAAATGAACAAACAAAAACCGGAAACAAACCATAAAGACAGAGAACAAACTGGTGGTTGAGAGGGAGGGGTGGGGGGCTGAGCGCAGTGGGAGAAGGAGCAGAGGATCCCGGCTCCCAGTTACGGAGTGAGTGATTCCCGGGGATGACAGTGCAGTGTGGGGCGTCCAAGTGGTGGAATCATGATGCTGTCGTGGGTTGACAGGTGGCCCCTATGCTTGGGATGAGCATCTCATATCATAGAGAGATCCCCGTGTCACACACCTGAAACTTAATGTAACATTGTATGTCAACCGTACTTCTAAAAAAAGAAATAAAAATAATTATTTAAAAAAAAACATATTTATGCAATGGCTCTTCTGTTGGCCTTGTTTGTAATTCACTTCAATGATAAAACTTTACCTTAAGGGACTGAGGTTCTGGGCCCCAGGGTTAGTCACGTCTTTCAGGCGTGTCTTGTTTCCATAGAAAACACCTGATCCCTACTCTGTTCTGGGGCAGCAGGGGGCACGGAGGGGGCTCCTGCCAAGGACCACAGCCAGAAAAGGTGAGCTGACCCATGAGGTGGGTCTGGCTTGAGGAAGCAAAGGCAGAGACCCACAGCTGGGTGGGAAGCAGGTGGCGCAGGCTTCAGATCTGGGGGCTGCCATCCCAAGATGGGACAGGCTAGTGCTCCCCCACCCTGAGCATGGGCAGTCAGGGCTGATGACATCTCCCTCCGGGCCACCCCAGGACCACACAGGCCAGTGCCCCCCATCCTGAGCATGGGCAGTGGGGGCTGGTGACATCTCCCCCCGGTCCATCCCAGGACCCCACAGGCCAGTGCCCCCCACCCTGAGCATGGGCAGAGGGGGCTGGTGACATCTCCCCCTGGGCCATTCCAGGCCGCTCCATGGAGTGTCCCCAGGAGACGACCATACCTCCAGGGGCTGACACACCGCCCAGAAGCACAAGGCTCTGGCTGCTAGGCCTTCTTGGGGTTTATTGTGGGACCTGGCATTTCTGCGACATTCTGCTGCATATGGCAGGTCTGGGCCCAGGTCTGAGGGGACGGGGCCATCCGAGGACTTCGATCTTGGTAGGGCTGGTCTCAGGCACCCCCAGCCAGCCACCAGGCCCCCACACTCATCTCTCCCCATGTTTGCCCCTGGAGGGAGTGGACCCTGAGCAGGGGCGGGGCACTGGGGCAGGAGTGGGGTGAGCTGACAGCCTGTCCAACACCCTTTGTGCTCCTGCCGTCCCAGCCTCTATCTCCAAGTGTGTGGGGCGTCAACGGCTCATTTACCAAGTGTGTTGTTTGGAACTCGGGCCCCACCTTGCTAAGACACGGCTGCACGTGGGGCTAGTTTTCTAGGTTGGCCCAGCAGCAGTCCTGTTGCTGATTGACCCATGACTGTGGTGTCATTTCCGCAACGTGGTGTGATTCCAGAAAAACTCAGGAGCCTGGGAGCGGTGAGAGAGAGAGAGAAGGGTGGGGGGGCCTCTGGGCTTCCCCAAGGGGGCGGTGCGGCCACCTGCTGCGGCAGGGCCCCTCCTCCCTGCGCTCTGGCCACGCGTGGGCTGGGGTACAGGCAGGTGTGGGCTTGAATTGCCTCTGCCACGCTTTCCCTGGAAGCCTTTGAACTTCCAGGCATCAGCGTCTGTGTAGAGGGGAGAGAGCAGGATCCCACACGCAGAGCCTGGCGGGCCAGGCTCCTCCCGGGATGGAGACGGGCACCTCCAGGAGCACGGGCTGTGGGAGTGGAGCCTGGGTCCTCACCCAAGGCCACCATGGGCAGACTCCCTAGGTCTCATGGACCCTCTGGGGCCACTGGCCGGTGGGGGGGGGGGTGCCCACTCCGCAGCACTGCTGCATCTCCTAAGATCCCCTCCACAGCGTGCCTTCCCTAATCGCCCAGTGGAGGCCAAGTTTGAATTTCCAAGGCTTTGTCTCCTGAACCTCAATGACTTTCAATCTTTCTTTAAGGTTGTAGAAATGATCGCTTCAGGTTGTTACTTTAAAATCAGTCACACGTTTGCAAAAAAGCAGAGCATACCTGGTGATACATGCGGCGTCTTACAGTTAGCAGCACTCGTGGTGAAAATAACGGATATTTTTCTTTTTTAAGAGTTACTTATTTATTCATGAGAGACACACAGAGAGAGGCAGAGACACAGGCAGAGGGAGAAGCAGGTTCCCTGTGGGGAGACTGATGCGGGACTTGATACCGGAACCCCAGGGTCACGCCCTGAGCCAAAGGCAGATGCTCCTTTCGTCTGAGGAGCCACCGGGAGCTCCTAGATTTTTTTTTCTTAGCTACATCTTATAATTTTTCAACAGGCATCTGTATTAATTTTGTTATTTCATTTTAAATAAACAGAGACCCCTGAGGCCCTAGGACTAAATTCTGCTTGCAGAACAAAGTAGAAAATCTGTACTAAAGGGTCCGAGGGAAGGGACCAGGGACCGCCCCCCCCCCCCCCCCCCCCCCGATGTATTCTGCCCCCCAGTGGGGAGGACCCTTCCCCCACCCCCACCCCCTGCAGAAGGACCCTCTGGAAACTTCGGACTTGCCCCCCACATGGAGGCTCACAACTCCTGCCTTGTCAACCCTGAGGCTTGTAGGTCCCAGAGGAGATTTTCTATGCTAAAATGTAAGCTATTTTTAGGTAGGTGGAATGGCAGGAAGTAGATCACCCTGAAACTGCCTACTTAACCTGTTCTGGGAGGAGCCAGGATGCAAACTCCTGCTTGCTTTTCCTGCATTGAGGACGTTTGTCACCAAAACAGGATAGGCCGTGGGTTTCTCATTTCATTGTGCTTGGGAAGCCCAAATTCAAAGCCCGCTCTGCTAAAGGGTGACGGATGCGGTACTTGGTGTCCTGGTTTTCTTCCAGGTAGGCCAGTGGACAACCTTAGAGGAGACTCGATGGAACGTCCAGGACAGGTTTGAAAGGCTGGGTTCCAGGGCTCTGCTGGGTCCCCAGGGGGAGACCGGCAGTGTGGTCCTTTCTGTTCTGAACCTGTCTATCCCTGTCCCAATGGCACATGGCCCCAGATCTCCACCAGTCAGGCAGGAGTAGGGGACAGACCCCAGTGAGGACGTCAGCTGGGGGCTCGTAGCCCTGGGAGCCTTCCGATTCGTGCACTCCCACCCACCGTGTCTGCCCCGTGGGGCCACAAGGTGAGTGTCATTAGCACTGGCCCCTCAGCAGCTCAGGAGGCCCCAGAGGAAGGAGCAGCACGTGTTTCTCTGGTCTAAACTACCGTTTTGTGTCTCTATTCCCTGGAGAGGGAAGGGGATGGGGTTTCAGAAGGTGGCTTCTGCCTCTGACAGTCACACAGCACCAAACGCTTCCACAGCCAATGGACCGGGGCATGAGTCACCTGCACACGAAGTCACCTACACGCGGCAGCCCGCCACCTGCGGCCTTCTCTCCCAGGGCTTGTGTCCGGGGGGCTGTGGCCACAGTCTCTGCCCAGATGTGGGAAGAGAGAGCCCGACACTGGGCAATCCCATTGGTCCAGTGTCTCCTGGGGCTGCTGCTCGATTTCTGTCAAGGGAGACTTGGGTAGAGGATACTACCGGCAAGGAGCCGATTTCTGAACTGTCAGCATGTTCCCAACGCTCAAAGGCTGCAGAGAACAGGTTGTTTGAAAGATGTGCGAATACCTTCTATGTCAAGCACAGAAATGGAGACACAGTCTCTCAAGGACACCCTGGTGACCCCAAGCCCAACCCCACACTGGCCACGGGGACTGTCTGCACTTTTCAATCCTGTCATTCCTGTTGTGCCGCAGCTCTCTGATGGTGACCCCGTGTGGGCAGCACCTTGGACTTATGAGAAACATGAATTCCAGGCCACACTCTGGCCCTGCCGGGGGCCCGGCCAGGATTGTGAAGCCTGAGAGCCCCCCTGTTTGTTGGATGGTTTGTTTTCATTATTAGAGCAAATAATGGGCTCCATATGTTTGTACTGCTATGTACTTCCCTGAGCCTCTCAGAAACACAGGACAACTATCTTTGATACCTTGGATATGGCGTTACCACCTCTGACAAACGCCTGGCGGATATCCAAACTCCCTGGATTATCTCTATGTTGTATTTTATGTTTGGCTTTTAAAATCTGGAATCAGGGACACCTGGGTGGCTCAGCGGTTGAGCATCTGCCTCCGGCTCGGGGCGTGATCCTGGGCTCCTGGGATCGAGTCCTGCAGGAAGCCTGCTTCTCCCTCTGCTTGTGTCTGCCTGTCTCTCTGTGTCTCTCAGGAATAAATAAATAAAATCTTAAAAAAAAAAGTCTGGAACCAAACGAGGCCCACCCATTACACAGACTATTAGGTCACTTAATTCTTTTATTCCCAAAACATCTCTCATCTTATTTATTTACTACTTGTTCATTGGCTGCTTTGGAGGAAACATGCTAGCTTTCCTAGACAATGTCCCACATGGTCAGGCTTTTAAGTCTCTGCACTCCTGTGCCCCGTATTTCTGTGGAAGCGGGATGAGTATTATGCCCTCTGGGAGGTGAGGGCAAAGAGCCGCACCGTGACCCCTCTCGTGTCCAGGGCACCACGACCCGCTTCACCTCTGCAGTTCAGCTGCAGGATGGGAGCAGCTGGCACATATTGCATGCTCCAACCAGTGAGCAAAACGACAGGACGGGTCACCTGTGCCCATGGCCCTGGAAGCAACGCTGGATCCCACTGCCGACTCTGGACGTCAGATACCTTCTCCCGGACCCCTGCACACATGCACAGGTCCGGATGCAGGTGGGGACCATGCTCCGGGCTTTTCCAGTCTCTGCCGTGCTCTGGCCGCATCTGCCTGCTGAGGGGCGAGGGAAGCCACAGGGACTCCCCTTTGTGGCTGGAGAACAGGTGGTTTCTTATCACCCAAGCTGCTCCAATAATGTACAGACTGTCAAAACACCATTAAACATCTGGAACTAACGTGGTGTTGTGTTATGGTTCTACAATAAAATTTAAAAAAAAAAAAAAGAATCTAGAGATGGAAATGGCAGTGAAAGCTAACCTGCTCTTCCCTCAGGGTCCAGCGATCACAGTCCTGGGCATCTACCCCACAGAGGTGAGCCCTGATGTCCACACAACAACCCACACTGTGTTCAAGGCAGCTCAGATCGTAACTGCCCAAACTCACGAAGATTCACCCATGGAGGTGAGTGGATAACCCAGCCTCAGTCCCTCTAGACAATGGGACATTATTTAGCGTTGCAAAGAAATGAGCTCTCAGGCCACGGCAAGCCGTGGAGGAGCCCTAAGTACATGCTCTAAGAGAGACGCTCACCTGGAAAGGCTGCACGATCCCGGCTGTGGGCCACTCGGGAAAAGGCTTCACTGCGGAGACAGTGGAAAGCCCAGGGCTGCCTGGAGGTGAGGGCTGGGGCCCGAGGACCTTCAGGGCAGTGGAGGGACTGCTCTGGGACTGCACATGGTGGCCACAGGTCCCTGTACATGGGTCCAAACCCACAGAAGGCACATCCCCGAGTGAACCCTGATGTGAGCTGTGGGCCCTGGGTGAGGACGGCATGTCATGTAGGTTCGTCCCGTGTCATGAACACCGCCCTCTGCTGGGGATGCTGACGGGGTCGGGGGGGGGGGGGGGGTTGCGGGGAGGCTGTCTGGGGTGGGCAGGGGGCATGTGGGAGATCCTGTTCCTTCCCACGTTTTGCATTAACCTAACACTGCTCTAGGCTAAAACCTGTTTTATTTTTTTTGGGCGGGGAGAAAGATCCCTGGGAACAGGGAGCCCCTTGGGCAGAAACCGGGGAGGAGGGGGCACGAGGGTGTGGGGAGCACCTGCTGCCGCGCTTCCGCCCCCAGCCCAGATGCTGCCCGGCCTCGGTGGGCCCCTGTGTCTTCCCTCCAGGCGGCATCTCTGCGTTCTACGTTTCTTTCACAACACAGTTGTTTTTCTCAAGTTGCTGTGAACAGAAACAAAATAGAGGGTATGGCAATGGCTTTAGATCTTCAGAAGGAAGCCACCCCATAAACCCAGCTCATTACTCCCAATAAAATGATTCACGCCCTCCACCTCCTATTTGTCTCCGTCACCATATAAAGCTCGCTCTCGGTCCTTCTGCTCTCCGGCTCGTCCCACCCCGCCCCTCCACCTCCTCTGTAGAGGCAGGTTTGGGTTACTCCTGAGGGCAGAGTTTGTATTCACTCCTGGGACCTCTCTGAAGCCTCCTTCTCTCTCATTTTAATAACTCTATGGACCTTTAGGAGGAGGGGGACCTTTCCTCAAGATCGAAGCCGAGTCTGGGTCTGCTTCAGGAGCCCAGGGCCCTCGCGCCCCTGCTGGCCCCTCAGGTGCCAAGTCCTTGTGGCTCCGCTCACACCAACCACCCTCACCCCGTGCCCGTGGGCTCTGGCAGAGGAACAGCTGGACCAGCGTTCATGGCAGGGGTGGCAGGCTGGCCTGGGAGGCGTGAGATGTGTTTTCTGAGCAGACTAGTTTCCCAAGTAAAATGGGGGTGCTAGCACCTCCTTCTGAAGTCTGCTGGTGAACATGGTGGGTGCTGGGGGTGGGAGGAGCCTGAGACTGTCCCTGCTGCACGATTTCTCAGCTAGGAGAAGGGGGGCTGGATGTGTGTGTGGGAGACAGTCCCCCCAGGTTAGGGCATCAGGGCCCCCTGGATGTCTCCAGGGAGAGTGAGCTTCCAGGCTCGGGGAGTGCGCCAACACGCTGCTCCCAGCTCGGCCTCCCTGCCTTGCCTCCCGTTCCAGAAGCTTCTCTGAATCTCGATAAGCCACCAGCCCCTCCATTTCCTTGACTATTTATGACACCTGATGTGAACTCCTGAGAAAAGTCATTTTGAAACCGTAGACTTGTTTGCTGTGTTTTGCCATCATCATTCTCTGCTTCTCCTTTACTTGTGTCAGGGCTAACCGCACTGGCAAGTTTTTGGGGACGATTCAGGATCCGGAGTGGGTGTGCAGCCAATGGGCCCCTTGCAGCCCCCGCATTCGCTCCACGACTTCACTTTGTAAAATACAACAATGCCATCGTTTAACATATGAATCTGACAGTGGCAGTACCTGTGAGAGGAAAGGCTATTCTCTCTCTAGGAAATTGTTTGTGAACTTTGGTCAGAACTGGCCATCCCCATGGTGCGGGGGTTGCTCTAGACCCCTTTCCATTCCACTGATCTTTTCAATCAAAAAAACGTGCATCGCCTCGGTGCCTGAGAACTCTCTACAATCTGGAAATCAGATAATGTTAGCTCCCCGTAACTGAAGAATTCTTATGTTTAAAAAAATGATCTTGGCTATTGTGGGACTTGTAGAGTCCGTTATCAAACATTCCAAAGCCTGCTGAACGATCTGTTGGGATGGCATCGATTCCATAGATCAATTTGTGCAGGACTGAGGTCTTCTCGAGACTGAGTATCTCCACCCTTGACTAATGTGCACTTGTCTCCCTTGGGAAGAGTGTTCGCGATGTATCTGAGCTTGGTGATAGAATGAAAAAGCCTAAGAATCGCTGCTGGGTGAAGAATGACTCAATAGGATGGGAGAAGGAGCCTGAGGCAGGAAGGGCACAAGCCCCTCGGTCTGGCCTGGTGTCTTGCTGCCACTGTGCCAGCCCAGAGAGACCGCTGGAGGCTGCAGAATTGGCAGGACACAGGGCAGGGCCGTGGTGGGGCCTCACAGGGATGGGGACACTGGACGGGCCCGGGAGGCTCCAGTCCGCCGCAGGGCAATCACTGCTGGCAGGGACCCGGGGCTACTGATGCTGCCGACGTGACCTACAGACCTCGGGGCATCAGCTTGTCCTTTTGGAAAGAGCAGGTATTTCAAGAGTGTGGGAGGAACTGTCAGTTCCTGGCAGATTGTCAACGCCAGGCTGGTCATCCTTTCAGGCCACGCTCAGCTTGGTTGATGGCCGTTGAGCATCCCAGGTACTGGCAGCAGGCTGCCACTTGCAGTGCCACACCTTGAAGGAGTTAGGGAGTGAAAAAATAGGGTAAAACCTGAAGTTGTTCCTTCAAAGCAATGAAAATGTAGGCTCTCTCCTGCAGGCGGGCTACCATCCCCTGGTCCCTGAACCAAGGGCTCACCTGCCACCCCCTCTCCTGCCCTGCCCCCCTCCCACCACCTACCTGCTCCCTCGGGTGCTATGGTAGCCAGACACTCCACTACTCATCTACCTTGTCTTTTTACAAAGAGCATGGATTTTTCTGAATTAAAAAAGCAATGCATGGGGCAGCCCTGGTGATGCAGCGGTTTAGCGCTGCCTGCAGCCTGGGGTGTGATCCCGGGGACCTGGGATCGAGTCCCGCATCAGGCTCCCTGCATGGAGCCTGCTACTCCCTCTGCCTATGTCTCTGCCTCTCTCTCTCTCTCTCTCTCTCTCTCTCTGTGTCTCTAATGAGTGAATAAATAAAATCTTAAAAAAATTTTTTTGAAAAAAAAGCAATGCATGTGTATCGTAGAAAATTTAAAACAGAAAAAAAACAGTATAAAAACAAAAGCGTGACCTCAAAATAACAGAATGGCTGCAAAATTATATGTAAAGGGTTACAACTTTGTAAAAGAGCTGTAACAATTTTGCATCTCTGGATAAAGCAAAGGATGGAACAGTCCGTGGAAGACACTTATGTCTTCTGCCTCCCCAGCTGGGAGGTCAAAACGGGGCTGCGGAGGCTGTCCCTTCACTGGGGACTGAGGGACTCCACCTGCGGAGGGAGGGTAGATCTTGACTCCGATTGCCTCATTTCCCCACTTGTTTTGGGTTTGTCTTCAAGAATGAGTTCCCACAGCCCCCGGACCAGACAAGAACCCCTCCCCACCCCACCCCAGAGAAGGGGCTGTGGCCTCTGATCTTGGAAAGTAGAGCTGCAAAGCGGAGGCAGGGGGCTCTCTGCAAGAGGGGTCCATCCTCCCACCATTTCCCGCCCCTAAGAGAGGCCCAGAGTCCCCCCCAGTCAAAGTGGAATCTTCTTGCATGTCACCCTGCAGATGGGTGTCTGGAGGGGCCACCATCCAACGACTGTGTGGGGTTGGGGGAGAAAGCTCGGCTCCCCAGGGTCATGCACCTGCCCCTCAGGTGTGGGTGTTGAGATGCAGTTCGCCACAGCATCCTTCCTTGAATCTCTTGGCACCTTCCAAACATTCTGTAATCAACATTTTCAACACAAAAAATCCCTCACACAGAAAGTCAAGAATGAGAAAGTCGTAGTGTTCTGCATTTATTTGGTGGGATGGTCAGCGAAAAGTCTGCATTTCAGAAATCTTCCATTGTCCATGCAGCTCTCCCTGGGAGCCGTGTCCCATCGTCAGGAGCTCGTACACGACCTCTCCACCAACAGGTTTGTCAAACTTCTGTTCCTGCGGCCCCCAAGGGGCCCCCAGCAGTGTGAGCAGCGGGGGTGCAGGCTGTAGACCTGGGGGATCGCAGAGGGACTCCCCTGTGCCTGCACCCATTCCCAGAAGAAATTGTCTAAAATGAACATCCTGTGATGACAGTGGGCTCTTGTGTATGGAAGAGGGGAGGCAGCGTGCCTGCTTTCAGACCCTGGAGCTGTCTTTGGGGTGATGGGGGTGCATTCCTCCCCGCAGAGGTCTCCGGGGAGGGTGTCGTGGGACACCTGCGCAAACCACTGCCCCACGCCTGGCCTCCAACACAGCAGACTTCTGGATCTGTCCACACCGCCCTCTGGCCACGTGGCAGGCTCTGCACTTGATGCCTCCATCAATCCTGTCAGGAAAATCCTGATTTGCAGCTTACAGATGAGGAAAGTGGAAACTCACCAGGTTGAACGAATCGCAGCGTGGAGCTGGCGCTCCTTTTCCTGGTGATCGTGGAAGGCAGATGTCACGGCCACCCTGTGGAAGTGACTCGCTGGGGGTGTACTACTTCTCGCTGAGGCACCTCAGGACGCCCCCCAGGGCGAGGAGGCGCCCCTGCCCCATGGGCGATTGGCAGCACAACACTGTGGGCTCAGCCTGCTGTCGGGTCCAGCAGCCCCACCGTGACAAGACTCATGCTCTGCCTCGATCCCGGCTCGTGACACTGTTCGTGATCATCTGCAGGGGCAGCGGAGCGCCCAGGGCGGTGCCCCGACACCACGGTGAGTCCCCTGCCAACACAGGCTTCGAACCTTGTGACCCGCAGTGTGATAGTGCCAGCGACGGGGCAGCCAGAAGACTCGAGCACTTGGGGTTTCCTCGTGACTCTGGGGGAGACAGTCACGGTGTCCCCACACCGGCCACCACCCTGCGGGGCTGCTGCTGCTCTGCCCCTGTTCCGAGGGCCTCGGGTGGCACACACAGCTCCCCGTGTGCAGACCTACCCAGCCGTGGAAAGCCTGGCTTGCCGCAGTCTCGAGACACGGATGAGCTGTGCAGGGCCCTTCTTAGCCCGTCACATGTTGAACATCTATTTGCTGACACAGAGGACATTCACCACCAGCCCCTTCACCAGTGATACCTGTGTGATGACGGCTCCACCAAACATTTCCGTCTGTGCGGATACTGGGCTGGAGCATCGCAGACACTACGGCTTGCCATCTGCAAGGGCCCAGGCTGCACACGTAGTGAGGATGTTGAAGAGAAAGTGTTCCGCGTGGGAAGGTGCCCAGAACCTAAACACAGGACAAGGCCTCCACTTCCCGAGGGCGGCTGCAAACCATCAGCAGCTCCTTGGTGGGGCTTTGCTCACTGAGCTGCCTGGATCTGCTGTGGCGTCCGCTCACGCTCCAAACCCCAAGACATGGGAGCCGTCTTTCACAATAACAAGCACAGAGATGGTCACATTTCCTGCAGATTTAGTCATGTTTCCTGGGAAATATTTGTAAATATTTCTAAGCTGAATGCTCAAGCTCTAGCTTCTCAAAGTTCCTCCAAGGTCTCTAATAAGACAGTTTGAAGAGGTTCTGTCCTGCGGGGATGGGAAAGTGCATCTGGGGCAGGATCTGCTCACTCCCTGCACGACAGAGGGAATGGGCAACAGTTAAGAGTGTGTTTCCAGATGTGCCTTCTGTTTAGCTTCTGGACAGGCACTGGAATCAAAGAAGCTAGCATCCCATGAGCAACACCACACCTTCGGAAAGAGCAAACAGGCACACTTGACTTTCTAAAATTTGTTTGAGGCTTTTATTTAAAAATAGCATATCGATGGGGTACCTGGGTGGCTCAGTGGTTGAGCGTCTGCCCTCGGCTCAGGTCATGACCCTGGAGTCCTGGGATCGAGTCCCACATCAGGCTCCCTGCAGGAGCCTGTTTCTCCCTCTGCCTGTGTCTCTGCCTCTCTCTCTGTGTCTCTCATGAATAAATAAATAAAATCTTTAAAAAAAGTAGCATATAGAAAGAGGAATACTTGGAAGTGAGGTGTGAATATGTGCGCTATCTGGACCAGTACGGGGTCGGACACTATCCCAACCTGAACCACAGGTGGTGTGCGAAGACGGCCAGCTTGGAGGCTGCAGTCTGCCTGACTCTTGAATTTGGATTCCTTTAATTCAGAACTGGATGATAATTTAGATTTTGCTTATAATAAAACTCTGTTAGTGCAGAAAAAGAAAGGGTTATTATTACACAAATTAATGTATCCAGGGTTGTGGAAACAGTGTTTAGCTTTTGTGAATTAAACTGTAGTAAGTACTTAAAATAATCTCTAAACAAATTAAATCATTTGCCCAACAAAGCAAAGTTTATGTAAACATGTTAAAGAAGATCCTGTGAGAAGGAATCTGTTTTCGTCAATTTGGATAGTTCTAAATATGCATTGTTCTCATGTCAGTGATTGGATTCAAACAATGAGTTGTTATTTAAATTACCAGTGATTAATCGATTAATATATGAATAAAATTCAAAATATAATGAAAGAACATGGAGAAAAGTGTGTTCCAGTATTTTCTGGAAAAAAAAAATCAACTTGATGCTTTAATTGACCAGAAGGAAAAAATATGCTCTGTCTGAAGCTCTTCTTAGAAAATTAAATAATTTCATTTGTTTTCCTATAATGACAGAATGTATCTCTTGAATATACTTAAATCACTGCACGAGTGGTTCAGAGAGCGGGGAATTCTGCTTTCAATGTGGCAGAGTCATCATCCAACAAACTGAAAGTCTTGCAAGTAACCTTATTATTTGTATAAAATACAAAACACAACTCTCTGGGGTGTCCAGGGGAATTAGAGGACAAATAACCTATGTTTTAGAAATAGGCAAAAGGCTTGAATAGGCGATTCTCAGAAGCACAGTTACAGCGGCCAACGAGCAGAGGAAGAGCTGCTCAGGATCCCTAGTCACCAGGAAAATATAACTCAGAGCCAGGAAGGGATCCTGCTCCGAGCCAGCGGGGAGAAAGCAGAGACACTCTACGTTCCTGGTGCCAGCAGAACCGCACTCCAGCTGGGATGGCGCGACCTCTTGAGAACTTTATTCACAATCTGCCCAAATCTGGGGGCCACCTAGACGTCCATCGACAGGTACGTGGAAGCCGAAACGAGGTGTGCCCATGTGACGGGTCGTGTTCAACGTCAGAAGGACGAGGGATTGGCAGACGTGGAAGCACGGCTGAGTGTCTCTGCCGCACCGAGGGAAACCAGCGGGTCCCCAAAGGCCACATGGTGTATTGCTTTTTCACATGAAATTCCTGGATGTGTGAACTGACTTCTGGCGACGAGAAGCAGACCAGCAGTGGGTGGCCTGGGGCAGCGGTGGAGGGCGGGTGGGCAGCAGAGGCAGGAGGTAATTTGGAGATGAAGGAGGCATCCTGTCTTGCCAGCAGGGTGTCCAGCCATCACAGCTCACGGGGCTGGAGGCTTTTAAAGGGTGCAGGGGGCCATATGCACATCGTCCCTCCCTGCATGAGGTCATTCTCGGCTCCTCCTGAACCAAGTTGCTTTTAGGTGAGATTGCAGAAGGAGAAGTCTCAGAGCTGCTGCTGTGTGAGCATCTGGAGAGGGCTGCAGAGGGAAAGTCGGCCCCGTTTTGGATGAGGCAACCAGGAGGGCAGGTCATTCATGGGGCGCAGCCACTGAGTGGCCAGAACTGTTCTCAACACCAAGTTTGCTCTAAAGAAGAAAGCTCCTTCCCCCAAAAAGAGAGCAAGTAGTGCCTTGAAACAACATCATGGTTTCTGAAGAGCTTGGCCACTGTGAGCCTCGAACTAGACATGGGAAGAGTTGAGGGCCCCCCGAGGGGCTCTGCTCCCACCTGCTTGGAGTCCAGGGTGCACTCCCTCTTGGAGCTGGGCACCACGAGGATGCCCCGGGGCAGGGGATGAGGGGGCCTCGGCTCAGACAGGAGAGTTGACCCCCGCTGCTCCAGCACCAGAGGAGGTAGGACCCCTCCAGGAAGGCGGCTCTCTCAGGAGCAGAAGCCCAGAGCCTAGGGCTGTTCCCACACCTGAAACCACCCCAGAAAACAACTCCCTTGTGTTCAGTCTCAATAGATTTCCTGTTAAAAGATGACGGAGGATCTGAGGATGATGTGTATGATCGTTATCCTGACTATGGGGATGGTTTCATATGTGCTATGTCAATAGAGTCCTAACAGTACAGTCTAAATATGTATTTGATGTCAATTATACCTCTTCAAAGTTAGGGTTTTTTTGTAAGGTTTTATTTATTTATTCATGAGAGACACAGAGAGAGAGAGGCAGAGACACAGGCAGACAGAGAAGCAGGCTCCATGCAGGGAAACTGATGCGGGACTTGATCCCAGGACCCCAGGATCAACCTCTTTTCTCCATCTGACTGGGAATCCTCTTTCCAGTAGCCTTTCCTCCACCAACTGTCTCTTCGAGATCTGACTTCTCTTCTGAGTCACGTTTGTCATCCTGTTGGTTAACCCATTAATGGGTTAGGCAGGCACTGGCCATGTCCTTGAAGGAGAATTGTGTTTGTCATTTTGCAAACCCACCTCTGATAACATTTATACCTATAAAAATAGCAAAAACTTTCTATATAAGATGTCAATACAAATTGTTCAAGAGGAAGTATCTATAAACTTCAAATCTAAAATATTCTGTCCTCTACCTCTGACCCTATGGAAGCAATTGTTTTACATGTAGATTTTTGACAACTTGAAGATTCTTTGGAGTACACTATGAACCTAAGGACAACAAATAAAATTTCATGACCTAAGTCATGATGTGAAGATGAAACAGAGAAATATCTGTATTTTTCAAAGTGAATATCCAGATCTGTCTGGGAACTTGGGACGATGGTGCAGAATCCGGGAAAACTGTGTAAAACAGGGGTGTACGTGGTCCATACAAAGAAGTGCAGTTGAAAGTTGAGGGTATGGGGATTTGTACTTTGGTGTTTGTACTCACCCATAACTGTCTATGTTACACACTCCAAGGAACAAGCCAACAAGGAGAATGATGGGCAGAGATGCTATGGAAAGAAAAGGGTGTAAGGAGAAAATTAGATAAGACAGAGGATAAAAGACAGTTTGGATAAATTTATCCCTGCTGACTTACCATTCCAGAAAGGACGCAAGCATCCTGAGGCCAGCTGCACTGGTCTGTGCAGTGAGGACCATGCTGTCCTAGAAGATGCATACATGCACACACACAGGCAGGCTAGGACTCTGAGCATGTGCTTCCCTCCCTGGGGCTGCTGGTCTACCTGCAGAAGGTGGGAAAACAGCCCTGAGGACAGGTGACTCAGCAGATGCATCGTAAACATATTCCATGGAGACAGAGTGAAGATTGGATCTGACCTCACTTACTCACCAGCATCTGGCAAGTATAGTCAAGAAAAGAATTACAGAAGGAAATTTCCCTCCTTCCAATTCTTTTTCAAGGAAAGAATGTTCAAAGTCAGATCTGTACATAAATATTAGCCTCACATTTATCATTGTTACTTTTCTTGAGAGATAGAGAGAGAAAGGGGCAGAAGGAGAGGGAGAGGAGAGAGGGGGTGAAAATAAGGAATAGAAGGATACATTTCAATTGTCAGTCATTCTGCAGCTGGAGGTATATTCAAGCTGGGAAAAGTAAATCTAACATGCTGAATAAAAGCTACGTGTTTTTTAATATACGTACAAGTATATTTCAAGATAAGAATTGTTCTGAGCATGAGAAAAATATTCAGATGTTTGCAAATCTAAACTGTCAAAGAAATTAAAGGAAAGGGAAGTCTAGTTCAAGATGGTGATGTAGGGAAAATGAACTCACCTCCTTCCTGGAACCTGTTAAGTCATACCTGCTCATAGAACAACCAGAGACACAGAATAGCAAGAGAGAAGTGGACATGGTAACAAAGGGAACTCCCACCCCAGAAGAGCCAATGAAGAATGAAGCTGGAGATATCATTCTCCCAGACCTCAAGGTCTATGAAAAGCTGTGGCCATCAGAACAATGTGAGACCAGCACAAAAATACACACATGGCTCAATGCATCATAATAGACCAGAAATAAACCCCTGTTAGACAATCAATTAATCTATGACAAAGCAGGCTAGAATATCCGGTGGGAAAAAGTGTCTTCAACAAATGGTGCTGGGAAAACTGGACAGCCATGTGCAGAAGAGTGAAACTGGACCACTTTCTTACACCATACACAAAACTAAACTAAAAATGGATCAATGACCTAAACGTGAGACCTGAAACTGTAAAAATCTTATAAAAGAGCACAGGCAGTAACTTCTCTGACATCAGCCATAGCAGTATTTTCTAGATATGCCTCCTGAGGCAAGGGAAATAAAAGGAAAAATAAACTGTGGGGACTACATCAAAATATAAAGCTTCTGTACAGCAAGGGAGACAATCATCAAAACTAAAAGGCAACCTACTGAATGGGAGAAGATATTTGCAGATGACATAACCAATAAAGGGTTAATATCTAAACTATGTAAAGATACAACTCAATACCAAAACACCCCTAGATAATCCTATTAAAAATGAGCAGAAGACATGAATAGATGTTTTTCCAAAGAAGACATCCAGATGGCCAACAGACACATGAAAAGATGCTCAATATCACTGATCATCAGGGAAATGCAAATCAAAATCAAAATGAACTATCACCTTGCACTAGTCAGGATGGCTAAAATGAGCAACACAAATAACAGGTGTTGACAAGGACGTGGAGAAGAGGGAGCCCTCGTGCACTGTTGGTGGGAATGAAGACTGCTGCAGCGACTGTGGAGAACTGTATGGAGGCACCTCAAAAAGTTAGAAAAAAAAAAAGGAAAAAAAAAGTTAGAAATAGAAATACCATATGATCTAATAATTCCACTATTGGATATTCACCCAGGGAAAACTGAAACACTAACTTGAAAAGGTACATGCATCCCTGTGTTTACCACACAGTATTTACAATTGCCATGATATGGAAGTAACCCAAGTATCCACTGATAGACTTATGATAGGAAAGGTGGTATAAATACACAATGGAATATTACTCAGCCATAAAAAAGGATGAGATCTTGCCATTTGAGATCACATGGATGGACCTAGACAGTGCAATGCTAAATGAGATAAGTCAGACTGAGAAAGACAAATACCGCATTATTCCACTGATATATGGAATATAAAATAATGAATAAACCAAACACAGAATTAGTGCTATAAGTACAGAGAACAAACTGATGGTTTCCAGAGGGGAAGGGGGCTCAAGGTTCGGGCAAAATGGGTAAAGAGGAGTGAGAGGTACAGGTTTTCAGCCTCTAATGATTAAGCCATGAGAATAAAAAGCAGAGCATAAGGAATATAGTCAGTGACATTATAACAGCAATGTAGCAGACAGACGGAAGCTACATTTGTGGTGAACACAGGATAATGCATAAACCTGTCAAATACACCTGATGCTAAGGTGACACTGTGTGTCAGCTATGCTCAAATTAAAAAAATAATAAAGCAAAATAAAATAAAGAGAACATAAGCATTTATGTGAAAAAAAGGAAATTAAAGGGAAAAATTGATTCAGCCTTATGCAAAATATGTTCTTAGACCACCAAGGAACTAAATTAAAATCAACAAAAGAAAGACATCTTGAAAATCAGCAAATGTTTGAAAAGTAAATATCACACTTTTAAATAAGCTATGATTCAAAGAAGAGACCAAAAGGAAAGCCAAGCAGTATTTTAATCTGAGAACAAAACCCAGCATATCGGAATTTGCAGGACAATGCTAAAACTGTAGTTAGTAGGACATTTATAGTATCAAATACATATATTGAGGGGGGGAAAGGTTGCAAATGAATTATCTCCGATCCTACCATAAAAGAAACAGAAAGTAGGGCACGAGAAACAAAACATAAGCAGAAGAAAAGAAATAATAAAAATCGATCAGAAATCAAGGAAAATGGGAAAATAAGAGAGAAAATCAACAAAATGAAAAGCTCTTTCTTTGAGAAAATCGACATTGATAAATCTTGCTGATTAGATAAGAAAGATGACACAAGTCACCAATAACAGGAAGGAAAGATGTCCTATCAGCACACAGTCCAAAGGTAATAACACCTTGTGAGGGAATGCTGGGAACCACTGTACCCCGATCAATTCAACAACTTAGATGAATGGACTAATTCATGGAAATGAGATCATGACCTGAGCCAAGATCAAGAGTTAGATGTTCAATCAACTGAGCCACCCAGGCACCCCGATGCAGAGTTATTCAAGTCACTGCTTTCTCCTTGAGTGACCTCAGGGATTTGTGTCTTCCAAGAAGTCTGAATCAGGCTCTGTGCTGGTGTGGAGTCTGCTTGGGATTTTCTCTCTCCCTCTGCCCCTATTCATCCTCTCTCTCTTAAAGAAAAACAAAAAACAAAAAACCAAAAACAAAACCATAGCTCTGCACATGTTACAGACATTTATTTTGTAGTAATTAAAATCCTCCCCTACTTCCTTCACATCTTAGAAGGGGTTCTGGAGCACTAAAAGAAGGACAGGAGGTAAAAATGAAGGAAATATGAACAAAGCACAGACTTCGATTGTTAATGATTGATCAGTACTTGTTCATGAATTATAGTGAAGTGAACCATATTAATATAAGATGTTATAACAGGGGAAACTGGGTGTGAGGTTTATGGGAACTCCTGGTACGATCTTTGCAAGATTCCCGTCAATTTAAAACTGCTCAGAAACAAAATGTTTATTTTAAAAGAAGGTGATAAATAGTACAGCACTCCCCCTGCCCCACGTATGTATATACACATAAATCCCTCCCACAAAGTTAAGTCCAGGTCAGGATGACCTCAATGGTGCACTCTACCAGACATTTAGAGAAGAAACAATGCAAATAGTGCAGAGATTCTTCTAGAAAATTGATTAGGAAGAAGATATATTTCTTCACTTCGTGGTGAGGCTGCCACTTCTGATATCCAACCTGTTAAAGGGCATCACAAGAAACTGCAGACCAGAATGCCTGGGTGGCTCAGGGGTTGAGTGTCTGCCTTCAGCTCAGGGCATGATCCTGGAGTTCCAGGATCGAGTCCCACATTGGGCTCCCTGCGTGGAGCCTGCTTCTCCCTCTGCCTGTGTCTCTGCCTCTCATTCTGTGTCTCTCATGAATAAATAAACAAAATCTTTTAATAAAAAAAAAACTACAGACCAATATACCTCATGATTATAGATGTAAAAATTGTGACATTTTAGAAAATCAATCCAGAAATCCAATTCGTCCTCATAATTCATGCATTCCACATTTGTGAATTCCCCTACTTGCTAAAAAGTATTTGTTACTTTCAAGTCAACACTTAGGAAGAGCACGAAAGGTCTATGTCCTGACCAGCAGGTTCCAAATAAGGTTCCAAGAAGAGGCATTCTGTCTCATGCCAGCTCTCGGACTGTGAACAAATGTCCTTTCTGCACTATATTTAGAGCCACTGAAAAAAATTAAATGGGTGATTTTCCAGGAAAATAGAAATGACAAAATTTGATTTGATAAGAGGTAAAAACAAAATCTAAAGAGACAAACACAAGGAGAAGAAATTGTGAAAGTTCTTGAGTGTTGTCATGCACATTGTCCAACTCCTGTTCTTCCCTGCTTTCAAAAAAATGTGACTCTGGTGATATTTGTATTGTTTGGAGCCTGTACCAAGACAGGAAACTTCCAAATTTATACAGTGAAATGGACATAACACTGATTGTAATACTTGACAAAAAAAAAATAGGAAAAAAAAGAAAACACGGAGTTTTGCAATATTAACATTCCCATCTAACAGATGGGGAACTCCAGGTTTAAAACTGTTAAGGAGTTTGTCCCAAGTCACATATCAGGTCAAAAATAGAGCTGGCATTTGAATCCAAGTAACTTCCAAACCTAAACTCTGAAGTGCCATTTAGTAGTAAAAACCTAAAGTATTGGGATGCCAGGGTGGCTCAGTGGTTGAACGTCTGCCTTCAGCTCAGGGCATGACCCAGGGGTCCTGGGATTGAGTCACCCATTAGGCTCCCTGCGGGGAGCCTGCTTCTCCCTCTGCCTGAGTCTCTGCCTTTCTGTGTGTCTCTCATGAATAAGTAAACAAAATCTTAAAAAAAAAAACAAAACCTAAAGCATTACCTTTAAAATCAAGAGAAGACAAAGACACCCACTTGAACCTGCATTGTCCTGTGTGTTTCTAAATACTTTGCCAAGCAGTTAAATGAGAGTGAAAATAAGACCCCAGGGAAAGGGGAAGATAAAACAAAGATACGAATTGACGTGACTCCATGACGTGATGGTAACCACGTCTTCCCAAACAGCTCGGCATAACTAGTGACAATGAAACAAAGATGGTGGTAGTAAGTGTGGTAGGGGTGTGCGGGGCTGGCCGAGCACCATAGGGGAAAGTGGAGCAGTGTGAGCCTCGCCATATCTGTGAGTGACAGTGTCACAGCACTGAGAAAGGACAGTGCAGGGCTGCCTAGGAACAGACCACCCCGAGGCAGAGCTTGCTCTGCTCCAGCACAGCCCCACTGCCCCGAGAGCCCAGAAGCAGATCCAAAGGCACTGGATGTTATTCTGTATGTTGGCAAATTGAACACCAATAAAAAATAAATTAATTATTTAAAAAAAAAAAAAGGCAGGTGGAAATTCTGTATACAACTCCTGGCGTCCCAGATAAAGGGAGTGAGTCGAGGGTGAGGGGAGAGGTAGCTTCTTCATTGGAAAATCACAAAAATGCTCATTCTCTACTTCATTCCAAAATAACAGATAAATTTTTAAAAAATTAAATGTAAAAATGAAACTGTGGAAGCACTATAGACCAAATAGGTGGATTTTATAGATCTTCCCAAATTATGAAAAAACTTTCTAAATATAAACTCCAGACATGACACAGGGAAGATGGATACACCTGCCTCTGTAAAAACTTTACACAGAATAACAGACCAGACGAATGCCGTGCCACCAGGAAGTAAAAAATTAATTGCATTACTCATAAGAAAGACAGAGCTCCTTAATATATAAAAGGCTCCTCCAAACCAATAAGAAGATGAATGATCCTTTAGATCAGGCCTGCAGAGGACTTAACACGGGGTTCACACACAAAGAACAGCAATGGCAATTTATAGGAGTTGAGGGTCAACTTCATAACTCACTGAAAAGATGCAAATTTCAACAATGGTGAGACACCATCTCATCTCTATCAGGCGAAAAATTTGACATTATCCAGTGCTGATGGAGCATGGGTAACCTTTTCGATGAGACAATAAATTGGCGTCACCTTCTTTGGAAAGGCACTTGGTAATAATTTTCAAAATTCTAAATATGCATGGCGTTTCAGCTAGCAGCTCTGCCTCCCCGGGGTTTATCCTACAGAAATACAGTATGGGCATCACTGTGCACCACACACTACTTTTTGGTAGAGCTTTGAAAAGAAATTGAATGCACGCTGTGTGCATTTCTCTGAAGAAAGGTGCTGTGCGTGCTGAGGGCAATTCCTTGTTTGCGTACCACCTGCTGATGGCTTCACCAGGAGCGCGGTTGCCCGCTGCTCCTGTGCACACTGAGAAAGCCACCGGCGCAGCCTGGTCAGGCGGAGGACACTAATTGGTTTCTGGGAAGAGGATGACGCAGCACTTTGTAGCTGCTTGCTCAGGGACCACAGACACAGGAATGCCTTTGTGAAGCTGTGGGCATCCGGCAGCCGCTGTGTGGTCCGAGGCAGGCGGGCGTCTCTTTGAGATCATGGGTGGCGGATTAGTAACGGGCGGATGCTTGGCGGCAAAGCCTGGGCCTTCTCTGGGGAGAACTCCTGCGATCTGCGCGCCTCAGCAACTTGGTCTGCAGGACCACTCAGGCGGAGCGGCCCGGGCCCCCAGATGTGCAGGAGACAGGAGGACTCTCCGCGTCGTTAGAAATCACGATGTGTTTTCCCTTCGGTTATCACTGTGAAGAAAAATAAGATGGAAAAGCAGTCCTTGTGGTCTCTGGAGGAGTTTAGGACAGGAGCTGTTGGATCTGCTGGAACGTGATTTTGTTCGGACCCTGAGTAAAGACTAAGTGTTGTTACTGGGCAGATGTTTTGGGATTGCCGTATTTGTCAAAGCAGTGGTCTGGCATTTAGAACAGATCCGATCACATTCTGTGCAAAGTGAACTGGTCCCAATGAGCCTCCAGTGTCTCGGGTGGCACTCATGCATTCACTGACCACCCCCCGGGCTCATGCAGGTAAATGGGTACATTATGTATTACTGGACTCTGCATGTTTTCTGTGAACTCCACTTATTTGCTGGGAGCACATGAACTTTGGCTGTGACTGGGCCACAGGTCTGGGGTTGGTAACTGTGACGCAGTGGAGTTGAAAATATTACAACCACACAAAGCCAAGCCAGCTGCTCCTGCTCTTCGACAGTCTCCCAAGCACCCACCCCCAGCAGCACCCGGCCCCCCAGCTCCAGAGCCCAGGCGTCCATGTGAATCTTTACCCTGAGCTTCCCTGGACAAAGGGAAAAGCTCCCAGAAGTCCTCTCTTGACTCTCTCATCTCAAGACCCCATTTCTCTTTCTCTTCCTTCCAGCCAGGCCTCCTCCAGCCCCACAGGACCCGTGACTATCCCTTTTGGATTTTAGACCCTGCCTTCAGCCTCCGCACCCCCTTCTCCCCACATGGCCCTACCCAGTTCTTCCTGGGAGCTCCGTCCTTGCTCATCTCCCCCAGTGCAGCATGTTGGCTCATTTCACTTCTTTACCAGACCCTGTCTCGCAGAGGGTGGAGAAGGAGAAGGCTATACACACATTAATTTTCATTTTTTCCTCTGTGAAAGCGTCGAGTTTCTTGCCTTGTTTTAATTTTTCAAACATTTGCTATGTGGCAAGTGTTGGGGAGGCAACGTTACCCAAAACACACTTTCCATCCTTAAGGAGTAGAAAGTTCTGCTCTGTTTCTGTTTCTGGCTTTGACAGCTTAGATGAACTCCCCCAGGGCAGAAAAAAGAGAGGGAACTGGTTGTTGGTCTATGTAAAGTTGGTTTTTATCCCACTGAGCAGGTCCTGACACTTCATCCTCCTACAGTGCACACATCTTGGTGAGGCCCCAGGAAGAGCATTCTATTGTAAGGTGCTGCTGTGTCTTTGCAAAGATTCCCACCAAGAGACTCTCTGTATGCTGGCCATCGCGGAGCACCACTGGACTTCCCTCTACAAGACTTTGCCTTGACCTCAAGATGAGGATTTATATCCTTGAGCATTCTGTAAGGTGCTATGGTGTGGTTTCCCAGGAATTAGGATAAATTTATAATCCTAAATTACTCATAGTCAACCAAAACAGATGGTAAATTCTAGATTTTTTTTTCTCCCTCCCCCTACAGCTTTCCAACAAGAGAAGAAACATAAATTCATCTTCTAACCTGCTAGGAAACAGCTGGCTTGTGAAAAGGATCTTAAGGTTTTGGAGAAACAACAGATTGGAGGTCTGGTGTACATATCGCTTGAACGTCCATCGCTTGAACGTCTCTCATTTTAAATATAACTCACAAAGACCAGTGCTTGGAATATTTTGTTAGTATTTGCCATGGGCTCCGTGGTGTAATCACACATCCTGCAGATCAAGAAGCTTAAGTGAGTGGCTGGAAAGAGCCCTGCACAGAGCAGCAGGATGAGGCAATGGCTGTGTCCTGGTCACTCATGGTACTCCAGCTCTCACCTGGCATGTGCCCTGTATTCTGTAACTATTTTGTTTAATGAATAAGTGAGAGACAAGGGATCTGGAACTATGTCAAGCTTTTCATAGTCCCAACACGCTCCATGACAAGACAAATCTTTTCAAATGCAAAAGAGAAAAATGTGATTTTTGTCCTTACAGAGCTTCTTGGGCTGGCATGGAGACACTTCTCTGGAATGGCCTGTATGCTGGACACTGTGGTGTAACCTTCAAACAGGCGGCGGGGCCTTTGGTCACGGGCCATGTGTGCCTCTGTAGGCAGCATGGAGCATAGTCTTCGCTGATGCATGCTGCAGACACCACATAATATGTGGTTGTAATTGCTCAAATGATAAATATCATACACCCGATTGTTGTTGTCTGTAGGTCATTCTTCCCAAGATTTCGGGGCTGGTGTGAATCTCAAGATGCGCCGTTCTGCTTCCTGCAGGTACGTGTTGGAATTCGGAGAGTGCCAGGGTGGGGGTCTCTATGTGGCTATACACTTTCAGAGGCAGCAGTGAAAAGACCCCAGGAGCATCAACACAGTAGGAAACTCGATCCTAGTTCAAAAAGGAAAGAAGTCGTAACAGTAACTTAAATATTTGGATAAGTCACATTTTAATACATAACAATTTAATTTAAAAAAAATCAAAACAGGTTTTAAGCTTTGGTTCTGACTTGGACGTCAGGGACTGGGCTCAAGACTCACAGTGATGGTTTTGTTCCTGACGACGCTCACTACGGGCTGCTCGGCAGCTTGTGTGGAACTTGGAACTTGGGCCTTCGATAATTTCCACCTCTTTCATCTGAAACAGACAATTGAGGAAAAACATATTGCTAGTGGGCGTTCTCTTCACTCCTTTCTCCTGTGAATTCTGTAAGTTTGAGTAGGAGGCAAACCATCCTGGGAATTTGGATGATCAGAGCCTAAGAGCAAATGCCCTCTCTCTCATGTGTGTGCCTTGGTCACGGGTATGAGCTGGGCAGGCATGTGCAGCGGTGGCGGGTGTGAGCTGGGTGAGAGGCTGCCATGAGCACACACAGGTAAGCTTCTCCACCAGCCGGGGTGAAGAGGGAGCTGAGAAAGAGCCCACAACATCACTGTCTCCCTCTCTTGCATCAGTTGCCCCAATGCCACTAAAATGCAAGTTAAGGAGCAGATGCACCAACCACGTGGATGACCCCAAAAGGATGAATAAACAAACAGGGGTTGTAGAGAATGCGTAGGCTTTAGAAAGCTTCTTGATGTTTGACACTTTCTAGTTTTCCCAGGGAATGCTTTCCTTCTGGTTCTGATTTGCCTAATTTCCTTCCTAATTACGTCAGGAAAAGGCCACGTCCTTGAGCGGAGTTCAGGCCCTCTAACCTACAGGGAGAAGCGTCAGGTCGCTGCCCCGCAGGCTGTGCAGAAGCCCAAGAGCACAGACAGCGGTAAGGGGACTGGCAGCTTTGGCTAACAGGCCACAAAAGGAAGGAGAAAAAGTAAATTTGCAATTAATACTAAGGGACAGTGAGAAAATGGGAACAGACAAGGAGTGAATCAGAGATGAAAGAATTGCATTTGGAAAATAAACCAAAGTTTTATTGGGCACAATACAGGCAAAGGCGCAGAACTCTGTGTGTGGCCTCGTGGCTCCTGCATGCTTTCCTGGCTAGCTGGGCCTTGCATTCATCTCCAAAATAAAAAAAAAAAATTAAAAAAAATAAAACAGATAGTAAAGAGCCAAGCAAAATCATAAATATTTTTAAATTAATGTAAAAATATTTTTTAAAATAAAAATCCTATATCATTAAAATATTAAGTCACACAAAAGTCCTGCAAAACCAAAAGAAATCCTGTTGAAAGAAATGCACCATGATTCTCAGCGGCAACCACATTCCAACTGTGGTTATCTCTACAACTATGTAACTGCTTATACTGGTTTTTGATTTGTTCACTCTTAGAAACCACTTAGCTCCTGACAGTCACGAAGGTGGCTCTGCCTCCTGCCTCCCCTGGACTGTGTGGAAGTGCAGCCTCAGTACGGCTTCCAGGGAAGGGGTGCACCACCATGTCCCAGCAACCGGGATGTACCACAGTTCCCCGTCTCTGCATCTGGTCTCTTGGGGTGGCTGCTTCTCACCTGCCTTGTCATCCAAAGATGCCTTCCCTTTGATGGCCCTCACTTCCTGTTCCCTCCCCAAACCTTGGGAGTCGGGTCCCCCGCTGGAACCCCTCCATTCTCCCAAGCTGGCCTTTTTCCAGGGTCGCTGGGCCTCTGCTGTCCTCGAACACTCTCTTCCAGGTGGGGACATGGCTTCCCAGCTCCCATGATACTCTGACTTGATTAAGCGCTTCATTTCAGATGAATATACCCAAAAATATCTACCAAAGAAAGGTCATGTGGGAAATAAATTTTAAGTTCTTGCATGTCCAAAATGTCTTGATTAAGTCATTACATGTAATGTTTAGTATAGATAGAATATATATATATTATTCTAATAGAATATATATCAAATTTATTTAATCTAATATATAGTATATACTTCTATATTAATTTAAAATTATTAATAATTTATAGTATTAATATATAAATATATAACATATTATATTATATATAAATGTAATTTAATAATCTAATATATACATCAAATTTATTCTCCTTCAGAGTTTTGAAGGCATTCTTGTATTGTCTTTAGAATCCAAGCTAATGCCATTCATAACTGTGTTCCTTTGAAGGTGGTCTATCTTCTGTTTTTTTTTTAACATTTTAGAATTTTTATTTATTTTTTATTTATTTTAAATATTTTATTTATTTATTTGAGACAGAGGAAGAGAGCATGAGTGGGAGGAGAGACAGAGGAGAAGCAGGCTCCCCACAGAGAGCCTGATGTGGGGCTCAATCCCCGGAGCCTGGGATCATGATCTGAGCCGAAGGCAGATGTTTCACCGACTGAGCCACCCAAGCTCCCTTAACATTTTAGAATTTTCATTTATTGATTATTGAGGTATAAGTGATATAAAATATTATAATAGTTTTACATGTACACCATAACAACTCTGTATTTGTAGATATTGAAAAATGATCACTGCATTGAGCCTGTTTATGGCTTTTAACCATCTTGTTTATGGTGTTGCATTCTAAAATTACATAATTATGTACCTTTGTTTTTTTTTTCTTTTGAGTATAATTGATACAAATGTCACATCAGTTTCAGTGCATAGTGATTCTACATCTCCATAAGTTCCATATGCTCATTACAGTGTGGCTATCATCTGTCACCCTGCAACACTATTATAATATCATTAACTATTTTAAATTTTAAATTGTAAATGCTAGACTTAAGAAGGTATGTTCAATCTGTAGATACATGTCTTACAGTTCTGAGAAATTTCCTTGTATTTTCTGGGATAATTTGTCCCCCTTAATCTTTTTCTGTTTTTTTTTGTTGTTGTTGTTGTTGTTGTTGCTGTTGTTGTGTGTTGTTTTTTTTTTTCACCTAGAAATCCTGTTACTCAGTAGCTTGACTACCAGGTTTCCCCACTAAGTCTTTTGTCTTCTCTCTTACTTCCCTTTTTTCTCTTTTCTGAGAGAATCCTTTACTTTGTCTTCCAGCATTCTTGAGTGAACTTTTATTTTGTTTTTTAAAAAGATTTTATTTATTGATTTGAGAGAGGGAGAGCATGCACACGCGAGTGAGAGAGCATGAAGAGGAGGAGAGGCAGAGGGAGAAGGAGAAGCAGGCTGCCCAATGAGCAAGGAGCTAGACTCACAGCTCAATCCCAGGCTCCAAGATCATGACCTGACCCTTAGGCAGATGCTTAACCAACTGAGCCACACAGGCACCCTTGGAGTGTACTTTTAAAATAATCAGCACATTCTGTTCCAGGATGGTAGTTTGAGAAGGTCTATATACCAGCTCCCCAGCACAAAAACTGCAACTGGTGAAAAATATTTTAAAAACTCTATCATTTAAATCCTGGAAATTTTCCAAAAGGCACACAGAAAATAAATAAATGTTTACTCAAGAGCACTTAATTTTGGTAAGACAGCAAGAATTTGTGGCTCTCTCCTTTCTCCCAGATGAACATGTGGAAGCTTCACTTTGAACAGGTGTGTCAAGAACACAGGGACATCTGTCTCTGCTCACCCCCCTGGGTATGTGTGTCAGAGACTAAAGCCCAGGTGAACACAGAGGAGAGGTCAGTAGCTTCATCCCCTAGCCTCTCTTACAGGGTAAAACCTCTACCGAGACATGCAGACTAAGCATATTGAGGGCCTTGTCACTCTCACATAAGCTTAGCTCACAGGGCACAGTTTCCATGCAGTGAAGAGCAAGTGGAAAGGACCAGAGGCTGCCATCCCCAGGCCAGGGCCTGCCTATAAACTAGGGATGTCACTCTGGAAAAGAGGATCACTGTCCTGTCCCTGTGCCTGTTCCAGGTCAATGGCTCCAAAACGTTGCTCATAGGCAGGCGAGAAAGGCCAAAGAACAGAGAGTCCCAACACTCTCCTCAAAGAAATAGACTTATGTGAAACAGTGTGGGGGAGTGCAAGTCTAAGGGAACTCTCAGAAACAGCGAAGGTTTGGACAGTAAGTCATGAAGCCGAGCCTGGTGTCTTCCTGGCAGCAGTGAGCTACGCTGTAGGTTGGCTAAGTTACAGAGAATAACAGGAAAGAAACTAGAACAAACTTTAAAGTCTGGCCTCACAAATTACCCCTGGCCTGTTTTAATGGATCAGAGAGTAGAGCAACAGATTATTTTCAGAATATTCTTGAGAACAACAGAGCAATCAGCTAACAGTTAGTGAAGCATAATTACTGGTATGATACCAAGAGAGAAAGAGCCTAACAGAGAAACGAGAGAGACTCGAGAGAGCCCTGCGAAAACACTGGCCCCCAGAGTGACTGTCCAGGACAGCGCCCTCGGAGGACTGAAATCACGGCTGTCACACTACCGTGGAAACGGATTGCAGTGAAATACTCCAGATCATTCAACAAAGACATGAACAAATAGAGACAACAAGGCTCGGTAGGTGGAGTGGTCAGTATCCAGAATGGTGATATATGTTATCTTCATTTTAGATTTTTAACAAAAAAATTATAAAACATGCAAAGAAACAGGAAAATGTGTACCGTACACAGGGAAAACATGAGACAATGGAAGTTGCTTGTGTGGGAGCCTGAATGTGAAAGTTAGCAGACCAGTCTCCACAGATTTGCCTCTCCTGGCAAATTTCCCTTTCTTTCTTTCTTTCTTTCTTTCTTTCTTTCTTTCTTTCTTTCTTTCTTTCTTTCTTTCTTCTTTCTTTCTTTCTTTCTTTCTTTCTTTCTTTCTTTCTTTCTTTCTTCTTTCTTTCAAGATTTTATTTATTTATTCATGAGAGGCATAGAGAGAGAAGCAGAGACACAGGTAGAGGGAGAAAGCAGGCTCCCTGAGAGGAGCCCAATGCAGAACTGGATCCCAGGACCCCGATGGCATGACCTGAGCCAAAGGCTCAACCACTGAGTCACCCAGGGGACCCTCATTCCTAGATATTTTATTCCTTTTGATGCTATCATAAACGGAATTTTCTTACCCTCCTTCTCCAATAAGTTCATTGTTAATTTACAGAAATGCAACAGATTTTTTTGTTTTGTTTTGATTTGTTTTGTTGCAACTGATTTTTGAATGTTGATTTTGTATGCTGTGACTCTACTGAAATCGGTTATTAGTTCTAACAGATTTTTTTTGTGGAGTCTGTAGGGTTTTCACCATAAAAGATTATATGATCTATAAATAGGGATTAATATTACTTCTTATCTTCTGATTTGGATGCTTTTATTTTTTTTCTTCCGATTTCTCTGGCTAGGGCTCCTCATACTATACTTGACATTAGAATCTAAATCTCGTTTGCAATCAAAGTCAATTCTGCAGACTAAATCTGTGATTTTGGAGGTGTTTCTGAGAATGGACGTTATCTTACACACACAATTAATCAGTTACTGAGATGCTAAATTTGTTTACTAATGTGCATAGCTATGAATGAGTATTGATAGAAACAAATGAGCTCACAAATGTAAGTGCTGAAAATACCAGCTGCTTAGAGGCACCAAGTTGAAAATATTGATTTGAGTTTCAAAGTGATTACAGGGCTTTTTAACTAACTGCATATGCCAACGTGATTTTTTGAACTCATGTTGTCTAATGCATAAACCCATGGTGAAATATTTTACATTTTGTGCGTTTGATTCCACATACTCTTGAGAATTTGTCCTATTTTGAGTTTTAACATTTTCTACTTCTGGAAAATTGGGGAGCGCATTACCTCCCTCCCCTCTCCAATATTAGACTTATGGTCATGTTTGTAGTTGTGTTCTGGCTGGGGTCCTTAAATTCAAGGTGTCATTTGGAAACCAGTATTTGGTTTTGCTTATTACACTAATGAGGAAATTTGGGAAAGTCTTTAGGGGAATTCCTGGCATTCTGTAATCCCCTGCCCCAAATCTGTCAGAATAGATGTTGCCAAATAGTGCGTGTTGGTCTGTCGGACTCTGTTAGTTGCTATTCTTTTTTTGGCCAGTCCCCACAATTCAAGCTGAAAATATCAGATATTCACTTTCCCAGCTTTCTTTACAGCTAAAGATAGCCATGTGAATGGGATCCAAGGAGAGATCTATCAGAAGATTTCTAGAAAATTTTGTCCTCCCTGATAAAAAAAGAAAGGAATATGAGAAGAGCTCCTTTTCCTTTTTTCAGCCTTTGACATATTTGTATGAGGTTGTAGTGGTCAGAACTGTGGCAGTCATCTTGTGGAAACCAAGTGACAAGATTGAAGAAAAAGCTAATATGTTGACGGAGAACATAAAAGAATGTATGTAAAACACCAAGATAAGACAGTAGGAGAAAAAGAGGAACAAAAAAGGTACAAAACAAACATAAAACATTAACAAATTGGTGGTAGTCTTTAACTATCAGTAATTACTTTAGATATATATGGGTCAAATTCCCCCAAATAAAAGACACAGAGTGGCTGAGTAGATTTTTTAAAAAAGATCCAATTATATATTATCTATAAGAGGCTCACTTTAGCTTTAAAGACACAGAAGGTTGAAATTAAATACGTGAAAGGAGATATTTTACACAAATGGAAACCAAAAGAAAGCAGAATGGTTATGCTTCTATATGCTTATATCATACAAAATAGTCTTTAAGTTAAAAACTGTCAAAGGGGGGCACCTGAGTGGCTTAGTGGTTGAGTGGCTGCCTCCAGCTCAGGTCATGACCCCGGGGTCCTGGGATTGAGTCCCACATCGGGCTCCCCTCAGGGAGCCTACTTCTCCCTCTGCCTGTGTCTCTGCTTCTCTCTGTGTCTCTTGAATAAATAAATAAAATCTTAAAAAAAAACTATCATGAGACAAAGTCTATATAATGACAAAAGGGTCATTTCATCAAGAAAATATAACAATTATAAATATATATGCACCCAACACCAGAGCACCTAAATATGTTAAGAATAGTAACAGAATTGAAGGGCCAGATAGCAGTACGATAATGGCAAGGAATTTCTACACCCCACTTTACAGTAATGGATGTTATAATAGCTCCTGATTTTGAGTATTTTCTCTTTAGTCTAGCTAAGTGTGTGTTGATTTTATTTATCCTGTCCAAAATCATTGTAGTTTTGTTGATATTTGATATTCAACAAGGGTGCTAAGAACACAAAATAGGAAAAGAATACCTCCTCACCAAGTGGTGTTACTGGGCATCCACATACCGAAGAATGACATTATCTCACACCACACACAAAAATAAACTCAAAATAGATTAAAGACTTAAACATAAGACCTGAAACCATAAAACTAGAGAAAATAAAACATAGAGAAAACTTTTCTTGTGCAATAATTTTTTGGATCTGACATGCAAAGCACTGGGAACAAAGTTTAAAAAAAAGAAGAGACAAATGGGATTACATCAAACCAAAAAAAAAGAAAGAAAGAAAAAAAAAGAAGAGACAAATGGGATTACATCAAACCTTTTGCACAGCAAAGGAAACGAACAAGAGAGTGAAAATATTTGCAAACTATCTAACTGATAAGGGGTTAATATCCATGCTATTTAAGGAACTCCTTCAACCGAAGAACAAAAAAGCCAAATAACCTAATTTTAGAAAGAGCAATAGACTATTAATTGCTTCAAGGCGACATACAAATGGCTGACAAGTATATAAAATGACTTTCAAAATCACTAACACTCAAGGAAATGCAAGTCAAAACCACAGTGAGATGTCACCTCACACCTGGCAGAAATGCTATTATTAGAAAGATGAAAAATAACAAGTATTGGTGAGAACGTAGAACAAAGAGGGAGTTTTTGCACACTATTAGTGAGAATGTAATTTGACACAGTCACTGGAAGGCAGTATGGAGAGATCCTCTCTGGCCAATGGTTGTGCCAGTTGTGCCAGTTGGCTGCTCCTTTGTATGTCAATGTCCAGCCAGGGTCTGACACATAGGAAGTATCTGACATCTGTTTGTTGGGTGATGCTAGATGACCCTGATGCTAAATCTCTCCTGGATTCTCCCAGGAGCATGGTATTTAGCTGGGCTCCTGGCCTGAGGTCTGCTGGGAAGAAGACAATCCAAGCACACATTGCTCTAACCTCCTTCCCTGGGCATCTGCGACCCTGGGCAGAAGCCGATCTCTCTCATTTCTCATTTCTCCAGGTTGGAGATGAAGCAAGGCAAAATATCGATTAAACACCAACTCTGTGTTGGGTGTCCTATGTAGATAGAATCCCCCTCTGGCCAGAAGGCAGACCATAAAATGACTATGAGACAGTGTGGTAAGAGTCACACTGGAGCTGAGGAGGTTGGGGGTTCAGCAGGTGACTACAGTGAGGGGATCCTAGGCCATGACAAGTGGGCCATGACAAACATGTTCACGGGGACATGAAGCAGATGTTACTCCCTGGGATGGCATGTGGCTTAAAAGGCTGGCATCACACAGCAGAAGATACAGCTGAGCAGGAGACATTGGTATGGCCCTCAGCCCAGCACGAGGAGCCTGTGGTCAGGCCTGGCCATCGGAATGCCCATGCTGGACCTGTCCTGTGGGTCCCTTCCAGCAGAGGCACTCATAGGGTAAGAGGACGCACCCACCTTGGGCCTGCACTCATTCTAGATCATGCTTGGGGTACCCTAAACCACAGAATTCCCTGTGAAAACATCCCAAGCCCACCTCCACTTGGCCTCTTCCTAAGAGCTGACCATGCCTGCAATGAGCCCTTCTGGCCCTGAGGGGCAGCCCAGAGATTAGAGGCACCAGTGTACCTGCCCACATGCTTGTGCATGAGCACCTGGGTCATGGTCTCCTTTGGGTTGGGACCAGAGCTGTAACATATCTGGACATGTGATGCATGGACCATTCTTCCCCCCTGCCATGGTCTCTGCAGTCATGAGCCACACAAGAATGCGCAGATGTTATCTAAACCGGTGAGCACCTGGAGTCTGGGTGAGCAGTGAGAGTGTAGGTGCATTTCCCGGCCCTGAGATGTTATTTGGGTGGGTGATGGCCTGCAGGGGACAGGGCAGGGAGCCATGTTAGAGGGACCCTGCGCAGCCGCAGACAGGATATGCTCTGAGCAGAACCTGGGCTATTGTTCTGGCCCACCCATTAGTTATGTGGGCTTGGACTGTCATTTCCCAGAACAGTCACTCGCAATCATCTGCAAATGTGAGCTCATCCCTGTGCCATTATTTATTTATTTTAAGGATGTATTTATTTAGTTGAGATAGAGAGAGAGTGAGCAGCGGGGAAGGACAGAGGGAGAGAGAGGGAAAATCTCAAGCAGATTCCCCACTGAGCATACAGCCCAACACCAGGCTGGATCTCACGACCCTCATGACCTGAGCCAAAATCAACGGTCAGACGCTCAACTGACTGAGGCATCCAGGTGCCTTTAGTAAGGAACATGTTGTGGAAATCCTAGAAGCAGCCTTGGGCACACGTCCCAGTGGGGGCCTCCTCCCCTCTCCTGGAAGGAGCAGCCCATTCAGGAAGGGAGACGACCCCTTGAGCTTCAATGTGGTGAGCTGGGGTAGAAGCGTGCAGTGTCCCCCACTTGGGACCTTTCTGGACAGCGCAGGGCAGCCTCTGAGCCACGAGCGTGGCACACTTGCAGGTGACTCCCCACAGGCCGCGTGCACAGGTTCCAACGACAGGGCTTGTGTGCAGCCTGGTGGGACTACAGTCTTTGATTCTGGAACCCCTGCTCAGATGATGCTTTCTAATGGCTTCTGCAGAAGGTCAGTCGCCTTCTGAGAATCTGATGTCTGCCAATGAAAGGTTCAAGACTTCCTCAAAATGTGGTGGGAATAGCTGTCTTTGGATTTCCCCTAGGAGTTTAGGGGGCATTTTTTTCCCTTATTAATTTTTTTAAAAGAAAAGAAAAATAAATTGCAGCCTATGTTGTTCTTGGAAAGGAGAAAGGACCCCCAGATGTTCCTTGTTCTCTGTTTCGATGCAGCAAGCACGATCCCCTTCAGGCTGTCCTGGGGCGCTGCTCGGTGTTGGGGAGAGAGACCCCCCCCCACCAGTGGACCTGCAAGGGGACACAGCCTTGGGTCTACAGTGGGGCTGGAGGTGCCCTGTAACCTTGCCCCCTCAGCAGGGACAGGGGGTGAGGCCACAACCTTTCCAAGTAAACAAGACCCAAATGTTTATTCAGTGTTTGCTGTGCAGAAACCAACAGAAACTTCTTTTGTGATGCATTGTCATGCTGTGGGCAGCTTAGACACTGAAGCCCCAGTTTCATCTGTATGACGGAAAGAGCAAGAGAACCAGGCACTTTGGTTTTGGGGAGAAAATGAATCACAGGAAAGTGAGCTTCCATTGCCGACCACACCACAGGCACCAGATGGACCTTCCGACTTCCCCACATGGACGTTAGCTGGGTATCGCTGTGCTGGCAGGGCTGGTGCTGCTGTCCTCTCTGCAGCCACCACCTTCCCCAGGGGCACAGATGCCTTATCAGGCGACGAGTGTGAGCCAGGATCCGTCCTGGGCTCTGGGGTCTTGGACCGAGGGCAGTGAAGGTGGAGGGTGAGTGACGGGATTTTGTGTGTGGACAAACCCCTC
Organism: Vulpes lagopus; assembly: GCF_018345385.1. Classification (NCBI taxonomy): domain Eukaryota; kingdom Metazoa; phylum Chordata; class Mammalia; order Carnivora; family Canidae; genus Vulpes; species Vulpes lagopus. The sequence continues at coordinate 154,254,077 of NC_054825.1, forward strand.
CTCCTCCGGCTGCCGAGGGTCCATGCTTTGCCAGGTTGCGTGCGAGGGGCCTGCATACAGTATCCCTCAAATACATGCTTATCACACCTGTTCGGGCATCAGGTCTGGTTCTGGGTGCATGGCCCCCTGCAGCGGCCACGCAAGCACCTGCATCCACCCCACGATCCAGCAGGGACACACACTTGCTCCCCAGGACAAGGTCGAGAGGCAGGGCAGCCACCTCACTTCATATATGGAGGTCCGACAGACGTCACCCTCGGCGTCCAGAGGAGTCAGGGCACCAGCTCCAGCCCCGAGCCTAGGTGGGAGCTCCGCTGTGCTCATCACAGGGTCTGCAAGCCTGAGAAGACTCTCCGTGAGCCACAGTCACACTAAGACAAAAGCTCTCCTGGACTTTGCGAGGAGGAGCTCAGTATGCCACGAGCTCTAAAATGAGAGTTTAGACCATTTTCAGGTCACATCATGGCAAGTGGTGGGAGTGGGTTCAGTCTAGGTCTGACTCCCCATCCCGGGGCCCTGGCACCCGCCCCACAGCTCCCAGGGTGGGAAGAAGGAATGAAGGAGCAGAGGGAGAGATGACGCCGGACCTCCTGACCCACAGGCAGCAACAGGGTAGTCCCTGCAGGCACCATGACAGACAGACAGCCAGCAGCAGGGGCATCTGCACGGCCTGATGGGTCAGAGGCCAGGCCCAGTAGGTTGGAGGGAATGGGGATGCAGACAAAGTTTGGGCAAGGCCTGGAGACAGGAGTGAAGACAGGGAGCAGCCAGGCCGTGTGAGAGGCCTGCTCGGAGGACAAGCCTGGAGGAGCCAACCGTCTGCTGACTGGGGGATTGGGGTACTGAGCAGACAGATGGCCAGGGACCCCAGAGCCCCTCCCCGTGGTCATGGGCAGGAGGGAAGAGTGATCTAGGCTGCTGGTAGCAGCTCCCACAGTGAGCTCATCAGAATGATCTCGGTTCACAGAGACAAGTGCCGGCACAGAGGAAGCGCTTCTGCTCTGAGGGGACGGTCGGCATCCCTGCGGCTCTGGCCTGTCCAGCGCTGCGCAGTGTGTGTGGGGTTCTCATCATCACAGGATGACTCCATGTCCTGCCGCCTCATTACCTGGCCCTTCTGGCAGAACCAGAGGCACGGAAGCTGACAATCCTGAGTCCTGGTGGCTCGAGCACGCCCATGATGCAGAAACGTGTGTCCTGATACAGGATGTGGGCTCTGTCCTCACAGTCTCATGCATCCTCTGTGCGGCCTCCCAAGGGGTGGGGACCAGGTGCTCTTAGGCCCTCTTATTGGTGCAGAGCTTTGGGGTCCGCCTGGAACCCCAGGAGCATGCCCCAGCCCCCCAGCTGTGACTCAGCAACTCTTGGGTTGTAAACAGGTTTTTTTTTTTTTTCTTTTCAATAATAACGGTATAACACATGGGTTAACACATTTAGAAAAATGCTAAAGAATAAGTAATGATGACCCCCTAGTAGTTACTGACTTCTGTGCCAGGGTGTGCTCTGCGCTGGGAAAGCACAATCTCATTTAAACAAGCGTCAGCTCCTGGAGGGACTCTCTCTGCCCCTCTACTCGCAACAAAGAGAAGTTACACCGATTGCTGGAGGCCACACACTGTCCGAGGAAGCCTTGATTTGAGCCGATGCCCGTGAGTCCACGATGCCTTAATTCTGGGCCGTGGGTTTCAGTGAAACCAGCAATGCCCGAAGGGGTGTCCTTCCTCTGAAGGAGCCCAGAATTCACAGAAACGGGTGCTGTGAGCTCCTGAGCAGAGGATGCAGGCCACACAGGGTCCTTTTTAGGAGGGGGACACGGCTGGTGTAGACTTGTCCTGATGGCCCCGTGGGTCCTGCATGCCAGGGTGGCTGAGGGCAGGCGATGAGCACTTCTGGGCTTAGATAGATAGAAGATGCCAGGAGCTGCATTTCATCAATACTTAAAAAAACAAAAAAACAACAACAACAACAAAAAAAAAACAACAAAAAAAAACTCAGACATGAGGTCTGGGAGGAAACGGTTTTGCTGAGTATTTTGAAATACCCAGGGAATCAAATACTTCATTTTGATTTTGAAAAAATTAAGCAGGTACATCAGGTTTTCTGACGGCAGAGGTCCACTCACCAGGTTTTCTGTGACTCTCTCCCTGGGGGAAGGTGTTGGGTCATAGTCCAGGGTCCTAAGCCATAGGCAGAGCCTGAGGTCACCTGGGCAAGAAGAAGGGGGAGAAATGTTCAGGGCTTGCTGAAAGCCTTTCTTTCCTCCATCCCTTTCCTGGTTTTCCCCAGGAACCCCCACCTGGCCCTTCCCTTCTTGCTCAGCAGATGCCCTAGGTCCCTGCCCTACTCAGGGCCCACAGGCAGGTGGGGCGGGGGGGGGCACCTCATCATAAAATGATGTAAAGCCACACCCCTGCCGCAAGAATGTTGCTTCCTACCATGCAAGGCAGCTTTGTGCACTTCACAACCTGTACAATTGGACATGACCGCCCAGCTTGCCTCCGTCTCAGCCAGAACATTGGGGTGACGCTGGTCAAGTCTGGCCTGGCTCTGGAAAAGGCGCCCTGACTCTTCATGCACTGCATCTCCCCTCCTCTCCCGCCTCCCTTCCTGCTCCTCTAAAACCATCCACATTGTTGCCTCCCTTGGCCCCCCTACCCACAGTAACAATGGCCCCTGTCTCCTCCCTGCTACCACACACATCCTGGAAGCCCTACTCATCCCCAACACCCCTCCGCTCCCCCTGCATCTCATCAGGACAGGCTCCCAAGCCCTGCTCCCACCTTGCCTCCCTGCTCTTCCTCCTTCACCCCCCTCACCCCACTGAGCATCGCTGCTCTGGGGTTCCAGTTACTTGGGGTGCATCCAGGGGGCACTTCCGGGGGGGTGCACATCGTCTCAGCCCCCAAGGCCAGCGCTGCTGTCCACCGGAGCCCAAGTCAGGACCACGCAGACTCCTCACTCCGGTCCAGGATCACCAACCCATGACATGGGGCCCCTGCACCGACCCCTTCAGGTCCTCAGATAATTTCCTGCCTGGGAAGGAAACGTAAGGCACCCGTGTGCTGAAATGGGGAATTAGGGAGCGTCCAGGCCTGCCTGGTGACCACACACCTGTGGTGCCCCAGCCCATCATCCTCCACAGAGGCTGTCTCCTGGGGGCCTCCAGGCTCCCTCTTCCTTCTCCTCGCTCTGAGCACCTCAGGTCCCTTTCTTTCTTTCTTTTTTTCTAAATTTATTTTTTATTGGTGTTCAATTTGCCAACATATAGAATAAAACCCAGTGCTCATCCCATCAAGTGCCCCCCTCAGTGCCCATCACCCAGTCATCCCCAACCCCCGCCCACCTCCCTTTCTACCACCTCTTGTTCGTTTCCCAGAGTTAGGGGTCTCTCATGTTCTGTCTCCCTTCCTGATATTTCCCACTCATTTTTTCTCCTTTCCCCTTTATTCTCTTTCACTATTTTTTTATATTCCCCAAATGAATGAGACCATATAATGTTTGTCCTTCTCTAATTGACTTACTTCACTCAGCATAATACCCTCCAGTTCCGTCCACATTGAAGCAAATTGTGGGTATTCGTCATTTCTAATGGCTGAGTAATATTCCATGGTATACATAGACCACAGCTTCTTTATCCATTCATCTGTTGTGATGGAGAGCTGCTGGGCCTCAGGGTCTTGGCCCCAGAGCCGCTCTGCCCTAGTGTGCTGTCTCTACACTCTAATCACAGCTAGGGCTGGCCTTGTCCTCTGTCCCCAGGGCCCGTTGAGCCTGCAACCATGAGGGGCTTGGCATCTGTGGGACAAGTGAACACAGCCATGTGACTTCACAGTTACACCCCAGACTTGTTTTCGTCTCCAGCCCCGGGGTGGGGTGCTCCCTGCAGAAGCCCCACGCACAGAGAAAAGAGAGGTTTCAGCTCAGGGGGCTCCTCCCTGCAGACAGGCTCCAAGGCGGAGTCCCCAGGACCTCCAGGCGCCTTCTCCCACACACAGGGGCTGTGCCCCAGCCAACCTCGCAGTGGGGGAGGCCAGGTCTTTCCTTCTTTGGGTGCAGCTCCCCATCCCTCTCGTGCAGATATATATGTTCCTAGAAAGCCAATGGCAGAGCCTGCCGGGGACACGCCAGTGCTCCTTGTGCGGATCACCTAATGGGATGTGGAGACAGAATGGGGGCTCAGTGGGGTCAGGGTCGGAGCTCGGGCTGGCATTGAACTTGCTCCTTAGGAGGCCAGCAGCATGAGCTGGGGGGGCCTGATTCAGCTCACAGCCCCTGCCCACCTGCCTCCCCCTCGCTCCTGACAGCTGGTCCTTCTGTCATCACATAATTCTACTTATATACACGGTGCAAGGTTTTCCTCCCCAAATCCCTATTTCCAAAGAGCACAGCAAGGAAGAGCCTCTGAGAGCTGGTCCTCACCCCCGGAGCTGCCGTGCTGAGCCCCCCCCCACTCACTGCACTGCTCTGATTCCCCACTCCTGGCCTCTAGGAAGCTGCGGGGGGCCCCATTCCCGGGGACTGGCCTCTCGGCCCTCACACTCCCCTGCACCTGCTTGGACCTGTGGGTTTGCCCCCCGCCCGCCGTGCCCTAGCTGCCCCTGGAGGTCACCCCGCCATCTCCACATTCAGGAGGAGGAAAGGCAGGGTGGCTGGAGCCTGGAGTTGCCCATTGCGCCCGGGGCTGCGAGCCTGCTGAGAGCCTGGGGGGCCGCCTGGCAGAGGCAGCCGCGGAGTCCCCATGTGCACACAGCGCAGGACCCCATCGCGGGGAAGGCCGCCCAGGGCCCGCCACGGGGACCCTCCGCGGATGCTCAGGACTCCTTCCAGGTCCCGGGGCGGGAAGTCGAGCTCGTGGGGCCAGGAGCCAAGTTACCTGAGACGGACTCAATGTGAAGCGCAAGGCAGGCAAGGTGAGGGTGGGGGGTGGGGCCCTGTCCTCTACCCCCCATGGCCTCAGGCCTTCAGGGGGCAGGCGAGTGCCTCCCTCGCAGGCAGCCTGGTGTTGGCGTCTCCTGGGGGCTGAAGCAGGAGTGAGGTTCTCTTGGGAGAAAAATGAGCACAAAGAGCAGAGTCGCATAGCCAGAGCTTGGGGTCGCATCCTTGGGGGCGCCACACCCGCCTCAATGCTCTGCTGCTGCCATCCCCAAACTCTTATTAATCTGGAACACAGAGCCCAGTCCCTCAGAGTATGTTGGGTCCTACTGAGCGCTGCAGGGAAAGTGTGTCTTAGATTCAGCCGGCTGACGGGGAGCTCTCTCCTGCCCGGGCCCACGGGTGCTGCAGAGCATCTCTGGCAGCACCTTTTCTCTCTGCATCTGGATGCTCCCACTTTTTTTTTTTTTAAAGATTTTATTTATTTATTTGAAAGAGAGACAGAAAGAGAGAGATCACCAGCAGTGGAAGGGGCAGAGGGAGAGGGAGAAGCAGACTCCCCACGGAGCAGGGAGCCCAAGCAGGACTCGATCCCAGGACCCTGAGGTCATGAACTGAGCCGAAGGTAGATGCTTCACCAAGGGAGCCCCCTAGGCGCCCCTGAATGCTCTTACTTCTTAATGTTCTCTAATTCATTCTTGACCTGCCTGGCTCCCCTTCTAACCCGGGGTGAGGGCCCTGCGCACAGCTCTTGACCCTAAGTGTTCCAGACACAGCTTCACCTGAGAGAGGCTTTCTCAGCTGTCATAGGGCAAGGAGGAAGAGCACCTCAGTTGACAAGATCTTTCCAGAAAGTCCTTCACCAAGTAGTCTCTTTGTTTTAACTGAGGGCTGAGGCTTTGGAGGTAAATATGGATTTCAAGGAGACAGAGTGTTATCTTAATGTGGAAATGTCACGCGGAGAAGCCCAGGTGATGGCTGGTGCAGGGGGACCCTGGGCCAGCTCTGGTTCACTCACTCGAGGGACAACGGGCCCTGGGAATAAGCAGGGAGGGGCCAGCAGGAGTCTGAGGGGGGTTCTTTAGTGAGAAAGATGGGCTGTGGTGATAGGTAAAAGGGGGTAAGGGTAGCAGGAAGTAGGTGGCGACAGTCTGAGACTTCCAAGGGCCCAACTAGGAATGGTTGGAAGGTAAGTGCCCGTCTTGGAATTCCTCCTGGGCACGGGGGATGGAGCATGGTGACGAGCCGCAGGAGGCAGGCAAATTGAACCCAAAAAGCCATGCAAGTCGAAGAGACTGTTGTTCCAGAGCCTGGACACATGGACGGCAGCAAGCAGGGGGCTGGCGGTGCTCAGCAGGGCTTCGCCCAGTCCCTCCATTTGGCCTCCTTGGACACAGCTGGCTGTCCTGAACAGAAGGAGGGGAAAGTGCATTTCCCAAGGCCAAACCTTGGCAGGAGCCTCTAATTTTACTTCCACAAGTGTGTGCTGATGGGTTCTGAAAGGGAGGAGGCGGGTCATCGATCACACACAGCCCTCTGCTGAGCTGTAATCAGCTGCAGCTGCCGCCGGCCTGGGCCTGGCAGGCAAATGGCATCAGGATGCAGCCTTCCCGGGACCCCACATTCTCCGCCAGCCTGGGGGCAGGGGGCAGTCTATTATTAGGAGTGGCCCAAGACCTAAGTTTGCAGAACTCGTTGCTCTGGATTAAAACCACATTTGCGGGAAGTATCAACGGGGGTGGGGTGGGGGGAGAAGGGTACATTCAGGCCTCCTTGGAGCTGGCAGGAAGAGGGCTCTGGGCCGCCATTTACAAATGCTTTCATAACATCCTGGGTTTTCTCGATTTTTTCATCTAAATCCAAAAGCTGCCCCTCCTTTATAAGAATATGGTCACTAGGTCACCAGAAAATTCCCCAGAGCAGAGACTATTAGAACAACTTCCTTTTGCATTCGTCTGTGGGTGGACACTGGGGTCGCTTCCATTCCTCGGCAACCGTAGATAAAGTTGCAGTGAGTAGAGGGGTGCGTGTGTCTTTCCGAATGCATGGTTTTGTTTTCTTTAGGTAAATGCCCAGTAGTAGAATTATTGAATCACATGGTATTTCTATTTTCAATTTTTTGAGGAACCTCAAAAGACTGTACATAGCTACACCTGTGGGGAGCTGTTGTACACCTGACACTGGTGTTATGTTATGTGTCAACTACAATTAAATTAAAAATATATGAAGATAGATGGATGAGTGGATGGATGGATAGATAAATGGATGGATGGATGGATGGATGGATGGATGGATGCAGATGGATGGCTGGTTGGATGGATGGATGGATGGATGGATAGATAGATAAGTAGATAGAAGAACAGTTAAAGCACCCAAGAAACATGGGAGCTCTGACCATGATCAGTGTCCTGAAGATGCACTTGGCTCAGTGTGGGGCTTGAATGGGTCATATTTTAAGAGGTTCACAAACTCCCACTGTTTTGCTTGGTAAAGAAAATTATAAATCTTATCGTGTCATCTGTCTAGTGCTTTCTATGGAAATAATGCCTCTCGGGACATGGAGAGAGGAAAAGGACTGTGACAGGGATTAGAAGGAGCTATAGTCCAGAAATAAAGGCACATGCAGGGCTGATTTCTTTGTCCTTTAAAACCACTTTATTGAGGTGTGACCAACATGTTAAAAGTTGTAGTAGGTAACGGACACAACTCCATGAGTTAGGCGCTAAGCCCATACCTGTGAACCCAGATGGTCCTTGGAGCCATAACAAACCCACCACCTCCCCATGCTCTCCCTGCCCCTTTGTGACTATGGTGCATGTGTAACGTCCAACATAAGATCTACCCTCTTAGGAAATGTTGGGAATATAGTGCAGCACTGTTAGCCACAGCACTGGGGCAGGTCTCCAGGCTGTATTTGTGTCACATAACTGAAACTCCGTCCCGTGGGACCATCACACTGCATTTCCACTCCCTCCAGACTTGGTGACCACCCTTCCATCTCTCCTTCTGTGAGTTTGACTAAATTCCACATACAGTGAGATTACACAGCATTTGTCTACGTGTCTGCCTTATTTCACTACGTATAATGAACTCCAGGTCCATCCATTTGTCCCAATTGAAAGAATTGCCTTCATTTTATGGCCAAATAATATCTCAACGTGCACACTTTGTGTGTGTGTGTGTATCATATTTTCTGTACCTATTCATCCATGGATAGACATTCTGGTTGTTTTGTATCTTGGCATTGTGAGTAATGCTGCAATGAACATGGGAGTTCAGATATCTCTTCAAGATCCTAATTTAAATTCCTTTGGATGAATACTCAGACACGGGGTTGCTGGATCATGAGGTAATTCTATTTACCACTTTTTGGGGAGCCTCCATACTGGTTTCCACAGCAGCTGCACCAGTTTTCATTCCTGCCAACAGTGTACGAGGGCTCCCTCTTCTCCGTGTCCCTGCCATAGCCATCCTTACAGGTGTGACATAGCACCTCACAGTGATTTTGATTCGCATATCCCTGACGATGAGTGTTGTTGAGCACCTTTAATCTACTCATCGCCCATCTGTATGTCTTCTTTGCAGAAATGTCTATTCAGATTCTTTGCCCATTTTTAATAGGATTATGTGGGCGGGTGCCATCGAGTTGTAGAAATCCCTATATATTTTTAATATGAATCCCTTAGCAAGATATTCTCTCATTCCAGAGGTTGCTTTTTCATTTTTTGATGGAGTCCTCTGCTTGTAGAAGCATTTGCTTTGATTACAGTCTCACGTGGCTTCTCTCTGTGTCACCTGTGCTTATGGTGTCAGAGCTAAAAAAAAAACCATTGCTGAGACCAACGTCAAGGGGATTTTTCCATGTTTTCTTCCAGGAGATTTTTGGTTTCAGGTCTTACATTTAAATCTTTCATCCATTTTGAGTTGATTTTTGTGTATGATGTAAGGTAAGGGTCCAACTTTATTCTTTTGCATGTGGCTGTCTGGTTTTCCCACACCACTAATTGAAGAAACTGTCCTTCACCTTGGGCATTTTCCTGCACTCTTACCCTAGACTAGGGTGAGAGTTTGTTTTTGGGATTTCTGTTCTATTTTATTGATCTATGTGTCAGTTTTTATGCTAACACTGTTTTGATTACATAACTTTATACTATAGTTGGAAAGCAAGTTTTTATGTATTTATTTAGAGAAAGAGAATGAGAGAGGGCACAAGCAGAGGGAGGGGCAGAGGAAGAGGGAGAAGCCGGTTCTCCACTGAGCAGGGAGTGAGCCGCACATGAGGTTCAATCCCAGGACCCTGAGATCATGACCGGAGCTGAAGGCAGACACTTACCCAACTGAGCCACCCAGCAAATCAAGAAATACAATGCCTCCAGCCTCATTAGTCTTTCCCAAGATTGCTTTGGCTATTTGGGTTTTTTTATGATCCCATAAAAATTTTAGGACTGTTTGTTCTATGTCTGTGAAAGATGCCACTGGGATTTTCATATGGATTGCATCACTTGGGGCAATTTGAACATTTAACAATATTGATCCTTCTAACTCATGATCATGGGATATCTTTCCATTTTTTTTGTTTTTTCCTTAATTTCTTGTATTAATGTCTTAGTGATTTCGGTGTACAGATCTTTGGTCTCTGTCCTGCCAAGGCCTGGGTGTGCAGATGGCCGACAGATGTGTCTACCATACTGGGGGCTGGGCAAACCTTCGGGAAGACTGAGCAGGGATGGACCCCAACTACACACAGGGGAGAGCCAGGGCCAGCTCGTCTGGTACGGAGGAGTGCTTCACTGGCAATGTCAGAGGGACTTGTTCTGACTGGTGGGGCCGCATACAGCCCTGCAGGCCAGCTATGTCTCCGTGCTCCATCCCACCACACGCTTCCATGTCCTCCAGCTACATGTGAAACCACAGGGTATTTGGACACTAGGTTTTTCTGGATGTTTGCGGCAAGACACCAAATGAGCGCATGCTCCTGCTGGAGCCATGGGCTTCCGGCTTACTCAAGATTAGGTCCCCAAAGGCCCTGAAAAATAATCTAGTCCAGTGATTTTCACATGTTCAAAGCAGCTCAATGCTTCTCTCAAAATTTTAGACAGAAGCTTGATATATGAAACCCATGCAAGAGTAGCTTCTCTAACAGGTGGAGAGAGTCTCACACCCCCAGTTCCAAGGATATTCTTGGCCTGGCCCCTCCAGCACCTGGCTGCAGACCCCACTTAACCTTTAAAAACTCACTGTGCCAACTCAGGCTGCCCGTGGACAGAGGACATGGGGTCCAGAGAAGCTGGTCCCCACACACCTCCAGAGGAGGGATGGAGCCGCACCTGGTGCCACTGCAGATACTGTTCCCAAGCCAGCACTAACCTCCCACCCGCTCTCCCCCTCCACGTCCTCCCATGGGGGGCAGCGAAGGGCTCAGCTCACCTCTCAAATGGCGGGAAAGGGAATTAGGGAGAAAGAATCTTGCATCACATATCTGCTCGGGGTCATAAGCCATTCCAGGATGGAGTGTTATTTCTCACAACTCTGTGGGCTGACCACAGATTTTCTGCTGGTCTCACGCTGGGTGACTCATGCATTCAGCTGCAGGCAACAGTGCCAATTCCACGATCCTCCCCAAGGAGGAGCGCCATTGGGCCAGGGTGGGTTTCGGGCTTCCTTGGGGGATCTAATCAAACGGCCAATAATGTCAGAACAGATCCAACCCTCTTCATTTAAAGTGAATCCTACAACCACTCATTTGTTCATTCAACAAACATGTATCAGAGCACCAGGAATTGAGCAGAGGCTGGAGGGAAGGACGTGTTCCAGATCATTCCCAGCTCCCAAGAGGGAAACAGAGAGCAGACAGTTACCCCAGTATCCTGGACACACCTGGAAAGCACAGAAGAGGGGCTCCTGATGCCACATGGGCAGGTCAGGGAGCTTTTCACTAGACAGTATGACCGCACTGAGTCTTGAGGACGTGTAGGGAGGAACAGGTATGGGGACACGGGACAAAGGGGAATGTGGGCTGGGTGCAGAGCTCGTCTTGTTTACCAGCCACCTAAGACTTTTCTATCCAAAACACATTCTTTAGGAGAGGTTGCCACCTGGGGAAGGGGTCACTTTTCCTGACAGAGGGAAGAGGAAATGGAGTGAACAAAGGTCTGAAGCTCTGGCTCCACTCGGAAGCAGAAATCCAGGGTCTCAGTGTGTCTGGGGGCGATGGGGAGGTGTCGCCAAGGCACCGGGTTATCATCCAACTGTGGCTCGCGATTGTGTATAAGTGGCTTATTTCACCCAAATAGTGTGACATTCTTAGGAAAGCAGTCCCAGTGTGGCATGCGATCCATGGTATTTTAGTGTCCTGGTCTATTGTTGACTTTATCATCTGCCGTATTATGAACTCCCACCTCAGGGCCTCCCCATCCTTGGCCACAGCCTCCACCTTCAGGGCCTCCCCATCCTTGGTCACGGCCTCCATCCTCAGAGCCTCCCTGTCCTCAGCCACAGCCTCCACCCTCAGGGTCTGCCCATCCTTGGCCATGCTTCCATCGTCAAGTTTTTCCCATCATTCCTAATGACTGCTGCCCCTCCAACCACTGTGTCTACACTCCAGGTTCATGAAGGAGGAAAAACAGAGGACAGGGAAGGGACGACACGTGACATCCAGTTCTTTTGAAGACCTTCCTGGAAGCCCTGCCTGCTGTTCATGTCCCTCTCACCACCCGGATCCAGGGCCTCCACCCACCTGCCTGCAGGACGGAAAGTGTCCCGTGGCAGAAGCTGGCTCCCAGAGTAAAGTCAGACTCCGCCTGCAGAAGGAGCGGGGCTGCCGGGCAGGCCACCAGCCATTCACTGCAGCGCACACGGTGGGAGGTGGGGAGGAGTGGGTCAGGGAGCCCAGGGGGACGCAGGAGCCCCTGCCAGCTCTTTGCGGGGGCGGGGGGTGCAGTGGGAGAGGCGCGTGGGCTGTGAGCAGGCGGGCATCACACGTGCCACCTTGCAGCTGGAAGGGCAGGAAGGGCTCCGTGTGAACCAGTGTGGTTCTCAGTGGCGCCTCAAGAGAGGTGTAGACGGGCGGGGAGGACCCGCCGTTCCCGCGCAGCAGGCTCACAGGGGAGCCAGGACCGCAGCCCACCGTGTCCTGCGTGCGCCTCGCCCGTGGGCCCCAGGTACTTCAGCTGGACGCTCTATCAGGATCCATAAGATCCACGCTGTCCCCCCCGGGGTCGGTACGTGAGCGATGCTGCAAGGGTCAGCTGGTCTCCATGTGATTCATGTTCTGGGGCTGCTCCCCGCTCAACAGCCTCTCAGACATCTTTTGGAAGTTGGCCGTGTTTGCCCTTCGGTGTTGTTCAGAGACTGGGTAATAAAAATGCAAAATGCAACATCTGTGCTAAAAAAGAGAACTACGGTGCTGGACACAAGGCAGGGAGCTTCGCGGGGGCCCTGCTGCCCGCTGGCCGATGAGGTGATGACGCTGGGGATTTGCAGTACCGGCAGGAAGAAGTGGATGGGCCCAGCTGCCTCACGTCTGAACTTCATCGTTTTAAATCCTGGCGTTCAGAAGTGGGGCAAGTCCAGGAGGGGACGGGGGTTGGGCCCCCCAGGGCAGGAGCATCCATGCCAGCGGGTTCTGATCCAGGCATGGGGGCCGGCCTCCCGTCCCCTTTGGAGTAGACACATCCACGGGGCTTGGGGTCAGCTGTCCCCTTCCATGAGCTGGCCTCCTCGCGGGGCTAGCATCACAGTAACGACTCTCCCGGGACAAGCATGCTGATGCAAGATCTGCCCCCCTCTCCCTCTTCCGCCAAGAATAATAAACAGCTCCAGGCCCAGATCTGGGCTGATGTGTATCTCCCGGGCTGCAAGAACAAACAATGTCTTCCCATTTGGTTGAGACATCCTGCCGTTTGGAGCTTAAAACACAAGATGCAGGACCCTGAGCCCTTCCCGGGAAGGCTGGCTGGGCTGGGAATCACAGTCACTGTGCTCTGGCCTTAGAAGTGTGGAGGATTAAGAGGAAACCAGGGAGAGGGCGAGAGCAGTGGCTCCAGAGACAGAGAAGGCACCGTGGGAGAGGTGGGGGGCGGAAGGTGGCAGACGGACTGAGCGGGTGCATGGGCCACAACCTTGCTGTGGCTTCTGTGGCAAGGAACGGATGGGGCTGTGGAAGCAGGCTTTGGATCAGCTGGTTTGAATGACATCCATGAGCCCGGAGACTGTCCCTGCTGTCCGGCCTTGGGCCCTGGGGTGATACGGTCAATGGGACAGTGGCCCAGGCCGTGAGGGCCCAGAGCAGGTGGCCGTGTGGGCTCTGTGTGTGCTGGTTTGTATTTGAAAAGCGTGCTCCCAGGAGAGTCCACACTGCCTGCACCCGGGCCAACTCGGGGAGTGGCAGGAAGCCCCAGAAAGCCAATGAGGACAGTTGACGCAGCCCATGCTGGGTCAGTGAGACGGGGACAGGGACACTGCCTGGTGGGGCCGTGTCCAGGGCTGGTGGGGAGGACGGGCGGGCTCCGATAGGAGATGACTTTCTCAGGTCTCTTGATTCCTTTTTAATCAGAGGAAATAACTTGTCTTGGAGACAGTGTGTGGGCCAGGAGAGAACCCTTGAGCAGCACTCCTGGTGAAGGAAGTCACCCCCGGGATCCGCATCCGGAGCCTCCTCTGGAGTCAACACCCACCCCTGCCGGGGTCCTTGCTTACGGCCCCCCATTACACTCAGGACAGCAAGGTTGAGGAGCTTCTACCCAGACTCCCTGGGCTGCTTTCTGACCTGACACAGAAAGGCAGACACTGAGGGTGGATGGACGAGGGGCGCAGGGCCCTATACCCCCAGACGGGGGGTATCTGGCTCCTCTAGAGGCGCTGCACCCTGGGGCCTCCCAGCGGCTGGCTCTGAAGGCGTTGCCCTGGGCAGTGCCCCACAGTTGCGACAGGCACACAGTGACCCCTCCTCTGCCCTGCCCTGGACTCTCCACGTTCACAGCCAGCCTACATGGAAGAGGCAGGGCAGGACTGCCCTGGTGCATGACCACGGAGGCTCAGAGAGCCAGTGACCGTAATTGCATGAGATCACAGCTCAGCCTTCCTGACACCAAGTCACGAACGGGCGTCGTGGTGATTCCCTCACAGTCACAAGAGCAGAGCGGCGCCAGTCCAAAGAGCCACATCCAGGGTCAGGACCAGTGAGGCCTGCTTGCAGCTTAAAACACGGTGGGAACCTTCCAGCTGCAGAACACAAGGACCTGAATGCAGGGCAGGCTTCAGGCAATAATGGATCCAGGCACTCAGACATCTCCCTCAGTCCCTTCCCCGTGTGCTCTCCTGAGGCCGGCTTTCTCCTCCTCACCTCCACACCTGCAGCTTCGCTTCCTGCTGCCAGCTTCCAACCTGGGCAAGAGTCTGCCTCTCTAGCTACCAAACGCCTCACACTTGAGTGCCTTGAACGTGCTGGGATGCCCCCTGAGCCAATCAGGGTGGGTTTTTGCCATCCTTGAGGGGAGGGTGGGTGGGGGTCAACACCCAGGAAGGAAGAGGAGGCCCTCTGCAGGGGTGCAGCAGGGGCCACACGCACTGTCCTTCTCCCAAGCCCACCTTCCTATACGTACAGGGTCAGGGCTGTTTCTCCATGTCAGCAGTTGAGCCTCAGTGATCAGTGATGTAATGGAATCCAGCCAGGAGGACTTGGTGGCATTGGGTGGAGGCTGAGTGGATGCACCTGCTGACGGCCCAGGCCGGGACCACAGAGTGGGTGCGCCCCTGTGTCCTGCCCCGCGTAACCCTCCTCACCGCACCTGTGCTCCCCGTGTGGGAAAGCCGCCTCTCCCTGGAACTCTGGCCAGGAGTCTGGCTCCCCAGGAAAACCACCTGTGCGTCCTGGGGCCACGCTCCTCACACAACAGAGCCGCTGGAGAGAAAGGGCCAGCTCTCTAGGGAACGTGCCTGGAACCACCTGGTGAGGGGTGGTTTTGAAAACATATTGTCTCGCCAATAAATAAATAAATAAATAAATAAATAAATAAATAAATAAATAAAGTGACCCAAAGCCCTCCCCCGCCCCAGAGCTTGGCATCCCCAGTGGAGACTTTCAGGGAGTGGCACAGCTAGCCATGCGAGGAGGAGGGACCCGCGCGTGGCCACGGGGCGGGCCGGGGAATCCAGCTTCAGACCACAGGACATTCCTAGGTTGCGCTCTGCGGCCATCGCTCCACGGGCCCTGCTTTCCAGGCCACGTATGACAATGCTGTCTATTCCGTGCCTCTCAAGGGGACACGTGAGCACCGTGTGGTCAGCCATGCCCTGCCCTGAGCAAGAGGAAGTGAGAAGTCTAGCATCCTCTCCCACTCAACTATCTTGTCTTGGAAAAACAGAAAGAGACTCTAAGCAAAAGCTCCTGCAAGCTAATCGCTGTTTCAACAACCAGCAGCATGCACATCGAAAGGGGTCAAGTCGTTGAGGCCTCGGGACGGAGGGTAACTGTGCCTCTCGGTTTTGGAGATCATCCAGCACAGCCCCACCATCCACACGAGGAAACTAGACACACCTACGTGGTCACCTTCTCCGAGGTCCTACTCGTGGGTGGGAGCAGAGCTCAGCTCTTCTCCAGAACATTCTCTCGCTGTCGAAGGTGGGTCGGCACCACTAACCCACCTGACGTAGCTGCACATGAGAGCAACTATTCTCGGGGTTGGACCATGGACCCTCCTGACAAGGCCCTACATCTACAGAACTGGGCCCATCCCTGCCTAGGCCATCCTGCCACCATCCCCAGGCACCATGCCCTCCGTGTCAGCCCCACGCATCACCCAGCGGCCTGGCGCACAGTCCTCATACTTCTGCACACAGAGAACCTCCCTCGTCGGTGGCAGGCATGCTTCCGCCCCTCCTCGGCTAGTAGGTATGGGCACAGATCACAAAAATTACACATGCGTCCCTGGAAAACCCAAGATTGTATGAAAACAAAATAATAATCACACTTCATCTTCCCTCCCCCCACCCAGGGACAAACAATCTGAGTTGTTTTTAGTTTTCTCTATGAGTATATGATTCTGCTGAATACATTTCCAAATTTTCTTTTTTTTTTGAAGATTTATTTATTTGAGAGAGAGAGTACAAGAGTGCATGTGCAGGGGACAGGTAGAGAGAGAGAGAGAAGC
Source organism: Vulpes lagopus (assembly GCF_018345385.1). Classification (NCBI taxonomy): domain Eukaryota; kingdom Metazoa; phylum Chordata; class Mammalia; order Carnivora; family Canidae; genus Vulpes; species Vulpes lagopus. The sequence continues at coordinate 154,270,099 of NC_054825.1, forward strand.
AGACTTCCCTTGTGAGCGCGGAGCCTGATGCAAGGATGGATCCCACTACCCTGAGATCACAACCTGAGCTGAAATCAAGGGTCAGATACTCAACTGACTGAGCCACCCAGGCACCCCTGGTTGTCATCTTTTCTATCTCCTTTGATGCATTTTGTGACGTGTATCACACTGTGATTTCTCTTTACCCACGGAAGTAACAATAAAGTTCAAAAGATTACTTTTTGTCATTTATATTCTCCTAAACCGTCTTCAATATTTGCATATTTGGGATTTTATATTTAGCTCTCAAATCCAATAACTGAAGTTTATCTCTTAATAAATAAAAAGCCAATTCAAACGAAGACAGAAGGACACGGTGGTGTGAACTAGGAATCTGAACCATCAGTTTCCCGTACGGACAAGAAACTAGGTTATTTTATTTTCTGACTGGTCCAGCTTTGTCCAGCGAGTTCACTCTTCTCCTGATTATGAGTAAACAAGCATTTAGCTCCTGAATTCCCCTTTCTATACTAATCATCTGTTTCTGCTGCTTTTGACCATTAGAAGTTTGGTTGGAAATCCCATGGCTGCATAAAGTCCATATACAACATTGTGATTCAGCGAACAGGCACGTGATGGAAAGACACATGAAGTGTCATATCAATGATGCATATTTTTAAAAAGATTTTCTTTATTTATTCATGAGAGTCATAGAGAGAGAGAGGAAGAGACACAGGCAGAAGGAGAAGCAGGCTCCCTGTGGGGTACCTGATGCAGGATTCGATCACAGGACACTGGGATACATATAATACATATATTAATTTGTGTTAATTTATGTAGATCTGATCCATCTATTTTAACTGCTCTGTAATATTCCATGGATTGGATTGTGAAGCTTAAACATAAAACCACCCATCCTTTTACCAGCAATAATGGGCTTATGCAGACATGGCACAGGATAGCCTTCCTGGAGAAGCAATGCACATCCAGCAAACAAGGGAGAGGAAGGTAATTTTCTGGAGGAAGAGGAGACAGTGGAGAGGGGTTGTCTTAATGGAATTTTATTGGAGAAAAGGCAAGATTTCAGGGCGGGGAGGGTTTCTCATTGGGTGGCAGGTGCAACGGGTCCCTGGTAGGAGGTGCCATGTCCATGGAGATCAACCCCTCCGAGGGTCTGTAAGGGACTGTTCCTCCTGTGACTGACATGCCAGCCCCCAACCCTGCCCCCCGCCCTGCCCCTCAGCCACCAGACCATTTCCCCTTATTAACGACCACAGAAAAAAACCATGTATTGGTCTTATGCTGAGAGACAGTCCATGTGTCCAAAATTTAACAGTGAAAATCCAGTTAGCTACGTTGCCCTGTGTGTACCAGGCTCTGTGGGCGTGTGTGTCCTGTGTGAGGTCGTGCCGGCGGGGCACAATCAAAGGACGAGCCCCTCTTGCAGCCCTCACTGCCTCCCCACTGAGTGGTATCTGTCTGCATGGTGGTCAGTCATGGCCACCACTTGGCTCTCCCACCTCGGTGACACAAGGAGGACGGTGCCCCTGAATCGAGTGGTTCCAATGGCAATATCTGAGCCCCCACATCCCTTGGCAGGGGTGGCGCTCTGCATGCTCCGGGGCAGCAGGTGGGGGTCTGTTCCCGGGAACGTAGCCCACAGCCCCTCCCTCCCGCCTCCCAGCCCTTGCCCTGACTGCTCAGGTCACTATCTGCAGGAAATCTCTCCGCTTACAGCACTTACATCCATTTCTGTGTCCTGCCGTGACCTCTGAGTCCACACCCTGCCGGCATCGATGCTGAAGAGCTTCTATCTCCCTACTGTCTGCAGACAGCTGCTTGCCAATCTGACGGGGGAGAGAGGGGGGGATGATATTGAAGCGCTGTTTGGCTTTTCACAGTGATGAGCATCTTTTCATTTTTATAGGCCATTTGGGTCTTTTCCACTTTAACATACCCAGTCATAGTCTTTGCTTATCATCTTCAGCTGATTAATTCTAAATATTGTGATAGATAACCCCAAAACATAGTGGTTTAACATTAAAAAAAGGTTAATTTTGCTCCCCGCATGTCTCATGTGCATCTGCGCTGTTTCTACTGCGAGACTCAAGCATCTTAGGACCTTCTGCCTTCAGCAGCAGGGACAGAGAGCACAAATGAGGATGATGCTATGGAATGTTCTAGAAGCCAGGCCGGCAAGGGGCTGGCTGCATCCCGCTGGCCAGAACTCGTCACATGACCAACCTAACGCCAAGAGTCTGGGAATGCAGAGGTGATGTACATCCTTCTCCATGAGGACCAGATAGGAAATCTCTCTGGGAACCTAGACGGTCAAGTCGGCCCTCCTCCCCACAGGCCCCGTGGCAGCAGTGGAGCCGGGCAGGGGCCTACTGTAAACTCTTGCTCAGAAGAAGAAGAACAGGGGACACACGGTAGTATTGGTTCAAGGGTGTGTTGGATTCCACTGGGCAGTCCCTGGGAAGCCGCCTGCCTGTGCAGGGATTACTCTTAATTAAACTCTCTGGGGTGGGGGGCGGGGCTCCTGGATCCATTGGCTTCAATGACACAGCACCTGGGAGGCTCCTCCTCATCCATCTTATGGGTCACAGGTGAACCGTGCTGGCAGGCCAGGAGCTCTTGTCCCAGGAAGGTGGTGGAGAGAAAGGCCAGCCTCTTGCTCGTGGGGCAGTTTTGTGTATCTACTGCTGTGGGACAAACACCCCCAAAGGTTAGCAGCTCACAAACAAAACTCATTTACTCAGCTAACAGATCTGCAGTGATGGCCGGGCTCAGTGGTGTCGCTGTGATGACTCGGGTGCTGCTGAAGGACCCATGTCCATAGCGACTGCGAGCAGGTGCTGGGAGTTAGTTCATCCAGGGCCAGGAGCCTGGGTGCCCCCGGGCAGGCGTCTCCAGGATGTGGGGCCTCCTTGAGGCAGAGCAACCAGGCTCTGAGCGCCAACGTCCCACGGAGCCCTCAGAAGGTGTGTCACCCCGGCCGTGGCGGGGCTGCTGTGGCAATGCCACCAAGTGATGTCTGAGGGTCCCAACAGTCAACATGTTGCCCAAATCGACATCTCTTTCTGTGGTCCCTGTGGTGATGCGATTCCCTCCAAACCTTGATAGTTTCCTGGTTTGTTTGCTTCCATTCAGGCCCGAGCTCCAGCGACCAGGCCCGGGGCTCTCTCTGAATGCCAACCTGGGTCTCTATTCCCGCCCCCTCCCCTGCCTGCTCCTCCTCCTCCCTGTTCGTGGGAGAGGGTCTGCGGCCCTCCTGTAGGCACCCTGCTCATGCCTGTGTGGACAATTTTAGTTCCTGCCCACCTGCAGAACCATCCAGACAAGCCAGACACAAACTCCCACTGGAAGTGGAGGCGCCCCACCCTCTGGCTCACTCTGTGCCCAAGCACACACCCAGGTGGCTCCCTGTGCTGTGCGGGGTCCTCTGCCCAGGCTAGAGGTGCATGTGACTGAGAGACAGTCCAGTGGCGGGTGCCACGTGTCAGGTCACTCCCAATACAAGGGCCAGGAGCAGAGAATCAGACAGGATTCCCCTCCTGTCCCCAACGCGGTCCCCCAGCCATGGTGTCCCCGTGTCCTCTGCATGGGGAGCAGCGGGGCCTGTTGCAGCTCCTGGGGCCCATTTACGGCAGCTTGTCAACAGCATCGTGTGATGACAGGTGCAGCATCGGGACCCTGGAGGGTGGCGCTGCCGTGAGCGGTGCCAGATGATCTGCATGTGACACCCACGTGTGCCTGTGGCATCGGCGGCGGCGTTAACCCAAGACAACAGGCCACGGCCACTTGGGCTTGTGCATCACAGCATCCGCGCCCCCAGCCGTCCTCTCTCCCGGCCCGCGCAGTTCCCATCTGCCCTCCTCTCATCTCTTTCTGCAGGAAACACTCCAGGTGAGTCCCCAAGACTCATCTGGCAGCGCCGCCGGCTCTGCCCACGGTGTGCTGGTTTCACAGCAGCCAGGAGAGCTCCCCGATTCTGCCCGGAGCCTGCAAGGCACTCTGTAGCCCAGCGTCGGAATAAAGCAGAGCTGAAGTAAGGGGCTCCCCGCTTGTTTGAAGAGGAGTCACCCAAAGGTGCCACCCGACTGCTAGCCGTCAGGACAGTCTGTGCGGGCCCAGGGTCCACGGCATCATCCAGTCCCGAGCGGTGCATGGGAGCCCCTTCCCGAGGCCTAGAGCCTGTCCAGGGCTGGCTAGGGATGGGGACCCTCCTCCCAGTACCGATTCCCATAAAAGCAACAGTGCCAGGGCCCCATTGTGTGAGCCCCCGAGCCAGGGCAGGGCGGACGTGCACCCCACAAACACAGGGCCACCCAGAGAGAGCCCCAGCCCTCCGGGGCTGACCTCAGCAAACGAGAACACGGCAGACACAGCAGCCTCTTGCAGGAGGACACACCCCTCCGAGCCCAACAAACATTTGCAACCGGAGGCAGTGAAACCTGAGGTCCAAGCGCCAGCTCACAGGAAACACGTGGGCAGAGGGACCTGCTGAACCACGGCCTCTGGGTGCTAAGTCCCAACAAAAGCAGATTCTGGGGGACAGGGGAGCAGCTGATACAGCAAATAACACACGGGACAGTGAGGGACACTTGCACCTGCACAGGAACCGCCTCTTTCAGACACTGACTCAGCTGCCAAAGTAGGGTCTGTGAGGCAGCCAGAGGAATGAACTCTGCATGCCGATGCTACGGAGGATCTCTGTTAGGATCTGCAGGTGATAATGGGGCTTTGGTTATGGTTTTCAAAAACTCTTTACAGGGGCACCTGGATGGCTCAGTGCTGGAGCATCTGCCTTTTGTTCATAGCATGATCCTGGGGTCCTGGGATCAAGTTCTGCATCGGGCTCCCCACAGGGGGCCTGCTTCTCCCTCTACCTGTGTCTGCCTCTCTCTGTGTCTCTCATGAATAAATAAATGAAATCTTTGAAAAAAGAAAAATAGTCTTTACATTTTAGATACATATATATGTCTCTATACATACACTTACTGGCCCACTTACATATACACTCACACAGACACCATCCTATTTCTGCACACACTCAAACACGGATGCACATGCATGTTCACACACACTCTCCCACATGTGTCCTCACACGCACACACACCCCTCCGCTGACCCCCACATCCAGCCGTGTCTCTCTGTGTGCAGGATCAGAACCAGCCAGGACAGGCTCCTGTGTGAGGTCTTGGGGTCCCACCAGGAGCACCAGCCAGTCCCACAGGACTGGGGCCAGTGCTCCTCCCCACATGGCAGCCAGGCTGCAGATCCTAAAGGAAATTTTGAGAACAGGAAATGACGGTCCATCCGGTGAACTCACTGGCTGGCCTCTTGGCTGCCCCTGATCCCACTCATGGGCTCCAATTGTGCCTCCTGGGATTTGTCTCTGGGAGCTCAACACTTTTTGTTCAGGGACCTGCCCTTCTGCACGTCAGACTCTGCTCTGGTCCCAAATACTAGAGGAGGAGCAGAGTGAAAACCCACCAGGGCCTGGGGCTTGCTGGGAAAGAGATCAGTCACGGTCACATCGTGGGCGGCGAGGGCGGGCATCAGCCTTGAAGGTGGAGTTTGGCCCTTGGAGACAGGAAAGTAGGGACCCCACAGGGCTGAGCAAACATGGCACTGCAGGTCTTGCCCCAGCGTCTCCAGGAAGAAGAAAAGGAGAAGAAATAGTACTTAAGAACACTCTGCAACAGTCGGGATTCCCTTTCTGCATCATTATGATAAAAATAATGTCTTGAACCAAAAGCCCAAGTATGTAGTAGAATTCTCCAGTGGAAGTACCAGGGCCTGGAGGCTCCTTTTTCAGGAGACTTTCAATTATTAATCCAATTTATTTCATGATTCTCGAACTATTCAGATTATTTCACCCTGGCTGAATTTTAGCAGCATTAGTTTTTTTTTTTTTCCAAAGGCCTATTTCTTCTAAATATTCAAATTTATGAGCATAACATTATTTGTCCCATTTCCTCATTTCCCTTGTAATCCTTTAATGGTTGAGGGATGTCCTTACAACATCTTGTTTCCATCCTGGTGCTGCTGAGACCCTCTGCTGCAGGCTTACCAATTTTATTGATTTTTTTTCTTTGAAGAACCAACTTGTCATTTTATTAATTTTCTCCGTTTGCCTGTTTTCCATTTCACTGATTTCTGCTCTGATCTTGACGATTTCCCTCCTTCTGTTCCTTTCCATTTGTTTTGCTCTTCTTTTTCAGTTTCTGGAGGTATGGACTTAGATTTATGAACTGAGATTTCTCTTTTTTAACGTAAGAATTTTTTAGTACTATGAATTTTCCTCTCTACACAGTGTTAGCCACATCCCACATTCTTTTATGTGCTGTGTTTTCATTTTCTCTCATCATTCAGTTCTGTATTTTTTCATTTCCTGTGATACTTCCACATTGTTTAATTCATGGGTTTCTCAGAAACATGCTGTGTACCTTCCACATGTTTAGAGATTTTTTTTTTGTCTCTGTGTTATTGATTACAAGCTTGATTCCATTATACTCACATAATAATCTCTGTATGACTTCAAACCTTTTACATTCCTTGGTATTTGTTTTTGGTCTATGATAGGGTCTCTCTTTGTGAATGTTCATGGGCATTTGAAAAAAAAAGTGTTTTGCTGCTCTGGAGTCAAGGGTTACACGTGTGCCAATGAGATGCCGGTGGTAGATTGTGTTTTCATATTCTGTCCATGTGATTTTCTCGCCAGGTGATGGGAGGTGGGTGCCAAAGGTCCCAACCATATTGTAGATTTATTTATTCCTCCTTCAACTCTACCAGTTGTGTGTCACGTATTTTAAGGGTTTGTTGTTTTTTATGATCACATTTAGAATTGCAATGTCTTCCTGGGTAGGTGGATCTTTTTATCTTTATGTATTGTCCTTCTTTGTTTTCAGTTATTTTCTTTGGTCTGGAATCTACATCATTTGAAATTAATATGGCCTCTCATGCCTTTTTTTTCATTGATAGTCTCATGGGATATCTTTTTCCATCCTTTTATTTTCAACCTACCTATGTATGCTCTTGAACCCAAAAAGAATTATTCATAAACAGCACACAGCTGGGCCATTTTTTAAATCCACTCGGCCAATCTTACTTTTTAATTATAATTGCCCTAAACAGCAGGATCTGCTGTAGCTCTCTGCAGTGGAATGTTGAACGTCCCCCAGTGAGGCTGCAGTGGTTTTCAGGAAATGCCAAGGCTACCTTGAGCTGATTTATAATCCGGCTCAGAAATGCAACCTAACACTCTCCATCTGCTCTGGATTTGGAGCTGTGAGCTTGAAATATCATGGTAATGACTTCCTTGCCCAGCTCCCAGCCCTTTCCTGTGTGACGGTCTCTCTCCGAGGGGACTTTCTCTAGCACCACCAGATGAGATTCACCTTTTTCTCTTTATTTTCCCAGGGAGTGGGGCCTGGGATGCATCAACTCAAATTTCGGCCTAAATCTGGATCTCATTGTCTACAAGCAGGCATTCTGCTGTTTAACCCTTGAGTGCTGGCTTGCACATTCAATCAGTCCAGGGTTCTGTGAAGGGGCTTCTAGAGGCTAGTGAGTGTGACAAGGGAAAGGGAGACTAGCCACTTAATTCACATGCTCCCTTCAAGGCCCGAGTTAGGTGCCCATGATCTTTGAAGGTTTTTCTGCCCAGATCACACCAAGACCATGTCTCCCATCTCAGAAGTCTTGCCATATTCATTTATGCCACTCATTTTGGTATTTAAAAAGTCAAGAATTACCCATGGAAGCTCCTCTGGTTTCTTAGTGCCCTAGTAGGGGATAAGTAGAGGGATAAGATGGAAAAGGCCATTTGTAGGGTCCTTGTGTTCCAGAATCCAGACAAATAGTAGGCACATGGGTCATTCAACAGCTGTGGCTGGCACCACGGTGGTGGGTAGAATATGGTGAGGGTTCAGACCACTTATCGAACATGGTCCCAGTGTCCCTGTGATGGAGTCATGCAGACAGCAGATCTGAGCAATTCGCTGAAAAGCAGCCAATGTCCTCCTGATCCTATCAGGACCCTACCTGAGGATCTTATATCCCAGCCTGGGCTCCAGGACAGGTCCAGCGCTGCACATCTTCCCTCCCTGCGTGTCCCACTATGGCCTAAAGTGGAGGCCAGATGTGAGGACGCTGGATCTGGGGGTGACCACAGCCAAGGGGATGGTCTTGCTGCCACTGGAGCTGTGCCTTGATGCTCACCCCCCTAAACAGCAAAAATATGAAGACTAACCAGATGGAGTAATCAGATCAGCACGTACCCTTGGCATGGCTGACAAGTGAACAGAACCTCACCTTCACAGGGAAGTGCCCAGAGAGCCTGACAGGACAATAGAACAAAAACCCTTGCTCTCATTACTTTCTATCAAGACCAAGCCCAAATGCCAAGTGCACGCCCAGAACAGGAACAGAAAATCATTCCTGTTTTGGTGGTGAAAGAAAAAAACTGAATTTAAGTTAAATCTCCTTCTAAAGAATGCAGTGAAAGTTGCTGCCTTATAAACGTAAGCCATGTGCTAAGACGAGATTCATACTGACAAATTTTACTAGATTTAACTACTCACCATCTAGTCACCCAATCTATGTGTTTACTAAAACCCAAGTAAGACATTCTTACTGTCTGGGGACAAGGCCCAGAGCCCCCAGTGGCATCACATGGCCCTGTGTGCACCTGTTCCACATGCCAGGAAAGCAGGTTGTGGGTCCTGTGTTAACTGGAGAAGCTGGTTGAGTGCTGGCAGGATTGAGCACAGGGAAAGCTTTCATTTTGCCATCAACCAGTGGCACATAGCCATCCTGCGAACATGTTGCTCCCACAGGAAACTGACCCACCCACCAAACTAAGGCTCCATGGTAAGACCCCTGCCCTTGAGGAGGCATAGACACGAGGTCCTCTGTAGGTATTTAAGGTCCAAAGTGTTCCTGATGAGGAGTTTCACTGTCAAAACCTACCTCAAAGAAATGTAATTGCACTTATGTATTCACAAATAAAATGACAAATTAAAACAATTCTTTAGTCTCATATCTTAGTCTTTCAACAGTGTGAGCACAATTGGACATGCACAAGGCAAATGAAGGTCAGGCTAAATCTCACACTTTGTACAAAATTAACCCAAAATGGGTAATAGGTTTAAATGTAAAAGAACAAGCTGTAAAACTTTCAGGATAAAATCTTCAGGGCCCAGGATGATGAATACACTACCTGATGGCACCAAAACAAGGACCCATCATAGAATAAAATCAGTCTATTGGGACCTCAGCCACTCTAAAGACTTGGTCTCAGAAAGCCAAGGTGAAGAGGGTTGAAAGATAAGCCACGTATGGGGATGGATGGTCCAGGACTTGCACACAGAACATCTACACAGCTCTTAAAACTCAAGAGTAAAAACAAAACCAATCCATTGGAAAAATGGGCAAAAGTCATGAACAGGTACTTCATGGAGGGAGTCACAGATGGCCAACAACCACATGAGTTTACATACATAATATTCCAAGTACATATATATTAGATACCAGATTATATTATGTGTTATCTATCTCTCTACCTCATAGTCAAACAGCTGATACAGTTACGATGCCAAGTCCTGGTAAGGTTGAGGAGAAACTAGGTCTCACATCCATTGCTGCTGTGAGTGTGCATGGTGCAGCCACCCAGGAAACAAGTCTGGCTGTTTCTTCAAAACCTAAAACATACACTTACTGTACAACCCGCAACCTCACTTCTGGGTATCAATCCCAGGGAAATAGAAATCGGCACACAAGAACCTTTGTACAAATGTTCATAGCAGCTTTCTGTGTGATAACCCCAAACTGGAAACCACCTCAAGAAGTGATGTTCTAACAGTGGTGGTTCATTTCACAGAGTAGGACTCGGCAGCAAAAAGAAGTGAACTGTCAATACTTGGTGTGGACAGATCTCAGGGCAACATGCTGAGCCAAAGATCACTCCATTTTGAAGTGTTTTATACACTTCAAAATGGCAAAACTGTGGAGACGAAGAGCAGACAAGGGGTGTCAGGTGTTAGGATACCAAGCGGCCAGGGCAGGGACGGTGTGAAAGCAAGAACACCACGGTGATGGGACATACCGTGATTTTGGGGATCCGTCCACCCAGGTGATAAAATGACGTGGCACTCCTCATGTGCGCTGCGCTAATGTCTGCTTTCTGGCTTCATAACAAACTATAGTTTCATGAGGTATAACCCTTGAGGGGAATAGGGTGAAGGGTACATGGGGCATTCATTTCCTTACCATTTTTATGACATCCTGTGAAGCCAAAATTATTTCAAAATTAGAAGTCTTCCAAAAAACTTACATCCCATGAGTTTCATTGAAATGGAATTGCATCTGTTCTAAAAATGACTATAAATTGTTGAATTAGGCTTCTTTTGGTGTTTGATTACTAGTCAAAGACAAGAAGCTTGGGGTAGAGGGCAGTAGCACCTAGTTTGGAGTTTGGGTTTTTTTCCATTAAGTATGACTTTATTGTTTTGGCAGACCCACATTTCCCCTTGAAACACTGAAAATGTGGCACAGGGACTGACATGTGTTCTAAGTAAGTTATTTATATACCAGATTTCTAAAACAGTAATAGGGTAAATATCTCATTAATAATTTTTATATTATAATATGTTCAAATGCTATTTTGGATATATCGGGTTAGGTGAAATATTATTTAACATTTTTTATTGGTGTAGTTGGCACACAATTCTACACGAGCTTGAGGCATACAACACAACGATTCAACAAGTCTACACACTACGCAGTGCTCAGCACAAGTGTGGCTGCCATGTCACTGTACAGCCTGATTGCAGTACCTCTGTCCCCTGTGCTATGCCTTTCATCCTGGGACTTATTCACTTCATAACTGGAAGCCTGTATCTTTAGGAGCACCTAGTCTCCTCTTTGTTCATTCATTGGAGTTATTTTGGCAGAATTAAGGGTTGAACCAGTGTTAGGTTGGTGTAGATACGGTTTCCCACGTGAATCTGGTTTATCCTTTCTACCAACCACAGGGCTGCCCCTCAGAGGGTCCTACTGTCCCATCTCCCATTGGCCGATCTGGGCAGGTGGACTGCATTGCTGAGATGCCCAGGTCCCCATTGGCATCACACTCAGGTAGAGGGGACGACGAGGTAAGACCACAGACTGTGCAAGGAAGTCTGGGGCAATACCCTCCCCTCCTCCTTCACCTTCTACTAATACAACCCCCGTATTTCTTGAAACCAGACCACCTTCCTGGCTTCCAGGCCCACTCAACCATGGCAAAGGATGGGGCAGATGGGGCTGCCTTCAGGGCCCTTCACGCCGACTCCCAAGCTTGGAGGGAGCAGTGGGGGTACAGGTGAGAGGCAGTGTGAGCATTCAGGAAGGGCCTTAGCACTGTCTTTCAAGGCTCCAATTAAATCTTTCCACCTTGCTTTCTGCCAAGTGAAAGGTGTTGGAATCACAGAATCAGCAGGTAGGAAGGATCTTTCCCACCGGAAGGCCCTCAGGCCTCTGAAGGCTCTGCTTCGTGGCCGGTGGGAGCTGTGCCCGCGTCTGCCAGCGCTCACTCGGATGCTAGGCCTCTTGCTACAGGAGCTCTCCAGGACCTGACTCAGGAAAGCAGAAAAAAACTTCCATTCCTCTGGGCTCCGGCAGTGGGGCTATGTTCTCCAGACCTGGGATGGCTTATGGATCTTTTATAGCAGCTTCAGGAAAAAGAAAATGCTGAGATTATCTGTGCAGCAAGAAGGCAAGATGGGGAGCCGGAAACGGTGTTCAGCCCCCTGCATGTTTGTGCTGTCACATCAGACTCACACTGCCAGAAGAGGCCTCATTGACTGGGTGCTCACTGAGTGGCACTTGCCCACTGGGTGCCCCGCGTGTCCTCTGCAACCCTCCAGACAGCTCTCCTAGGGGGTATCACCCCAAACGTGCTAGAGACGCCCACCGACACTCAGACTCACGGGCAGCGAGCCCTCCGGTCCCGGCCTGGCCTCCTGCTTCTCCCCAGCACAGCCTGGAGATGAGCTGTTTCGTCCCAGATCACACCTGCAGAGCCAGGCGCCCACTCAGCTGGGTCATAATCTTGAGCGCAGGCCCTCCGTGCCCTTGTGGGGTCCTTGCTCCCAGGCGCTCCTGAACCCCCTCCTAGTGCCTGGTTTTAGTCCCTGTGGGGGAACATTTCCACAATGTGCAGAGAAGCCCAGGCCTGTGGTTACAGAGACCGAGAACGCCCCAGTAAGCCACCTACTCTTGTAGACAGACAGGACCTGGCTGAGGCCAGGGTGGGCTGGAGGCTGCACTGGGTCTTCCCGCACGGCCCGTGGCCCGCCCCGCACAGCCCAGGCTGCCCTCCCGAGCCCCGAGGGTCACATGGGTTCTGCGCCCAGTTTCTGAGTTCACTGAAGTCCGCGCCTGGCTCGCTCATCCTCCCTGGACATCAAAGGTTTGGGACCCAGTTTGGGACTGTCCAGTGCTACTTCCAGGCGGGCAGCTCACCGAGTGTTTACTGAAGGGGGGAGGGGACCAGGAAACAGCTGTGTGACAGGCCCGGGGCTGGGTCCCCCGGGGGTCACACTTGGCCATCTGCATCTCCTCTTAAGGCTAATCTCCCCAGTTCTCAGAGCAGCAGCCCATTAACTCAGACAGCTGGGAAAATGATGGAAACCATCTTTTTATTTTTTTCCAACATTCTTATTATGCAGTGTTTATGTTTCAGGATCCGGAGGGCCTTTCGAACATCGACCTTTTACCAGCCATTCGAGACCGGAGGCGTGGGTGCTGGGAACGCGAGGGGGCCTTGCCCAGACTCGCAGACCCAGGCAGGTCCCCAGAGAGCCTGCTTCCCCCGGGCCGCGGGTGCACTGGCAGGAGGGCGGGCAGTGGGTCTGCAGCACTGAGCTGGCCCCTGACCACCCTAGCACCCGCCCCATGTTCTTGACGCCCCAGGTCTCTGCAGAGTCCCAGAATCTTGAGCCTGGCCCCCAGGCCTGCAAGCACCTGTGTCGTTACCTTGCACCACCCACGGCGGGCAGAGGGATGGGGGCTCTGGTCCCAGGATGAGGCCCCCCTGAGCCCCATCCCTCACCTGGGAAGCCCGTGCCTTCCCCTTTGACATCCCGGTGCAGCAGCCACCACACAGCCTGCGATAGCTCAGCTCTGCTGGAGTTCCCACACGCGCAGAGGTCTCACTTTAGAAAAATAAATGCAGAACAGGATGCTGGGTCACAGGGACTCAGGCTGAGTACAGAGAATGGTAAATTCTTTTTTTTTAAAAGATTTTATTTATTTATTCATGAGAGAGAGAGAGAGACAGAGAGGCAGAGACACAGACAGAGGGAGAAGCAGGCTCCATGCAAGGGAGCCCGACATGGGATGCAATCCCGGGTCTCCAGGATCACACCCTGGGCTGAAGGCGGCGCTAAACCGCTGAGCCACCCGGGCTGCCCGAGAATGTAAATATTTTCTCTTTCCAGCGCAGTCCACAGAAACTTTGGCACATGATTTTTAAAGTCATACAATTTTATTTTTTTTAAGATTTTATTTATTTATTCATGAGAGACACGGAGAGAGAGGCAGAGACACAGGCAGAGAGAGAAGCAGGCTCCCTGCAGGCAGCCCGATGCAGGACTCAATCCCAGAACCCTGGGATCATGCCCTGAGCCAAAGGCAGACACTCAACCCCTGAGCCCCCCAGTTACCCCAAAGTAATACATTTTTAAAAGGTGCCTGGTACCTTCCACTGCCCGTGCAGCTCTTGCAGGTGCAGCTCCGGCGTCTGTGGCTTCTAGAGCACAGGCCTGTGTGGCTCAGACAGAGACCACCCCCCTTAACAGCTAACGCTGTTCTTCAGATTTTCAGGGCTGCACAGCCCGCTGGTTCTAAGATCACGGCTTCTCCCAGATTTCGACCTTGCAGAGACCATCCCACAGGAAAGCAAAGAGCCATGTGCTCCCGACCCCAGGGTCCATGAGTGATGCGGGCACCCCGACCTCACACGGTGGGCCCTTCCCTCCCTAGTCTCCATGTCCCAGAGGCTCTGCTTCAGAGGCCAGGGCACAGGTCATGTTTTTCTGTGAAAACGAAAACGCTGAGCATCTGGTGACCCCAGGGTGGGCATGTCAGGTACAGGGACACTCCCACTGCGTCTCGAGTGCAGGACCCCCAGGGGGGAAGCAGCGCACTACCTCCCGTGTGCTTCCTGTTGGCGGTGGGAAGCCCACGTCCTGGGGGGCAGACTACGTTTCTCCGAAGTAGCCATGGTGGTATTTCCCCGCGCACCCAGAACCCCCTGCTCCAGCTCCAAGGGAGGTTGAGGCCGGAGGGGCAGGAGGTCTGGAGACGTGCTGGGATGTTTGCACCTCAGTGGGAACGTGCTTCTGCCCCTGAGCAGGGACTTAGAAGAGGCTACGGTGGGGCCTTCTAAGTCATGTGTGCTCTACCAGGACTTGTCAAAGAGAGGTGGAGTCTAGTCCTCCTCCCTGGTCCCTATTGTCCTGGAAGCTGCACACATCTTGGTGGCTGCCTCTGGGGGGTGCAGAGGAAGTGAGGCTGTGTGGTTCCCAAAGCTCCCCCCAACCCCGCCCCTTCCCTTCCCCTTCCCTCCCTCCTTCTGTCCTGCCTCCCTCTCCATCCCTCCCCACTTCCCCTTCTCCCCTCCTTCCTTCCCCTCCTCCCTCTCCCTCCTTCTCTCTGCCCCCTCCTTCTCCCTCCCTCCTCCTCCTTCTCTCCTTCCCTCTCCCTCCCTCCTTCTAACTTCCTCCTTCCCCCACCCCCCTCACTTGAAGCCCAGAAGCCATGGTGCGCAAGGAAGTGCAGGGCACATGGCTGTTCTGACCATGTTAGGCATTTCCCTCTGGAGGAGGCTGAGAAGTCTAGACCAGCTCCCCCACTCCACCCCCCGCCCCATGGAGCCCAGAGGGTAGGTCCAACCACGAGGCTCTGCTATGCCGCCACCACTGACACAGCCCTCAGTGGGCATCTGCCGGGAGCTCGCAGGCCACACTATGAAGGTGTCAGGGACACAGTGACAAAGTGACATGGGACAGAGGTGGCCCTGCCTCTCCTGCTGGCAGATGTGTCAGTTCTTGGAAGGCCTGTGTGCATGAAGCTACCAGGCCATGTGGACCAGGTGCTCTGGTGTGGCCATGAGGGTACAGGAGACACGTGCCAGGAGAGTGCCATGTGCATGGGGGTGAGTCCAGGTACAGGTGCTGTGCATGCACCTGGGGGTCCTCTGGCCTTGGCCTGAGCCAAGGAGGGGGATGAGGGGAGGGAGGGAGACGGGGACAGGTGTGCAGTTAGAGATGCAGACCTCAGCGAGAAGTGATGAGGGCCAGGTGCAGGGGGAAAGCCAGCCAGTCCTGCTGCTCGTTGGCCCCGGGGTTGGATCCCACAGCAACAGCACCTCATAGACACTTGGATGGCACAGGGGTGGGCCAGGGGCCCTAGGGCCAAGGTAGGGCCTAGGGGGCCCAATGGGGCTGTGAGGGGGCGCAAAGCTCTGAAAGCCAGACTAGGAGGACACATCTTGTCTCCAGAGCCAAACACTGTGGGTTTGAGGGTTTTCCTTTGCAGCCAGTCACTGCCCCCTTTGCTTTAGAAGCTCCTGGCTGGGAGGGGTTACAGCAGGAGAAGCTGGGGCCCCCCTAGACCCGGCAAGAACCTCCTCCCAGCCTGCAGACTGTCTACACTAGCCAGTTCTGGGCCCTCAGGAGCCTCCTGGCCCTTTTGCCCCTGCATGGCCCCTGCTTGCAGAGGTGCAGGCTGCGGGAGCCCAGCAGAGCCCTCACTGTCCTGGGGCCCTGCCCCACCCCCATCTGGCTCACTCCTCTCCAGGGAAAGAAAGGAAGCAAGCAGGACATGAACCCTGAATGCTGACCAGCCACAGCCTGTTGTCCCCATGCTGCACTAAAATGCGGGGTTTGTCTGACTATGCCTCTGATCCCTCAAAGCCTGGACTCCATCTCAGTCCATCCCAGTGGGTTTGTCCTCACACAAGACTGTCAAGTCCAGTACCATGCACTTCACAGCTGCGGTGCGCGTCCCTGGGGACAGGACATTTCTAATATGCACCGGACCCCAGGGAAGGGCCATCGGCATATCTGGAAGGAGCACACGCTTGAGTGCTGGATAGAGGGCTCCCGGTCTCCTCAATTCTGAAATTTTCAGGATTTCACCCCAGGCTGGGCTCTGGGGTCACAAATCCTGTAGGAAGCTGACGTCATCGCTGTGGACGAGCCCTTCAGCGGGGGTTGTTGGTGGGGGCCAGACCCCAGAGTGGGAGCTTTGGCTTCTTGGCTGGTCCTTCCTGCAGAGCGCACCCAGGCTGTGTGGAAAGCCGCCAGATGTCCGCCGAGGGCTCGTTCCAGCTGAGCAAGATCTATAGGAAGGAGCCAACCCCACCCCGCCCTCTGTTCTTCCACCTACATCGGGCACGCTGAGGTCTTAAATTTCCAGAGGAAAACAGGCATAGATTAGTGGGAGAATATTAACTTCAAGTGTGTTTTATTTCAGATGCTTGAGGATGCAACCAGTAGACATTGCCACTTCCCCGGGTGTGACGGTTCGGGTTCTCTGCTGCTGCTGCACAGACCACCCTGGAAACTACCAGCTTGAAACAAGGCTTGCGGGGATCCCAAGGTGGCTCAGCGGTTTGGTGCCTGCCTTTGGTCCAGGGCGTGATCCTGGAGTCCCGGGCTCGAGTCCTGTGTCGGCATGGAGCCTGCTTCTCCCTCTGTCTGTGTCTCTGCACGCCCCCACCCTCTCTCTATCATGAATAAATAAATAAAATCTTAAAAAAAAAAAAAGAAAGAAAGAAGAAAAAAGAAAGAAAGAAAGAAAAAAGAAAGAAAGAAAGAAAGAAAGAAAGAAAGAAAGAAAGAAAGAAAGAAAGAAAGAAAGAAAGAAAGAAAGAAGAAAGAAAGAAAGAAGTCTTGGGAGGGTGGCTCACCTGGGCCTCCCATGTTTTTGGCCGGGGCAGCTGGAATCCCCTGCAGGCTCTCACCCCTGTGCCTGGTGGGCGATGCTCGCAGTCCGCTGCCACTCCAGCTGGGGCCATGGGTCCAAACACCTGCACGCTACCTCCTCGTGCACCCTGAGTTTGGTCCTCACAAGACTGTGGCCAGACTCCCAGCTGAGGTTCAAAAGTCACTAAGGCCGCCCACATGCAGGGGGAATGTGAGCATATTTCAGAATCACTATAAGCTCCAGTCCAACGTTGCTAATTAATAATGTGTGAGCCTAGATGATGCTTCAGAATCCACAGCACAGTTGGCCACAGACATTAGCTCTGAAGTAGAGGCCCATCTACACCCTTGCTCTGGACCGATGATGCCCTACAGGACCAGGGATGCTCATTAACAGAAACTCCACAATAAAACCAGGCAAAAACGGACCATGTATTAGTTTTCCATAAAGACAGATTTATCTACATAAAGCTTGTCCATCATTCTGAGACTTCGTACATCCCACATTTTGGGGTGTTAACCTGTCCTCTCTCTCAGGAACCAGGAGTTCTCATAAACCACAGTTTTGTTGTTTGACCCTCCTTTTTAAATATTGCTGACCCACGGGAGCTAAACCTACACTGGGAACCATGTCACAGCACACCCAAGTCAGGCGTGGTCCAGAACACAAGCTCACACAGTCCTGTGCGCTGATTGCATCTCCATAAAACTCAAAGCACTTTTTTTTAAAGATTTTATTTATTTATTCATGATAGACAGAGGGGTGGGGGCAGAGACACAGGCAGAGGGAGAAGCAGGCTCCATGCAGGGAGCCCGACGCGGGACTCGATCCCAGGTCTCCAGGATTGCGCCCTGGACCAAAGGCAGGGGCCAAACCACTGAGCCACCCAGGGATCCCCCCAAGCCTTGTTTCAAGCCATGAAATCACAGAGTCATGATCCCCCATCCTGAGCTGTGTCCAGGTGGTGAGAGCACTACTGCCATGAAGTAAACGTGAGGACTGCACTGCACGAACACGGCAGCTGAGAGGTACCCCTGGGAGACCCGGGCAGGGCGGCCTTGGGCATCAGCACGTTCCCTGGCTGGAGCCTCTGAGTCAAGCCTGGTCTTGCTTTTTCTATCTCCTCTCCACCTCTCCCTGGGCTGTTCTACAGGCTGTGTGTTCACGAGCCTGGGGGGTGATGTCTCTGTGCCTCCACATAGTCAGGTCCCAGCATCCCCATCCGATACCCCACGGGCATGTCAGCCAGACCAGCGGGGAAACAGAGGCCCAGCAAAATCAAGAGGTGTCCTAAGAGCTGGTCAAAATGACTTTTGAGGATACGATGCGTGGAAAGCACGCCAAAACAATCCCTTGGCTGCAAAACCAGTTACAGAACTGGAGGTGCATATCAGGTGGCAGGGGCTCAGCGCCCCTCTGTCCTTCGGAGAAATAATTGGCCATCTCGTCACAGAGCAGGTGTCCATGTTCATTCAGGAAACACTGACACTACTTTGAAGGCAAATCCTTGGACGATTTAGAAATGCTGGTGAGTGTAGAGGATTTGGGGGTTCACAGAGATGGAGTGAAGCCCAGGCTGGAGGGTGGGACATGAGAATGCACATGACCCCTCAGTTTTAAAAGCAGGAGGTCCACGTGGGGGGAAGACAGAGCTAGGATGGGGCTCCAGGCACCCAGGTGCCCCTCCACAGCCTCACTATACCTCCCATCACTCGACAAGTAGCGATCCCCCATGGTTTCAGGGGAACCGGGCCCTGCACTGGTCACCCCCACACAACAAAGCAGACACAACCAGCCCCTGCTGTCAGTGCCCAGGCTGACACCCAGATGAGGCTGCCTCTGTGTGTTCACCTTCCCACCAGGAAGGGAGGAGCCAAGGCCCTTCCAGCTCTGAGATTTCGGAATCTTCCTGTACTGAGGCCTCACAGACTCCAGGGCTGAGCTGCAGAAACCTCCTGCCTCGGGGGAGACGGAGCTGGACGTGAGGAGGTTGGGGACCACGCCATTGGACGGTCCAGCTGACCTCGTGATCTTCAGCTTCCTCCAGCTACTTAAGGGCTGGGTATCAATGACTCTCAAGGACCCTCACTGTCTTGACCAGTGCGGTGTCTGGACCTGGCACCAAGGTGCACATTCTGGCTCTGTCCGGGGGAGAGCTGCCTGCAGCTGGGGTCTTACCATCACGTTGCTTAGGTGGAAACAACTTCTGGTTAAGCTTAAAAAGGCGGGTGGGGGCACAGCCGGTCCTGGCCGGCGTGTGGGGAGTGTGCTCCAAGTGCCCTCACCTGGGCACAAGCTCCCCCTCTCCTCCTCCTCCCTGTTCCCATGTGGACCAGTGACCAAGGCTCCTTCCCATTCCTAGGCAGATAACCGAGGGAAGCGTTTGGCATGTTTATTTTAAGAGTTGCTTCCCCAAGGCAGAGGACCTCCCCTCCGTTTCACAAAGTGCGCCCCACGGAGGGGAACACGCCCGTTGGTGGATGCCCTGTGGCTGTGTAATTGCTACTCTGCGTGCAAGGAAATGAGTGGCCACTGCTAGCAGGTAGCCGGTTTGGGAGTGGCCGAAAAGCCCTGTCCTACGAAGAAATTACACCGTAGCACAAAGCAGAGGGTTCTGTTCCCTTTCTTGTAGGTCCAGGCAAAGCCACAGAGAGCAGACACAAGGCCAGTGTAACCACCTCCCAGGCTTAATTACCAGCCAAACCCGGAGAGGGCCAAGCCCTGCCAGGCCACCTGTCGTGGCATTGTCATCGGGCTGCCGCCCCGACCTCGGGCCTTCCCAGAGGAGACAGGGCTCTGCGTCCCCCACAGCCAAGGGCAGGGAGATATCCTGTCCTCTGTGGCTCCCCTGGGTCGGGCTCACCCAGCAGGGACATAAAACAGAGATGAGACCCCAGGAGGACAGCTCCATGGTGCATACTGTGGTCAGCCGCTCCGCGGCTGGAGCCCAGGGCATCAGGGCGAGGAGCTTTGCCTGGGCCGGCGATGTGCAGGACTCCTTGTTTCCCTCCTTCCTCTGCTTTGCTTTTATGGGATCAAATCCTTAAATCAGATTCCTGAGGGAACTGATTCTAGGGACACTTGACTGGCTTTGCCCCGAGAAAGGAGAGCCTTGTTTTAGAGGCGTCTGTTGAGAAGGAATTAGCCGTCAAGCCAGCAGGACTGAACCTCACAGAAACCAGTGGCGAGAGTCAGGCCAGGATCTGCAGCTTGCAGCCTGCACCCTGAGACCATCCTGCAGCCCATCTCTTCCCGCAGGGAAGCCCGTTTGGCCTCCCAGGGACACCGAGGCATCTCCCATTCCGTGCTCTCTGAGCACTCTGCAACTTTCCTTCTGAGCATTTAGCGGCCCAGCCAATGAATAACTGTGCGATCATTCAATGTCAGTCCCTCGCTCTGGAATGTGGAACAAAGCTCAGCTCCCTACCTGACTTTGCTGCTGCTCTTACATTCCCTCTGCCTAGAATAACACTTCACACATGCAAAGAGTTCATATTCATTACATAGTAGATGGAATTGGGATGCACGGATGGATGAGTGGATGGTGAGTAGATGAGTGGATGAGTGGGTGGGTTGATGGGATGGATGGATGGATGGATGGATGGATGGATGGATAGATGGATGGATGAGTGGATGGATGAGTGGATGGATGAGTGGGTGGACTGAAGGGGGGTAGGGGGTGGGTGGATATATGGGAGGGTTGATAGGGTGGATGGATGGGTGGGTAGGTGGTGGGCAAATGGATAGGTGAATGGATGTGTGGATGGATATGTAGATGGGTGGGTGGATGGTGGGGGGGTGGGTAGAGCCCACAGGGTTATGAAGCATTCTCTAACCAACTTCTCCAACCAGCTGAACTCTGCCAACTGTCTATAACCAGAAACTTCTGTAGGAAGACTGAACTTCGGGGTGTGTTTGACGTGAGTGAAGGCAGCTGGAATGGATGGGTGCACCAGTGTGGCATCCCCACCCGGCTGCAATGATGGGGGCAGAGCGCTCTGTCCCTGAGGACAGCATTGCCTGGCTGTGAGGCAGCCCCTGGACCCATCTGTAGAGCTCCCCAGAACAAAGCCCAGGCTGTCTCAAGAGGCCTCCTCACCCCATAAACCATGCGTGTATTTATGTAACACTTCAGGCCTGATGGAGACCAGATGTGGCCAAATGGTGGTGTGGGCTGCCCCGGAATGCTGGAATGCCAAACCAGACATCTTTTATGGCTGTTCGAGTTCAGCAATGTCTCTGCAAGACTGAGGTCTGAGCCCTGATACACATCTGTGAACTTCACTCTTCTGTGAAAGGGGAGCACCTGGCACCCCCCTATTTGATTGGCCATGCTTACAAGAGGAGCACAACCATGTGTAATTTCTGTTATCAGGGAGCCTAGGGCAGTATGAGGGATATGGGAGGAGACAAGCTGACCAGGGACCCAGCTGGGTGGCCTGGGACTGGGCGATCATCTGTGGGACCCAGTTTTCCAATGATAGTTTCAAGAGTTCCTATTTATTGAACACCTGCTTTGTTCTAGGCACCCTGCCACATGCCAAGTGAAGGTGGCATCACACCACCACGGCTCTTCTTTCTCATGTGGGCACGTGGACACAGGGCTTAACTTTCCAACATCATGACAGTCGACAAGGGGCCCCTGTGAGTCTGGGCATCCCCCATCTGAAGCTTCACCTTCCCATTACTAGAAAGTTCTCTGTCCTGTCGTCCAAAGAGGGTGTGGCCAGGGACCCTGAGTGGCTGCACAGGTGGCCTCTATCTGGGGCTTCAGTACAGATGCTCGGAGGACTCCAGGCCAGAACCGTGCTTGCTGCGCACCCCAGTGTCCCCAAGCTAACCATTTGTTCTCTGAAGCTCCTGTTAGTGTCCTGGAGAACCCGGGTAGACTTTCATGCACAAACAATGGTGGGGGACCTAGCAGGTGCCCGCGCTGGCCCGGGTTGCTGTGCTTGGGAGCTTCCACCTTAGGGATGGGGTGGCCCCACGTGGCCCTTCTGCAGCACGCCCGCCCTGTGTTTACAGAAAGTCCTCTCCCTCTACACACACTCTCACTGCAGAGGTACTTTCCATACTGTAAATGCTGGATTCCGAAGTGCCATTTACCCAGTGCAATTTTTCCAGGGAACAGAAAAAAATATATACCAAACATTACAATTAGGGTTTTGAGCAAGCTTTTAAGAAACACGGGGTTGTGGACATTCCAGTCACTCAGCAAAATCTGCCCTGAATCGGCTCCAGCTGCCACCCCCTACTTTCCTCTGTCGTGGAGGCTCTGGGGTGGGAGCCAGCACCCGGTTCAGGTCACACACACCACGTGCCATGGGCAGGCCATTTGCAGTGGAGGCCATCCCTCCTCTGCAAGACACCTCCTCCCCGACAATGCTGGGCCACAGTGTGAGTGTCACACCAGAAGGACCGTTTGTGGTTTGCAGAACCACTTCGATGGCCATGAAGGAGCCCCAGAGCAGAGCCCATATCCATCAGGGCATGCTGAGCAGGGCAAGCTGTCTGTCATGGCCGAGCATGGTGTGTGAAGCCCTGCTTCTGACCTGTCTCATCTGCCAAAGGCCCGTGGGGCTGTGGGCGATCCTCACACTCAGAGCCCTGAAACACTCCCCAGCTTGGAGCCGTGAGACCCCCGGGGTGACTTCCCTGCAAGCTAGCACACCATCCACACCCACGAGGGATGAGGGATAGTCGCCTAATCTGCCACCAC
This sequence comes from Vulpes lagopus, assembly GCF_018345385.1. Taxonomy (NCBI): domain Eukaryota; kingdom Metazoa; phylum Chordata; class Mammalia; order Carnivora; family Canidae; genus Vulpes; species Vulpes lagopus. The sequence goes on from NC_054825.1 coordinate 154,292,780, forward strand.
TCCCCAAGGTGCCGGGCCTGTGACCTGACACCAGCAGTGACATGCGGAGCATGTGGTTCCTCCTCCTGCCAAAGACACATGTTAATTTGGAAAACCAAGAGCATGGGGACCTCCTTGCCTTCCCTGGGGCATTTCTGAAAGCAAGTAAAACATTTCAAGGGAGGCAACAGAAATCTCTGGAGCTTTGCCCAGACCACCAAAGCCCTAATTGATGGGCGAGCAGGACACAAGTCACCACGACGCCCCGACTCAGGAAGGACGGGTCTGGAGAGGTCCGCCTTTCTATGCACCCTGTCTTTTTAACTGTCCAAACTCAACCAAACAAAAGGTCACTGTGCCCAGATAGAATTTATCTAAAATGTTTCATAGCAGTTAAGAATCTACTTTTCCTTGCTTTCTTTCCGTGACATCACGTAAACATTACTGAATTAAGCACAAAATCCAAACTCCATCAGAGAGAATTTGGAAAGTAACAAAGAACCATATGCTCCTGCCCCCCTTTTACCTGGATTGGGTGAACTTTTTGTTTAAACTTAGTTTTAGTCTGATTGTAAAAATCAGCCATGTGCATCAAGTAAGATGTGGAGAACACAGAAAGTACCAAATAAAAGAATAAAAGCACTCATGACAAATCCATCCTATCATTTTCTTTCTACAGGAAGTCTCGATGGTCTGAAGGAGGGGTCAGAAGTGCTGTGAACCTATGACCCGTGTTCTTGGCAGCACCCGCAAGGTTGGCACTGTTACCGCTTGTTGGCACTAAAACTGTGTTTCTTATCAAGGAAGAGGAAAAATGGACAGTTTCCTATGAATTTGATGCCTCACCAAGATTGCTACCCTCACCCTACCGGGGCTCAGAAAACGAGCAGTTTCGGGTAGCTGGACCTGCTTTAGCAGAAGCTTTGCATATCCCACTGCTTTGCCCTGTAGATGGAAAGTTGAAGCCGTGTCGCCGGATGGGTGAGACCCTGGGCTTCTGCCAAACATGTTGTTCTGCAACCAGACCTGGCCGGGGTGCTGAGGACCAGCATGAGAGGGACAGCTGACCTGTAATCAGCCAGGGCCAGGGCTCCCAGGGCCACAGCTCAGACTCTGTGCATGTTCCTGACCCTGCAGAGGAAGGGCCAGGACATCGTCCCAGAGAGAACATCGACCACTGGTCATTGTATTTTTTTTTAAGATTTTATTTATTTATTCATGAGAGACACACACAGAGAGAAAGAGACGTAGGCAGAGGGAGAAGCAGGCTCCCTGTGGGGAGCCCGACGAGGGACTCGATCCCAGAACCCCGGGATCACGATCTGAGCTAAAGGCAGACACTCAACCACTGAGCCACCCAGGTGCCCTGAGTCACCATATTTTAAATTGCAAACTTCCCACCCCAGCTCGGCGCTCCCCGTGTGCCACCCACTCGACCTCCACCATGCTGGCCTCCACGTCCACCATGCGCTTCACCTCTTTATGTGTTTCCCAGCATCCCTCGCCCCCAGGAGAGCAAACGGAAGGGCAGGGACATGGCTCTGTTTTATCTGCATCCTTATTCTCAGGATGCTGCCTCCAATAGGAGTGTCAAATAGTATTTGAGGAAGAGAAACATGAGTAAATGAAATACATTATTCTTTTTGGAAAGGAAATACAGGGAAGCTCAAGGGAAGCAGCAAAAGGTAGCTAGCCACAGTCCACGTGGAAGGCGCTAGGTGGGAGCAATGAAAGAGGATGCTTTCCCATCTTCGCGCAGGAGCATTTCTCTCCTGGCAGTGCACAGACTTCTGCAGAGAATATGTGATCCTGGCAAAGCACTCGGAATGAATAGTGACATAAAACACTATGTCAATGCTGTGCTTTAAAAAAAAAAAAACCCTCTTACTGTCAATCTAAGGCCAGACTATAGAAATTTGATCAAAACAGAATGCAAACATTGCCATGAAATATAACCGGCAAGTCTGACGGATGACAGGGAGTGCAGTCAGGGGGAGCTTTAGACTATCATGTCTGTGTCTCCTACCAGGTGGCCTTAGGATGCACTGTCAAGTCGCTGGGATGGAGAACAGAGTTCATTTCAATCAATCGATCAATCAAATAATAAAATACAATGTGATTATCATATTTGTGATTATCATATTATATCACCTCCCATATTTGGAACAGGGAGAGGAGGAGGTGATGGATCGAGTGGTGGATAGCAGGACGTGTGAACGTGTCATTGACAACATGGACCTAACTGCCAGACATGTCAAAGCAAGAGGACAGGAAGGGGAGGGACGGCCCTGGGGACAGAGGTGGCTGCGTGACATGAAGGGGCCTTACCTCCTTTAAAAAGAGAATTATTTAAATTATGAGAAGAGCTTTCCCAGGGAAATCACTACAATGAAAATCTGCACCAGCCTGTCAAAGGCAGCTCCGAGGAGTGCTATCCTTCGGCTCTGAAGTCAGTGTTTGGAAGGCGTTTTCCACATTATGCAAAGAAAAGAAAGACCCATCCGGTCTGCCAAGAAAGCAATTGCTGAGAATGTCCCCCGAGTGGGCGGGCTGAGCGGATTTGGAGTTCCCACCATACAAAGGCCAGGACATGATGGCCAGGAGTCCAACATGCAAAATGCAGAGCCTAGCTCCCAGAATAAAAAGGAATAGTCTCAGAAGCAAGACGGAGCTTGGAGCAGAAAGTGGCCCACGGCAGGACTGGGTGTGCACCCTGGGCCCCCAGCGTGGAGGCCAAGATTCACCCCCCGCAGGACGGTGGTCAACACTCATGCAGACCAGACCGAATGTGGGGTACAGGGGAGCCCACTCAGGTTGGGACCCACCAAGCACTCATCACCCTTTCTCATGAAAGCAAAAGGAAGACCCTCCCCCCCCCAGTCCAGGGAAGCAACACAAAAGCTTGCCACGTGTCTAAGGCAGCACGAGCAGACGTATTAAGCGGTACACTGAAGACCCATGTGCCAGGCAAACCTCTACACGAGCCATATGATGGGCATTATAAGCTGAGAAATTAATATAAAAGAGTCGTGGTGCCCTGGTGCCCTGGTGCCCTGGTGCCCTGGTGGACACGAGCACCAAGCCTCCTGCGGGGACACTGCCCCTGCTTGCAGACTCACGGAGCTCGCACAGAGAAGAGAGCTCCCCCTGCCAAGGAAGCACTCACGGTGAACAACAGAACAAAACAAAAGATTGCAAACACCGAGCCGGTATCAGTAATGACCAACATTTATTGAATTCCCGCTGTGCTGCAACGCTTGACCCGTCTCATCACTCTGCAGGTGGCCTTGCGAGTGCGTCCGCTAGCTTCTGCTGCGTATCAAACCACCCCCCAAACTTGAGCTGGAAAGGGCACACGTCATTCCTCACAGTGCCGTGGGGTCTTCCAGGCAGGGCACATCAGGGGGCCCCGTTGGAGGTCAGAAGGCCCGGCGAAGTGGGGCCGGATGACTCAGGATGGCCCCACTCTCAGGTCCGGCTGCTGGCTCAATGTCAGCTCAGGTGATTGAACCTTGGAGGGGGCCTGATTATCTATCCTCCGCTCATCGCTCCACCCTCTCGGCCCTCCGTCCTCCTTGGAAGGCTCCCCGTCCCTGGCTGTGCCGGGAAAGCTGCGGCAAGAATCGGGGAGACCCATGAGAGTGAGGTCAGTGAGCCGACCCCACACATTCACCCTGAGGCCGCCCTGGAATGACTCCGGGTGCTGTTTGTCCCTGCCGGCCCAAGGGCGGGGTCTCCCTGTGGTTCATCCCTGGTCCTTTGGTGCTTCTATAGCTCCTGTCACCTGCACCACATCTGCTAGCACTGCCTCCACGAAACGCCCCCTGGAACAGCCTAACCTGACATGCCATCTGCTTCTTGCTAGACTCTCCCTGGCGCAGGGAGCTGCTCCCTCTCTGAGCTTTTGGAGGACTCAGGCCGTTGGTGCTTATATGCCACCTAGGACTGTCATCTCAGCATGACTCTGTCTTCTTGTTCTACACCAGAGTCAAGCAGATGGTCACAGAGCATCTTCGAGGTCACCTGCTGAACTCGGCCTCCCAGGCTCCTTGCCCTCATTGGTCACTCCCAGGTCAACCCACTGATCCGTCCCTGGCATTGTTCCATGTCCCCCAATCCCTTCTCACTGAGAACCTGCATCTCTGGTCCTCCAGCCTGTGTCGGAATCCCTCCCTCGGCCTGGTGCACACCCGCAGCACCTCCCAGGTGCATCTGACCAGGTGCGCACCAGGGCTTCCCCTTCCTTAGCCCTGCTCCCGTCCCTGAGGCTGGATGTCCCTGCTTCCCAACTCAGGCGGCTGCTATCAGGCATCTCCTCCACGTCCTCACAGACACCTCTGACGTCGTATGTCCCGAATGAGCTCATCCCACCTCCTGCATCTCAGTGAGAGTCCCACAGAATGCCAGCTTTCCCCCTGGATGGGCTCCACTTCCAAAACAGATCCCAAACTAACCCCCTTTCCCCTTCCCACTGTCCCAAGTAGATGACCCTACAGCCTCCCAAGTGACCTCCCTCCTCCATCCCCGGCCCCTGTGGCCCAGACTCCATGCCAGATGGAGCTATTTCATCCATGGGGGAGTCTGATGGGGTCACCATGCGTCTGGCCCTCCATGGTGACCCGAGTCATGAGACACAGCCAAACCTCTGGGTGCTGACCACATAAGCTCTCCCAGTTTGCGCTGCCCAGGTCACACGCCACTCTCCTACCTCTGCTCTTCCCATACCACGTTCATCTAGCCCATGCAGGTGGCTTCCACCTGAAGACACCTGCACTTCAGGCCTCTCCCTCTGAAATGGAGTTCCCAATGATCTGCATGTCCATGCTCCCTTCACACCACTTGCGGCCTCCCCAGTGGGGTCTTTCATGACTTCCTGTGAGGATGCCATATGACCTCATTTGGCTTTAATTACCTCTGTAAATGCCCTGCTCCAAACACAGACTCATTCTGAGGTCCTGGGTGTCAGGGCTGGAGCATGTTAGGGTACAGGTGAGCCCACAGACCCACCCCATGGCCCCAGTGCCTGTGAGGGCAGCACCGAGTGGAGCTGAGCACTGTGAGGTGGTGGTGGGCACCCCAGCAACCCGTTCATGTTGTCATGCTTCTGAAAGGTTTGGAAAGAGGGTTATCAGAGCGGAAATTGGTTGCAGCCGTAACCACCCACTGTCCCATGGACTGGAGGGCCTCTGGGTGCCTGTGAGCATTTGGGATCCAGACAATGGGAAGGTGATTTGGGAACATGCTTAATTATTAATTAATTAATCTCTGGGGGTTTTTTTTGCTTTGTTTTTAATTAACATGCAGTATTTTCTTTCTTTCTTTCTTTCTTTCTTTCTTTCTTTCTTTCTTTCTTTCTTTCTTTCAGAGACAGAGAAAGCATACATGCAAGCAGTGGGAGGGGCAGAGGGAGAGAAGCAGTCTCCCAGGCTGAGTGCAAAGCCTGATGCTGGACTCGATCCCATGATCCCCCGAGATCATGACCTGAGCCAAAATCAAGAGTCAAGCATTTAACCAACTGAGCCACACAGATGGCCTTCTGGGGGCATTTTGTATGTATTAGTCGCCTCTGTTGGATGGCTGACTTACTGCTGACCACAGCAGGTTGGACATGAGCTCCTGGGATGCCCTCCTGCCCCCTGCGCCAGCCCCTGGTGTCAGGCCAGGGAGGTGGGATCATGCCCTCCAACACAGGGTGCAGGTGGCTGAGGAGATGCACGGCCTGAGAGACACAGAGTGTCCCCATCATTACACTTAGAAACGGGGCCGTTCCCACTGATGGCTGGTCAAAAGAGAAGTGTTGTCATGTCACAAAAATGTTTAAAATGCAGTATGTTTACTTACACACGTAGTGTACTTCTTCTCCCCCACTTTGACGAGAATCACATGTCATGCAATGTACCAGAGCTCATCTCTCGATGCAGAAGGCAGAGGAGCACTACAAACAGCCAGGCCGTCCGTCTGTGAGCTCACGCTCGATCCACCCCGACACAGCAGCCCGAAATTATGGATGCCAGTGAATCTCATCCCTGGGCAGCAGCTGTTCCAGAGGAAACGTGCAGATTGCCACCAGCCCGGCAATAGTCAGTAAGTGTCTCACAAGGATGTCGATGTACAAAAACATGTCATTTTTATGATATTGTGACATCCATGGTATTTGTCACCTTCTGGAAATGCATGACTGACTGTGACTTGTTTTCTAAGAACACTGTGTTACCAAGTTCCGGTACACAGCTCTGCGTCCTGGCTCTGCCCTGGCTCCCACCTCCCATGCCTATGCCCCGCCCCCATTGAGTGGCCCATGCAGGACATGTTTCAGAGCTGTGACCCCCCCCCAGGCAGAGGGCTGGGGAAGGGAAGGTAGACCAGGGCAGCTGTAGGGACAGAAGAGGGGGTGAGGGCACAGAAGTGAGGCCCACAGGCAGGGAGCATGGAGGGCTCAGCCCAGGTGGGCCCACGACAGACGGAGTGAGCTACAGCTCCGGCATCATCTGGGAAGGCTTGTATCCAGTCACGCACTTGGCCACCGAACGCCACGGGCCCCGGGCAAGTCTCCTTGCACCTGTGAGCCTGTTTCCTCCTTTAAAGAGTGGGATGGGGTGGGGGTTGAGTGAGACCATCATGCAGCTGTGCTTTGCAGACTGGGCTCTTTTTCTAGTGGAATGAGGTATGTGCGAAAATGGTTGTGTTTTTTTTTTTTTTTAACAGATTTTTAGCAGATTCCTTTCTGCATGGAGCAACACTCAGAAGTGGGAGAGGAAAAAAGAGGCCAGGATAGGCAGGAGGGAGGGTGGCCCTCATGCATCCCCAGAGTGCTGGCATCAGAAAATTCAAGACAGGATGCTCCAGACAGCGCTGCATCGGTACCGTCACAGGCCAGACCACCTGATGGGCCGCAGGCCAGGGTTTCAGTCTGGTCCCTGACTCTACTGGTTTCTTAAAAGCTCCTTTAAACCTATGTTCAGGGGGATCCCTGGGTGGCTCAGCGGTTTGGCACCTGCCTTCGGCCCAGGATGTGATCCTGGAGTCCTGGGATCGAGTCTCGCATCGGGCTTCCTGCATGGAGCCTGCTTCTCCTTCTGCCTGTGTCTCTGCCTCTCTCTCTCTCTATCTGTGTCTCTCATGAATAAATAAATAAGATCTTTAAAAAACAAAACAAAACAAAAAACCTATGTTCAGGAATACCTGGGTTGCTCAGCAGTTGAGCATCGCCTTCAGCTCAGGTCGTGATCCCCGCAGAGAGCCTGCTTCTCCCTCTGCCTGTGTCTCTGCCTCTCTCTCTCTCTCTCTCTGTCTCAAATAAATAAATAAATAAATAATAGATAAATAGATAGATAGATAGATATAGATAGATAGATACATAGAATCTTTAAAAAAAAAAAGATAAACCTGTGTTCAGCAGAAAATTAACTCCTAGGAAGGGGAAACAGGCCTTTAAATGGCAAATGGACCCCTTGGACTCGGCCAGTTTGAACTGGTTAGAGAGGGACACAGTTTTGTTTTCCCCCATTTGCTGTTCTAGGTTGCAAGAGGAGGGCAATTAGCAGAAATCGCTCACCATTAATAAGGCCTGCATTAAGACATTTGGGTTTGATTTGGGGTGGGGTAGGTGGGACAAGTGAAAAAGTCATACCTTTCGGGAGAATGGCATATCTAGGAGCTGAGAGCCTGGGCAGAGAAGAATGAGGGAAGTTCCCAGCACTCCCATCCGGCAGGATGCCACAGGTTGTGGAATGATGGGCCCACACGGTGTTGCTATCAGAGACCTAGATCTTCTAGACACATTCTTTTCTACCACCTGTGCAGGCTAATACTTGCAAAGTGGGCATGGCTATTGGGTTTGCACATCTTTCCACGCCGCACAGAAGTCACGCTAGCCGTCGTTGATTTAGACACAGGGCTGGAGGGGCATCAAGGCCGTTGGATGCTGGGAATCCCCAGTTAGCAGCACGCACGCACATGTGTGTCTCCCGCCTTCTGCCCAGGAACCCTGCACCATCCGGGGCCTCCCCCAAAAGGGCTGTCTTCTCTCCACGTGCCCCCAGCTGCCAGCACCTCACCTTGTCCCTGGTTCTAAGAGGCTTCCTGACCTCAGCCCAAATCTGCTTGTCTCGGTGTCACGTCTTTGGCTGGGAATCACCTGACTTGATCCCCAAAATAGAACCACATTTGCTGGAGGTACCTGGGAGGGCTCAGTCAGCTAAGTGTCTGACTCTTGATTTCAGTTCAGATCATGATCTTAGGGTGATGATATTGAGCCCCACGTCGTGGTCCTCAATGGGCATGGAGCCTGCTTAGGATTCTCTCTCCCTCTCCCTCTGCTCCCCCACTCTGCTTGTGTGCTTGCTCTCTCTCTCTCTCTCCCTTTCTCTGCCAAGAAGAAAAGAAGAAGAAGAAGAAGAAGAAGAAGAAGAAGAAGAAGAAGAAGAAGAAGAAGAAGAAGAAGAAGAAGAAGAAGAAGAAGAAGAAGAAGAAGAAGAAGAAGAAGAAGAAGAAGAAGAAGAAGAAGAAGAAGAAGAAGAAGAAGAAGAAAACCCCACACTTGCTAAAAGATGAATAAAGAAGAAACAGGTAAGAAAATGTCAATGTCACCCTGTGGGCTCCCAGTGGCGGAGCTTTCCAACACAGGTCTGTCTCCATCAACTTTTCTTGTTGTAAATTATATTTTCAAGAAGAAAGAACCAGCATGAAACCCTTCTGGAAAAATCCTCTTACACAGACTTGTGTGTTCCAAAGGCACTTAATTTTTTTCCCCTAAATGTCCTTGTTTCCAAAGGATTACTTAGGGAACAGAGTAAAATAAACAATGGCAAAAAATCTCTTCATATTATCTAATTCATTAAATCCCAAAACACGTTAAAAATAGTACAAAATTGTTGTTTCCGTCCTTTCTTTTAAAATGTTATGTATGATCCAAAGTAGCCAATGAAAGCTATTTGCAGGACTCAGACTGCCCCTGGAGCCCCGTGCTGGCACCAGGGAAGGCAGACAGCAAACGTGGTTCCAGCCGTCCCCTGCCAGGTCACATCTGCATGCACCACAGAGCCTTAGCCCACGTGGTGGGGCTCTGCGCCAGCTTCTTGGGCCCAACCCTTGTGGCCTGGGAAGGACCTGTGTGCAGGTGGTGTGGGGGGTAAAGAGGTTAATTCACGCCCTCTGAACAGTGCTTGACCCCCTATCCTAAGCGCTAGCCATTCTGAGGGCCTTGGCTCATCTCAGTCCGGTGACAGCCAACTGTATATTACCCAGGGATCAGCTCCTGGAAGGGACACCACTCTGGAGACATTTTTAGCTTCATGCTTCGTGCTTTTTGGAAAAGTTTGCTAATTTATGAAAATGTCATCTGGGACAGAGAAAAGATGAACCCAAGTGGATTCCATTTTCTTCTTTCTAGAAAAGGATGAATGAGGCCAGCAAGAGAGCTTCTTGCCACCGAGGCCAGAAGCAGCCGTGGCCAGGTAGTCCTACCAGTCGAGTCAAGGAGTTTGGACTTTGTGGAAGGGCGGTGAGGAAGCACCACAGGAATGCCAGCAGAGCACAGCCTGCTCTATGCGTCAGGAGGTGTGGTAGGCAGTCCCCATGACAGCCCCAAGGGTCCATGCACTGTGATGTTCCTGCCATGTGGCCCTCCCCTCAGTATGGACTGGACCTAGTGACTCACTTCTAAGAGACAACATGCAGCAACAGGCATGGAATGGTTAGCTTACCGTGGTCCCTTCCGGGATGTCTCCTGTAGTCTCACTTGCTCCCATGGAGGAAAATAGCTGCTCTGGTGTGAGCTGCCCTGTGGAGGCCTGTGCAGGAATGTGAGTGAGCTGGGAAGTGAGCCCTTGCCCATTTCAACCTCCAGATGATGCAGACCCCGCCAACACCTACTGCAGCCTTTGAAAGAACCTGGGTCAGAGACATCCCGCTAAGCCTTGTCCAGATGACCACCCCACAGAAATGATGAGTCAATAAATGTGTGTTATGCTAAACACTAAGTTTTGGGCTAACTTGTTACACAGCAACAGATAGCTAGCACAGATAACTCTCCTGACTAATAGAGGTAATATATCAGGGTAAGACTGGGTGGAGGAAACCCAATAAAATGGAGGCCACAGTAATCGGGCAAGGGGAGAGATGGGTCTGACCTAGAGCAATGTTGTTGGAGGTGAAAGGTAGATGGAGAACACCTAGCTCAGGGAATCATGCAAAGGCACACTTAGGATGAGCACAGCAGATGCATGCGGTGGATCCCATATGCTTGTTAGAAGAAAGCTGGAAGCATGACTCGAAGCTATTAAGTGGCCAATGCAAGAGGAAAATACCATTGGTTACATAATTCAGAGTTTGCAATACAAAATCAAGCCATTTTCCAAGAAGTAGTCTAGTTATTCCTGATCCTAGGATCTAGGATTTCCTAGAGAGAAATTGTTTTCCAAATTCAAAAAAAAAAAAAAAAGAAAGAAAGAAAGAAAGGTACTGTTTCACATGGAAAGCATGTCCTCAAGTGAAATTAGCTCTACCTGCCATGGCAGCTGATGGCATTAATCCCATGTAAAGTTCAGTAAAGGCTCCTTAGTCCCTACTGTGGTATAATCAGGGCACACAGCTGATTGATCCAGGCACAGCTCGATGGCTACCTAGCAGGAGACTTGGACCACATGCCCATTCTCCACTTAGCTTTTGTCATAGGTCTGGCAGCACAAAGTTCAAGGTCATGCTCTCTGGTGGCAGCTGGAAGGAACCGCTTGTCTGTGAACATCTAAGTGTCAACCCAGGCAAAGAGATGCTCAAAGAGATGCTCAAAGGGAAAGAACATTTTAGAAGCAGTAAACAAGTAATTTGGGGCTCACTTTAGCTCCCAATGCTCTATAACACATTAAGGTTAGGGTCTTCAAAGCATATAACAAAAGCCATAAAGGTCAGACTCCCATGTCTGTGCTCTGCAGGGCCCCAGGCTGGTCCTGTCCCTGGACCTGGTGGGACAGGCTGGGCAGGACCTGAACACAGAGGTTTACCTTCAGTAAAGCACCCACATCCCGCTGTCACTTTGGAAAGCCTCACACTGTGGATTCCACAGAGGGACGGACATGAAGGGAGAAAAGTGGGCCAACATTTATTGGGTGGAAGCAGTGTTGGAGATGACCTGACACGTGCACTCTGGGCTCTAACAGTCTGTTGTGGCAGCTGCATTCTTCTGATGCCTCCCTGGTAAGCTGGAAAAGGCACCTTGGCTTCTGTCTGAAGATGCTGGAGACGTGGCTGCTGGCACTTGACCACGGTCCCAGAGAGTAGGGGGACACTGTGCTGAGCCAGGAACCCTACACGGCCTGGCCTCTGCAGGGATGTGCAGATGTACAAAGTCTGAGGATTCAGCAGTAGTATGGAGCTATGGAGGCAGAGAGTCTAAGGTCTGAGAGATCAGTCTGCTGATGGGCAGAAAATGCAGACATGAGTCCGACCTTCTAAGCCAAGCCCTAACCTGGGACATTTGCAGATTCTGAACACTTGCTGGTGCAGTGGACTGAACTACACCCCCACAAAAGCCATACTTTGAAGTCCTACTCCCCAGTGTGATAGCCTTTGGGGTGGAGGAGGCCTTTGGGAAATAATCAGGTTTAGATGAGAGCAGGAAAGTGAGGCCTTCATGATGGGGTTAATATGCTTATAAGAAGAGACACCAAAGTTCTTGATTCTTTCTCCTCCATGGGAGGACACAGAGGAAAGGGGGCTGTCTGCAAGCCTGGTGGAGGGTCCTCACCAGAACCCGACCACACCACACCCTGATCCCCAACGTCCAGCCTCTCGAACTGTGAGAACTAAACGTCTGCTGTCTAAGCCACCCAGCCAGTGATGTCTGTTATGGCCACCAAACACACCAAGACATTAGGCAAACCAAACGGAACTTTGGAAAACTCGCATGCAGAGGGATTGGAGTTCTGTGCCTGCCTCCGGGCAGGGTCCTTTCAAACTCCCTAGGCTTTGTTAGGACTCCAAGACACTGTACCATGCCAGGACTCCACCAGGTGCCAAATTGGCTCAATCCATAATTGAATGCATGTGATCTAACCCCCTCTATCAGCGTGCCAGAAAGTAGCTACAGTGAACCTCCCTGGAGGGGGATGTTTCCATCTGGAGGAGCATGGTGCAGTAGAAATATAACTTGAGACACATAAATAATTTTAAGTTTTCTGACAGCCTATTTAAAAAGTAAAAACAAACTGGTGCAATTAATGTTAATAACGTACTTTTTTTAACCAACATCTTCAAAATATCATTATTTCAAGACATAATCAATATTAAAATTATTGAGGTATTCCACATTTTTTGTGCCAAATCTTTGAAATTCAGTATTTTATACAAAATTAGCCACATTTCAAGGGCTCAGTAGGCCCATAGTGGCTACTCTACTCAACAATGTAGACAGTAGACAGAGCTTCTGCAGTTTCTTATATGCAATGTCTACCATACAATGAAAAGTTTCCAGATATACAGAAAGATAGAGCCAAGAGAAAAAAAAAATATGTGTATATAACAGATCCAGATAGGAGAGCGATCAGACACAGACTTTAAAATAACTGTGAGTCATATGTTCAAGAAATCAAATGACAAAATGGAGACTTAGCAAAAAAAACTCCAATTGATAAGAAAGAAATCAAATGGAAATTCTAGGTCTGAAGAGCACAATGACTGAAATCAGGAGCTGGATGGATGAGTTTATCACTAGATTGGTTACAGTTCAAGAAAGGATGAGGAAGCTTGAATAAATAAATAAAATCTAAATTAAAAGGGGGACACCTGAGGAGCTCAGGTCTGCCTTCAGTTCAGGTCATGATCTCAGGGTGCTGGGATCGAGTCCCCCATCGAGCTCCCTGCTCAGTAGGGAGACTGCTTCTCCCTCTGCCTCTGCCCCTCCTCCTGCTTGTTCTCTCTCTCTCTCTCTCTCTCTCTCTCTCTCTGTCTGTCTCTCAAAAAGCATAATGGATAAAATCCATTTAGGAAACAAGAGCAACATGATGGAACCGTCTAATGTCACATCACTGAAGTGTTAGCAAGGAGAAAGAGATTATGATGGAAACAGGACTCGAAGGGAATTTCTCAAAATTCACGAAACTCACAGATGAGAGGTTCAGTGAACCTGACAGGTTACATAGAAAGAAAATCCTACGCTAGGGACTGTCATGGTAACCTGCAGAAAACCAACAACAAAGAGAAAGATCTTTAGAGCCGCCAGAAAAAATGTAATGACATTCGCTTCAAAGGGGTGGCGGTAAGGCTCACAGCTGACTTCTCAGCAGAAGACAGTGAAGTATCTTCTGGGGTCTGATAGGGAAATGTCTATGTGGGGCAAGCAGTAGGGGAGAGAGGTCTGAGGCCATGCCCTCCATTCCTACAAATGAAAAATGAATTCCTGTTTCTTGATGACTTACTCAATTTTGATGCAGGTTTTTACTTTCACCTCTAGGTCTCTTTACTGCTGATTAATCTTTTTGCTTTCCTTATGCAACCAAAGCATAGCATTACATGAATCCTAATTCCAGAGAAAAAAGTTAATATACTACTGATGAAATCATGAATCTTGCCTTTGAAAATGATATTTCATTACTGGAAATTTCCTCTCACCAAAGGCTTACAAGTCAATGAGGTCACTGCCAACTCTAACTGCACATTCTAGTGACTAACTAGAATGGTACATAGTTGCTAAACACTGGAATATTTCACTGACATGGCTAGTGAGGTCATTAAGAGCCTCAAGCTTTTCAGTAAGACTGCCTGAGTCCGAATCCAGACTCCACCTCCTATTCACTGTGTGATCTTAGACAACTAGCTTAACATCTCCAAACCCTGGTTTCACATATGGCAAAAATATCCATACCCTAGGAGTTTGTGAGAGAGAAATGAGATTATTCATGTAATAGTCTTAGCACAGTGGAGATTTTATTTTTTTCTGACAGGCATGGAATCCAAGTTTCCAATAACTTGCAATACTAACAAAAAAGGTAAGTTCTTTAGGCAATGAGCACCCTCAACACTCATTGAGCCACCAGTGGCATAGAGCGTCCACCCTCCATGAGGCGTGTTTCCCTGGGACCATCTTATTGCAGAACAGGGTCCATGCATTTGGGTTTCTGGTCATTGGAGACTTCCTTCGATCCCTTGATTATCCATAAAGCTCCATACCATTGCTCACTACTGAGAAGTGAAGGCGAGTGGGGATGGATTCTTAAAGAATCCTCTGACAATTATGGTTGACACTTGAACCTAACAGGCTTGATTTACTCAGGTCCATTTATACACGGATTATTTTCAATTAATACAGGACATACTGAAATTGTTGTTTCTCTCTCTTATGATTTTATCAGCATTTTCTTTTCTGTAGCTTACTTACCATGAGAATACAATATATAATACATATAATGTACCAAATATGTGTTAATTGACTGCTTACGTTATTGGTAAGGCTTCTGGTCAACAGTAGTCTGTTAGTAGTTAGGTTTTGGGGAATCAAAGTCATATGCAGATTTTTGACCATGTGGGGGGATGGCACCCCTACCCCCATGTTGTTCAAGGCTCAACTGTGTTCTAAAGTCGAGCAAACTCACTAGAGTTCACTGTAGTTTCATTGAAATGATTACAAATTGAGAGAAATGTGGCATGATTTTTTAAATAATTTTTTTCAGGAACTGATAGGCAACACATGCACAAAATTAGATTCAATTTTGTAATTCTGTCTCTAGAGTGTGATCCAAAACACACAACTGAAAGCCCAGATTCTATTTTCTTCAACTGGACAATGTGTACTTAGGATCTCTACCTTTACTTTTTCTCTTTTTACCAACGGTATATTTCAATCTTTTGTGCAAGTGTAACCTACAGTATAGAAAAATATACACACACGTATCATGAGTCTGCACACATCATGAAAGTCAACCTCTGATGTGTTCACAAAATGAAAGCTTGTGAGAAAATCAAGAAGAAAGTAACAGTAACAGGAGGCCACATTCCCATGCCCCTGGGGGCAGGGAGGGTGGGGTTCCACCCTTCACAGCTCAACCTCCACCACAAAGGCTCATCTTCTGTTTTAAGGACTGTGGCTGATTTTTTCCAAATGCTTTCTCTGCATCTATTAAGAGAATCATATAGTTCTTGTCTTTTCTTTTATTGATGTGATCTATCACATTGATTGTTTTACAAATGTTGAACCACTCTTCCATCCCAGGAATAAATCCCACTTGGTCATGGTGAATAATCCTCTTAATGTTCTGTTGGATCCTATTGGCTAGTATCTTGGTGAGAATTTTGCATCCATGTTCATCAGGGATATCAGTCTGTCATTCTCTTTTTTGGTGGGGTCTTTGTCTGGTTTTGGGATCAAGGTAACAATGCTGGCCTCATAGAATGAGTTTGGAAGTATTCCTTCCATTTCTAGCCTTTGAAACAGCTTTAGTAGAATAGGTATTATTTCTTGTTTAAATGTTTGGTATAATTCCCCTGGGAAGCCATCTGGCCCTGGACTCTTGTTTCTTGGGGAGATAGAGTAACTGGGTGACAAGCATTAAAAGGACACATGATGAGATGAGCACTGGAAAACTGAATTTAAATAAAATATTTTTTTTAAATAAGAACTGTGGGTGAGCACTAGCTTTTGTTTGTCGGGAAAAGTTTCTGCTGCTAAAAAGTCAAAAACAAAACACCGTAAACACACACAAAAAAACAAAATTTTCACGTGACGATCTCATCCTTTGTAAAAATTGAGCGGAAAAGAACCTCAAAGTTCAGAACTTCTCCTGCCCGCAGCTCATGCTGGGGTGTGCTGTCGTGACAAGGCAGAAATGCTGAGCCGAGACCAGGAGGCAGCTGTGAGCTTGCCTGCAAGGTGAGACCAGAATCTCAAAGGGGTGACACGTCCCGACATGAAAGCAGGGGCAATCCAAAGACAGGTGTGGGGGGCATCTATGGTCAAGAGCCTCAGGCCCCTCTTGATGTACGTTGAATATCCTAGTCTGCTGTTCCCTTCATGCACGCAGGGACACTCCTTGGCACTGCACCAGTGACTCCGTCCTCCTGATATACCTTTCCTAACAGGCCCCTCACAAATACAAAAATATTCACTTGTTTTGTATTGTTCTTTCCCATAGCCTTGCCTCTCCTTTTGAAAGTAGTCTTTCTAATGGATTTTTTTTTAATTTTTTTGTTAACTTTTATTTATTTATGATAGTCACAGAGAGAGAGAGAGAGGCAGAGACACAGGCAGAGGGAGAAGCAGGCTCCATGCACTGGGAGCCCGACGTGGGACTTGATCCCGGGTCTCCAGGATCGCGCCCTGGGCCAAAGGCAGGCGCTAAACCACTGCGCCACCCAGGGATCCCTCTAATGGATTTTTAAAGCATCCTTTCTCTTACTCTGCTTTTCAGACATATGTCTGCGATCCCTTTGACGACTGTCATATGACATGTATTTGTACCATTCAGCCGTTATACTGCTACTTCCTGAAGCACAAAGCAAATCAATCATTAAATTCCTCATCATTTTTTTCCAGAGACCACAGTATCCAAATACTGGAAGAGGCCTCGTAGCGATAATACAAAGGCTATAAGGAATGAAATGTGTTCCCTGACCTTGAATAAATGATGAGAAGGATAGAAGGAACTTGTTGATTAATACCTTACACAGCCAGGATGCAGCTCAGCGTTTAAACCATCCCCTGAGTTCCCAAAGCCCCTGAGTAACATCTGTGGAAATAGCATTTTCTGCAACCCCTGGCGGGGGGTGGGGGGGTGTATATTTTTTTTATTGGAGTTCAATTTGCCAACATACAATATAACACCCAGTGCTCATCCCGTCAAGTGCTTCCCTCAGAGCCTATCACCCATTCGCCCCATTTTTAGAAAAAAGTTTTCATATCTTCTCCAACAACTTTGAACCATGTCTTACAATCTAGCACATAGTAAGTCTCAATTAGATGTTTTAGGACAGAGAGAAGAATGGGTAATAGATGGATGGATGCATGCATGGATCGGCAGATGGATGGATGGCTGGAAGGAAGGATGGATAGATGGGTACATGACTGGATGGGTGTATGGCTGGTTGGCTGGGTGGTTGTAGGGACAGATGAATGTATGGGTGGATGGGTAGATGAATGAGTGCATAGAAGGATGGATGGATGGATGCATGGATGCATGGATGGATAAATGATAAATAGATAGATGATAGACAGACTACTCTATTAGACATTGGCATCCCAGGAAGGAGTCAGCCAAGTGTGACAGCTTAGTGTGGCTATGTCTACATGAAGGAGAAACTCAACCATTCTGCATCTTGTTTTCTAATCTGTAAAATGGAGCCAGTACAGGTCCATGACCTCTTATCTGAAATCTTTGTGAAACTATTAGGAATTCAGAAGCTTCCATATTATAAGAGGTCATATTGTATATTCCTATACTTCTTTGCCACCAAATGTGTTATGAAAAACTTTTGGTTTTCAGAGCATTTTGGATCTTAGCATTGACCATAATAGAGTGAATTTATCTTTACCTTAGTGCTCATTTGAGAATTGCCATAGACTCATAAACACGTATATTGGTATATTGTTTTACCTGATGATTCCTGTCTTCCCCATAACACTAATTACAATTATTATGAAAGTGAAGACCATGTTCAATATGATATGCCTGGCACACGGCAGGTGCTCAATAAAAACAAGTGGTATGAAAAGTGGGAGGGAAAGAAGGAGGAGCTTCTGACTTCAACGGATCCCTCCACCACACTCTGCCAACACCACCTGTAGGCTCACACTCTCAACATGGTGAGCACGTTGGTTCCTGTCTTCCTTAACCATCTGCAATTCCCTTTGGCCACTTCCTTCAGGAAGCACTCCTTCTCCTTCCTCACTTCCATGACATGACATCGTCCTGGTTTTTTCCTCTTTATCTCTGTCTTCTTTTGGAGTGTTTCTCCCTCCTTCCTGTCCCCTGGGTGTCAATACTTTATAGGTTTTTGTTCTCAATGCTCCTCTCACCCTCCACAAACTCTCCTCAAGATGCCTACTCTGTTCTCTGGCTTTCATTACAGCACATACGCTGATGACTTCCAATCAACAACTATCCCCGAGGAAGAGCACCCATGAGCTTCAGGCCCTCATGTCTGTGATGTCCAAGATGTCTGGTATGCACCCAATCCCAACACATTCAGAAGAACCCACCTCATTTTATCCACTCTTAATCTTCTCCCTGTGTTCTTTACATGTCTCTGGGCGAGAACCTGGATGCACATCTTCCTCTTCTCATAAATCATACCAGTCCCCAGACTCCCTACAGGGCCCCCATGCTGCCCCTCAGCACACCTCCACTTTTCCTTTGCCCTTCTTTCCACCGCTTCCCTCATCCAGGCTCCTGGCATAGCTTCTTTGACTTACTGAAACGATCCTCAAGGGGTGATCCGGGGACTCCTGGGGGTCCCTGAGTTGCATTCAGGGTTCTGCAAGGTCACAAGCATGGGCAACAGCCATTCAAAGCACGTGAGAGAGCAATGGATTTTAACCTAATCCAATACAAGTTTATGGCTATGGTTTCAGATTTCACTTAGCAACTAACCTGTAGGAAACTATCACTTGTTGAATTTTGGTGTAGTATCAAAGAAAAATATGCATAATGATCTGAAAAGATTATTAAAATATTCATCCCTTTTCCAACTGCCTGTAGCTGTGGAAGTCAGACTTTCTCTGTGTACATCAGCCAAAAAACACTCCCAACAGGCTGATTGTGGAAGCAGATAAAACCATCTGCTTCTTCCCCTGGGCCAGACATTAAAGATATTTGCAAAGATGTACAACGATACCATCTTTTTTTCTGAAGCTTTTTTGGTTTCTGAAAATATAGTTATGTTTCATTAAAATGTGCTATATTCATTGCTAATTTTTTTAGATTTCTGACTTAATTGATAATTTAACAAGTATTGGTAAATACAACCCACAAAAACAAAGGCTTTTTATTTTCTAGTGTAAGGGGGGACCTGATACCAAAGTGTTTGAGAACATAACCCATTCTCTCCGACCTCATCCTTGCTGGCCAGAACGTGGGTGAGGTGAGGCCATTACAATCTCCCCCAGGAAGACCCCAAGTGTGTCCCACCACTCGAGGGTAACCCGGCATGCAGGGGTCCTCAAGATCCTCCAGACTGAAGCCTTTTCCTTCTCCCTCCCTCTCAAAGCTCCAGCCAGGCCGAGCACATCACATACTCTCATATTTGCTCACTGTCTCTAGAATGTTCTCCCCCTTCTACTGTCCCTTCTAATGAGTCCGTTAGGATTCTGTCAAAACCAACTTAAGTTGAACAATGAAGGACATTTATTGGCTCGCACTGGCCAAGGAGTTCAAAGTGACGGTTGGCTTTCATCCAGGGCTGAGCAGTGGCGGCTTGGCAGTGTCACATCTCATCTGTCATGAGGCCAGCTCCCTTCGTGGCAGTGGACTGGTGCCAGCAAACCAGGGACACACGCTTCATGATTCAGTCTCTCTTCTAAAACACTCTACACAAGACAAGGGCCTCCCTTTCATAGAAGTACCGATGATAACTAAAAACCAGGTCTCCAAAGTCCCCAGCAGATGGCCTCCAGGATTCCAACTGACAACATCCATGCCTGCCCCTGCCCTCCCAGTGATTGGACAGAAACTGCTGCATGATCACCTCTCTCCCACTTGACCTCAGGAGCTGTCTGTCTGCCTTGTTTAGCATTGTGCCCCCAACACCTGATGTAAGGAGGGAGAGCTAGGCACACAGTAGGTGCTCAATAAATGTGTTAGTTGGAGAAAAAGGTAGACAAGGGGAAGGAGATAAAGTCGGGTGCCAGCAGAGCTCAGGAGAAGAGAGAACACAGAGAGGTTTTGCTCTGAGTATTCAGGTGGCGTGTGGTGAGGACTCAAATACTTCACACCTCACCCGTGAGCTTTAGAGAAGACATAACTCAACAGCCAGATTTGATTCTGATACGTGTATTATCTGGTCCAAATAACTTAAGAATTTTTTTTAATTATAAAATGGTCTAGTAGATTTTTTTAATTATCCTTTAAAATTATTATCTGGAGAATTTTGATAAACACAGGCATATAATCTTGAATTTTACATTTTGACCCTTTCTTCATATCATGCCCAAAAACTACTTTAGGTTTCAGTGGCCTTCGTTTTGTATCACCTTGAGAAGAATTCCGCAGTTGGCGGGGGAATACGAGCACTTGACAGTGTGTATCTGGGGAAAGAACATGTTTTTCTAACTCATTGTCAAGCACCTCGCCAACACTTTGGAAAGAATGCAAACTCAACACTTACAGGTATAGCTCCAGATACTATGAATTTTAGATAAGGAGAAAAAAAGCCTATTTTTCTTGAATTTTTTTTTATTATTTGGATTGATGCCTACTAAGGTTTTTATGTTTACTATTCAGATCCTGTTATCACTCTTCTCTTAAAAGGGGGAAAAATTAAAAGGCAATTCTGGATTACTCAAGTCATGAGAAGGCTTTCAGATAAAATCTCAGTTTCAAAAAACTATTTAATATCTTTTTTAAACAGACGTACACATGCTCCAGGGTTGGGGTTGGACTGAATGCGACGTTTTACGAAGTTCAATGCATTGATCCCAAACCCAGTTACATCTAAAAAGCCAGAGCCTGCCACCAAGCCCCAGCTGTGCCTCTGACATCCGGTGCCCTGCCGACCATGGACGGGTTGCCTCTCCCAGGACGGCTGGACTTGCGGGCAGACACACCGCTCAGATGCAAGCCAACCTGTCCAGAGCCCACCCCACTACCTCTTCCATCTGCGCCCATGGTCCAGGCCATTATTACCTTCCCTGGTCACCTAGGGCCAGGTGCCAGACACCTAGGACAGCCCCCGACCCCTGAGCCTTCTGGAGTCACCCAGACTTGCCAATCCCAAGCCTGCCTACCCTGTCTCACCCATTCCTTCCTGAGGAGACCATTATAAAGGCTCTTGCCCAAATTTCCCCCCAACCTCTTCCTCCTGACCAGTCCTCTTGCCCCCCTCCCATGTGCTCCTCTTCTGGCAAACTGAGAGTCCAAGCTGTTTTTAGGAGCACTTGTCTTGTGGTCAGTTGGCATCAATGGACCTCATGTCTCCTACTGATTCTATACTTCAAAGCAACCAGAGAAGGAACTTTTCTCATCCAGCACCTACGGGCAAGGAAATAGGATCAAGAGAGTCAGTCTCTCGGGATTGGAGAAGAGCAGGGAGTGGACCCCAGGGATGGGCGGCCAGGTCAGGCTGCCCAATGGGGTTTAAGTCCCCAGCATCCAGCATCCACCCAACCAGCTGCCTTCATCCAAACACCTCTCCACCTGTTCCCAGGGAAGAACACATCCAGACCTTCTTTTCTGGGTCTTGAACTTCACGAAAGTCCCCATCCCTGACTTAGGGGCAAATGGCACCAGTGGGCTTGGCCAGAAGCACATACTTCTGTCACAGCTCCCAATGATTCCTAGGGCCAACAGGGGAACATCAGCACCAGTATGTGTGACCACGAGGCTGTCCTCATTTCTCAAACACTCCATGAGGTAACAGGTTACCTGTGCTCTCACTCTGGGATAAAGCACCTGCAGCCTAGGTGGGACAGTGTGCAGAGGTAGCCTCACCCAGGAACATGCTCTGATTCCTGCCTCTTTCATGCTAAATTGAAAACCTGGCACCTGTCATGTGCTTTGATTCCTTTCTGGGAGAGAAAAGACCAAGGCGCCTGGGTTTTCCAGCATTGAAGCATTTCCAGGTGGTGTTGCTGACTGATGCACACCCGCCCCAGGCTTCCCAACACAGCCCCAGGGATGGGTCACTGGGTTATGTGCCCTTATTGATGGAGACCAGACTCTAAGCTTAAACATGGTTAGATTTCATATAAAGCATCTGACACAGTTCATCTTTGAAGTCAATTCTTGACGTTGCTCTGGATCAAATTGTGCCTACCCCCACTGCCCCACGAGCTCCTGTGTGGAGTCCTCCAGATGTGACTGTATTTGAAGATGGGGCCCCTGAGCAGGTCATTAGGTTCAAAGAGGTCCTGGGGTGGGCGCTGACCCAACATGACTGGTTCCTTATACAAGGAAGGAACGAGCCCCCCCACACACACTCCATGTGGTGACTCAGGGAGGAGCCAACCCTCTGCAGACCAGAGGGGAGGCCTCTGCAGTCCCACCAGCGCCCTGATCTCAGAACTCCATCCTCCACCACTATAAGAAACCAATGCATGTGGTCTAACTGCCTGTCTGCATTCCTCTGTTAGGTGGCCCTAGCAGACAGACCCCTTGTGTGCCTGGGAAAGCGGTAAGTGTTCACGCACCGGTGTGTGCAGAGACAGGAGCCAATATCCCGCCCACTAGACTGGCTGGAGCAGGTGCCACCAGGTCCCATCCAAAGGCCTGGGGCATCTGTGCTGCTGAACAGGGGACACCCGATGACCAAGTTGTGAGTCCCCAGCCTCTACCCATGGACTTCCTCTTCTACGTGGGCTCCATCCAGGCTAGACTACAAGGCAGATGGGGCTTGCTCAGGCACAGGCAAAGTTTGGGAAGAGGGCCACATTGCCTCCACCTCCACCCCCCCCCCCCCCCGACGCCCAGGTCCCCTTCAAAGACAGAGGCTCCAGCTCCGTCCCTCCCTGGAATTTCCCTCAGTTGTGAGAGGCCACCTGGCCCAAGATGCACCCCCCTCTCTTCTGGGAAGCAGAGCTCAACCGGGGCCAGGTCAGTGTGGAATTACCAAGGCCAGGCCCACTGCGGAGCTCAGCGTGGGTCAGCCGAGGCCCTGCTGCAAGTCACGAGGCCACCTCCACGCACTGCTCGGTCCTGCCCCCCTCACTCCTGCACCCCCCGATCCTGAGAGCGCCCCCACTGCAGTCCAGGGCACAGATCTCCGCTCAGATCAGTTTCATGAGAACAACCCAACCCGGGAGGCTGACTGTGTGCAGGAGTGAGACAGACGGACGCACCCCTCAGCCTGTCCCCTTTGCCTCAAGCCAGGCGAGCACTCTCCCAGGCAGCCTCCGCAGCAGCATTCACAGGCTGTACTGCGCCACCCGCCCAGGACCCCCGTATTTCCTTACTTTCTGTTTGTAGCCAAAGCTCCCCTAGGCTCTCAGTGAGGACCAGAGCCTTTCTTCCCTCACATTCTATGGAAATAAAGAGTCACAAGAGGAAAACCTCTCGATCTTTGTCCATGCAGATTCGATTGCCTGTGGTTCAGGAGGGTTAGAGTGAGCGCCCAAGCGAGCAGTTCTCCGCAGGCCACCCGCGATGTTCGATGTTCGGAAACGGGGTCCACAGGACCGGGGCTGGGCCCTGGCCGGGGAGCCGGCGCTGGCGAGGCCTCAGCGTGCGGGCAGGCTTTTCATGCAGCTACATCGTTTCAAACTCGCAACAACCCTGCAGGTGAACTGTGACATTCCGTACTTGTAAGGAGATTGAAGCAAGGAGAGAAAGGAAGTGCCAGAGTCACAGAACTAACGAGCAGTGAAACAGGGCTTCAGACGCCGGTCTGCTTGGATCCAAAGTCCTTGCTCTTGGGATGCCTGGGTGGCTCAGCAGTTTGGTGCCTGCCTTCGGCCCAGTGCATGACCTTGGAGCCCCCAGATCGAGTCCCACATCGGGCTCCCGGCATGGAGCCTGCTTCTCCCTCTGCCTGTGTCTCTGCCTCTCTCTGTGTCTCTCATGAATAAATAAATAAAATCTTTTTTTAAAAAAAAGTCCTTGCTCTCAGCACCAGCAGGCTGACCTCAGCACGGGCGACCATGAGCCAGGGAGCCAAACGCTGCACACCAGTGAGTACAGAAAAGAGCATGGGCTTGGCCACTTGACTCTGGCGAGGCCTCAGAGACATCAGGCTGTGGACACTGAGCATCAGACCATGAGACAGGATAGCCACCCTGAAGCGCTTCCATCATTATAATATCACTTTTGCCACATACAGCAAACGTGCGTGCTGACCCCTGTGCCTCCACTTGTCCTGAATTAGCTGTGGCTTCTAGCAGGCAATTTCAAGACAGCAGCGCTGGTCTTTGCCTGACCAGAAGCATGGCACAGGCGCAGGAGCCTTTACACATTCCAGCCCCAAACCGGGGAACCTCACTGGCTTTGTGGCTCTAATTCAGGACAAATGGAGGCATCTGAAGTCAATCCCAGAGTGCCAGAGCATCCAACGGCGTCCCGAGGTTGCCACGTCACATGACAGAACCAGAGAACAGGGGACAGAACAGAATGCAGAGTATAACAGGATGCCTGCCTTTTCCCAAAGACTGGGCTGCAGGGCTAGGGACTGTGCTGATCCCATCCAAAGAAGAAGCCAATTCCTTTCTCACAAGACCTGGAAGCCATCTGTTTGGCTCACATCCCACTGATATTTAATTTTATGAAGACACAGAGGCTGGGAAAAAATGTGTGGGTGGTGCTGAATGAGAGCTCTTGCAACGCGTGGGTGCATGAGTGCTTCGGTGTGCAGACATGACCTTCCCCGACTTCTTGGCCAGGAGGCCCTTGCAAGACCCCATGTTCCAGCCAAAAGCGTGCCCAGAAATTCCCTCCTGCATTGATAAGGCATGTCGGGGTCAGCGGCTAGACTGTCTTCCCCTAAGTACTGGTGTTGAACTGGCTCCCCGCCACCCCTCATTTATATCCTACAAAAGTGCTTACCCGAAAGCTGAGCTTCACATACCCTAACAGAAGTGCTTGGGTATTTTGTTTTGTTCTTTTACCAGGATAGGTATTGCTATGTTCCAAACCCCATATTCAGACATGGGAGGTTGTCTGAAGCCCAAATGTCACAGAGAGCACATGACTGGGCAAGATTTATGCGATGCCTCTGTTTATAACCCTAAGTCTGCGGTCCTGCCCTGGAGAAGGAGACATCGTGTATACTGAGGGCCTCCGCTGCCAGGACGCCATTTAGGTTTGGCAACTTGTGGGCATGCAGCGGGCTTTATGGAGTGCCTGCCAGGTGCTGGGGACACGGAGACTAGTGAGACACAGGCCCTAACCATGGGTCCCTCCAGCCAGGTAGGGCTTTAGAAAAGAAAAGAATCAGAGTCTCTCATTTCTATCATAAAATTATGATTATCTGACTATGAAGCCAGAAGTAGGACAAAACTGGGTGTTTATCCAAAGGAATTGAAACTGGGGTCTCAAGGAGATAACTGCACTCCCTTGTCCACCTTGGCGTCATTCATGGCAGACAAGATGTGGAAAAAGCTTAAAGGTCAGGATGCCTAGGGGGCTCAATGGTGGAGTGTCTGCCTTCAGCTCAGGGCATGATCCTGGGGTCCTGGGATTGAGTCCTGCATCGGGCTCCCCGTACGGAGCCTGCTTCTCCCTCTGCCTGGGTCTCTGCCTCTCTCTGTGTGTCTCTCATGAATAAATAAATAAAATCTTAAAAAAAAAAAAAAGCTTAAATGTCCATCACAGATGAGAGGGTAAAGGAAATATACTGCATGCACATGACAGACGATCGTTAGGCTGTAAAGGAGGGAAACTCTGACACCTGCCACATGGATGAACCCCGAGGACACTGTGCAGAGTGAAATTAGCCAGTCACAAAATGGCAAGTAGCATTCCACTTGCACAGGAATGTGACCCAGAAGAGTCATGTACACAGAGAAAGAACACACACTGCAACTGCCGGGGCCTGGGGGGCGGACGGGGTCAGGGTGTCATTCCAGGGGCTAGAGATTCAGCCATGCAGAGTGAGTGAGCCCTAGACACCTGCTTACTGTCCATGTGGCAACGGTTTAGAGAGTTAGATTCGTATGATGTGGTTTTTACCACGAGAAGGCGGGCGGGGCGGGCGGCAAGGTCCAGAAGACCTCGCAAGGCTGGGCCTCCCGGAGCCCCAGCTGGAGCGCTGTTGCTGCATCTTACAGACGGAGAGTGGAGGGCCGAGCTGCAGCCCCCGGGGCACAGGAGCCTGTGTCTCCCTGTCACTCCGTGTCTGTCCTGCAGGACGCGAAGTTCATGGGACACCTTAAAAAACATACAAGGTCAGGAGGGGCGAGTTTCCCTACAGCATCTCTTGGTCTGCAAACCCAGAATGAACTAAATCAAGAACCAGAACTAGGGGGAAACGAAGGAAACAATTTTGTATATCTCTATTTCTTTACTATTCATGAACACGACTGTAAAAACAAAACAAAACAAAACTATGAGTCTTTAAAGCTGTGCTATGAAAAAGATCCTCCAGGCAAACAGTGACCTCACTCTCACGGAGCCTGGTGGCCGGAGGAAGGTTCCCGGACGCGCTCCTGGAAGAGCCAAGGACAGTGGTAGCAGACGTGGGAGCCTCCCGGGCTGGCAGGGCAGCAAGCGGCTCGGAGCCTTTAAAAAGACCCAAGATATTTTATGGAGAGACTTACGGGGCTTCCTCCTAAAGCAGTATTTGGACATTTCATTCATTGAAATACAAACACTGTATCAGGAGGGTTTACCGGAGAAACATATGACCCTTGCCCCCTGAAAAGAAATACAGATTCTCAAAAACAACAACAACAACAACAACCCCCCTCAAGCTGTGTAATGAGTAATACAGCCGTGGACATATTATTGGATTATGGCCATTGTTCTTCTCAGCTTTCAAATTACAATCGATGCAAACTGCTCACCAGGTGATACTGTGTGAGCGGTTCTTACCTGGGGAGACTTTACTCCCCGGCGACATTCCTGACGTCCTGACCTGGCGGTCCCACCAGCGTCTAGTGGGCAGAGGTCAGGGTGCCACTCAACGTCCTGTGGGGCCCAGGGCACTGTCCACAGTAAATAATTATTTAGTCCAAAATGTCAGGGGTGCTGAGCTTGAGTCGAAAGCCTGTCTTCAGCCAATCCTTCCCGTTCTCTCCGTCCTCCCCACTGGGCCTCAGATCAATAGAAAGAATAGGACCTTGTATTCTCTGCCAGGAAATCGGTCCCCAGAAAACACAATGCTCACGGCAGGGAAATGTTTATTTTCAACTGTGACATTTTTATACAAATGATATCAATTCATCTAAAAGGGAATAGAATAACAGAATGCAAGCAACAGGGAGGCCACCTTTTTTTTTTTTTTAAGCTCTGTGCTGGTTTTTATATCATATCAAATCAGGACTGAAATGGTCCATTTTCTTGATCTGCTAGCAGACCCAGGAGAAGAGGGGGGTGGGGGTGTGAATGGGTCCTGCTGAGCATCACTAACCCCCTCTCCCAGGGCGGCCACCCACCGGGTGCTGAAGGGGCCTATCAAGGCCTGGGGATTGGTTCAAAGGCTCTTATTTCCCTTTGCTTCCCATCAAATGCAATGCTGAGCTCTGGGCAAGTACACGGACCATTCTTAGTCATGCTAGAAGTCAGACCAGGGAGCTGGAGTATGGAGGGTGGGTGGGGAGGGAGGGAGGATGTCACCTCCCACCCATCCCCCACCCTGCAGGAGCCATGACACATCAATGGAACCAAGTGAGTGTGTGCATGTTGGCAGTGGAGCTGAACATGAGCATGGCGTCCCCTTCCCCGGAGCCCCGTACGATGGTCCACACAACCTCCCCCGACCTGACATTTGCTTGGGAAGCAGCACGTTGTCCTTCTCCATAATTACTTCGTGAAATGCACGAAAACAAGCAAGTGTTCTGGGGAACTGTACTTGGCCTCTCTTCTCCTGACTAACAGCAGGTCTGCATCCCCCCTTCAGGGAAGAGTTTGCAATTCCCTTGTTCAACATTCTCAACCACAACCACCCAGGGACCACCCTTCTGCTTCCCAGGAGGATGGGGTATGTCAGGTTCTGTGTGGGGCGGGGCCCAGAGGCTGCCCAGACTCATATACCCCTCCATACCAAATCAGCATCAGGGTGCCAGCCTACACTTCCAGGGAGAGGAGCCTGACTTACAGACATTGGGTCCAGAATGGGATCCCAGGGGAATAGGGGTGGAGAGGGGCAGGGATGCAGTGAGTCAGGGAAAGAAAACACCAGAGAATGCATCCTGGGCTGGCCTCATCTACGCAAGGCGCACACTGATGTCTCACCCAAGGCCTCCCTCGGGCCTGGAGGTCACCGCTCTTGCAGATGGTCCAGCAGGGAGCAAGGAGGAGGCGCTCTTGCACTGGTCAGCAAGGGCCTCATGGAGGCCAGGCTGACAGTCCCCGGGGGCTGGGTGCTGTTGGCCACAGGGCCACAGGACAGGCAATGACTCCAACATGTGACAGTGATGGAACTCAACACACCTTCCTCCAGAGAAGACAGGACGGTCCATCTGCAGCCCACGGGGATTCAATTGTTGCCAGGCCACCTTCCCGGAGAGGTCACAACACCATCAAACAGAAAATCTGGGCAAGCAAAGCTACAACAGCGTGTGAATGAAGTCTGACACAGCCATGGATGCATCTACAGTACCCAAACAGCCAAAGAAGGGTCTTGACTTTAGTTTGAAGGATTTTGGAATGGGTTTGGGGCATGTACCAGAGGCGGGTACTGATAGCAAGCTCCAGTGTGGCTGCTGATGGGACTCAGGATCCATGCCACAGACCACCGAGAAGCTCAGGGAGATGTAAAAAGATGAAAGCAGAAATTTCCAAAAGCCACATACAGCCAGGCAGCTGTGGGCTCCCCTGGAATGGTGTGCACAGGGCATGGAGGGGGCGTCCCTGGCAGGTCTCAGGGCGTCAGCAGCATGATGGGCAGCTCCCTGCATCTGTGCTGCACGTAATTCTCCAGGTTATATGTCATTGTTGGGCTTTCACAAGGAGCAAGAATAATGGTAAATAAAGAAAGCCCCCCTAACAGTTGGTGAGGAACACCAGACGGGATGGGAGCTGAGGGTGGGAGCGCAGGTGTGAGCATGGTGTCCCCTGCTTCCTGTCGGCAGCATCTGTGCTGTGGTAACACATTCAGCCCATGTGTGGACACAGCCCCCAGGCTCCATGTGCACGGCCACCAAAAGGGTCCCCAGGGGCCCCGAGCTGTGTTTGCCGAGGGCATTCCCATCCTCACTGCCCCCACCTCAGGCTTCCCAGAATCCTCATTTGCTATCAAATCCTCATTTGGGGACACACCTCTGACATGGCCTTGCCTGCTCCAGGAACACCACACTAGAGGCCACATGGCTCATGGATCTACAAGCTGTCCCCAAACGCGCCCCCAGGGTGTAGCAGGTGCTGCTGCCACCTGGAATGGACTGTGTCCACCCAACTGTTGGTCTGGAAGCCTCCTCCTCATGCTCAGGGACTCAGCTTAGCTGTTGCCTCTGCCAAAACGTCTTCCTGATGGCTGGCATGCAGGGATGCCTCCACCCTGCGCGCCCAGTCTTGGGCTCTGCACCCCCCTGTGTCCCATCTCTGTCTCATCTGTGGAGGTACTCCCAATGGTGGGTACATCTCCCCTGCTAATTCTGCTCTTTCTGTACCATGTGTTTCCCGTGGACAGACGGGTGCAATCAAGGTAGAATTTGGGGGTCTGATGAGCACCAGCTATTTAGTGACAGCTCCAGCACTTCTACTCAGGAACTCAGGAGAGTCTTAGAGGTGACAGTGGTGCTGGAAGTGAACTCAGTACAGCTCTTCATATAATAGTTTGGGTACAATGGACACACACGTCCCACGTCAGTGCTTGGCAGGGAGCTGGCGGAGACTGGCTCCAGGGAGCAGCTCCCTGGGACACCTGAGCCATGTGAGGGCACAGCTCTGTGACCGACCCTGCAGTAGCTGCTGGAGGTAAAGAGGGGAGGAGGGTTGTGAACGAGGGCCTCGGGGGGAAGAACAGAGACACAGAAGGACAGAGGTGTCTCCAAGGGGCTTTACACTAAGGGCAGATGTCTTGAAGAAGGATGTTCCCAACCCGAGGCAACGCAAGTCGCTGGGGTTGGGGGACCTGAAGACAGTCCTAGAAAAATTGAGGAAGGGGGTGAAAGGGAGAGTGTGAATTAGTCACCATGTTCCATATGTTTGAGGCAAACCGAGAGTTTATGTGGGAGATGCATCAGATGACATGAAGGAACCCAGTGACGAGAGCCTTAGCATGAGAGGCAGGGGGAGCCATGCATGGCACTCCAGGAGGGACTTCGTGCATGACAGGAGGGACCGTGTGCATGAAAGGAGGGACCACGTGCATGGCGGGAGGGACCACTGCCATGACCAACGCTGCCGTTGGTGCTCCTTATTCTGTAGAGCCGGGTGCTGAGCACCCTCGTGCGGAGCATGGGTAAGAGGCACAGAGTGAGGTCCAGGGAGATTCCGTGCACCTGTGTCCATTTCATGGTCCATACCTTCCAAGGGTCACTCCAATGGGGATTATCCGACTCTGGGAAGAATGGGAAGCTAAACACAAGACACACTGGAGCTTTTAGGTTGGAACCAGTGGGCAGAGTATTAAGAAGAGGAAGGGGTGGGAAAGGATGGATTCTCAAGATGCACGAGTAGATGCACACACACCACATCTTTCCTTCCTCGTGTGCACCGACTCTGTGCTATGACTCTGGCAACTAAATAATTAATATGCACATCTTCATTTTAACTGCACACAAATGACCAGGAGAGTGCATGTGCAGATTCCTGGAGGGGAGGCTCCCAGATTGCATTTGCTCCTCACATTCTGTAGACTCCAGGTGTTTGCTCTGATTGCAGACCAGCTGTCTCCTCAAAGAGGTCTTGCCTCAGGAATTGGGTCCATGGACCATCAAAGCACCCATGACACCCCTTTGCTGTGGGAAAGAACATCCAGCCCTAGCAGCTGAGCTGAAAATCCTACACTCACCTCCCTGTCACTTGCCATCCATGCAAACGGTGATTTGAACATTGGGCATCAAAATATCAGGTTCAAAATTCTTTTACAACAGTAATCCAGCTATTGATTAGACCTGCCTTCAGTTTACCTGGTTGCTCATCAGCTTTTCTTTTTTTTTTTTAAGATTTTATTTATTTATTCATGAGAGACACACACACAGAGAGAGAGAGAGGCAGAGACACAGGCAGAGGGACTCCTCTGCCACAGCAAGCTCCATGCAGGGAGCCTGACGTGGGACTCGATTCCAGGTCTCCAGGATCATGCCCTGAGCCGAAGGCAGATGCTCAACCACTGAGCCCCCCAGGCATCCTACGATTTTATTTCTAATGCAGACATTTCTGATCCAGTGACCCAGGAAGGGCATGCTCTCCACCAGGCATCACCTCAAGGATCTGAGGCCCCTTCATCATGTCCTCACCGTCCCAGAGTTCTTCATTGTCTCCACAGCAAATGGCTGATGGAGAGCGGCCCCAGCGCGCTGAGGTCAGCAAGGGTGGGCGAGCACACATCACTGCCCCCCACACTCCACCAGCCAGAACTCTCTCCTGTGCTGTGTCCCTGCTGGGGAGGTCGGCGTCCTGTGTGCCCAGGAGAACCGGCGCACAGTCTGGTGGACAGCAGCCTGTCTCTGCTACAGCTCTGCCTTTGTTTCTTGCTTCAGAAATGCTTCCCCACTCTCCAAGGGCTGAAATGTTTCCACCCCATTCCCTTCCGCTGTTTCCAGGTGGTGTCCCCTTTTTAATCCATCTGGAGCTGATTTTTGATAATATAGGAAAAGTCTCAATGGATAACCACGCATCTCAAAACCTCCGACTGAATGGTCCTCCCCCCTACTATTTTAATACACCTTTCCCCCAGTTTTAGAGACCCAACTGACACGTAACATATATTTGTTCACCTTGTTCTACAACATAATAATTCCATGTTTGTGCATATTGAGAAATGATCACAATAAATCTAGTTAACAACCGTGACCATATATCATTACAAAAGAATTTTAAAGTCTATTCTCTTAGCAACCTCCAAATATAGAGAAGAGTGCTGTCGGCTAAGTCACTGTGCTGCACCTCACATCCCAGGACCGAGTCACCTCGGGACTGGATACTGGCTCCAGTACACCTCTTGATCAAACTGCATTTTCATACCTAAACTTCTCTGTCTATGGGCTATCTTCTGCTTACCTTATGCACCTGTCACCCCCAAATAAACAGTTTCATCATTTCAGTCACTCTGGGTTTCCAGCTTCTTTTCAGACAACCAACCCTCTCCTCGACCTGTTCGCCCAGGACTTTCTCAGCGATTCATACACATTTTCTTTTCCATGGCAGTGTCACCATCTTAAATACTCCATTACGAGGACATGTGACCATTTACTGATGTTGGAATTTTCAGACTTTTTGCTGCCATGAACTTCCATGCAGCTATAACTCTGTTCACATTCCCGATTTGTTTCCCCAGGGTGGTTTCTGGAAATAACACTGCTGACTTGAAAAAT
Organism: Vulpes lagopus; assembly: GCF_018345385.1. Lineage (NCBI taxonomy): Eukaryota > Metazoa > Chordata > Mammalia > Carnivora > Canidae > Vulpes > Vulpes lagopus. The sequence continues at coordinate 154,325,025 of NC_054825.1, forward strand.
GGTCATGCTTAATTAAGGGTGTTGGCGTGTGCCATCGAGTCACCCTCCAAAGCAGTTCTGCCAAATGTGTTCCTACCCGCGGATATGTGATAGGGCTCCCTTCTCCATATGGTTGTCTGCCCTGAGTATTACAATCTTTAAAAAATATTTAATCTAATGAGCATTTTTTGCTATTGTGAATTCATCTGAATTCAAGTAAGGTTAGATTCCTATGAGTGGATGTTTTCATGTCTGGCATGAATCAGTACTTATATATTCATTGCAAAAGATCATTAATTATAACAAATTTGCTAAGGAAAGCAACCCAGTGAGGCTTTGTGGCTCATGGCCAGGAGCAACAGCTCTGCCCTACGGCTCCACACGGGCTGCTGTCTATGTCACTGACGTGGGACGTCACGAAGCATCTCAGCCTCCAGGAAACCTTCTTCTGGATAAATTAATTAGAGCACGTTTTGCTACCTGAAGCATTGGGGTCACCCAGACGGCATTCAGACAGGGTGGACCTTCAGGTGCATCTCCAGATGTGGGGTCCCTTCATCCTCGGGTGTGGATTGTCCTCACCCCCATGCAGCCTGCACTGACTGGGGTGACATGACATGCCCCATCCTGCCCTGTACAGCCTCCATCCCTGTCTGGTCCCTTACCAAACCCTCAGAAGCTGCCAACCCAACCGTCTGGCTGCTCTATATCTAGGGTTCAGGGGAACCAGAACCTTCTGCTGCCCTGATGCTTGAAACTCTGGCACAAGGCCCATCCATCAACAGGAGGTGGCCAATGTTTAGGGGGCCTCTGTGATAGTGGACGGGTCTGAGGACTCTTCATACAAAATGCCACAGTGTCAGAGGGTGTCAGATGCCGTCACAGGGAGCCCCTCACACAACGCCTGTCCTGGGGAAGGGAGCCACCCGCTGCCTTTGCCCGTCTGAGTCAGCGGGTGAGCGGGACGCGGCCCGCCAAGGCTGAATACCCAGATGTGGTTTCTCACCCGGAAAGTTCTCCGGGCCAGCTGCTGACCCACTTGGGGCTGTCCTTTGTGCATTCACCATGAACACTCTGAAAAGGCCCGTTGTCAAATTCTTCTGCTATTTTGCAATGTCAACAGACACGATGCTCTGAAGTGGCAAATGAGGCCCGGCTCCGACAAAGCCCCTTTATCCCCCGGAGGCCCAATGAGTCAGACGCACTTGGGAAGGTGAAAGGTCCCAGAGCATCGGGATACCCCGCCTAGTGCCCCGCAGGAGGGAAGCCAGGAGCCGGAATGTTCCCGGTTCCTCACGAATGGACTGGGGGTGCCTGGGAGGGTGGGGGGTGGGGGGGTCAGGGACTAACCATCACAGGGAAGGGCATGTCTGGCTCGGCCAGAAGACACTTCCCAAGACCAGTAAGGCTAGGACTGTGCACTCTGTGGTGTCCAGACCCAGGACATCCAGTTCTGTTCCAACGTCAACTGGACAAACCATTTTTTAGTGTTCGTACGTCCCATGCAACCTTTCCTGAACAAACAGCTCCCAGTATTGAGGACACCTGTGAAGGCTGTCAGAGGGCTGGGGAGGCAGACGCCCAATAACCGTGGTGTCGGTTCTCACAGAGAAGCCCCTCAAGAACCTCCCACTGACCAGAGCGACGCTCATGAGACCACGTGGTGCCACCCAAGCCAGAGGGCCCTGGTCCCCGGTTTAGAGCTGCCTGCGCCCAGAGGTTGCCCTGGCCTCGCTCCCACGCCTCGGTAATAAACGCAGAGCGCAACAGGTGTCAGGGCCACATTTATGAGGCTTGTGAGAGCCCTGAGGGGAGAACTGACACGGACTCCGGCGGGGAGGCAGGTCTATCATGTTCACATAAAGCTCCAAGGACACATGCTAGATGGTGAAGTTTGATGATTTAGGACATTTACACAAGCATGTTACTTTTGCCCTGACACCAGCCACTGGAAGTCCTAGAAGGACCCACTCTGTTTATTCATTATGAGGCCCCAGACACCTGCCAGTCCATGTGAGCTGGTCAAGACCAAATCCAAGACCCATAACCTACAAGAACCCCATTCAAAAGCTGAGGGGAAGGGGTCAGGTGGCCGTGCCTATTGTTCTGAGTCCTGCCACCCACGACTCAGCCCCCAGGTGGTTGAATCCATGGCCCCTGCACATGGTGGTTGAATCCATGGCCCCTGCACATGGTGGGTCGGGACAGCAGCTCTGGATAGACACTGCCCCCGCAATGCCTCCCACCATCTGATGAGTCCATTGCAGAAATAGAAGGAAAGAGGTAGAAACAGCAGCTCTGCTTGAAAGAATGGCCTGAGGAGTTTCTCATCAACAGTAAGTAAACCCAGAGGAGTCATGCGTGAGGTGCAGCCCCTGAGGCGGAGTGCCGGCATGTCTGGGGTCTGTCGGGGACTTGAGGTGGGCCCTCCGCTCTCCCAGCGCCTTCTGAAACGACCATCCAGGCCAGGGGAGGAGGTGCCTGTCCGCCTGGGGCACTCAGAGCTCGGGTGGCATGAGTTCCGCTCTAAGACCCATTCACCCGGGGGCAGGGACGCACCAGCCAAGGCCAGGAGGCCACGACGGGTCCCAGCACAAGGCCAGAGAGGAGGCCTCCAGGGAGACAGCAGGAGAGCAGTGGCAGAGTCAGCTGCTTGCTGATGGTCCCACCTGCAGCAGCCTGAGCACTGGATGCTCCTAACTGGACAGGAAGAGGAATCAGAAGGTCCCCAGTCCTCAGTGAGTGACCGAGGCTGTGTGGTCCCTGTCGGTTTCTGTTGCTGTGTGACAAAGTCCTACAGACGTAGCGATTTAAAACGCCCATTATTATCTGACACTCTGTGTATCAGGAGCCTGAACATGACTCAGCTGAGTCCTCTGCCCGGGCTCTCACGGAACAGGGATCAGGGTGCCGGCTGGGGCTGGTGTTCTGTGAGGCTGGGGCTTCTCTCCAAGCTCACGTGGTCGCTGGTGGACTCATGTCCTGGTAGCTCCAGGCTGCAGTGTCTCCACTCTGCTCCAATGCCATGGGGCTGCCCTGGGGTCCCCAGGCCACAGCAGAGCTGCTGGCCATGCTGTCCAGTCCAGCTGGAGGACAACTGCCAGGTCCAGGTGAACCCGCACAGATGCCCGGACTTGGCATCCGCGGCGACCACATCTTGAAGGCACCCAATCAATCATGCGTTTCCTTCTTAGTGATGGGGAAGTGGGGACCCGCCAAGCATCCTTCCTGTTGGAGAGGACAAGGGGCTTTACCTCCAGCAAACTCACGTGTCCATGACGGTGTCTCTGCTACATCAGAGCTTCCAGGAGACACAACCCATACGACCTCAGCCTCTGTCTCTAACTCTAGGAACTACATGATCCGTCTAGAGGGAGTTTAGGGAGTTGGCTCACAGGACTGTGGGGCTGGCTGGCACAAATCAAAGGGCAGGCCACCAGATTGGAAATTCGGCTAAAAGTTGAAACTGCATTTTTAAATCTGAAGCTAGAAACTAAGGCAGGGTTTCTGTGGTGCTGTCTGGTGCCGTAGTTCCTTCTTTGGAAAAGGCTTGGTCTTGGGGCACCTGGATGGCTCAGTGTTTAAGCATCTGCCTTTAGCCCAAGTCGTAATCCCGGGGTCCTGGGATCAAGTCCCGCGGGGAGCCTCCTTCTCCCTCTGCCTGTGTCTCTGCCTCTCTCTGTGTGTCTCTCATGAATAAATAAATAAAATCTTTAAAAAAAAGAAAAAGAAAAAAGAAAAAGTCTCAGTCTTTTTGTTCTGAGGGCCTTCAGCAGGTTGCATGAGACCTGTCACAGACGGTGACCTGCTTTAACTAAAGCCAATCGATTGTAAATATTCATCACCTTGGGGAAGTACCTTCACAGCAACATCTAGACAGGTGTTTGACCAAACCAATGGGCACCAGGAGCCCAGCCCACTATCATGTGCTGAGATTCTTTCTCCTCCTCAGCAGGGCACCAGCCACGAGCACCCCCAGCTCCTGCTTGTACACATATACCCCCCCCAAGATGTTCCCAACATAAAGCAGGACCGCCTTGCAGTTTATTTGGTGCAATGTGTCCCCATCTTTCATTAGTGCAAAACCACCACCCCAAACAATGTAATCACATATTAGTACCGTCGTGAAGTCCATGCCGAGCAAGATGAGCTAGACGGTTCTCAGAAGAGTCTCACAGAGACCCGCAGGTGGCTCCATCCTCAGGGCTGCTTCCCTCACTGGTCCAGCTCCTGGGTGGGGAGGACTGGGACGGACGCCTGGGGCACATAACCACTGGGGCCCTTAGCTGTTTCCCTGTGTGGTCTCCTCACCACATGCCCTGGGGTAGCTGGAATCCTCATAACACCGCTGGATCTGCTAAAAGAGTAGATGGCAAACATTCTCACTGCACACATGCACACAGAAGATCACTAAGCACACAGAAGATAACTAAGTGAGGGGAAGGAGGTGCTAAATGACCCTATGGTGGTAATCATTTCACAAGTCACACATGCATCAGATCGTCACATTGTGCTTACACAGTGTAAGTAATCAAGCAGGGAAAACAAAAGTCAAAGACAGCTGGAGGCTCCCAGAGCAAGCGTTCCAAGGAGACCAGGCATGGCCTTGTGGCCTCCTCTATCCGGGTGCCAGAGGCCCACCCAGGTTCAAGGAGCGGCCACGTGGAATTTGAGGACATGTGTTCAAACCACCGCAGAAAGCCGCCTCCTCTGTGATCCGACTCTGAAATTCATCCCTGGGATCCGGGAGTAATTGCACATCTGTCTTTCGTAGGGCGATTCCCTCTGGCAAGGAAATTACAGCATCTTTGAGAAGTGGACTGGAGGCACCGCCTCCCCCACATCCTGTCCCAGTGCCCCTCGCCTCTGGTTCCCACATGATGCTTTGCTGTCACTGTAACTTGGGAAACCACTGGATGTAATTCTGCTTTTGATTTGTAGCTACTGTCACTGTGTGGGAACAAGAGATGAGAGATTCTTTCAACACATTTAGGGAGACTCTGGACTGGGGGCTCAGGTTGGACTTTAACTTGCGTTTTTCCCATCTGCCCAATGCAGTCGCTCTGTGAGCCAGAGGCCCAGAGCTGGGAACTGCTAACGTCCTGTGTTCTGTCTCCCACTGGCTGCAGATTGGCTGCCAATGAAAGCTCGACTGTACTGAGCGATTGAGTCCAAGTGACCACAGGCAAAAATGTGAGATGTGATTTCCTGTTGAGCCACTGGGTTCTATTTCAGTTTTCTGTCCTTGTAGACAAAACCACCCCAAGAACTAAGGTCTCAAAACATCAGTTTGTACATCTCATGGTGGGTTGACATCAGCTGGCCACGCTTGGGTCCCTCACGAGGCTACATCCAGCTGATGGGTGGACTGTGTTGTAAGATGCCAGGGTCCGGGTGCTGATGGATGCCAGGGGCCCTCAATGTCTCTCCTTTGTTGTAATTCTTACAGTTGCAACTCAATGCCTATCATGTAACTATTTGTGGACTGCCTATCCATGCAATTGCACACTCCATGGGAACAGGATCCATGACAGTCTTGTTCACACCTGCGTTCTTTGGGCTTACCGCAGTGCTTCCCATGTATGGGGACCGAAATTCGCAGCCACAAAAGGAGAAAATAAAGACACAGGGGACAGTGCATTCAAATACTGGTTCACTTATCTAGTGGCTATGGGGTTGACACACAGGGTCCCCACCTGTAAAATAGAAAATATAGTACCTGTCTCACTGGGTTACTAAGCCGGTGAAACCAGAAGACACAAACAGGTGTGCTGAGCATGTGCTATTCATGAGAAGTGTGGGCAGCCTGTTGGCCTGGGATTAATTACATGGAAGGTTTGCTTAAAACTCAAGCACTTGGGATCCCTGGATGGCTCAGTGGTTGAGTGTCTGCCTTTGGCTCAGGGTGTGATCCCGGGGTCCTAGGATCAAGTCCCACATCAGGCTCCCCACAGGGAGCCTGCTTCTCCCTCTGCCTGTGTCTCTGCCTCTCTCTGTGTGTCTCTCATGATTAAATAAATAAAATCTTAAAAAAAAAAAAAGACTCATGCACTGCACAAGATTGCTTTGGCTCTTTAGGATCTTCTGTGGTTCCATATGAATGTTAGCATTATTTGTTCTGGTTTTGTGAAAAATGCGGTTGATATTTTGATAGAGATTGCTTTAAATCTGTGAATTGCTTCGGGTAATACAGACACTTTGACAACATTAATTCTTCCAATCCATGAGCATGGTATATCTTTCCATGTGTTTGTGTCGTCTTTAATTTAATTTAATTTATAGTTTTCAGAGTACAGATCCCTCACCTCTTTGGTTAGATCTATTCCAAGGTATTTTATTCTTTTTGGTGCAATAGCAAAGGGAGTTGTTTTTAAATTTCTCTTTCTGTGACTTTGTTGTTAGTGTATAGAAATGCTACCAATTTCTGGGTATGAATTTTGTATCCTGCCACTTTACTGAAGTCATTTATTATTCTAGTAGGTTTTTAGTGGAGTCCTTAGGATTTTTTTTTTTTTTTTTTTTTTTTTTTTTGGTGGTGTCATTATCTGTTTTTTGTATCAGTGTAATGCTGGCCTCATAGAATAAATTTGGAAGCCTTCCTTCCACTTCTATTTTTTGGAATAGTTTGGGGAGAATAGTTGTTTACTCTTCTACAAATGTCTGGTAGACTTTGTCTGTGAGGCTGTCTGGTCCTGGACTTTTGTTTGTTGGTAGTTTTTTTTTTTTTTTTATGGATTCAACTTCATTGGTTGTAATTGGCCGGCTCAGATTTTCTGTTTATTTCTGATTCAGTTTTGTATGTTTTAGGAATTTATCCATTTCTTCCAGATTGTCCAGTTTGCTGGCATATAATTTTTCATAATATTTTCTTATAATCCTTTGTATTTCTGTGGTATCAGTTATTTCTCCTCTCTTATTTCTGACTTTACATACTGGCCCTTTCTCTTTTTTTCTTCATGAGTCTGAATAAGGGGTTGTCAGTGTCATTTATCTTTTCAAAGAACCAGCTCCTGGTTTCCTTGATTTTCTCTATTGTTGCTTTAGTCTTTATGTCATTTATTTCTTCTCTGGTCTTTCTTATTTCCTTACTTCTTTTCATCTTGAGTTTATTTTGTTGTTATTTTTCCTGCTCCTTTAGGAGTAAGGTCAGGTGGTCTATTTGAGATTTTTCTTATTTCTTGAGGTAGGCCTGTATTGCTATAAATCTCCCTCTTCAGACTGCTTTTGCTGCAGCCCAAAGATTTTGGACTGACAAATTTTTTATCAGACACATGGTTCATCTCTGTCTCATTCTGTTCTTTTTCTGTATTATTCTTTGTTCTTTCTTTGTCAGTATCCTGCTGTCTCCCCATTTTCCTTAACTATCTGTGTTTGTTTCCACGGATAAGGTGAAATGGCTTCTTTCTGTGCCCAAAGACAGAAGGATCATCCCCACCACTGTTGGCCACGTTGGGGTGGGGGTTCCCTATGTTAATGTGTCTCACCCTCTTGCTGTTCTCTGTCTTTGGTTGTTCACTGGCTGTTCAGTGGGCCCTGGAGTCCTGAAACTTCAGGAGGCACTGTTCTAATTGAGGGAGCCCCACAAAGGAAATGAGTTCAGAATCCTTATGTCACCATCCTGGACCCAACTTCCCTCTGCAGGGACTTCAGAAGACGTAGTGGATGGGGGCGCCTGGGTGGCTCAGTTGGTTACACACTCTTATAGAGCTGGAATCACAGGCTCAGGAGCCGGGCCCTCAGAGGTCTCAGGTTCGGGGGAGAATGACGTCCATGTCTGAGGGACAGGAATTGGGCCTGAGGCCAGAGCACAGGAGAGAAAAAAGCAGGGACCCCACTCAGGTGAGGGTGTGGAGGGGAGACATGTCAGGCAGGCCAAGGAAGGAGGGTTTATTCCGAGTGCACGGAGACCCACAAACAGGGGGAACAGTCCCTTTGGAGAGCTGACCCCACTGTTGAGCATGAGTCAGCCAGAACAGTGCAGACCCATTCTGTCATAGTTTTAGTTTTCTTTTTTTTTTTTTTTCTTTTTTTTTTTACCTTGAACACATATTCATTCTGTAATTAAAAAAATAAACAGCAGCTATAAAACAAGAACATCGCAGCTCAAATTACCCCTGAGGATTTCTTGGTCCTCGGAGCCAGAGGCAGGCTAGGCCTGAGGCAGGGAATGGGGCTGAAGGCTGCCAGGTGCCCACTCTGCGGGAGGTGCTGTCACCAACAGGCTGGGAGCCAAGGGGCCATAGCCTGGCTGTCCCCGGGCCCCTCGCTCCCACCTCCTGCGGCCTGTGCCCCGAGCCTCTGCAGGGGTGGGGGCCGTGGGAAACACCAGCAGGGTCTGAGCTGCGAAACAGCTCCCGGTGTCTGAATGTCATTTGCGTGGGTTTCCTTAACCTCTCCTTTGAGTTCCAACTATGTCAAGAGGGAAACATTCAGGCAAACAGTCCCTTGTGACCGTCACCGGGGAAACCCCGTCCCCAGCTCGGGGGCTGCCGCACAAGAATGCTGCACGCCCACGTGTCCTGCAGACATAGCTCTGCTCTGCGCAGCTTCTTCATTCCGTCTGGAAGGACCTGGGTGGGATCTGCCTCCCTGAAGTGCCATGCATTCTGGGAGACACACTTACGTCTGCAGGAAGCAGCAGTGGCCCCAGTTGCAGAGGGACCGTGAATCCACTCCAGCCCAGCAGCAGGGAAGGGCCTGCAGGGGTGAGACCCCTGTGTCCAGCAGGTGGTTTCCAGGGGCTGGTGCCGAAGTCCTCTTGCTGGCCCCGGTATTAACTCTTCCTGAAATGTCTGCAGAGCTTCAGCAGGCTAATGCACATTAATACATTGATTTCCATGATGGAATCAGGAATTCTTTCCCACAGTATTAGCCACGAATTGTCATAAAGTATTATACTTTAGGGGCACCTAAGTGGCTCAGCAGTTGAGTGTCTGCCTTCAGCTCAGGACATGATCCTGGGGTCCTGGGATCAAGTGCCTCATTGGGCTCCATGTTCAGTGGGGAGCCTGCTTTGCCCTCTGCCTGTCTCTCTCTCTCTCTCTCTCTCTCTCTGTGTCTCTCATGAACAAATAAATAAATAAAATCTTTAAAAAATATATTATACTTTAAAATGTGCTGCTCTAAAATGAAAATTACAATGTTCCCAGGAAACCGACTAAAAATAAATCGCAAAGTGCACACTCTGTGCTAAAGGGCTGGGTGCTGTCAGAACTCACGCTCGCTTGTACTGGGTTCGCAGGACAACACAGCTTACTCTGCACTTTGAGGCACTAACCTCCCAGCTCTTTGTCCTGTAAGGGTTTGTCTTTTGAATTGATCTGTTTGATGTTTCCCAGGCATTTTTTCAGGCCTTCGTTTGCCATCCTGTAAGTTTTCTCATGCCAATGGTCTCCATTTTTTTTTATCATTAATTGTTTTGATGGTTTTTTTTTTTTTTTTGTACATCTATTTGCACAGAATCGAGAGTTAAAACCTGAGTCATGTGGGGGTTTAAGGGAATTTCGTTCTGTTTCACCTGTAGAAGGAAATCCCATAGCAACGCCCCCAGTCTATAGTGTAGAGGCAGCCGCCAGCTCCAGCTGCGCGTGGTCCAGGGGACATGCAGGCATGTATGAGGCGACCCGCTGGCTGCGTCAGGGAGGAAGGACCATCTCTGAGGAACTGCGCCCAGGGAAGCAAGGGCTGCCTCAGAGTCTCCCTCCGTGTCGAGGCTCCAGAGCCGTGCCGGCCGCGGATCAGCCACAGAGCCCAGAGTCTGCTCGTCCGGGCTCAGCACACACACACCGTGTAATGGGGCTGGCCTTTCTGTGTGCACGCCACCCCCCCACCCCGTCCCCATCAGGCTTCCCCATCCCCCAGCACCCTCCCCCACTCAGCATTCAGGGACTCGTTTCCTGTGGCTCCGAGGAACCCAAGAAAACCATGCTGCATGGATGCAGGCAGGACAGGGTGCAGCGAACGCAGCGGGAACAGAGCTCACACCAGCGGGTGGGGGGAGGCTGGCATCAGTGGGATTTGGGGGGAGCCGCTGGAGAGGCTGCCCCAGACACCCACACCAGTGCTCCCTGCTCCACTAAGTTCTGGGAATAAAGTAAGACCGGTCTTCTCGCAAGGCCGTCTTGGCCGTGCTGGGAGATGAAGCTGGCAGATTACTCAGACCTTGGGGGGGATTTGGGGACTGGGGTGCAGATGAGCCTTCAGTCCCGTGGAATGAGGAGCTCCCCTGCTGGCGGCGCATGTCTGACCCCCCAGTCTGTGCCGCTTACGGCGGCCTCCTCTGCCCAGCAGGGCAGGGCTCTGCAATCAGCTGCTCCTGCTCCTCATCCTGCATGACACTGGGGCCCGACCTGGGTCCCCGATGACAGCTCTGCTCTCCAGAAGCAGACCCTCGGCCCGGGCCAGGCTGGCCTGCCAGTCCTCATGACCGAATCCTCTACTTGGCAAACCTTTCTTAGGTATTCGTAGAAACTATTTCTCAGGGAGGCTTGTGGTGGGTGCAGAGGGGCCCCACTGGGGGGGGGGGGGGGCAGGGAGAAGCATTCCTGCCAAGGTCCAGGGTCTGGGGGCACACGAGGGAGAGGGTGCATGTGTCTTGTGGGGGAGCACGAGACCAGCACCCCAGGGTACCTGACAACATATGATCCCCTCCTGGTCCCTGAGACGGGCAGTCCAAGGCGCAGGCAGGGCTGGTTTCCCCTGACACCTCTCCTGGCAGACGGACGCCATCCTCCCCGTGTCCTTACATGGTCGTCACTCCCTGTGTGTCTGTGTCCTCATCTCCTTACAATGACACCAATCATATGGGATTAGGGTCAACACATATGACCTCTGAAGAGACCTTCCCTCAAATACGACCACATTCCGAGGCACTGGGGGTTAGGTCTCAACCCCGGATTTTGAGGGGATGCAATTCAGCCCATCACAGACAGCCTCTGTCACTTTGGTGAGGTTGGCTTTAGAGACGGCTCAGAGTGGCTGCAGCAAGGTGTTGTATTTGAATGTGCAGGACAGAGAATAAAATAACCACCACCATGAGGCTTGGGGGCCCATGCTGCGGGGGGACATGTCCTAGGACCTTCCTCCGGGTCCCGGGGGTGGCACCATCTCCCCCACCCGGGCTGTGCAGAGGGAGCCTCACGGGTCTGCTGGGACATGACCCAGGGGCTCAAGGAGCCCCTGCAGAGCAAGGCCAACAGCTCGAATGACAGACCAGCCCTCAGAGGGACTTGGCATTCTCTGTGCCTCCTGCCTAAGCCCACCTTTACTATGTTCTCACGAACGACGCTGGGTTTTGTTTTCCAAGAATTAAGCTCTTTCTTTTTTGACCTAAACGTGCCTGTTGAGTTCTCTCCTTGTCTGTCCTGTTGTCCTCCAAGCAGGCAGGTGGGGTGACAGACAGGACTGTGTCCCCAGGCTGCACCTGCTGGGGTCAGGCAGCCCTGTCCCAGGGCGGCTGTGGGCCCCGGGCACCCTGTGCACCCCCTGGGCCTCTGGAAACGCGGGTCCCCACCATGGCCTTTGTCACCAGGACGGCTCCCCAGATTCCCAGCTGCTGGCGCTGACGCCCACTCAGCCTTGTCACGATCCCTCCTTTGATGCCTTCCCACGCCACCCTGTGGGTCATGACAACGCATGAAGCAGGCATCACAAATCGGCAGCGATGCAAACACACAGACCCTCATTCAGCTGTCGCCTCCAGGGGCCCTTCCCCCCTCCAGGGGCTGCTCTGCAAAGAGGCCCCGTTGCAAAGCTCCAAACCACAGGATGCCCAGAGCCTGTGCAAAATGCCCCCCAAAGTTCATTGGTGCCATAGGCCACCCAGCACCGCACAAGGCCCTCCATTGACAGGCCCTGGCCATCGCCAGGCAGTGTGGCCTCAGCAGGCGGTGATAACAAGGCACAAAGGGCGCGGCCCCCAAGTGCATGCTTCAGAAGCTGGTAAAATGGTGTATGGTCCCCCAGCACCACGACCAAATCAGCCCCCATCAGGAAGACCCTGGCCTCAGTTTCCCCAACTGTGCAGATTGTTCCCACCTGTCTCTTCCTGCCTGGTTCCTGGTAGATGTAAGTGGGACAAGCATCTGGCCTGCTCTCAGGGCTCGTCAGGCCGGTTCATGGGCTCTCACAAATAAAGCAGCTCATTTCTCATGGGCTCCCCCCGTGGCCAACAGGTGCAGGCAGCGTGCACGCTGGCCCGTGTTCTCTTCCACCTTCTGGAGAGCGGGGCACACGAGGGTCTGGTCCACTCCATTTACTCAGGAAGCCTTTAGCGCACGCTCACCTCTTCCACCCAAGCAGTCTCAGGACCAACGTGGAGAGCCTGCATTGCCCCGGGAGCCGACACCCCACCGAGCTGAAAGAAAGCCTCCATGCTCAAAAGCAACCATGGATGCCAACTCACGTCCTTCTCTGTGTCTTGTGGCAAACTACTCGCCCACGGCGGGCGTGGTTTGGGCTTGCTTGCTAAGGCGGGATTTCTCTCTCTCGTTCCCTGTCTCTTGTCAAATGAAAGCCTGTTCCTTTCTAAAGGACTCTTCCTCCCATAGCTCCTCGCGCCTGCCCACTATCTGAAGCCCGGGTTTACGCATTAGGAGAGAAGCGATGAGGGGATCTCTGGGTGGCTGAGCGGTTTGGCACCTGCCTTTGGCCCGGGGTGTGATCCTGGAGTCCCAGGATCAAGTCCCACGTCCAGCTCCCTGCATGGAGCCTGCTTCTTCCTCTGCTGTGTCTCTGCTTCTCTCTCTGTGTGTGTCTCTCATGAATAAATAAATAAAATATTTAAAAAAAAAAAAAAAAAAAAGGAGGGCAGCCCGGGTGGCTCAGTGGTTTAACACCGCCTTTAAGTCCAGGGCGTGATCCTGGAGACCCGGGATCGAGTCCCGCATCAGGCTCCCTGCATGGAGCCTGCTTCTTCCTCTGCCTGTGTCTCTGCCTCTCTCTCTCTCTCTCTCTCTCTCTCTCTCTCTCTCTGTCTCTCATGAATAAATAAATATAATCTTTAAAAAAAAAAAAAAAGGAGAGAAGTGATGGGACAAGGCGGTGTGTCCTCGTTTCGTCTGCCGATGGCGCACGTGAGAATCGGGCTGGCAGTGGCCGGGGTGGGGCAAGTGGAAGGAGACCACACCGGTGCTGACACGGTGGGGGAGCCGTGACCAGGAGTGGGCCCACTGTTCCCCTGGAGGGAACATCCACGTAACGTCATTTCATTAAGTCTGGGATTTGCTTTAAAATACTGCAGAAAGGAGGGACAAGATGCACGGAGCACAGCAAGATCTTGCTGATTTCTGAGTCTAGACTGTAGGTCTCATCGCTTCTCGGCCTTTTGGCTAAGATCAAGTGTAGACTGTAGGTCTCTCGGCTGGGTCCCCGCACGCTGACTCCAGTACAGGAGTGGGGAGGTAACCCAGAGCAGGGCCCGCAGGCAGGAAGTGAAGGGGGAGGAGCCAAGTCTGGGGTAGGGTCCTTTAGTGGCACCTGGGGCCTCAGTGAGACAGGGGGGACACCTGAGGGCAATCCTCTGAGGGCACTGACCCAGGTGTCTGGCCTGCCCGGGGCTCAGGCGCATCCCACCGGCAGGGCCACAAGCATCCACAGGAGCTCTGCTCGGGTCCCCAGCTCCGAGGGGCTGCACCGGGCACCATGCTGGGAACTCCCAGCCCCTCACACACCCTCTGCTGGGTGTGGGACTAACTCGTCCCCAGACAGGTGACGTGAGAGCCACTGTGGGAATTCACAGTTTTCCAGGAAATAAGTAACAAGGGCCCAGGGCGGCGTCCTGAACCCACACCCTTCCACTCCCCCTGCCCACCTTATTTCAACCGGTGCCTTCTCTCACATCGGCTGAGCCTTCCTTCCCCGCCCTGTCTGTACTTTGGAACAGAATCAAACGTGTCTGAAGCTGCCCACATCCCAGCAGTTGGACTGATAAGAAGCCAGGATGGGTCCCAACCTAGTAAAAGCACAAGTGACAGCCCTTGGTCGGGGCTGTAAATAATAAAGGGCGCCCAGGTGTGTAAAGCCGTGCCCCTTGCCGTGATCGGGCAACATGCTCGCTGAGGACACAGGTGCACGAAGGAAACCTTAGGGGGACAGCACAGGGACATGGCAAGTTCCTTCAGAACACAAGTCCCTGAGACAGTCTCATCCAACCCTCGTCCAGCTGGGGACACATGGGCCAGCAGCTTCCCTGCAGGGGATGCTCGGCAGGCTTGCGACTGGCCCCTCTGCAGTGCTGACAGGTGAAGGATGCACAGTCACCCGGGAGAGAAGCTGGCTGCTATGGCTTCAGCTGTTCACTCTGTTTCGTCCTGACCTGGCTGGCATCCGAGCCAGAAGACGTGGGAGGAGGCCCGGCAGGTGCGATGGCATCTCCAGGTCAGAAGCAGCGTCCCGCTGGTGTCTCCCCACCCTTGCCATCCCCTTCCCCTTCATCCCCCTTACAACTGCCCTGGGAAACCACCCCAGCAGATTTGGGGGGTTCAGTGGGGGGTGGATTAAGTGGGGGTGCCCTGGGGGGCATGCAGCCCTGCCTTATAGTCCCCACAGCCCAGAGAGCCCCCCTGGCCATCAGTCAGTGGGTCAGTCGCTGTGACAGCTAGTTTTTGATGAGGACTAGGCTGGGGTGGCCAGACTTGTGGCCCAACAGGTTGCCAAGTGTTTCTGCAGGAGAGTCGCATTGGGATCTGCAGACTGAGCAAGGCAGGCCGTCTTCCTCAGTGGGTGCAGAGGAGGAGGGTCTGAATGGCACATAAGGTGGATTAAAGGCGAATTTGCTCCCTCTGCCTTCTCACAGGGGCTCGGACAGGAGCCACACTGTCAGCTCTCCTGGGTCTCCAGCCTGCCGACTGCAGGTCCTGGACTTCTCAGCCTCCAGGGTGGAAGCCAATTCCTGATAATAATACACCTCTTGTAATCACCCCAGTGGGTCCAGAAGGCAGAGCATCAAACCAAAGACGATTATTCTCAAGCCTCACAGTTTGCTGGAATCTGCCTTATTTTGTTTTGTGTCTGCTTGGGACCCATCATCCCTTCCTTCTTTCCAAGTGCTCCCTTTTTGGAATGGGAATGGCCATCCTAGGTCTGTCTCATGCAACTTGTCCAGTGTCACAGGATCACTGCTGGAGGTGGGGGGGAGGGAATTTCTCCTCAGGATGAATCACACCTCAAGTATAACCTGCATCTGACTTAGACGGGGCTTTAGATGGCAGAGAGGAGAGCTGGTACAGGAATGACACTTGATCTTAGCCAAAAGGCTGAGAAGTGATGGTGCTGGAATGAATTAAGACTCTGGGGCGGGTGGTGTGGGATGGGGCAGGTGGCAGGAGATAGGCAGGTGGTATGGAATGGGTAGGTGGTGTGGGATGGGGCAGGTGGCATGGGATGGGCAGATGGAGTAATGAGTAAGTGATATGGGATGGGCAGGTGATATGGGATGGGCAGATGGCATAGGATGGGTAGGTGATGTAGGATGGGCAGGTGGAGTAATGGACAGGTGATGTGGAATGGAGGCATCTTGTGTGCCAGAAAGACAGGGATTTGGGTCGGAGTAAATTGAATTGTGTCCTCTGGAAATTCATGTGTTGAAGGTCTAGCCCTGAGTGGTGCTTGGAGGGGACCTTTGGGAGGTAATTGGGTTCAGATGAGGTGATGAGGGTGGGGCCCCACAATGGGAGAGAGACCAGAGAGAAACCAGAAAGCTTCTCTCACTGTCTCCCCTCCATGCAGGGACACAGTGGGAGGTGCCCACCTGCAAGCCAGCAGGAGCCTTCACTAGGGAACCGAACTGGGGGGCACCCGATCTTGGACCTCCAGGCTCCAGAACTGAGAGGAGTACATTCCTATGTGAGCCACGCAGTCTGCAGCATCTGTCACGGCCGCCCGAGCTGGCTGAGGCAGTCACTTGCACTCTCACAGATTCTCCTGGTCCCTGCAGGGTAGCCAGCGCTAGAGCAGAAGGACCCCAAACGAGCCCCCATCTTAGTTCAGGTCTCTGTAACAAAGCATCACAGAGCGGCAGCTTAAACAGCAGACACCTGTGCCTCACAGTTCTGGGGGCTGGACGTGGAGATCAAGGTGGGGCGTGCTATGCACCTGGAGAGAACCAGCTTCCCGGTTCATGGAGGCTGCCATCCTGCTGGGCAGAGGAAGGAGCCCCTTCCTTCATGCGGTGGAAGAAGCCCTGATGAGGACACTGGTCACATTCGTAGGGCTCCACCCTCAGGACCTACTCACCTCCCAAAGGCCTCACCTCCTAACCCCATCGCACTGGGGCTAGGTTTCAACACGTGCATTTTGAGGACACGAACATCCAGGCTCCCTCAGCCCCATGAGGCTCTGCCGGCCACTCAGGACCAACACGCAGCACGGTGTCACCAGAGCACTTGCTGGCTCACATTGTCATGTATGTCTCCTAGGGGAGGAAGACTCCAGCGTCTGGGGAGGCCCTGCTCTCACCAAGTCTGTGCTGCCTGCTGGGATGAGTCACCTGGCCAACTTCTGACAACTGATTTATGTTTTGATGGGGGAAGAATTTGAAATCTGAATGAATGCTCTAGAGAATTCTCACCTAACAAGATCCATTTAAAATATAAAAATTGGAGGCACCTGAGTGGCTCTGTTGGTTAAGTGTCAAAGTCTTGATTTTGGCTCAGGTTGTGATCTCGGGGTCCTGGGATCGAGCCCCACATTGGGTTCCTTGCTCAGTGGGGAGTCTGCTGGAGATTCTCTCCCTCTGCCCCTCTGCACCTTAAATAAATAAATATGATTTTTAATATATATTTATCACTCTTCATTTTGTAACTTCATAAAAGCCCAACTTTGCATAATATGTGCTGTTTGGAGCAGGGGGCTTGGCAAAGGATCTAGAGTTGCTAGCAAAGCAGGTCTTTCCATGCAAGTGCTCACTCAGCCTGATGCTCTGCCTTGAGGATGGCTGAGCATGGAGACCCAGTCTTCCTGAGTGATGAAGTACCTACGTTAAAGCCTTTGCTTAGTCACGGTTGTCAGTAACAGCAGAGTGATGGATACATGAGAAGTGACGCATTAACTTAGGCGTCAATATCTAAGACCATCACAATTCCATCCCCATGCAGGGGAGTCATGATGAGAGAAGCTGGAATCTTAAACATCAGAATGGAAGAGTCTTTATAGTAAGTACAACAAGAAAAGGTTGAACGTGTTTATTGTACAAATGTCACATATTAATTCATAAGAAAAAATCTATTGTCATAATTGGGCAAATATCCCTGTATTGTTAGGCCAGCCCAAACATCTCTACACAGCCCACTACTGATCCATGGAGATGGACAAAAGACCCAGAAATCACAGGACTAATGTACTCATTAGCTCCCATGGTCCTCACTGGCCCCCTGACCACATTAGCCTCATGGTGCTACTGCCCCAATGATCCTATTGCTTCCTGTGATCCCAATGTCCCCATGATCCCAATGACTCGTATAATCCCAAAGGCTCCCATGATCCCAATGCCCTCCATGATCCCAATGGCCCCATGACCCCAATGGCCCCCCTGACCCCAATGGCCCCATGATCCCATTGGCTCCATGGTCCTACTGGTCCTCTTACTCACCTTCCTCTCACCCAACTCCAGACCTAAGCTCTGCTGCCCCTTTAGGATCCCACTTCTGTTGGGTACTTGGAATTTGTATGAGGCTCTTTGTCTACAGATTCCACACCAGAATCAAGAATCCCCACCTACACTTCATGAAGACACTGCTTAAAACAGAATTTCAGAATGTGACTCTTGACAAGCTCTCCAGGATGCCCCCACAAAGCTGGGGTGGATTCAGGGGTTTGTAAGCACATGATCAAGACAGTGTTAGTGTGAAAAAGGACTCACCATCATTAGTCACCAGGAAGTATAAATTATAGCTGAAAAGGGCTTTTGCTTACACACCCACCAGGATAGCTAAAAATGACAGGCTGACAATGTCAAATGTTGGCGAGGACATGGAGCCGTCAGAACTGCCAAGCACTGCGGAGGGGGAAGTGTTGAACAGTGGGAACATCCGGGGAAGGTTCCGGAAGCTTCACTTAAAACTCAACCCAAACCTACCATGTGACACAGCCTTTTCTCTCCTGGACAAATATCTAGGATGGAAGAGATGAAAAGCCTACATCCACAGGAAGAGCTGTCATGGAACATCCACAGCAGCTGTATTCACAACAGCCCCACACAAGCCGGCAGTCCATCAACAGGAGGGGGTCCAAACAGTGATCCAGTCATATGGCAAACTATTTCTCAACTGCAGAGTGCAACTAACAGCCAACACGTTCAACAACACAGATGGGTCTCAAAAATGTTACAGCAAGTGAAAGAAGCCAGACACAGAAGGGCACACACCTTATGATCCCATATTAATTCACTTCTTGAACCAGGAAACCTGATCTCTAGAGGGAGAGAGAATCAGCCCAGTGGTTGCGTGTGGGGTGAGACAAGGATTGACGGGTAAGAACCGTGGAGCATTCTGGGGTGATGTGAATGTCCCGCTGATAAAGGGCAGGTCACACAGGGATCACTTGTCAAAACACCGTGAAGGGCACACTATAATTTGTGCATTGAGTTGTATAAAATTTTCCTTGGGGGGCAATAAAAGAGATCTATACACAAATATTAAAGTCTAATTAATGATGTACATGCTGGAGGTGCTGAGGAAGAAAGGCACTAATGTCTGCAAACTGCTTTGAAATGTGTCAAGAAAATAAGACAGTTGACGGATGAGTAGAGGAACGCATGGGTGAACTCACAACAGATAAGAGTGAGTGTAATAAAAGTCAATGGCAGATTCCAGGATGGACAGGTATTTGCTACAACTTTTTCACATTTTCTGTAGTTTGAAGGTTCTCCTAAGGAAATATTGAGATGGGGGACAGGGAGACAGGTAGAAAAGTTCAAGATGCCTTTGGTTTAGAGTTTCTTATCGTAACTGACCATTCTGCGTCAGTGTGCGTGTGACTCCAGGCAACTAGAGGACAGGGGATGTGGGTGCGGGGGGGACAGGGTGTCAGCCAGGGCTCAGCCACAGACACAGAGCCACAAGGAGGGTGACAGTAAGAGGGTTGTCACAGGAGCTGACTTACATGAATGTGGATGTTGACGAGGCCAGTTTGCCCTGTCCAACCACCTATGTGCAAGGGCAGGAATTATTGTGCAGGGGCTGAGGTGGCCGTCTGTCCCCAGGGAAGTCCCTGCTCTGCTCGTTAGGCCCTTCAACTTATGAGATCTGGCCCACCCGTCATCTGGGCTAATCCTACTTATTTGAAGTCGGCTGATGAAGGGCTTTAATCACATCTGCAACACACCTTCACAGATGCCCCGAGGTGAGTGTTTTGTTGAATAACTGGGGATGATAGTAGTTCAGCCAAGTTGATACAGGAAGCTGACCATCTCAGGGAAGTTGAGGCTTTGTCTCTGTCCCCACGAAGATTGCAGAAGGTGACAACCACACACTCAGATACACCACAGCCTCAAACAGGCATCCTTCCTGAACAGACTGTAGAAATCCCAACTTCTCTTTTTAAAAAGATTTTGTTTATTTGAGACAGAGCACAAGCAGGGGGAGGAGCAGAGGGAGAGGGAGAAGCAGGCCCTCCCTGAGCAGGGACTTGATCCCAGGATCCTGGGATCATGACCTGAACCAAAGGCAAATGCTTCACCAACTGAGCCAGCCAGGCGCCCCAAAAATCCCAACTTCTTAAGCAGCCTTCTAAACAGCTTAGGTTGGCTGGTTCCATGGTTAGCCAGTTAAAAATGAGTCTCAAAAACCACTGAACATAAGCAAGCCCCTTTGTGTGTGCAGGAATTTGGTTCCTAAGATGACCCAGGGGAGGCTGCAGGAGCCAGAAGCAGGCCGGGAACCCAGAGGCTCCGTGGACACCAGCAGGGGAGCGTGGGGATGCACGCTCCTTGGAGCAGCTGAGCACGCCCCTGGGAAGGGGCCACTCTGAGCTGCAGATGCATTTGTTGAGAATCTTGATTCCCGTTCCCATCGTGTGAGCAGACCTGATCAGGCCGGGGAAATGGGCTGCTTCTGCGTTTCCCTTGTACGTCAGTGGGAAGTGGTTGAAATGCACCAGCCAGCTGCCACTGAAGTGGATTCACAATACCGGCCAAACGGCTAGTTAATAAGCACATGGGAAAATGCTCAGGATCATTAGTGATCATAAAGTATAAATTAGAACAATGATAGGCCCTTTTGCCAAGCAATGTGGAGAGTAAGGAGATTCGCCAGCACTCCGGCGAAGGCAGCTGAGGGCAGGCCCTGCCGAGGGCAGATGGCGCAGGCCCTCGGGAGCCAGGCCGTGGTCGGCAGCAACTAGCCAGGCGTGGCTGTCATTATTTCTAGCAGCAAGCAGTCGACGGCATCCCAGGGGCCCGCCGCGGGGAACGGTTGCGGAAACGAGGGTCTCCATCCGACGGATGTGCAGTGGAATGCTACACGTCGTATTTGAGAGGCGGCTGTTATGGCTTTTACAACACAGAAAAGAAATTAGGAGCCTGACAAGCTCGTCACAGCCTATGGGAGCCCTGAAAACACCCTTCAGCTGAGGCCCATGAAATCCAAATTGCTTTTTAAATTAACTGGCAGGAAACCTTGAATGAGGATTTTGTCTCCAATTCAGTTAATAGGAACCAGATGCAAAGTTTCAATCAAACCCTCATTGTCTAGTGGTCTGGTACCCATTTATCCATGTGCTCGCTAAGCTAAAAATATTTTATTCATTTGCATCTTTTGTTGATTAATACCTTAGATACATAGTAACTGCCTAAGATACATTCTTTCTGTGTCATAAAAATGAACTTGCAAGCATTCATGTGGGAATGCTAGAAATGTCTCATTTTTCCCCCGAATCAAATGAAATCTGAGTCGAAGCCTCCATCCCACTCAGCTGGTGGGAGATTGGATCTCTGTCTTCATGGGAACCTGCCCCCATCGCTCCCCAGGGCCACACGGTGATCCTGAGAGGCTAACGCTGAGTAGCATATTCTGAGAGGTCCTCTGCTCCCCCGTCCACACCTAGGGTGGCAGCCACCCAGCGCCCTGCAGGTTTGTGAGGACGCTGGGCTTCTCCCTGCACACTGGGCTTTCCTGGGCTGGGAAGGGGTTCTTCCTGCAGGGCCATCGCCTCCTCCTCTGTCCCAAGAGTCCTCCATCTGTGCCTGCAGCCTCCTTCCTGGGGAAGCCTGGCACACAGTGACTCAGTCTCATGTCAAACACACAAACACGCACACTACTCACATACACACATCACACCAGGAATGTGGGGTAGTGTCGCAACTCATTTCCACCCTGAGAATGGGCCTGAGGCAACACCTTTTGGGGATGAATGAGGAAAAATGTGAGCTCAAAGCTTTTCAGGTTTTTTGGTAGGTAAGTAAACTATCCAGGTAGGCAAGGAGTCATTCTTTCTCATGAACGGTGCAGAATGGCCTCTTACGCAGGGTCCCCACCTTCGGTCAGAACTAATAAATCTAGCGGTTAATACCGTTTCATGTGTGAACCCTGGATATATATGTGAGTTTGCTCCTGCAGATCCCAGGTTCTCATTGTGAACCACAGCTAAATCATAGGATTACCTAAGAATTACCGTGTCCTGCCTGACACAGCGTTTTCTCACTAACCTGGCAAGAGATCCACTCTGTCCAACACAAAATGGCAAGTCACCTGTGTTCCCCGAGTCAGTCTCCTGGAGAAAGCTCTGAGGGGTGGATGTCATCAAAAACAATCCAAAGAGCCAGCGGCAGTTCATGGAAGAAATGCAAAGAGATGACAGAGGATCAGGAGGGTGAATCAAAGCCGTGGGGTCATTCTCCCGGAGCAGGTTGGCCAGGGCATAGGAGACAGCAACGCCCGGTGCTAACGAGGGAAGGAAGGGGCGTTAAGGGAAGCAACCCCTCATGGGGCAGCTTTGCAGTAACCTGATTCCAGGAACCAAAATTCAGAAAGTTTGCACATGTTCTCAAAGCCATGGCCACAACGTTGTTCAGTGCTTATGAAGGCAAAGGTGTGGAGGCGACAAAGACGCCCAACTGGCAAGGCCCTAACAGGTCACAGTTCAGCTGCTCTGCGTGACTTAGATGTCCACACGGCAAGACCCTAACAGGCCATGACTCAGCTGCTCTGCGTGACTTAGATGCCCATCTGGCAGGACCCTAACAGGTCATGGCTCAGCCTCTCTGCATGACGTAGATGCCCACCCAGCGGGACCCTGACAGCTCACAGCTCAGCCACTCTGCCTGAGTTCGATGCCCACCTGGTGGGACCCTAATGGCTCAGCTACTCTGTGCATTGTCACACAACTCTAAGAAAAATGAGAGGAATACACATACGGACCTGGAAGAATGTCCATATGGATGATTGGGGTTCTTTCTTTTAAAAATAAAAAAAAAAAGTGAGTTGAAAACCAATGCACGGGCAGCCCAGGTGGCTCAGCGGTTTAGCACCATCTTCATTCCAGGGTGTGATCCTGGGGTCCCAGGATCCAGTCCCATATCAGGCTCCCTGCATGGAGCCTGCTTCTCCCTCTGCCTGTGTCTCTGCCTCTCTCTCTCTCTCTCTCTCTCTCTCTCTATATATATATATATATATATATATATACATAAATAAATAAAATCTTTAAAAAAAGGAAAAAAGTACAAAAACACTACACTATGTGGTATCTGCTGAATATTTAAAAAAAGAAAAAAACCAATGCACAAGAGCTTCCACTTTGTGAAATACACACAGGACACATGTTTGTGTACTCGTGAGGATGCATTTGAATATGCATGTGTGGCTGTAATTTGCATACACATAGACAAATTCTGGGCAGAACACGATGAACCGCCGGTAATGCTATGTGGTTCATACCCACATACCCAGAGAAAGGGACTCTGTACAGTAGCAGGTGCAGGGGCGCTGGCACCGCTGTGGTTCCCAGGCCCTCTGTTGCTGATATAGCCCCCGTTCTCCTGGGTCTCTCCGGTCTTGCCCGCACACACTCATGTGTGAGCGTGGGTATGTGCAGGCTCCTGGGTTCACCCCACGGTCGGGACAATGCTGCATATCCATCGCCACAAGGATCCATCCCGTCATAACCACGCCGCCTGTCCCCACCATCCCTAAATTTCACAACTACCCTGTGGTCTCTTTCTATAATTTTGTCAGGCCGGGTATCTTATAAACGCAGAATCCTATACTATGTACTCTTTGGGAGTGGCCCTCTTTCACTCAGCCTGGTTCCCTTTGGGTGCGTCCTCACTGCTGTGTGTGTCACTGGACGGCTCCTCCCTGTCGCTGACTGTTGTGCCGTGGTGTGGGCGCACCATTCCGTTCCAGCATTCCCGCTGGGAGGGGCATCTGGGCTGTTCCCAGTTTCTGGTGATCACAAATAAAGTTGCCATGAACCTCGAAGCACAGGCATTTGTGAAAACATACAAAGTCCCTTGCCGGAGAGGAACGTCCAGTAGTGCGGTTGCTGGCCGTGTGGGAGTCTTACATCTTTACGGGAATTGGCCATGGTGGCCACAGGAGCTGTCCCAGCGGACGTCAGCCGGCAGGACATTGGTGTCCAGTCGCCCTGCTAGGCTTTAGTCTTCTTGTCGTTGCTTTTAGCTCAGCCACTCCGATAGACGTGCCCTGCTATCTCATTGTGGCTTCGGTGTGCATTTCCGCGGTGGCGAAGGGCGCTGAGTGCTCTCGCGTGTTCGTTTGCCATCTGCACATCCTCCTACAGGAGGCATCTCTTCACGGCCCGCACCCACTTCCTACCTGGATTGGTTGACTCCTACCGTGTTTTCCAGGTCCTTGTGTTTCCTAGGTCCCAGAATGCTCCGGGCACAGTGTAGTTTGCAAATCTTTTCTCCCAGTCTGTAGATTGTTCAATCTTTTAACAGCAAGGTGTTAAAATGTTGGTGACATCCAGTGTAACAATTTTCCTTTTATGGTTGCTGCTTCTGGCATCATAGGTTTGATAGAGCTTTCTGCCCAGCCTTACACCCTGAAGGTTTTCTCCTATCTTTTTCTAGGGTTTTCTAGTTTTACATTCTATATTGAGATCTGACATCCCTCCCAACCTTATTTAAGATGTGAGGTTCTTATGGAGGCTCCTTTGGTTTTCATTACCACGGCCTTCCAGTTGCTCCAGCACCTTTGCCAAAAAGATTCTCTTCCCTCCATGGAATTGCTTTTGCACATTTGTCAAAACTCAATTCAGAATGCCTGTGGGGGCCTGTTTCCAGGTTCCGTTCTGCTCCACGGCTATTCTGCTAGGGCCACGCTGTGCCACTCACTGCTCCACTCACTGCAGTACACAGTGACCTCAATGCTGGCCAGACTGAGCCCTTCAGCTATTTCACCTTACAAAGTGCATTAGCCCTATACATTTTGAATAAGTTTGTTTGCATTTAACAAAAAAAAAAACCTTTCTGGGGGTTTTGATAGAAATCGCATTAAACTCACAGATCAGTCTGGGGAGGATGGGATGAAGGCTTTGGGTAACCCCGTGGGGCCCAGCTGCTGGGGGCAGGACCACCCTTGGCACCTGTTCAGCATGGCCGTGCTTCAAGCCTCACCTGGTCCTCGTTTCCCATCTTCATCCTGAGATAAGTCCTTGCTGCTGATTGTTACACCCACTCTCCTGGAACTTGGCAGGTTGGACTGTTTCTTAAATGGGATGTCGGTTCATTAGATGAAGCGCAAACCTTAACATGTTCTGCAAGGTTCTGACAATGAGATAGAAGTGGCTGAGTCCCTCTTGCAGCTCCTCACCTCCAGACAGAGAACCGCATACACGAGCATCCTTCTCTAGGTCCAGGGACTCTGGGAACCATGCCAACAGCTCTAGCCAGAGTGCTCCACCCCCCAGAGAACCCCTGTGAAGGAAAGGTACCCACTGGGACGGGTAGGCTTCAGACTGTTTACTAATAGTCATTAACTTCTTTACAGGGTCTGCCGTATAGAATATTTCCCTGAAAACTCCATCACTTCTACACTAACACAGTAATGAGAAAAGCAAATTAGTGAAAAGGGAATTGAAAGTGATTGACTTATCCTTTTTCTCAGGAACTGATAAGACAAACCAAAGCCATGCCTTAATCTAGAATTTAAAAAATCAAATAATTGCATGAACTGGAGAAGGCTGACCTCTGGTTGCTCTACAGCCCACCTGAGAGGTTTCTTGTAATTCCCCAAACTGAAGTGCCTCCATCAGGCCGCCCTCCTCATGTGTGGGTTTCTGTCCACATGAGGGTTTACGCAAGAAATACACAGAGCCTTCTTCAGACTTACTCCGTTTTCCTTTGCTCTTCCCTTTCCAGGTTTAAATGGCATCCTTTCCGTGATTTTTAATTTTAAGTGTCAATTTGACCAGGCTATCAAGTGCCCAGATATTTAGCTAAATGTTATTCTAGGTGTTTCTTGACAGATTCTTTTGGATGACATTAACATTGCCCTCTCTACTGTGGGTGGGCCTCACCCAATCAGTTGAGGGCATGCATAAAATTAAAGAATTCCCCTAAGTTAGAGGAAATTCTCCAGCAGACAGATGGCCTTAAGATTTTTATCTTCACCGTTGGCCTCCCTGAGTCTCCAGCCTGCTGGGCCCCTATTAGAGATTTGGACTTAGTCTCCATAATCACACAAGTCAACTCTTTATAATAAATAAATGAAAGAAAGAAGAGAGGATATATTTCCTATCAGTTCTGCTTCTCTGGAGAATCCTAATATACTCCCCTTTGCTACAACTGAAAAAAAGCAAAGCTACTACTTTGAATCTATTTACATGGTTAACCTCCTGCCATATCCATGAAATGGAACCAAAAGAATCTAAACTCTTTTGACAAAAAATTCTCCTATTCAGTGAATGGGTACTGGGAGCCAGCAAGAAATTATTATTTTTTAATTTGTGTGCTGTATTTTTGTCTTTGAAAACCCACATTTTTGGAAAAGTTAAGTTTCTGAAGGACATGGTCAGAGAGCTTATCATCTCCAGGCATTGGAAGTATTTCCAAGATCCCCCATGGACAAGTAGCTTCCGTGAAAACACAATATTTGGAAATGTAACTGGGCTTGTTCGTGCTCACCACAACGAGAATATCTGGTCCTCGTGGCACTAACATGGGGGCCAGGCTACCTTCACATTAATTTTAAAGGCATGCCAACCATGAAGGGCGACTGCTTCATGGAAAATGTTTCCAGACTCATCTGTCCACAGCCTTATCAGTTGCCTGGGTCCAGATGCAAACTGACAGGCCCTGAGAGGTCAGTGCAGTGAGTAGCTCCACTGCAAGGACACACGCCTCTCACTGCTCAGGGCACGGAGGGCGGAGTGTTTCTTGGGCCCGTGGACACAAACCTTCGGGACTCATCATGCACACACATTCCTTACAGCCCCAAGATCATGTGCACTCTCCTATGTGGGAATCCCACACAATCCGATCAGTGTTTTCAATATTTGAAGAATGCTGTGTTGGGGGCAACAGTTTTCTGGGAAAGCCACAAAAGAATAGAAGCACTTTTTCTTGACAAAAAAGAATGGATTTCTTTTCTCCAAAACCTTTCTTGTTTCTCTTAGCTGCTGCTTGTTGGTACCTGTACACAGTGAAGGTTTGGGTTTGTATTGAGCACTGAGTACGTCAGGTCTCTGTGAGTGGCGGCCAATGGAGAGAAGCAGGAACATGCAAGGTGCCAAGGCGTTGGCTTCTCTGGGCATTTGTACTGGTGCATCCCAGTTTCCAGGCTTATGACCAGTTCCCGCTGAGTACACTGAACAGTCCACCTCCGGGCTGATGGAGACTTACCTCCAGGGGGGACACGCGCTGGGGCGTCCAGCACTGGGGAAGCGCCCATGGTACAGTGGGTGATACAGTTCCTGCTCTCACCCTCAACCCCCATGAGAAGACAATGGAAGTTATAATGAATTATTATATTTTCCCACATCTGTTCCTTCATTTTGCTTATACTAATGACATGCCTGTCCTGTAACATCATGGGACACCTGGGTGGCTCGGTGGTTGAGTGTCTGCCTTCAGCTCAGGGCATGATCTCGGGATCCTGGGATCGAGTCCCTCATCAGGGTCCCCATAAGGGGCCTGCTTCTCCCTCTGCCTGTGTCTCTGCCTCTCTCTGTGTGTCTCTCATGAATAAATAAAATCTTTTAAAAAGAGAAAACTAAAACTTCTATATCCACCTTTCATTTACCCCATAGAAATAAAAATACAAGGGTGTCTATGATTTCAATGCTCTGGATTCTGGAAAAGGCAAAGCCCTGGAGCCAGTAGAGGGATCAGTGGTTGCCAGGAGCTGGGGAGAGGGAAGGGTGACCAGGAGTCACATAGGAAATTTTTAGGGCAACGAGTCTATGCTGTGGAACACTGTTGTGCCAAATACACAGCATCACACATGTGTCCCAACCCACAGAACACGCAGCACCCAGTGTCACCTGGACATAAGCCATGCACCCGGGTGAGGATGAAGCATCCATGCAGGTCCATCCAGTGTGAAAAATGCACCATCCTGTGGGGATGTTGATGGTGGGGGTTGGGGTTGGGCAGGGTGGACTCGGGAGGTCCCTGAACCTTCTTCTTAATTTTTCTGTAAACCTAAAATTGCTCTAGAAAATACAGCATTTTTTTAAAATGTGAGAACACAAGTACCTACTGAAGCATTGTTCATAGTGGCCAAGAGGTGGAGCTCAATTAAATGCTTTTTATCAGAGGCCAAAAACATTCAGGTTCATGTCAAACCAAGCAGAACAGTGTTTTACTCTCTTGCCTTCAGAACAATGAAGAGCGGCCCCTCCTCTGTAACCTGCGCAGTGAGCACCACCGGAGCACACACACGTGTGCCCTGAGAGCCACAGGCCACACTCTGTCCCCGCGCCTGTGCAGGACGCAGGGATGGAGCTCCTGAGGGACACGAGAAGATGAGCAAAAAACATAAAGAAAAAGTTTGAGGGACAGCATGATGACACAATCCGTTACGACGCTATTTAAAACTCCGCGTGTGTGTCTGTGTACGAAGAGAAAACGTCGTCACATGTGGTAACGTTCCCTGTGTCTCCCATCGGGTTTATCCAACAACAGCAACCCTCTCACCCCCACCCCCACCCCCACCCCCATGGTGCTGATTCTCCAGAAACCACCCTCTCTCCCCAGAGATTATGACTTCGTAACTGGACGTCCAGGGATGGCTCTGGGTAAGACGACAGCTCTGCAGGGCGAGCCCCCCGCTGCCCCCCGGTGACCTCCTCCAACGACATTTTCATTGTTCTCTCCAGCGGGTGCTTCTCCTTGGAGAAACAACCCTGTAACCGTCTGAAACTGGCACCGCTTCACACACTGAAGAAAATAGGGTTGCACAGAAAACCGACTCTGGGAAGTTAAATTGATGTACTTTGAGAATGAAGCAGGATGGCAAAGCGGCCTGGTCCACATGGAGATGCCTGGGGATGCAGAACAAAGGCAGCCACTGCCACAGAAAGGAGATCACGAGGGAGGCCGTTTGCCAGATGCACACGAGAAACGCAATTGTGCAAATGGGAATGATTAACCTTGCCTGTGTCTTATTCAAACGTGCATTTGGGGGAGATGTCGCACATGCAAGTCATTGCTCATTGCCTCCTTTGGAGCCTTCTTGGTGGCAAAATGTCTAGGGTGATCCTAGCCTAGAGACATGCTCTTCTCATCAAGGTCCTCACTGATCGTTAGGACTTTTACCTCATTTCAAAGTCACTTTACTTTTAAAGTTGATTCCAGATCTTTGTATCCACAAGTGTTTAAATTTTTTTTTAATTTTTATTTATTTATGATAGTCACAGAGAGAGAGAGAGAGAGAGGCAGAGACATAGGCAGAGGGAGAAGCAGGCTCCATGCACCGGGAGCCTGATGTGGGATTCGATCCCGGGTCTCCAGGATCACGCCCTGGGCCAAAGGCAAGCGCCAAACCACTGCGCCACCCAGGGATCCCTCCACAAGTGTTTAAATGTGCTTGTTTCTGTTATTAACTACCGAAACTTGGGGGAGTTTAAAACAGAGCTGATAATATGGCTTTAAAAACTTGTAAGGGGGAGTGCCCAGCTCAAGGTATGACCCCGGGGTCCTGGGATCGAGTCTCACGTGGGGCTCCCCGCCTGGAGCCTGCTTCTCCCTCTGCCTATGTCTCTGCCTATCGCTGTGTCTCTCATGAATAAATAAATAATTTTAAAAATTAAAAAATAAATAAAAATAAAAACTTGTAAGGGTACAGCTGCTTTTCTGGCTCCCATTTACCAAAAAGGACAGGCCGGCCTCTGAAGGACAATTCGCCTGCCCCATGCAGGCCTGGGCCTCAGATCCCGGCTCCAGGGCTGGGGAGCTGCTTGTCCAGGGCCGGGGCAGGCGGGGCAGCAGGAGTCTGCTCTTCCTACGCCCCTCTCTAAGCGTCCCCCTCTGTCGGGACAGACACCAACCTTCTGCCCACAAGGAGGAGGAGCACAGGCTAGCGGGGGGAGGCTGCCCCCTGGTGGCTCGTTCCGTGGGTCCTTCCCCACACTTCCCACCTTGGCGCTCAGAACAACCCAAGGGTGAGGGCGTGAGATGACGATGACACGTGTCCTCACCTCTGTGAGGTGCCTGGTAGAGGGTGGGCATCTTTGCTGTCTTCCTCAAGGAGATGTTCCGTGCACCGACACACTTCTGGCTCAGTGTGGGTGTTCAGCAAATGTTTGCTGGGTGAATGGCCCACAGGGATGCAAATGAACCACGGCCAGAGATGACCCTCCGAGGGACCGCCCCCTGGCCAGGCATCAATGTCCAGAATGCCCCATGACCACCTCCCGTGGGTGCTCGTTCTGCTCTCCTGTGTGTCCGGGGAGATGCTGGGTCAGGCCTCCCCCAGAAGGTCCCGTCTGCCGATCTGTCAGTGACCATGAACTCCCTTTATCTGTGCACATGACATGTTCATATCCTGGACTGCGGCATCCCCTAGGTGGCTCGTTACACGGAGACATGAGCAAACAACATGGAATTCCCAGGGGCTTCTCTTCTGGGCTTGGGATGAACTGTTGCTGGACGGACATCAGCTCAAACCCTAGAGAGCCGTTAGTTATGTCCTTGCCTTGGTTCAAATCAATGCAGGCTTTGGCTATATTTTGACCATAAGAAGAAAATATCCATTTTTTTCTGACCATTTGGGTACCTGCCATCTCCCCCAAATGCACATGCTGTTGGCCTGGCCACACAGAGGTAACATTAGATCCTGGGAAACAAAGCACAAGTCCCTGGCCTGAGCCCATCAGCCTCGGGCCCACCTGCCCGCCTCCACCCCCCATAGAAGCAAGGGCCCAGAAGACTCTAATTCAGAGACCTCATGTCCCCAGATGCAAGACCCACGACCCCTCCAGGCTGGAGCCATGTGGCGCTTTAAAGACACTACCAATGCGGCACCAGGGTGACTCAGTAGTTGTACGTCTGCCTTCAGCTCAGGTTGTGATCCCAGGGTCCCGGGATCGAGTCCCACATCGGGCTCCCTACATAGAGCCTGCTTCTCCTTCTGCCTGTGTCTCTGCCTGTCTCTGTATCTTTCGTGAATAAATAAAATCTTAAAAAAAAAAAAAAGACGCTGCCGTTGTGTGTACTTGGCAAATGTTGAACATTGGGTGCTGAGGGTCACTCCAGAGAGGAGCTGTAATGTTTGCACATCACCCAGAGAGACACAAGGTTGAGTGTGTATTGACCCTGCCCCAGGCACAACCTCAGGATCAAGGAGACCTCCTGATTATGGATCCCCCTTTCTGACCCACAGCCTGGGTTTCACTCTTCTTTGGGGCCTGGACTGACTCTGTCCTGTGTCCTCAGCCTGGATCTGACATGTGGATCCAGAAGAAGCTGGCTGGCCGTCTGGTCCCATCTTCCCTCCACTCCAAACCCTCGGTTACTCTGGGAAACAACTAGATCCCATGTGGAAGCTCTAGGTAAGAGCACTGACATCTTCATCTGTGCAAATCTCAGACATGGAACATGTGGGTGAGCCACATACTGCTTATTGCTAAGGAATCCAGGGAGACCTGGTGCTCGGATGGCAGGGTCTCCCACAGGTTGTCTCCTCCCCACATCTCCTGACACATCATGACTGTCTCTGTGGTCAGCCCACTGCCGGCAGACACACAAATCCTTATGTGCAATTGTGCAAACTGGGGAAACTGTCAGAGCAGTCAGCAAGGAGCATGGGTGTGCGTCGGCACTCTGTGCCTCATGACCGCATGTCCCAGCATGCCAGCCTGTCTGGGGCCAGGCACAGTGCCGCCTCGGCAAGGAGGAGAGGGGCAGGCAGACAACCACCTAACGCACAGTCCTGCCAGGAATTTGCCAGAACTGAGGAGGTGGTGAAGCAGCAGAGCTGGAGGTCACGCTCAGGCTTCCACTGAGACTCCCACTGTGAATCGGACTAGTTTTTCCAAGAGTGAACTGGGAGTCCAACCTGTCCCACTTCACACTGAGAATTGGGACACATTCCAGGAATGTGAGATGCACGTTGTCTCTCATAGAAATGTATCTACATTCACTGTGTGCTTGTCCTGGTGCTTCATGGACTTTCCTCATTCTGTGCTTCACCAAGACCCAGGTGAGGAGAGTGAGGCATGGCCGGGTGACGCTTGCTCAACTCACAGCCCTGGCATGGGTGTGTTCTGTGCCACTTCCATGAGGTTCACCTCTTGGCTACACATCCCCCAACCCATAGTTCTCACACTGGGGTCCCTGGGACTTGGCAGATGAGAAAGCTCGTGCTCCCCCTGCTCCCCCTTACGTGTGCCAAATCAGAAACCCTGGGGGCTGGGCCCAGAAATGAGTGTTTGCACAGGGTCCTCAGGCAATTCTGATGCACGCTGATTCCAGAGCTGCTAGATGGAGCCCTGTGGTGAGGGTTCCCATTCTGGCATGTTTTAGGGGAATTCTTGGGAGGAGAGAGTGGCTGACATTCTTGCCAGGAACAAGTTAATGAACAGCCTCCCTTTCTAGGGCACTGTGCGCAATGCTCAGAACTCTGAGAAGAAACTATATTTATGAACACATCAGTGAGAAATGTATTCACTCTGTGAAAACAGTACCCCCCTGAGAGAGGGATGCACATGGACTTGGTGATTGGTCAAACAGGATGCAGAGTCCATGTGCATTGACTGACTCTTCCCCACCCTCTCCGACCGCAGCACAAACCAGACTCACCTCTCACTTGAGAAATGTACCCGTTTCCTGACTCCCCTTCTGATGTTTCACCAGGCTCTTCTCCACTGTGAAGCCAGAGTGATTCTTCTGAAAACCTGAGTTGCTTAAACCATCCTTGCTTCAAGGATGACTATTTCTCACAGGATTAGGACCAAAATGCTTAATAATTGTATGGGAGCACAAAAAGACCCCAAAGAGCCAAAGAAATCTTGAGAAAAGAAGAGCAAAGCTGAAGGCATCACACTTCCTGATTCCAAACTATATTATTCCAAAGCTGAAGTAAATCAAAACAGTTTAGTACTGACATGAAAATAGACACTTGGACCAATGGAACAGAATCAAGAGCCCAGAAATACCCCCGTGCTCATATGGCCAATTAATCTATGACAAAGGAGCCAAAATATACAAGGGGAAAGATCATCCCTTTGGTAAATGGTATTGGGAAAACTGGACAGCCACCTGCAAACGAATGAAACTAGACCCCTATTTATATCAGACACAAAACATCAAGTAAAATGGATGAAATATTTGACCATAAGACCTAACACCATAAACCTCCTAGAAGAAAATATAGGTGATAAGCCTCTTGACAATGATTTTTTTGGATTTGACACCAAACACAGAAGAAACAAAAACAAAAATAAGCAAATCTTAAAAGCTTCTGCACAGCAAAGGAAACCACCAACAGAATAAAAAGGGAACTTACTGAATGGGAGAAGATATTTGCAAATCATATATCTGATAAGGGGTTAATATCCAAAATATTTAAAGAACTCATATAACTCAATAGCAAAAATAAAAAAAAAGATTTAAAACAGAAGTACTGAATAGTTATTTCTTCCAAAGAAGATACACAAATGGCCAACAGACACATAAAATGATGCTCAACATCACTCATCTTCACAGAAATGCAAATCAAAACTACAATGAGATACCACACTTGTCAGAACAGCCATCATCAAAAAGACAAGAAACAGCAGGTATTGACGAGGATGCAGAGAAGGGGAGCCCTCATGCACTGTTGGGAATGCAAGTTGGTGCAGTCGCTCTGGAGAACAATGTGGAGGCTCCTCAAAATGTGAAGAACAGAACTAGGATAGGATCCAGCAATCCCATTCTGGGTACATACCCACTGGAAATAAAGCAGGATCCAAAGAGACCTCTGCACTTCCATGTTCACGGCAGCATTATTCACAACCCAAGATGTGGAAACGACCAAAGTTGTTTGTCCACTGACCATTGAAAAGATAAAGGTGTGGCCAGTGGAGCTGACAAGTGGGGGGAGCCCCGGGAAGGAGTGTGGGTTTGATCCAGAGGCACAGAGAGCCTTGCAGACGGTCCAGTAGGGACTGTCCTCCTCAGCCTGTCTCCACTCAAGGCACCAGTCTGAGTAGTGCTCCTCCTCATGGTGCTCCCCCTCTTCCTCCTCATGATGCTTCTCCTCCAGGTGATGCTCCTCCTCCTCATGATGCTCCTCCTCCATGTGGTACTCCTCCTCTGCATGGTGCTCCTCCTCTTTGTGATGCTCCTCCTCTTTGTAATGCTCCTCATCTCAATAGTGCTCCTCCTCCTCCTGAGGATGATCCTTCTCCTTGTGATGCTCTTCCTCCAGGTGGTCCTCCTCCTCCTGGTGGTGTTCCCCATACCCCCGCGTGGGATCAGGTGCTCTTATACCAGTTCTTTACCAGGACAGGGGGTGTGCAGGAGCAGCAGACCAGGACCAGCTCTGGACTCTGGGCTGATGGGTCTCACTCCTGGGGTGTGATGGCAGATCTTATGTGTCACCATATTGGACCACGGGTGCCCAGGTATGTGGTTAAACACGATTCTGGGAGATTCACACCTGAATCTGCACACAGAGTAAGGCAGAGGATGGGGCTTGGCCCATCCACCAAAGCTGCCCAGGGCTGAACAGGGAGCACCCCCTCCATTGCCAGCCGCTGAGCAGGGACTCAGTCTCCTCCTGGCCCTGGACCAACACATGCACCTCCTGGGCCCAGGCTCCCAGGGCTTCGGGCTTGGACCTTCACCACCGGCTCCCGTGAAGGGCTTTGGTGAAGGTGACTGCTGCAGGCCCAGCACTTCCCAGGCTGCGCAGTCAGGGGAGCCATTCCTGCAGTACACCCATACCACACATCACATACACACTACACACACGCTACACTCTACACACACATGTGCACACATTCTCAGTTGCTCACTTGCTCTTTCTTCTCCCCTGCACTTCTCTTTCGGCCCCTCTAAGGGGAGTAGCTAGGGAGGGCGTGCAGGCTGCTCCCTCTGTCCGATGTCCTGCTGGCCTCCCTGCCCTCCGAGACCCACCGCTCTCTGAGGCTGAGTGCCCGGCCCTGCCATGCCTTTTGCGAACAGCAGAGGTGGGCATGGGTCTCTCCTCCCCTCGCTGAGAATCACTGCCGCCTGATGTCCCGCATCCCCCTCACCCCGAGCCCGTCACTGACTACGGGGATCATAGCTCTTTTGTGTGCAGGCATGTACTCCTCCCTATGGGAAGAGCCGGTGGGCACGGGAGATCTCAGCTCACTGCCATGCTCCGAATGGACACCCAAGGCGTATCAGGACCTTGAATTAACACTCCATTTTATTTAAAAGTCCTGCAAATGTAAGTGCATGCATGATACCATATGCACATAAAGACTTAGAAAGGGACGGGGAGGACCTTTGCTACTAGGCTGTTTGGGTTGTAAGTTTACAGGTGGCTTTGTCGTATCCTGTATTACCCAGTTTGGGTACAAGACATAGGGAGCTGTTTTAGGATCACAAAAAGATATGATGCAGAAAGTGTTTATGGCTTTAGTATTTAAGGAAAATCACATTGCTTTTTAACACGTGGCTTTAAGAAAAGCTATCCGTGCCATCGTCCTCATTCGCAAGGGTTCAGGGCAACGGCCACAACAATGTACCAATGACATCTGGCCAGTTGGTATCACAAGCTGGTACTTTCCAAAATGTTTCTAAAATCTGGGCTGGGGACCAGGTTGAAAAGAAAACGTGGATGTTTTAGGGAAGTTGTTTTTTTTTTTTTTTCCAAATAAAGGTTTTGATTTATAAAAAGGATGTTCTAAGAATTTACATCCTCATTTCGAGCAGCAGTGAGCTTCCTGATAAATCCGTTCACACTTCCCCGGAGAAGAGTTTTGCTTTATAACCAACTCAAAGAGAAATGGCACATGAAGAAGGAGGAGCCACGTGGAACCTCAGCGATAACCAGGCGAATGGTGCAGTGGTTTTATGTCGTTCCAGCAAGCGTGGCACAGGTGAGCCGGGGGTGTTGACCTGTGTAAATGCCAGGCACGAGGGCCCTTGTCCCACCTGGGATTCCTCTGGCCACGTGGACAACTTGGGGAATGTGTTGAAACCGGTCCTAAAACTCAGGAGGCTCCTTATAGGGCTCCCTTCTGAGCTTCTGAGTCCACGCACGTAGCTCTGGGGCCGGCTCCTGTCCCAGCAAACCACGGCAGCATCATGCACACAGCCTGCCCCTGCGGTGCTGCCTTCCAAGGGCTCTGTGAAATCAAAGCTCGTTTCATAATAACACAAAGAGACTACTTGCCTTTTTCGCTCTACTTCTCTTGTGTGCACAATGGAACTCTCCAGAGGTTGCACGATGAGTGACATCACAACAGCCTGAAGGCAGAATAAGAATCTTCACTAATAGTCACTAAAGAATCTTACTAGGTAAGCATTAAAAGATATTTGAAAATGTAAAACAATGTCCCTCTTCTCATCACATTTTTTTAATTTTGGAAAATATAGTTATTTTTATTAAAAGATGTCATTTATATCAGCATGGAATAGTTTATAATTCTTGTTTATAAATAAATTAGTATTTTTCCATTTATTTCATTAGGATGATGATAAATATCTATAGCCATAACACTCATAAACAAAAATCTGTGGGATCTTCAGTAATTTTTATGAACAGGAAGGAGGCCTGACACCAAACCATTGACTACTGCTCTTGTAGTACAAGTAACAACAAAGTGTTTTTGTTACGTGGGCTTGTTTAACTTGGTCCTGAGTGGTGATGTGTTTGGGGCCAGGTGTTGTGGCCTTGTAGGGAGGTGATGACCAGGCCGGATGACCTTTCCCTGAACCCCCTCTCCAGTACATTTCTGGCCAGGGCTCCCCAGAGAGGACACCCCCCCCCGCCCCCACAGCAGCTCACACCCGGCCCTCACCTCTTGGGCGCCAGCTACGCCCCTGCCTTCCCAGAGGTGTGTGTCACTCCCTGATGATAGGCCCTGGCTCCCATGGACAGGCAGGCCAGCAAGGTCAGAGGCAACAAGTATGGACTTGCATCTCCGTCTGCTCTTGTGGGCTCCCTGTGTGTCCACTTGCCATCCTTCATTTGTATCCACGTCCTCATCCCAAGGGCTGCAAGCTCCAGCCACGACATAAAGCTGGGCCAGGGGCTACAGCTTCATGATTCCCTGTGACAACCACCTGTTCGTCAGCCCCTCAGGGTACAGCAGGGCAGTGCCTGGGCCGGCTGAAGGCGGGAAGAAGAGCGAACAGACACAGGAAGGCGTGATGGAGGTTACAGGGGACCATTTCCTTTCACATCCGTGTTTCAAGTGTTGGTAAACTGAGTACCCTCCATTTGACCAGCACAAATTCTATGGGCAAATACTTATATTTTTCCATCTGAAGACTATACTAGTTATCTATGACTGAATAACAAATTACCCTGGAACGTAGCAGGAAACCAGCAAGCATTTATTAGCTCACAGGGTCATCTCTGA
The DNA here is from genome assembly GCF_018345385.1 of Vulpes lagopus. Lineage (NCBI taxonomy): Eukaryota > Metazoa > Chordata > Mammalia > Carnivora > Canidae > Vulpes > Vulpes lagopus. The sequence continues at coordinate 154,361,964 of NC_054825.1, forward strand.
AAGTCAGGAGTCTTGGGACGGCTCCACTGGGTCTCTTTGGCTCACAGTCTCTCGAGATTCCAGCAAAGAGGTTGGCTGTCTGTGGTCATCTGAGGGCTTGAAAGGCTGGAACATCTATGTCTGGAGAACAGCCACTTCGACATCCATCAGATGGCTACTGGCCAGAGGCCTCATCAGGTGGAATGTGCCCCGGGATGGCTGATGGCAACAAGGCAGCTGGCTTCCCCAGAGCAAGTGAGCAAGAGAGAAAGAGACAGAGCCACACTGGTGCCTTTTACAGCCTAATCTCAAGCAGTATGACATGACTCCTGCCACACTGCTGGACACACGATAACACAACTGTGAGAGGCTGACCACACAGGGCGTGAACCCCCAAGGTGGGGCCACTGGGACCACCACGGAGGCACCATCATGATTCCACCCAGGGAGAGACCCAATCATGAACACACAATCCTCAAGCAAGACAATTAATTATTCTTTATGTTGATTCATTTCCATCAACACTGGATTCTCATGGGAAAAAAACCTGAGACATCAGCAAGGGAATGTTATCATTTCTATTTTGCAGACTAGGAAAATAAAGCAAAAGAGATCTTTGGTTCAGTGCACCAACTGGGTCTAGAACTCTTAGCTGACTGGTTTCCCCCCGTTTCCTCATCATGGAGTGAGGCAATGAGAGGCCAGGATGCAGCTCCCCGGGGGGAAAAGGAGGACTGGCCTGCAGGCAGGGGATTAGGAAGGGATTCCACCACTGGAGGAGGACTCTACACCATCCTCCCCAGGGACTCGTGGTGAGTGGTTCTCAAACGATGCCCCCCCTCCCTGGCCTGAACAAGGTGTCCTACTGCTAAGACAAGATGCCAGTTTTTTACCACTTCGTACAAAGATTGGAGAGAAGTTTCCCAGTTTTTAGTTTTTATCCTGGATTCGTCCTAAAATCTGCAATCTGGTACCAATTGTTCCAACAAGAGCTAACAGAAAACGAATGAATGAGAGCAAATGATGGTTAGAAAAACCAGACACAGCAGGATGTTCTGTTAAATGCCCTGTGGTATTCCGTAATGTATGTTCACATGTGCTTGAGATTACCTCACAGTACGCAAATATACATTCTTCACTCTTATGTTTCATTAAATCCTGTGGTTCACCAAGGAGTCCAAGACCATCTGGAGGCCCCGTTCCTGAACAAGATCACGCCACTGAAGATGAGACTCGTTCCAGCTCATTACCTCTCCCGCCTAATAAAACGTTGATCTTTGGCCTCCATGAACAAATATGTTGGGAGAAATTTAAAACATTTTTCCCCAGAAGGGTAAGATTGGGGCAATCTCACACAGTACTGAGATCATGACCTGAGCTGAAATGAAGAGTTGGACACTTAACTGACCAAGCAACCCAGGTGCCCTGAGATAAGCTAATTTATTACATATGTTGGTTGCCTTAGGGCAGTGCACTTTATTCTAGCAGGCAACCTTGTTGAGAAGGGTCCACTGAGGTTTTCTAGCTAACCTGACTTGTAGTGGGAGCACACAGGGTGGGCGGGGATCTCAGCTCTGCCTGAGAAGGAACATGGAGCCATGCTTGAGCTCCCTCAGTGAGCAAAAAGCCTGAAGTCCACGAGCACAGAAAGTGGACCCATGTTTGCCAGACACTAGGAGCAAGGGGCGGGTGGGATAGCACATGGCCACAAGGGACCCTTCCGAGGCGGTGGAAATGTTCTAAAATTGGATAACAGTGATGATAGTTGCACAACTCTATAAATACACTAAAATCACTGGGGTGTACGCTTAAAACAAGTGAAATTTTATGGTATGTATATTTTTCTTCAAAAAAATATTTATAAAAATAATCCATTTACCCATAAATATCTCCTATAGGGACCCAAGCACCCAGATGTGAAAGGAAAAAGCTCAGGAGGAAGAGAACCACAGGCTGACTTAGGGCCAGAGTCACACCATTGCCAAGAACAAGGATGGTGAACACAGCCACATAGCAAATAGGGATTTTGTAATGTTCCTACTCCAGCGGTTTCCTCCCCACATCCTCCTATAAACATGTTCAATTAAAAAAAAAAAAAAAACCTCCCTCAAAACTGCGACTCCCCAGGCACCACATACTTACTTCTGGCCATGGCCAAGCTTCTTAAATGACTCTATTTTCAATTCCTACTGATCCATCCATTCATTTATGCAACAAGTATGTAGCAAACATCTATCCTGTGACCAAGAGTTTGTGCAGCACATAAATACATTACAGAACCTATTTACTCTTAAGAAACTCACTCCTGTGTGATGAGAGCAAAAATGTCAGAGTAAGGAAATCCAAAATACACATCTGCATAAAAAAATCAATGGGACAAAAAAACAGGCAGAATAAAATCCTTTGGAACTCTGGACTCTACCCAAAACCATGCAGTAACCTGGGAGAAGGAGTCACGTATTCCAGAAAAATACCTGAGTCTCTGTAAGCAGCATTTCAACTTCCTGTAGCCCATCCCCATGGCCCCCCATGAGTGTTAGCCTTTAAAATAACAGTCTTTGTACCTGGATCAGAGACACCAGAGGGGGTAGAATGGACATTATTTGCAAAGAATTGTCATTATTTGATCTGTCTGGAGGTTCCCTGGAAGACATGCTCAAAAGGGTTAGATTTCTGGACTAGTGATAAAACAGCTAGATGGGGGCCATTTGTCAAAAACCTTTCCAGGCAAATATTTTAGTCATTGGTGTATGAGACAGTGGATAACATATCACAATAGATTGGCCAGAAGGTGAGCTGGAAACACTAGGGAATGAGGAGCTCTGGGGAATAAGGACGTTGAAAAGTCCCCACATATTTCTGGGAATCTAGAAGGTCACATGTGTGCCTAGGGCTGCATAAAGGCTCAGAAAAGACCATAAGTTCTCACCTGTGGCTGACCTTGAGGCTCTGTGAAAGCTAAGTTAAGGTACAGCTGTGAACTGTCTCCTTGATTGTTGAACCCATTCCCCAAGACAGAGCCCCCCAGCAAAGACTAGGAGGGTTTTTTGGTCCCAGTCATTTGAAGACTCTCTGCTGAATCATTAGCTGACCACTGAGATAATGGAAGAGACTTCAGCAGCCATACATGACAGAGAACACAGACTTTACAAAATTAGTTCAGAAAAGTCACCAAACAACCACTACTACAACAAGAAGCAAAAACAACAAACTCTGGGGTAGGGGAAGAATCTAATGCTGACACATTATAACACACAAAATGTAAAGTTTTCAACAGAAGTTAGGAGGCAGGGATCCCTGGGTGGCACAGCAGTTTAGCGCCTGCCTTTGGCCCAGGACGTGATCCTGGAGACCTGGGATTGAATCCCACGTCGGGCTCCTGGTGCATGGAGCCTGCTTCTCCATCTGCCTATGTCTCTGCCTCTCTCTCCCTCTCTCTCTCTCTCTCTCTCTCTGTGACTATCATAAATAAATAAAAATTTTTAAAAAAGAAAAAAAAGAAAGATTAAAAAAAAAAAGAAGTTAGGAGGCATGCCAAGGAACAAGAAAGTATAGCCCATACACAGAGGGACAAGAACCAATCAGTAAGAATTTATTGGAAAAGTTATTGAAAGCTCATTGAAAAAGATGTTGAATTTACTATTTAATAGTATAAATCAACTATTTTAAATATGTGCTCGAGGAGATCAAGGAAACACTGTGAAAATCTATAGAGTATGGGAAGGATGGCCCGTCAAATAGAGACTATAATAAAGAGAAAGAAATTATAAAAAGAAACCAACCAGGGATCCCTGGGTGGTGCAGCGGTTTGGCGCCTGCCTTTGGCCCGGGGTGCGATCCTGGAGACCTGGGATCGAATCCCACGTCGGGCTCCCGGTGCATGGAGCCTGCTTCTCCCTCTGCCTATGTCTCTGCTTCTCTCTCTCTCACTGTGTGCCTATCATAAATAAATAAAATTTAAAAAAAAAAATTAAGAAACCAACCAGAGGGACACCTTGGTGGCTCAGTGGTTGAGCATCTTGCCTTGGGCTCAGGGAGTGATCTCAGTCTGGGAATGGAGTCCTGCATTGGGCTCCCTGCAGGAAGCCTGTTTCTCCCTCTGCCTATGCCTCTGCCTCCATGTGTCTCTCATGAATAAATAATTAAAATCTTAAAAAAGCAAGCAAGCAAGCAAGCAAGAGGAAAGAAAGAAGAAAGAAAGAAAGAAAGAAAGAAAGAAAGAAAGAAAGAAAGAAAGAAAGAAAGAAAGAAGAAAGAAAGAAAGAAGAAAGAAAGAAAGAAAGCCGAAATTCTGGAGCTAAAAAGTACAATAATTAAAATGGTAGTTTCAATAAAAGAGTTCAATAGCAGATTTGGACAGGCAAAAGAATCCATGAAATTGAAGATAATAAAATTAAGGATATCCAATCTGAGGAACAGAAAAGACAAAAAATGAATACAAATTAGCAAAATCTCAGATTTTGAGGGACACCATCAGGCGCACCAACATATATCCTAGAAGGAGAGGAAAGAGAAGTAGAATGTTCCTTTGGAGAAATAATGGCTGCAAATTTCCCAGATTTGATGAAAGACATTGATCTACCTACCAAGGAGCTCAACGGGATAAATTAAAAGACAGCCACACCAGATATATCATAATCCAACTACTGAAAGCCAGAGACTGAAAGTCCTAGAGCATGAGAGAACTGACTCACCATGTGTAAAGCATCCTCATCAACGTAGAGAACTGATTTATCATCGGAAAGCAGAAAGGCCAGGAGATAGTGAGACAATGTAGTCAAAGTACTGAAATTTAAAAACTGAAAAGCAAGAATTCTGTATCCAGCAGAACTATCTTTCAGGAGAAGATTCCCAGTTTCTGATCCAGCATATAAGGAACCTGGAAGGCATCACTTCTATGCTCACAAGAAGAAACTGAAAATCAACAAGTATTCTTCAGCCCATCAGACAATTGAGGTCGGGGGCAAAGCACTGCTCAAAAAATTGGGGAGATGGGCAGGAGCCATGCCAGTTTCTCACAGTGAAGATAGAAAAATCACTTCATGTTATGACAGGGTGGAGGGAAAGTAGCAGTTCTGAAATACACCCACAGCACCTGCTCTTTTTCTTAATGTTTTATTTAAGTTCAATTGAGTTAACATATAGTGTATTATTAGTTTCAGGGATAGAGTTTAGTGATTCATCAGTTGCATATAACACCCAGTGCTCATATCACATGCCCTCCTTAATGTGCATCACTCAGCTACCTGTCCCCCTCCTGCTTCCCCTCCAGCGACCTCAGTTTCTGTCCCAGGGTTAAGAGTCTCTTACACTTTGTCTCTCTCTCTGTTTTCATCTTATTTTTCCTTCCCTTCCCCTTTACTCATCTATTTTGTTTCCTAAATTCCATATACAAGTGAAATCTATGGTATTTGTCTTTCTCTTACTGGCTTATTCCACTCAGCATAATATCCTCTAGTTCTATCCGTGTCATTGCAAATGACAAGATTTCATTCTTTCTGATGGCTAATATTCCATTGTGCATATAGACCAAACATTCTTTATCCATTCATCTGTCGATGGACATCTAGGCTCTTTCCATACTTTGGATACTGTGGACATCAGACAAACTATTTCAGAGAAAGTATTTCATCAGAGCCTAACTGATGGGATTTTCCAAAGCCTATTACCTGGAACAATGAAAACACACTACCACAGACACCTCTAGCCTTCCACAGAGGAAGGGAAATACCCTAATCCAGCTCCTTCTAGTCTGTCTCATCTAAGGGGGTAAAAACCCAAGGGACACTCATAGAGGTCACAGCTTGTGGGGTATAGGCTCACTAAAAGACTGAGGTCTAATCATAGAAGTATAAAATGTTTCTCTTATATAATAACCGAGGAATACAAGGGAAAGAACTGCATCTTTCAGGTTTTATTTAAAAAGAGTCTCTAGGGAAACCCAAACACAAGAAGAGACAACAATAGAGACACCGGGGGAACGATCAGCCTCTGACATCTACAGCCAATGCAGCCAGTAAGCATAGCTGGACTGGCCATCAGATAAACATAAAACTGCTCACTAAACACCCATTTACCTCAGTTCCTTTCACTCAGTACAACATTTCCAGCTTTTAGCAAAAAAAAAAAAAAAAAAAAATCACAAGGCATACTAAGGGACAAAACATAGTTTGAGGAAACAGAGCAGGCATCAGAACCAGAATTAGATATGGAAGAGACGTTGGAATTATCAGACTGAGAGTTTAAAACCATGATTAATATGTGCAAAAGTCTCACAGAAAAGGTGAAAGACACTCAAGAACAGATGGCAATGAAAGTAGAGAGATGGGAAAAAAAAGAAAGAAAGAAAGTAGAGAGATGAAAACTGTAAGAAAGAATTATCTTAAATAGCAGAAATCAAAATAACACAGTAACAAAAGTTAATGTCTTTAATTAGTGATGATGAATAGACCAGAGTGGCTAACAAAGGAAGAGACAATAATAAACTTGAAGAAATGTCCATGGAAAATTACAAAACTGAAATGCAAAGAGAAAAAAAAATAATAAAAAGGATAGAACAGGCTATCCAGGATCTGTGAGATAATTACAAAAGGTATACCATGCTGATGATGGGAATGCCAGAAGTGAAGAAACAGAAAGGAATGGAAGAAGAGAACAAATACAGAAGCCATGGTGACAGAATTTTCTAAAATTAAGGATAGTCACCAAACCACAAATCCAGAAAGCTAAGAGAGCATCAAACAGGTTAATATACTTTTAAAAATCTATACCTAGCCATATCACACTCAAACTGCAGAAAATCAAAGACAAAGAAAATATTTGGAAAATGCCAGGGGAGGAAGTGGGGGGATCACTTTACACATAGGAAAGCAAGAGAAAGAATTATACAGGACCATGCAAGTAAGAGAGTGGAGTAAAATATTTAAGAGGTTAAAAAAAAAACAAAAACACTAAGCTAGAATTCTGTATTCAGCAAAATTATCCTTCAATAGCAAAGGAGAAATAAGAATCTCCTCAGACAAAAAAAAAAAAAAACTTGATGGAATTTAGCACCAACAGATTTCCCTTGTGAAAGGCATTGAAAGATGATCATCAGAAAAAAAAAAAAAAAAAGGAGGAAAATATAGGTCAGAAGCTCAGGTCTACATAAATCAAGGAAGAGTGTTAGAGAAAGAATAAGTGAAGGCAAAAATGAAATTTTTTATTCTTCTTATTCTTAATTGATATAAGAAAGAACAGTTTGTTCAAAATAATAATAGCAATAAACTTGGTGACTGTAGTTTACTGTTCAGTGAAATGAGGGGCAGCAATGTTATAAAGGATGGGAGGGGAAATGGGAGTGCTCTGTGTAAAGTATTTGCAGTACTCAGGAAATGGCACAATGTTATTCAAGAGTCGGCTTGGATTGGTTATAAATGCACATTGCGAACTCAAGGGCAACCACTAAGAAAAGTAAAAAAAGAAGTACAACTGATATGCTAAGAGAGAAGGAAAATTAATATCAGTAAATGTTCAATTAAAGTCAGAGCATGCAGGGGTGCTGGGGCGGCTCAGTCTGTGGAGTGGCAAGCTCTTAATTTCAACTCAGGTCATGATCTCAAGGTCTTGGGATTGAGCCCATGTCAGGCTCCATCCTTAGCAAGGAGTCTGCTCGAGGATTCTTTCATTCTCTCTCCCTCTGCCTCTACCCCTGCTTGAGTGCTTCTTCTCTCTCTCTCTCTAGAATAAATAAATTAATCTTTTTATAAAAAGAACAGAGAATGCAGAAAAAAGAGTGGAAGACAAAGAACAAGAGCAACAAACGTGAAAAAGAGACATGATCAATATTACTCAAACTAAGTTACCCTCTTAAACATCAATAATCAAAATATACCAAACAAAATACTGTCAGGACAGATTTTTAAAATAAGACCAAACTACATGTTGTATATAAGAAATCAATTCTAAATACAAAGATCAAATAAAAGTGAGGGGTGTGGGGCACCTGAGTGGCTGAGTCCATTAAGTGCAAGACTCCTGATTTTGGTTTAGGTCATGATCTCAGGGTTGACACAAAGACCCATGTCTGGCTCTGCCCTGGTCATGGAGCCTGCTTAAGATTCCCTCCCTCCCTCCTCCTCTGCCTCTCCCCTTCCCTGCTCAAGGTCTCTCTTTTTCTCAAAAAAAAAAAAATTTAATAAAATAAAATAAAAGTGAGGGGGTGGATAAAGATAAACCATGCTAACATTCATCAAAAGAAAGTTGGAGTAGGGGATATTAATTTCAGACAAAGCACATGTCAGAGTAAGTAAAATTATCAAGATAAAGAAGGGCATTCATTACATGATGATAAAGTGGTCAATTCTCCAAGAAGACACAATAATCTTTAATGTGAGTGTACCTAAAAACAGAGAGTCAAAATACATAAAACAAAAACTAATAGAACTAAAAAGAGAAATGAATGAGTCCACTATCGCTGTTGGAGACGCCAGCACGCTGCTGTCACTAATGAATAGATCCAACATGCAGAAAATCAATAAGGACATGGTTCAACTGAACAACACCATCAATCAACTGGATCTAATTGACCTTTAAAGAATACTTTACCAACAAAGCAGAATATATATCCTTCTCAGGCTCACACAGAACTTGCACCAAGATAGACCACATTCTGAGTCATAAAACACATCACACATTTTGCTCTCTGACCACAGTGGGCTAAACCAGAAATCGGTAATAGAAGGGTAGCTGGAAAATCCCCAAATGCTTGGTAATTTAAAAATGCACTACTAAATGACACATGGGTCAGAGAAGGCCAAAGAGAAAATTTTTATTATTTTCAACTAAATTTTATACAGCTTATCACAATTTGCAGGATGCAGGGAAAACAATGTTTGGAGGAAATTTTATATTATTGAAAACATATACTAGAAAAGAATAAAGATCTAAATCAATCATCTAAGTGTCCATTTTAGAAAACTGGAAAGAGGGACAGGTGGCTTAGTGGTTGAGAGTCTGCCTTTGGCCCGGGGCATGATCTTGGGGTACTGGGATCGAGTCCCAGCATCGGGCTTCCTGCATGGAGCCTGCTTCTCCCTCTGCCTGTGTCTCTGCCTCGCTCTCTTTCTCTCTCTCTCTCTCTCTCTCTCTCTGTGTGTGCCTCTCATGAATAAATAAATAAAATCTTTTTTTAAAAAAATCCAAAGTAATAAGAAGGAAAGGAATTACAAATTTAGAGCAGAAATTTTAAAAATCGGACAGAAGAAATCAATAAAGAAAATCAATAAAATCAAAAGCTGTTTCCTTGAAACAATCAATAAAATTGATAAACCTTTAGCCAAGTTACTTAAAAAAATAATAAGAAGAAGCAAAGACACAAATTACTATTACCAGAAATAAAAGAAAGGCCATCAATACAGATCCCATGGATATGAAAAGGATAATAAAAGAATACCATGAACAACTCTCCAGCCCTAAATTGAATATCTTATATAAATAGAACAAATTCGTTTAAAAATGCAATTCACAAAATTCACATAAGAAAGAGGCAGGCACTGCAGCCCAACCGAGCTGCCCCTATGTGCCTCTCATGTATGCTCATCTTGGCAAATCTGCCAGGATGTCTCACCAAGGGCTATGGATCTGCCTTAATAAAATAGATTTGAAAACAAAATCTGAGAATGAACTAGAGTTTACCAGTTCAGGCTCAGCCAACCCTGAGTCCACCAAAGTGATGGGCAATGTGGAAACCAATCTGTACCATATTACAGAGAAATGGAATGTGACCACATGCCCCAGCACCAAGATTACTGTGGGAGATCAGCTCTCACATGGACTGAAGCTGATTTTTGACTCCTCTGGCTCCCCTAACGCTGAAGCCAGAAGGGGGCAGGAGGGGAGATGCTAAATTTGAAGCAGGATACAGGCAGAAGCACATCGACCTAGATTTCCACATCACTAGGCTTTCAATCCAGGGTGCTGTGTGCGGAGTCACCAGGGCCAGCCGGCTGGCCACCAGATGGATTTTGAGACCACAAAGTCCCAGGTGACTCAGCAACTTTGCAGTTGGCTACAAGACTGATGAATTCTAGCCTCCCATCAATGTCAATGGCAGGACAGAGTTTGGAGGCTCCATTTGCCAGAAGATGAACAAGAAGTTGGAAACTTCTGTCAAAGTCAACTGGACAGCAGAAACAATAACCCTTAACTTTGGAATAGCAGCCAAGTATCAGATTGACCCTGATACCAGCTTCTTGGCCAAAGGGAGTGATTCCAGCCTGGTAGGTCCAGGGTATATTAAGATCCTAAAGCCAAGTATCAAAATGATACTGTCAGTTCCGCCAGACAGAAAGAATGTCAATGCCAGTGGCCACCAGCCTGGTCTGGGACTGGAATTTTTTTAGTTTTTTTCTTTTTTTATGATAGTCACACAGAGAGAGAGAGAGAGAGGCAGAGACACAGGCAGAGGGAGAAGCAGGCTCCATGCACCGGGAGCCCGACGTGGGATTCGATCCCGGGTCTCCAGGATCACACCCTGGGCCAAAGGCAGGTGCCAAACCGCGCCACCCAGGGATCCCCTGGGACTGGAATTTCAAGCATTAATGAATATCATACGACTGTTCAGTTTAAAACTATTCATAGCTAACTTTGGAACTTAGTGTGTCTTTTAATATTGTGTGTCTGGGATGCAATTTTGCTAAACATCATGGTAGACCTCCAGATTAAAGATGATTTAGCCTGAAGGTTACCAAGGTACATAAGAAATCCAATTCCAAAATCATCCCTTCATCTGTAGGCTTGGGGGGATCTTGGTGGCTGCGCTAAAGAACTCAGGGTTCTTTTTTTTTTTTTTTTTGGTATTTTTTTATTGGAGTTCGATTCGCCAACATATAGCATAACACCCAGTGCTCATCCCGTCAAGTGCCTCCCTCAGTGCCTGTCACCCAGTCACCCCAATCCCCCACCCACCTTTCCACTACCCCTTGTTTGTTTCCCAGAGTTAGGGGTCTCCCATGTTCTTCACCCTCACTGATATTTTCACTCATTTTCTCTCCTTTCCCCTTTATTCCCTTTCACTATTTTTTATATTCCCCAAATGAATGAGATCGTATAATGTTTGTCCTTCTCCGATTGACTTATTTCACTCAGCATAATACCCTCCAGTTCTATCCATGTTGAAGCAAATGGTGGGTATTTGTCGTTTCTAATGGCTGAGTAATATTCCATTGTATACATAGACCACATCTTCTTTATCCATTCATCTTTCGATGGACACCGAGGCTCCTTCCACAGTTTGGCTATTGTGGACATCGCTGCTATAAACATCGGGGTGCAGGTGTTCCGGCATTTCACTGCATCTGTATCTTTGGGGTAAATCCCCAGTAGTGCAATTGCTGGGTTGTAGGGCAGGTCTATTTTTAACTCTTTGAGGAACCTCCACACAGTTTTCCAGAGTAGCTGTACCAGTTCACATTCCCACCAACAGTGCAAGAGGGTTCCCTCTTCTCCACATCCTCTCCAACATTTGTTGATTCTATCTTGTTAATTTTCCCCCATTCTCACTGGTGTGAGGTGGTATCTCATTGTGGTTTTGATTTGTATTTCCCTGATGACAAGTGATGTGGAGCATTTTCTCGTGTGCTTATTGGCCATGTCTGTGTCTTCTTTGGTGAAATTTCTGTTCATATCTTTTGCCCATTTCATGATTGGATTGTTTGTTTCTTTGCTGTTGAGTTTAATAAGTTCTTCATAGATCTTGGATACTAGCCCTTTATCTGATATGTCATTTGCAAATATCTTCTCCCATTCTGTAGGATGACTTTTAGTTTTGTTGACTGTTTCTTTTGCTGTGCAGAAGCTTTTTATCTTGATTACAAAGCTGTGATCATCAAGACAGTATGGTACTGGCACAAAAAGCCCCATAGATCAATGGAACGGAATAGAGAACCCAGAAATGGGCCCTCAACTCTATGGTCAACTAATATTTGACAAAGCAGGAAAGACTATCCACTGGAAAAAGGACAGTCTCTTCAATAAATGGTGCTGAGGAAAATTGGACAGCCACGTGCAGAAGAATGAAACTAGACCATTCTCTTACACCATATACAAAGATAAACTCAAAATGGATGAAAGATCTAAATGTGAGACAGGAATACATCAAAATCCTAGAGGAGAACACAGACAAGACCCTTTTTTGAACTTGGCCACAGCAACTTCTTACAAGATACATCTATAAAGGCAAGGGAAACAAAAGCAAAAATGAATTATTGGGACTTAAGATAAAAAGCTTCAGGTTTCTTTTTTTGTGCAGAAATGGCTGCCAGTGGAAGCTGACAATGCATAGGTACTTTGTAAAATCCATTTTGAGTAAGTGAATGAAATTGTGGCTTTCTGAGAATCAAGTCTAGGTTTCCTGCCCTGAATGAGGAGAGGCTCATTGTTTGATGCTGTGCACAAACTCATCTATAAGGGTTTTTTAGACAGAATCTGCATGACCTCTTTCTACCCTGCTCCATCACTTCCTTTACAACAAAACGATCTGCAGAGTACACTACCTGTTTCTTCCGTGCTGTTTTGGGGCAGAGAGAATGGATGTGATGATGCCAATGACTCAAGACTTAATTCTCTCTCTTGTTGGTCTGTTGCCCTTGCACCAGAGTCTGACATAGCTGCCAAGAGCTCCAGCTGCAAGGTGGGAAAAGTGTTCATCACTATAGTCACATGGCGAAAACCCTTGGATCTAAATCAGACTTCTGTTGCATGATCACCTCTCAATTGGCTTTTTAAAAGTTTAATGGGTTCATTTTAGTCTTCCTTTTTGTTTGGAATTAGGCCCTCCCCTTCAAATGCCTTAATTACTTAAAATAAAACTTGAATAAAATATTGAAACCAGAGGAGAGCCTCAGGATGGTCACTCTCATCACTCCTATTCAACATGGTACCGCAAGTCCCTTCTAGAGCAATCAGGCAAGACAAAGAAATAAAAGGCATTCCAATCAGAAAGAAAGAAGTAAACACGTCATTATTTGCAAATGATGTGACTTTATATGTTGAAAATCCCAAAGACTCAACTAAAAATCTATTGCATCTAATCAATGAATTCAATGATGCTGCGGGATATAAAATCATTATGCAGAAACAAGTTGCATTTCTATGCACTAACAATGAAATATTTGGAAAAAAAATAAAGAAAACTATCCCATTTACAATAGCATTAAAAACACTAAAATACCTAGGAATAAATTTAACCAAGGAAGTGAAAGATCAATACAATGAAAACTACAAGACTTGGCTGAAAGAAATCAAAGAAAACACAAACAAATGGCTCATGGATTGGAAGAGTTAATATTACTGAAAGTTCCTGCTACTCAAAGCTTGCTATAAATTCAACGCCATCCCTATCAAAATTACAATGGCATTTTTCACAGAAATAGAATAAACAACCCTAAAATTTGTATAGAACCATAAAAGACCCCCGAATAGCCAAAGCCATCACGAGAAAGAACAAAGGTGGAAGCATCACACTTCCAGATTTCACGCTACACTACAAAGCTATAGTAATTAAGACAGCGTGGTACTGGCACAAAACAACATGTAGATCAATGGAGCAGAATAGAGAACCTAGAATTGAATCCTCACATGTCTGGTTAGCTGGTTTTTAAGGGAGCCAAGAACATCCAATGGGAAAAGAACAAATGGTGTTTGGAAAATAAGTTAACTACATGGAGAAAAATGAAATTGGACCCCTGTCTTACAATGCTCACAAACATTAACTCACAATGGACCAGAAACTTAAACAGAAGACCTAATACTATAAAATTCCTAGACCAGCCCCTCAACATTAGTCTTGGGAATGACTTTTTTGATATGACTCAAAAAGCACAATCAACAAGGGATTAAATCAACAAGTGAGTCTACATCAAACTTAAAACCTTCTGCACTAGGAAAGAACCAATCAACAAAATAAAGAGGTAACCCAAGCAATGGGATAGAATATTTGCAAGCCATATGTATGTGATCATGATCCAAAGTTTACAAAGAAGGCAGCTCCGGTGGCGCAGCGGTTTAGCGCCGCCTGCAGCCCGGGGTGTGATCCTGGAGACCCAGGATCGAGTCCCATATCAGGCTTCCTGCAGGGAGCCTGCTTCTCCCTCTGCCTGTGTCTCTGCCTCTCTCTTTGCTCTCTCTGAATGAATAAATAAATAAATCCTTAAAAACAAAACAAAACAAAGTTTACGAAGAACTCATACAATTCAATAGTAAGAAAACCTAACAATTGGATTAAACAATGAGCAGAGGAGCTAAATAGACATTTTTCTAAAGAAGACACCCAGACAGCCAACAGGTTCATGAAAAGATGTTCAACATCCCTCATCATCAGGAAATGCAAATCAAAGCCACAGTGAGATATCATCTCACACCTATCAGAATGGTTCTCAAGAAAACAAGAGATAGCAAGTGTCAGTGAGGATGTGGAGAAAGGGGAACCCTTGTTCACTGTTGCTTGGATTGTACTGGTCCAGCTACTTTAGAGAACAGTATGGAGGTTCCTCAAGAAATTAAAAATAGAATTACCATATAGCTCAGCAATTCCACTGGTGGGTATGCACCCAAAGGAAATGATAACAGGTCACGAAGGAGACATCTGCACCCCCATGTTGACCGCACCATTATTCACAATAGCCAAGATACAGGAACAATGCAAGTGTCCTTCAGTGGGTAAATAGATAAAGAACACACACATAAGGTAGAATACTGCTCAGCCATGAGAAAAATCACATCCTGCCATTTGTGACAACACAGATGAGCCCTGAGGACATTATGTTAAGTGAAATAAGTCCTACAGAGAAAACCAAATCCTATGATATTCCTTGTATGTGGAATCTAAAAAACCCTGAATTTGAAAAGACAGAGAGTGGAAGAGTGGTTACAAAGACCAGAGGTGAGGAATGTTTGGAATGTTAGATGTTGTTCAAAGATGCACACTTGCAGTGTCTAGTAAATAAGCCCTGAAGATGTAATTAATACACAGTACAGGGATTACAGGCTCCCCTCCCAAAAAAAAAAAAAATTAAACTTGAGATGCTTGGTGGCTCAGTGATTGAAGGTCTGCTTTGGGCTCAGGGCATGATCCCAGGGTCCTGGGATCAAGTCCCACATTGGGCTCCCCGCAGTGAGCCTGCATCTCCCTCTGCTTGTGTTTCTGCCTCTCTCTGTGTGTGTGTCTCTCATGAATAAATAAATAAATCTTTTTAAAAAAATTAAGCTTGCTAAGAAACTAGTTCTTAATTGATCCCATCACTAGAAAAAAATGGAAACTAGGTGACACAGTAGACATGCTGGCTGACGCCACGATGGCGGCCATACTGTGGTCATATTGCAGCATGACAGCATCAAGTCAGTGTGCTGCACACCTCAGACTCACACAATGTTGTATGGCAATTATATCTCAGTGTAAACAAACAGGGAGAAAGATCTTCTTCCCTCTCCCCATCCCACTCCCTCCCCCCTCCGTCTCTCCCCCCTCTCTGCCCTCTCTGGTTCTTCTTCTGCCTGTCCAGGCATTTCTCCTCCATCTCTTCCATGAGTCCCTTTGCCCATCCTTGGAGAAGTGTCCTGTTCTCATCCCCTTAGACCCAGTTGGCCACTCCTTGGTTCCATTCCGCCCCCCATACTTCTATCTTGGGCTTCTCCCTTGCTCTTCTAAGCCATGTGTCTCTCTGCCCACAGGACGATGCAAACTGGACACTCCCAAGATGTTCAAGTTCAACATGGCTGACGCTGGATTCCTCGTCTTCCACAGTAAACCTCCTACTCTGTCCACACTCTCTGATATGTGTAACAGAAGAACTACAAAACCTGTTATTAAGCGGTCCAACCCCATCATCCAAAGCACAACACTGGAAGCCTCTACTGCCCTCATTGTATCCAAAGGGCTCCTGAATCCTGCAGATTATTCTCCTGATATGACCCTTGGCTCTTCCAAATCTTTACCATTTCTCTTCTGGACTATTATTTTAGTCATTTTAATGGATTTTCCTCTTTCTTCTCCCCTCAATTCATTGTCCACATTGCAATGGATCTTTCCAAAACTAAAGTGATCTTGTTACTCCAAACAATGCTATTCAAGACACACACATATGCATGTGCCTGCACACAGGTGCACACACACATACATAAGTAAAGACAAACATCAATTTGGTGCTTAAACATTACTAAATACTGGAAGGCTAAAAATGGGTTGCTCCACTTACCCACCAGGTAGTGCTTCCTTCCAGAGCCAGCAAAAAAAAACCACACTTCTGTAAAATCTTCCCTTAAAGTTTCTCTTAAAGCCCCACAGACATGATGATACCCCTTCTTGTGCCCCAACTACCCCCCCAACACACACACACACACACATCTCCTACCTCATATCTCAGTCAATCCCTAAGCTATCAACATCTCCCTCAAACTCCAAGACGCTTGAAGGATGGGCTACAGTGTTCACTCCTATATACTTGGTGCATACATCACTGTCTAACATAAGAGATATTTTTGCTTTATTAATGGATTATCAAAGATAAGAATATTATCCCAGACAGCAACAGTAAATAGAGCCTGCTACTTATTCTGAGATCAGCATGGTCTCCACACCACAATTTAATCTGTGTACAGAGAATTCAGAGAAAAGAAGAAGAAAATATCTGAAGTTTTGGGAAAGGCTAAAAGATCATCTTCAACTTGAAAAATGAAGGCCGAGGAGGGATTTAAATGTATCCTCAAATGAATTCCATATGGTGAAAAGAAATGCTCTTGGGGCCCAGGAGACCAGGGCTCTCTGATACCAACCAGCTGTGGGAACTTGGCCTCCCTAGGCCAGTACTTCTGCTCCTGCTACATCACAGAGCTGTGCACTGAGCTCCCTTGCAGCACTGGGGCTCTGCAATTCTCTACCTACGCAGTGCAAACAGTAAATATGTACAAATAGCAACTTTCACATTGCACACCTGAAAGCAATATGACACTATGTCAATTATACCTCAACTTAAAAAAACAGATGAAAGAAAAATACACCAATGTCAACACAAGGGACTGTTAGATGCAAGAAAGCCTTTCCCTGGAGCAGAACCCGTTTAGGGTGGAGCAACTTGAAAGGGTGGTGGAGAGTTGTTTCCTGAGGGCCTGATTAGCAGATCATGTTCAGCCATCCTGAAGGATTTGTGTTGTCTTCTTCCTGGAGGTAGTGGTGATGCTGATGGGTTGGGGTTGGGGTGGAGGTGTCAAGCCAGGTTCCACAATCCTGAACCTTTCTAATATTTTGATAAACATTACAGGTCAGAGAATAATCAGTAAGATGATTATGAATGCTTCTTGCCATCAAATAATCATGGCTGATAATCCCATGAAGGATGACATGTAATGGGATAAGGGAGGAGGGTACTTTTTGTGAAAAAAAAAAAGTAGAATTTTGTCCTAAAATTCTATAAATCCAGATACAACTGGGGATATATTTTCATAGCAGTTGAGCTTACCTCCAGAAATCAGCAAGGGATGAACCCTCTGCTTTATCTTAAGGGAGCTGAGTGCCAGGATGAATTTGCCACTTTCTGAAAAAAAGACACAAATATCCAAGAGCAGCTGTGGCCTCT
Organism: Vulpes lagopus; assembly: GCF_018345385.1. Lineage (NCBI taxonomy): Eukaryota > Metazoa > Chordata > Mammalia > Carnivora > Canidae > Vulpes > Vulpes lagopus. The sequence continues at coordinate 154,379,552 of NC_054825.1, forward strand.
GTCGATGTTCTGCTGTGACTCCTCTCTGAGTCTCTATCTGGCACAATACAATGGAGTGAGCTCACATGCCTGGAGTAAACTCAGCCCAAAACATCAGCCATGATTTACTTCCAGAGGCAGTAATAAACCTCCCTGTTGGAACTGTATTTGGTTGCTGCTGGCCAGGTTCCTTATCCATTTATATTATGCTTCAAAGCTATAAAAAATATAGAATTAAAATGGACAAGAGATATCTATATTTATATACCTATCTGCTCCATGGATTGCATCCTGTAGAAGAAGATCAATTCCTTTAAAATATTAGCTAGGGTCATTTGTTTAAGGATCCATACAATGGAAAAAATAACAGCTTCCAGGAACCACCAACCTCACTGTGGTATTTCTCACTGAGAGAAATAAATTCTGAATTTCTTGCAGCTGTTGAAATGACAAATTCCATCACAGCAACAAAAAAATAACCCTAGTAGGTAAAGATTCTTGAGCCAAGTTAGACTTTGGGAACTCAGTGCCCTGGTCTTGGGCTGAGGCCAGAGAAAATGAGCTCCCTGACCATTTATGGCAACTGAGTTTGAGCTTGGTAGGGGATGTGGGCACATGCTGGACGTGACAAGGCTGACATTTGCATTCCAGTGACTCCAGCCTGACCTATCCCAGGATGAACATGTGGCCTTCCCCAGATGATGCTAGGCCCTCTGCCTGCCTAGATGAGCATCCTTGCCCTGGGATTCCAGAAGGGTGAGATAAGAGAGGCATCAAACCTGGACCTGATGAGGCCAAGATGCTTCATTCAGTTCCTAAGGTTTGTGCCCATTGAAATGCAGCTTGATGTTCCTTCCCAAGCAAAGCTGAGAACCCCACCCACCCTGTGTGCTCCCACCACCAGCCAGGTTAGCTTGGAAACCTCCATGGGCCCTTCTCAACAAGGATTCAAGCAAAACAGAGATCACTGCCTATAGCCACAAACATATGTCATAAATTAGCTGGTCTCCTCTCCTCCTACAGTGGCACTAGCTATGGAGCATTCTTGGGAAAATCAAGAAAACAGTCCTCCAAATGATTCCACTGTAATCTCATTCTCCTTTGGAACTCAGCTGAAAATGACTGGAATTAGAAAGCCTTAGGAACGAGATCAGGCCTTTTTTTTTTTTTTAAAGATTTTATTTATTTATTCATGAGAGACACACAGAGAGAAAGGCAGAGACATAGGCAGAGGGAGAAGCAGGCTCCATGCAGGGAGCCTGACATGGGACCCAATCCCAGGTCTCCAGGATCAGGCCCCCAGCTGAAGATGGCACTAAACCCCTGAGCCACCTGGGCTGCCCAGATCAGGCCTTCTTAACTTCTGAGCCAGACCCCAGTCTAGAACACAGATGGACATTGGTGCTGGGCTCTGGGTCTTATCCAGGCTTGGAATGGAAGTCATGCCTCTTGCCTGCCAGGATTTCACAGCAATGGTTGAGGCAGCTCTCCCCATGCAGATTCACCATCATATTCCTCCTGCTGCCTAGAGGAGCCACTTATATCAATGAAACATGTTATTGTTTCATCCAGTTTCTATCCTGTATGTGAGCACTCAGGGTGAGCTCCATGCTGGTGGCACAAGTAGGCTGAAAATCTTGGTCAGGTGCAAGGATTTAAACAGAGATGTCCTTGTAACATTTCTCATTTTAAAATGCCCTTTGAGGGCACCTGGGTAGACCAGTCAGTTAAGTGTCCAACTTTTGATTTCGGCTCAGGTCATGATCTCAGGATCGTGAGATCCTGTGTTGGGCTTCACACTGAGTATGGAGCCTGCTTAAGATTCTCTCTCTCTCTCTCTCTCTGCCCCCCACGAGCTTATACTCTCTCTCACACTCTTTAAAAGAAGAAAAGAAAAGAAAAAAATGTCCTTTCACTGGCTTTGTGGTATGGAGGTTACAAGTGTGGGCCCTTGAAACAGACCAAACTGAGTCCAGTATTGCTCCGCATCTCTTATATTATGTGTTCTCAGAAAACGTACTCAGCCTCTCTCCTTTTGACATGAGGCAATAAAGAACAGTGTGCTGAGAAGTGGAAAACCAACAAGATGAGTCTCCAAGGACAGACCTGAGAGAGTTACCAGTCATGAGACAGGGGATAGTCCGAGAAGAGGAAGTTTGTGGATTCTCTGAACTGGAGACATTGCTGGGAGTCCAGAGAGACAAAGGTAGCTACAGTTCCGAAGACCTGCAGAGGGTTGCCCTGAGCATCCATCATGTGTGCAGAGGGACACTCTCCAAGGCTGGTTCCAGAATTGAAGGCTAGTGAGAACCACAGCCAGTTCTCACACAGAGCCAGGACTGCTGTGTGACTCCACCAGCCAGGCCTAAAGCATCCACAGATTATACATTCACAGGTGGGGCACTCAGATAAATCTCTCCACAGTATTGGGGGATAATTCACCCTAGACAACACTGCTGAGGTCACAAATCTTAAAAACAAATCTTAACAGACTATAAGGAATCAAACTGATTCCATGAAATATAACTGTCCCAGAACAAAGCTCAAGAATATTTATGAGAATATAAAAATATCTAGCATCCAAAAAGGTAGAATTCACAATGCCTAGCATTTTATAAATACATATGTGTGTGTGTATATATATATATTTATACATATATATATATATATAATATATTAGGTATGCAAAGAAGCTTATAGATACAATCCAGAATGAGGAGAAAAGTCAATCAGTTAAACCAACCCAGAACAAACACAGATGGGAGAATTCACAGAAAAGGATGTTAATGTTAGTGTAAATGTGTTCTATATGTTTTAAAAGTTAAGTAGAGACATGGAAAATATATTTTTAAAGCCACCCAAATCAAACCTTAGACACGAAAACTACAATATCTCTGGGGTAAAATAAACTAGATGAAGCTACCAGCAGATTAGACATTTCTGAGGAAAAGATTAGTGACCTTGGAGGTATGGCAATAGATATTATCCAAGTTGAAACTGGAGGAAAGTGATAAAAAAAAAAGAAAGATATCAGAAAAAATTAGTAAGTTGTAGGACAAGTTCACAAGGCCTAATATACATTTAGTTGTAGTCCTTAAAGGAGAAGGGAGTAAGGAGGACAGAAAAAAATTAGAAGAAATGATGAACAAAATTTTCCAAATTTGATGAATATGCACAGATGCATGAGACTCAATTAAGTCTAAGAAACTAGAAGAAAATGACACCAACTTACATCATAATCAAATTGTTCCAAACCCAGTGATGAAGGTAGGATATTTTTTAAAGTCAGGGGAAGGGGCCCCTGCGTGGCTCAGTGGTTGAGCATCTCCCTTCGGCTCAGGGCATGATCCTGGGGTCCTGGGATCCAGTCCCTTATTGGGCTCCCCACAGGGAGCTCACTTCTCCCTCTGCCTGTGTCTCTGCCTCTCTCTCTGGGTCTCTCATGAATAAATTTAAAAATCTTTAAAAAATAAAGTCAGAGAAAAAAACATTATGTACATAAGGAAGATAGTACATACAACAGCAAATTTCACATCAAAAACTGTGCAACTAAAAAAAAAAACTATGCAACTGGGAAACAGTGGAGTAACAAAATATTGAAGGGAAAAAAAACTCTGTTAATCTAGAATTTAATATCCAGCAAAAAATACTTTTAATTAAAAGGACAAAATTCAAACTATTTCAGATAATAAATGGTGACAGAATTCTCCACCAGGAGACCCATGCTTCAAGAAATGTTTAAAGGAGGGATGCCTGGGTGCTCAGTGGTTGAGCATCTGCCTTTGGCTCAGGGCATAATCCCAGGGTCCTGGGATCAAGTCCTGCATTGAACTCCCCACAGGGAGCCTGCTTCTCCCTCTGCCTGTGTCTCTGCCTCTCTCTTTATGTTTCTCATGAATAAATAAATAAAATCTTTAAAAAAAAGAAATGCTTAAAGGACATCATTCAGACAGATGGATAATGATGCCAGATGGACACGGGGATCTAACAAGTCAATGAAGCACCATGAGTTGAACACGTATGATTTTTTTCATATTATTTCAATCTTTTAAAAAATAATTGTTTCAACAAAAATAAGAACCAGATATTTTGAGATTTCTAATATACATATTAGAAAATGTCTGGTGACAACCCCATAGAGGGTGGGAGGGAGAAGTGGGAGCATACGACTATAGCATCCCTATATTCCACAAGCAGTGGTACATCACTTGAAAGTAAACTCTGGTAAGTATACCCCTAGCCCTAAATAAACCACCAGAATAACAAAACAAGGCATTATCCCTAATTATCCAACGAAGAGAGAAGACACAAATCACTAATATTGGGAATCAGAAGTGGCATCAGCACAGAATCCACATATATTAAAAAGATAATACAGAAAAGCTATGAACAACTTTAGGCTAATAGATTTGATAACTCAGATGAAAAGAAGAAAGAACCTGGTAGAAATCAAATAAGTAAAAGCCATATAGTCAAAATACATAAAATTCACTGTTCTAAGTAGGTTCAGAGACTCAAAATCTTTGGAGTTTGCCCAGAATGTCAGAATGTGATGACTGGCTTCTGCATTAACTTGCTATTTAATTTAAATCTTGAAAGCAAGCCCATTTCCATGAAGTTGGCCAAGGACTTCCATGTGAAGAAATGTAACTTGTGGTTAAAACTGTTCCCATGAAGGAAACTCCAGAAAATTAAAGAGGAGGGAATATATTCCAACCTCTTCTATGAGGCCAGGTACCTTAGTTACCAAAACCAGATAAGGACATTACAAGAATAGCAAACTAAAGACCAATATTCCACATAAATGTAGATGCAAAAAAAAATCTAAAAACAATTTTAGCAAATCAAAGCCAATAATGTACAAAAGGGAAAATATATTATCATCAAGGTGGGTTTACCAGGAATGCAAAGTTGGTTTAACACTTGAAAATCAATGCAATGGGACATAGTAATAAGCTTTAGGATGTAAAATATTAAAAATAAGAAACCTGTATAATTATTTCAATAGATACAGGAAAAGCACTCAATAGAATCTCACATCTATTTCTGATTTTTTTAAAAAATTTTTTGAGAATTAGGATCAGAAAGGAGCATCCTCGGTGTGATAAAGAACATCTACAGAAAACCTACAGTGAACATAATACTCAGTGGGAGAAACTGGGCACATTTCCCCTAAGATCAAGAACAAGACACAGATACCTGTTCTCAGGATGCCCAGTCGATCCTGCACTGGAGGATCTTTTCAATGTGAGTGGCAAGAAGAAGAGATAAAAGACATTCATACTGGAAAGGAAAACTAAAAATTTTTGTCCATAATCATATATATAAAGTTTGATGGACCCTACAAAAAGTAAATGAGTTTAGTAAGTCTGCAGGATTTTAGGTCAATACACAACTGTCATCTCTATATTTATATGCTAGCAATGAACAGTCAGAAATTGAAATTATTAAGATAATGCCATTTAAAATAGCTGGTGGTGTGAGGCCAGGGTGAGAGCAGACGGCGGTGAGGTCCCAGTCCTATCACGACAGCAGGTGCCTGCTGCCCCATTCAGAAGACACAGCAGTGGACAGTCCGTGGAGCTTGAGGTGGGCTGCTGCCCTTGGCTACGTGGCTGCCCAGCTGGGCTCTCTGACCTTACCAAGGATTCTGGGTACCTAACATGCTGCGATAATCCTCTTTTCTTTTTAAACCAGCGGAGCCTGGCCCAGAAGGCAACTGCCCACAACCTGGAAAGGAAAGGACTGGTGAAGCAATGCTGGGTGGCTCCTTCCACTCCATGTGGGGCCCTGAGGAGCGCAGCTGGTGGCCTCTGAACATCTCAAGTTCCAGGGAGATGGATGGCCTATATGGCAAGTGCCTGAATGAGAGCCCAGGAAGCATCCCTGCCCAACACAAGGATTATAGGAACGTTCCCTATGGAGCTCGGAGCACAGCTGGGGAACTGGATTTTCCCATTTTATCTCATTTTAATGAATTTTAGTTTAAACAGTACCATCGCTGATGGCTACAGGGTGAGACGTCTCGGGGTGAGTGAAGCTTCCAGAAACATGTTACTGTCAGCTCAGTTCCTGATGAGCATTAGCCTCCTCAGGGAGCTGTGGGGCACAGAGGGATGGTCCCCAACTGCCCCCCAGGAACACGTGTGCAGGACCTTCAGGCGGCCACTTTCAGTGACTGGAGGCTGCTCCCCTCTCTATTGACACCCTGCCTTCTTCCAGGTCAGCGCGGCTTGGGAAGGGTCTGTGAGACCAGGCCAGCCCACCAGATCACCTCTCCATCTTTTTTAAAGATTTTTTTAAATTTGTTTATTCATGAGAGACACAGAGAGAGAAGCAGAAGAAGCAGGCTCCATGCAGGGAGCCTGATGTGGGACTCGATCCTGGTCCCCAGGATCACACCCTGACCAGAAGGTAGATGCTCAATCACTGAGCACCCCAGGCGTCCCCTCACTTCCCCATAAGGCCAGCTGTGCCATATAACATCACTTGGTCACCAGAGCATAATCCATCATGGCCCACCATCCCAGGACTGCAATTCTGGCCAATACAGCACTCCATAGGCAAGAACTTGATCTAGTTTAAAAATCAAAAACCAAAAGTGTACTGGATTCATCCGAGTGCTGCTAGCAAAAGCATCGATCCCACTGGGATGCATATCAGGTTGGGGGCTGACTTCATGGTACATATCGAAATAAGTGTTGCCTGGATTAAAAAGCTAAATATAAACCTGAAATTATAACAATAGTAAGGAAATGTAGGTGAGCATTTTGCTGCGCCCTTTGCTTGAGGGCGGGAGCTTCCTATGCATCAAAACAGCAAAAACCACAGAACCAGCCACATGCTAGTCAGAAATTTCCGTGAAGAAATGAAATATGCAGTGAGCAGGGGAAATTATTGCATCAAATAGTGTACAGGCTGACAGCCATAATACTCCCAAGACTCACGAATTAGGCGGGATAAACCTAACTGAAAAATAAACAAGAGAGGGGTACCTGGGGGGCTCAGTCGGTGAAGCCACTGGCTCAGGTCATGATCTCAGGGCCCTGGGATCGAGTCCTGCATCAGTCTGTGTGCTCAGGGAGAGTGTGCGTCTCCGTCTGCTGCTCCCCTGCTTGTGCTCTCTCTCTCAAATAAATAAAATATTTTAAATAAATAAAATAAATAATAGAATCTGATTTTTTTTAAGATTTTATTTATTTATTCATGAGAGACACAGAGAGAGAGGCAGAGACACAGGCAGAGGAAGAAAATAAAATAAAAAATAAGAGTTGGTGGGGACCAGAGGAGGGTGGTGGAGAAGCCATCGTTCGGCTGTCACTCCTGGGGTGGGCCACACAGGACAGTGACTGGCAAACACTGCTCTATGGTTTGTTTGAAAGTTGCTAAGATCCTAAAAGGTCTCATCCCAGGGACCAAACTACATCTGTAGTTGTGTGAGATGATGGGTGTGCACTACACTCATGCTGGTGACAACCCCACAAGCTGCTGTCCTCCTGTACGCCTTCAATGTACGCGGTGCCCTGACACCCCAGTGAGCATAAACCAAACAAGGACAAGGCACAGACCCTTGAAGACTGGAGGTACAAACGTGCAAGTGTGCGACCATGTAATGACCTCCCAGGGATGAGAGAGGCCCACTCCGTGGGCACCGTCATCCACACGCGGCTGCTCAGGGTGGCTCCTGGCTCAGGCGCCCACCCACGTGTCTCCCAAAGCCCAACCACCGTGCTGTATGTGCCACTGGGTGAGTCGAGGGAGGAGCCCCGGGTGCCGGGCTCCCGAGGTCAGATTGTGGGGTGAGCACTACACAGAAACACACACCTGCCGCTGCTAACATGTTCCCTTCTCTGGCTGACTGCAGGAGCAGGGCGCAGACAGCCCCTCGCGTGCCCACGCTTCTGTCCACTGCCTCACAGGCACACGGCTCCGTCCCCCGCCAGCCACCACCCAAACCCGTCTGCTGCCAAAGCTCAGACGCGGCCCTGATTCAGAGCGCGCAGAGTGAGGCACGAGGAGCCCGAGGTCCCAGGAACAGGTGCCGATACCCACCTGCAGATGAAACAGTGTGGCTCTGGTGGAGAAGCTGAGTCCTGGGTGAGGACTGTGCGGGGTGCCACCTGGGCAGTGGGGCACAGTCCTCGCAGGAACCATGATGACCCATCCGTGCACTCGGTTCCCCTCACTTTTTTTTTAAATAGCTAAATAAATCTTTAATATTTCTAATTGCAAATGTACAGAAATTGCACAGCTACACTGAACACCAACAACTTTCTCTGTACATTATTACATAGTTGAAAGTCACAGCTGGAAGGAGGAGCTCCAGCCAAGACTCCAACATTTGCATTTTTTTCTTTTTCACATACTTACAAAAGGGAGAGCAAGGAGGTGGTGTGGGGCTGGGGGCGGCTTTGGGCTGGAGGTGTAGAAAAGTGGGGCTGTTTCCCTGGACAGCCTGCCTTCCGCAGATGGGCGGGTGGCAGGGAGAAAGGCGTACCCCGGGGTGGACGTTCCGTAAGGGAGGAGGCATGTGGAGCTCTGGCCTTGGTCCCTACCCCCCTTTCTGGGCAGTCGGAAAAAAAGTTTTCACTTATAGGAAGTTTGGCAGTTTCCTTCACCCTAAACATAGAAGTTGAGCAAAAAAGTCAGGCCTCTCTGTGTTAGCAGGGGAGGAGGAGGGCAGTCTCCAGCAGACTCTGGGCCTGGGGACCCATGACAGCTTGTAACCGCCTGGTGAGTGCCGGGCAGACAGTGGTGGTCTGGATGCTGAGGGGCAGGGGGGTGTTAGTTGGACTAGTGGCGGCGTCATGTGAGTAGCCACCGTGACGCCCACGGGCAGAGTGCTGCGCCTTGTTCCCAGTTTCACTGAGCTGTAACTGGCACACCGCACAGTGGAAGTTTAAGTGACAGGCCTTCACGTGGCCCCCGGACTCCAGGCATCCACTTTCTTGGAGCACCTGCACCCCCTGCTGGGCGGGGACCAGAGCACCCACAATGCCTGAGAGCCAGGGCCCTGCCCCGGCGTGCACACACCAGCCAGGTCCAACCAGGGCCTGGACCCCGACCTGCACCCCGACTGCAGACCATGGTCGGCCACCCTCCTCCATGCACACAGAGGCCTGTCTGTCTGGGACACACAGAAGATGCCAGAAACAGTGTCTTGGAGGAAAATAAACTTGCAGTTGCTGTTAGCAGCAGAAGGGTCTGCTCCCTGCCTGGGGAAGGGAACCACCTTTCCAAAGTGCCTCGTGTTCCAGGATCAGAGCACGGGGGGTATTTTTGTTGTTGTTCAAAGTGAGAATTCATGTCCACTCTCGTCACTGTGGAACTCAGTTACATGTAGCACTTTTGACTACAAGCAAGTTTCACATTAATATCTACTCATTTCAATATGTAAACATCCCCAGTGACCAAGCCAATGTTCCTTCACCTGTGAGGGGCAGAAGGATGGGCAGGAATTGGACCTGAAGGCGGGATCTGAAGCCCCGCTGTGGGTTGGGCCTCTGACAGCACAGAATCCTGCAGTGGGGCCGGGCCGTGTCGGGTGCATCACTAGTATTTTACTTCTCTCATCGGTGCTGGGAATGGGATCTCTGGGGCTCCTGGACACCTGGCCGGGACTCGAACCTGTCTGCGATGGGCAGCTACTGGGTCCAAGCACATGAGCAGCACACACCCAGGGGAACCCGTGCATCCGAAGGCCCAGAAGTGAGACTCCAACAGTGAGAATGAACGTGGTTACCGCAGAAAACCATGTCTACGACCATAGTTATCTGTTTGGGGTCAAAAGAATGTTAACACGGCTTCTCGGGGCAGGGGGGAACCAACCCCCCCTGATAGGACATAGGCACAAAACTGACCATTTTCCAAGACAATGACCGAATTTCAGCTTCATCTAAATTGCACATGGAATTTCTGGCTTAGAAAAACTTCTGGAACTAGTTTGTCGATGGGACCTCTGTTGGCATGCGGGGATGTGCCCTTACTTCCAAAGAGCACGCAGCTGAGGAAGGACGAGCTACGCTGCACAGACACATGGAGACAGATTGCTTTCTCATTATTTTATTAACTGTTTGGTGCTTAAAGCCGTGTCAGCGGTGGCTCCCGTCTCTCCCCATAGCAGACAGCTTGCAAACGGGGCCAATCATTTGCCTCCTTGCGCTCATGCCCTCGGGCGGCCTCCCCCTCAGGACTTTGGGCAGAACCGCAAGTGGAAAGATGGCAAATGCGACAGAAGCAGAGACTTGAACAGAGCTGCACCTGCTTGGACTCCCCAAATCCCTGTGAGAATGAAGCCAGGGCTGCCTGCTGGGGGACAAGAGGCCGCGGGTGCAGAACCACCTGCCCCACTGCCCACTGGCCGCAGCGCATGGGAGCACCCAGCAGAGGCCACCGCGTTGGCCCAACCAGCTCTTGGACAAGTAAGGTGAAGAAAGCGGGTGGTGTCTTACGCCTCTGGACTCCGGGTGCTTCGCTATGCAGCACACGCTTGCTAAGTGCAGGCCCCATATGAGAACAGCCTCCCCTCTCCCACACAAAATTCTGTTTCTGTTTACAAAGACATGGCCAAGGGGGTAGCAAAGCACAGTCCTCAACTCAAATACCCTCTTCCAGAGCCCAGGTGAGGGTCAGGGGCCTGCACAGGAGGCCCTGGAGAGAAGCGGGTAACAGGAGAAGCTGGGGCCTTCACCCATGAGGATGCTCACTGGATGCCACTGCTTCCGCTGCTCCCACAGGCCAACATTCCCTGGAGCCCGCCACCTCCCAAACGTGGAGGAAAGCTCTTTGTGCTCAACTAAGTCCATTTGAACCACGCATCTGTGGATCTGCACACAGTGCATCCACAAACAAACCAATTGTAAAACAGTTGCTTCACTGAAATCACCTGCACTCAGGGCTCCTGGGGGGCTCAGCTGATTGGGCGTCTAACTCTTGGTTTCAGCTCAGGTCCTGATCTCAGGGTTGTGGCTTTGAGCCCCACGTCGGGCTCTGCACTCAGCATGAAGCCTGGTTGCAATTCTCTCTCCCTCTCCCTCCACCCTTCCCGCTCATGCTCTCTCTCTCTCTCTCTCTCTCTCTCTCTCTCTCTCTCTCTCAATTTTTCTTAAATTTCATTTATTTATTTGAGAGAGAGCATGACTGGGGTGGAGGAATGGGGGGAGGGAGAGAGACAAGCAGACTCTGCTCTGAGCCAGGAGCCTGATGTGGGGCTCGATCTCGGGACTCTGAGATCACCAACTGAGCCAAAACCAAGGGCCAGATGCTTAACCAAAAAGCCACCCAGGGAGCCCATAAAAATCTTAAAAAAGGAAAAAAAATCACCTGCGCTCACGCTAAGGGCCAGGAAAGAGTGGTACTATTGGCATCGTCTCTGATGTCCCTTTTCTGGAGCCTGTTAATTGGGAGCTGACCATGAGCCCAGTCCCATGTCGGCCCCCTTCCCTGCCTAGCTGTTCAGCTGCATGTGACCCCTCTCTGCAAGTGGGGCCTGAAGATGGAAGCTCCTTCATGAGGACAAGGCTGAGGCCGCAGCAGTTGCAGGGAGACTCAGCCTCAGATGTCCCATGTCGTGCATTCAGAGGTGGGTGTGGGTGTCCCACACTCATCACACAGGGGCGGGGACAATGACAGCCTTCTGGACGAGCGACTGGTCCACCTCATGTGGTCAGTACAGGCGTGCTTCCAAGAGCTTCTCTGTGGCCTGTGCCAATGCCTCGGGCCTCTGCCGTGGTGACAGCACCGTGAATGCAGACCACGTTTGGAGCACCTGTTCCTCAGTGGATGGCACCTGCTTGTTTCCACTGTTTGTGAACACTTATGAATACTTATTTATGAATAATGAGTATCTGTGAATAGTATCTGATGAACGTCTGTGCATGACCATTTCCAAGGACATATGTTTTCGGTCCTCGTCAGTATATACGTCCACTTGGAATTGCTGGAACACGCGGTAAGTCTTTGCTAACTTTTCACCTGTTAAACTGTTTTCCCAAGTGGCTGTGCCATGTGGCCTTCCTGCCCCGCGTCTCCCATCCTTCCTCGCTGTTACTCACCACGGCCGCTGAGGGGCTGTGAGGTGGCACCTCCCAAAGTCCTCTCTGTATTTCCCTCCTGAGGAATAGGCTGAGCGTCTTTCCCTGTACCATCCACCATCAGTGGATTTCCTCTTGGGGGAAATACCCACACAGATCTGCTCTTTTCATTGTGGTAAAATACTCGAAATACACAGTTTACCACCTTAATCGGCTATAAGTGTACCGTTGGGTAATGTCAGGTCTGTGTTGTGTTGTGGTGCGACAGCTGCAGAACCTTCTCACACCCGGTAAATGACCCTCTGGCCCCCAGCCCCGCGGCCAGCACCCCGCTGTCATTTCTAGGAGAGCGCCGAGCTGCCTGTGAGCACGCCAACCCTCTGTGCTCCCCCATCGCACAGTCCCGTGCAAACATCTCCATTGTGTTAGGAACTCTTCTGGGCACTGACCTCTCTGTGGGAGCATTGCTCAGATGCTACCAGAGACATCACGGGTATTTCAGACTCAAGATCATTGTATGAAAAAAAAAAAAAAAGATCATTGCATGTCCTTGGGTTGCGACGGCATCTCCAGTCACCATCCGACAGCAAGTTAGCTGCTCCAGTCCAGAGTCCCAGTGGAAGCTGGTAGATGGTGCACACAGGCTTCCCTCAATGAGCCCCATCTACGCCCCACACAAGGCTATGTACTGTGCAGAGGATTTGTCCACACCAGCGCTCCAGTTTCCAATCTGCACTGTTTTAACAACACGTGCGAATTAACAAGACGTGTGGGTTCGGGCACCTTCCTGGTTCCCATCCTCGCGGCCCGGTAACGCTGCCAGCAGGACAGGCTTGCCAGCCTCCGTCCTCATGACGTCCCTGCACGCGCTCAGGGAAAAGCTTGCACAGACACCCCCCTTGGTTTGTCCCAGTGTTCACCTCAATCCGTAGATGCCTGCGTTCCTCACTGTGGGACTGTAGGACCTCGCCAGAAGCAGGGGAAATGCATTATAACACCCACTCCCGGAAAACTGGGAGCTCCCATAGACAGAAACAGGGCGTCAACCGACCAAGAGAGCATGGGTCCTGAGTCCGCCAGCTACTTCATCCGTGTGCAAGGCTGTCCCACCTGCAGGCCCCGGGCTCCTGCCCACACGGCAGGGCCTTTCCACACACCTGCAGCTCAAGCTCCGTCTGACCATTGGAGGCCATCGAGCTGCACTTGGGCTCCGCCAGCTAAACCTGGCATTCCATGTTGTTAACAACTGAATAATAGCACTGATTATAGTAATAGCATTTACATGATGTTTATGGTGGATGCTGGTCTTGGGAGTTTATGTGTGTTAGTAACCGTTTGCTCCCCAAAAGCTTATGAGAAAGGTGTAGTGTCTATTTTACAGATGAGGACGTGGCATTCTTACACCTTTATAGGTGAAGACACACACAAGAGCTTCTTTCATTTTCTTTCTTTCTTTCTTTCTTTCTTTCTTTCTTTCTTTCTTTCTCTTCTTCTTTTTTCTTTCTTTCTTTCTTTCCTTCTTTCTTTCTTTCTTTCTTCGTTCTTTCTTTCTTTCTCCTTCTTTCTTTCTTTTTTAGATTTTATTTATTTATCATGAGACACACAGAGAGAGGGGCAAAGACACAGGCAGAGGGAGAAGCAGGCTCCTCACAGGGAGCCCGATGTGGGACTTGATCCCAGGACTCCAGGGTCACAACCTGAGCCGAAGGCAGATGCTCACTCACTGAGCCACCCAGGTGCCCCCATAAGAGCTTATTTCTAAACAAAAGATTGAACCCCGAGTAGCATGGTTCCTTGTTCTCTATTTGCCAAAAGAAAAAAACATCTTTGAGAAGCACGAAACAAGCAAAACCAAGAGTTCCACCTTATGTAAAACCACCCTGTGCATACCACACTTGTGAGTGGGCAATGCTCTGCGTGGGTAACAAGGTCTGCAGAAGCAGGTGGCACATCGTGGTGTGTGGTGGCATTGACTGCACGATTGGGCTGAAAAAATAGCACAAAATGAGCAGTGCTATCTATGAATATCTCTGCAAATAGCATCAATAAAATAATAAAATTTAATTCTAAGGCTCATTAAAATAATAATAAGCCATGGCCAAGTAGGATCTATCCCTTAGGAATGCAAGGATAATTCAAACTAGGACATCTATTCATTGAACTCACTGTGTTAATAATTCAAAGAAGAAAAATCATATCATCGACTACAGAGAAGCTAAAATGGCATTTTAAAAAAATTCAGCAGAGGCGCCTGGGTGGCTCAGTAGGTTAAGTGTCTGACTTGATCTTGGGTCAGGTCTCAGTCTCACGGTCCTGAGTTCAAGCCTCACAACAGCCTCTGTGCTAGGCATGGAGCCTACTTTTAAAAACAGAAATTCAGCATCCATTCCTGATTAAATTTTGAAAACACTTACCAATAAGTGGATATTTTCTTCTTATAATGAGAAAGGATATCTTAAACCAAAAAGAGTATCAAACCTGACAAGGAAAACCAGAAACCTCACCATGTCCCGGCCATGGTTACAAGTCAACCTAAGGTGCGCTGAGGACCTGCAGTTGGACACGGTAGTCTATGGGTGACACCCCTGATTGTGCTCAGTAGACATTAGAATACAGTAAGCCCGGGGTGCTCGGGTGGCTCAGTTGGTTCAGGGTCTAACTCTTGATTTTGGCTCATATTATGATCTTAGGGTCCTGGGGTTGAGCCCCACTTAGGGCCCCCTGCTCAGTGAGGAGTCTGCTTGAAATTCTCCCTCTGCCCCAATCCCGCTCATGCACACATGCTCTCTCTCTCTCTCTCTCTCTATATATATATATATATATGTATATATATATATGTGTATATATATATATATCTCAAATAAATAAAATCTTAGAATTCAGTAAGTCAACAAAAAGTCATGGAGCATCCAGTCTGTACCAATTCTATGAACCAGGTAAGTATGCAGTTTCTGCTGTCAAGGTAATTCCTTGCTGGTCAGGGAGAAAGATGTAGATAGACATGATAGATTATTGCTGGATGGATGGATAGATAGATAGATAGATAGATAGATAGATAGATAGATAGATGATAGATAACAGGTAGATAGATAGATGATAGATAATAGACAGGTAGATAGAGATGGATGGATGGGTGATAGATATGACACAGACTCAGTAGATGATGCAGATGGATGTGATAGATGATTGACAGACATGATGAATGACTGGCAGACAGCTAGAAAGACAGATGGACAACCCAGAGAAGGCTGTCCATGACAGTGATGCATGAAGATGCAGCAGGTGCCATCAGGATGGGAGGGTGAGGGAAGGAGCCTCTGAGGAGCCGTGTGGGCAGCATGAGCAGGGTGAAGAGGTGGCCACTAGGGGAGAAGGACAGGGTGGTGTGTCTGGGAGGAGAAACAAGTGGGCACCCCCAGGAGGGCCTGGCCGCAGTCAGAGGCTCTGAGCAGCAGGGACACGACTCGACCTGATTTCCACACGAAGGACGGGCCTAGCTGCTGTGTGGATGGCACATTCCAGGAGGTGGGGTGTAAACACCGGATCCTAGCCAGGGACTGTGGTGGCCATCCAAGTGACAGGCAGGATCCAGGAAAGACCTCCACCGCCCCCACAGGAAGCCCCTAGTCTGTGCGGGTCGTATTTTTCAGTCCTCAGGACACGCTCTGCGGGAACAGGCCAGCCCGCGTGGCAGCCCTGGCTGCAGGGTGGGCGTCCACGGGCGGCCTGGGACCCGAGGCCCTGCTCTGCTCTGCCTCATGCCCGGTGGCGCTTCTGCAGGTCCCTGCAGCCCCTTCCCATCCCCGTGGGTGCTCCGTGGACAATGCGTGTGCCCACTGTCCTCCCTGCTAGTCACCCACCCACTATTTCTGTCACAGGAATGGTCACTTTACGCAAACCTGAGTCACACAAGTTGCATTTATCACCCGGGCTCTGTCCTGACACAGCCGCGGAGCCTCTCATCCTCCCCATGGCCTCCTTCCGACCCTCAGGACCTGCACTGACCTTCGGGCCTTTCCAGCCAACAGCTGCCCCCCTCACCGGCCCCCAGGGAGGCAGGCAGGCGCCCTGCAGGTGGCACATGCAGAGCAAGCCTGAGGCAGCAGGCTCGAGGCCCAGGGAAGGCAGCCAGGGGCAGGCAGGCCCAAGCTGGTGGGACACGTGTCCGACTGGTCGGGAGGGGCTGTCATGCAGGTGATTCAGGCTTTAACCATCTTCGCTGAGGCCAGAATCTGCCCGAAATGGTTTAAAGCAGCAAGTGAAGCTGTGCATTTGGGTTTCCTGATGCCAAAGGGAAGGGGCCCTGACTCCTGAGAAGCCACAGGCGCCCCCGTGCAACGAGGCTGGAGAACAGAAGCCAGAGGAGGGGCTGCGCCGACCGGGGTAGGGGCCCCATAGCTTCCTGGGTTCACCTGAGAAGGGGCCAGAGACTCAGCGGCTTCACTCTGCACAGGGAGTGGAGCGGCAGGAGGGCAGCTGGGGGCGAGGACCGTCGGGGAGGCTGCCCCGCTCGGGGATTGCAGAGCCACTGTAGGCACCATGGCCTGCGGGCATCACAGGGATGACCGTATGTGGGATGAGGAGCTCTCTACAGTCCCTGCCGCCCTGCTGGCCCTGGAGGACTGAGCTGTGTCTCAAAGGGCCTCCCGTGGCACCAGCAGCCTCTCAGGGGCTCTTCAGAGAGCAGAGGCCCCCCTGGCCACCCCAAGCAGGGGCTGGAGCTGCTGGAGAGACCAGCTCAGGGGGACAGGCTGGAGGGCAGGGGTCCTGAAGGGCTGGTGACTCTGCCTGTCCCCACCCTCCATCCTTGCTGTGCTGCAGGCTGGGATGTGTCTGCCAGCCCTGTGTCGTGCTGCCAGGAGCCCGCATGCCTGCCAACTCCTATGCTGAAGCCGCAGCTCCCAGCACCTCAAGATGTGACTGTGTTTGGATACAAGGTCTTTACGGGGGTGATTAGGGTCCAATGAGGTCACCAGGGTGACCTAATCCCACCTGTCTGGTGTCCTTACAAGAGATCGGGCCTCAGACACACACAGAGGGATGACCACTAGGGACACAGGGACGGCGCAGTTCGGAGCACACAGCCCGAGACACCTTGTTCTCGGACTTCTGCCTCCAGGGTGCAAGCCAACCAGCTGCAGTGTGGCAGCCGCCCTGTCTGCGGGCTTCGTTACACAGCCTGAGCTGACCCACACAGGTGCCAAGAGGCTGGAGGTGGGGCCGGGGACACAGTGGGCACAAGGGACTGGACCCCAGCCGCCCCTTTGGTCCTGGGATGAGAAGGCCCAATCACCGCCCCATCCAACGAGTCATCAGATGGTGTCTGCTGAAGGGAGCCACAGTGGACAAGCTGCCAGAGGGGAGACCCTGAGTGGGGATTCTGGGTATATTATAAAGCAGGAGACTGAGCTGACCCGCCCCGTAAATTATGTTCTCCTGGGGCAGGAGGGGAGACTGTTGAGTTTGTTCTGTTTTCTACCGTACCCCTCCAGGTGTGTGGGGGGGCGTCAGAAGCGGTGGTGAACCATCTGCCTTCGGCTCAGGTCACGACCTCAGGGTCCTGGGATCGAGTCCTACATCAGGCTCCCTGTTCCACTTCTCCTCTTTCCCCTTCTGCCTCTTCCCCTGCTTGTGCTCGCTTGCTCCCTGTCTCTCAAATAAATAAAATCTTAAAAAAAAAAAAAAAGATGAAGCAGCAGTGTGCCTGTAACCACTGAGGCAAGTTGGGGTCTGTATTCCAGCAAGGCCTGTGCTCCTGCACCCATCCCAGGGCGGACAGCAGGCCCCACTCCCCCTGCACACAGGGACATAGGAAAGAATACTTCTAATCCATCGATTCTGCAAATTGGGATGAGCGCTCACTGTGTGTTATCGTCTCACGTGTCTGTGTGTACCACATGCTGTGTGCGTCTGTGTGGCGCCCTCCAAGGGACAGCTGTGAGCTCCCCCTCAGCTGAGGTCCAGCGGCTGAGTGAGCAGTGGGGGCAGGGGGAACTAGGCCGCAGGGGACCGGTATGTCCAGATTCCAGTGGTGAGTGATGGGCAGGGTGAGGGCAGGGGGGCAAGGCCAGGTGGAGGCCGGGGCTGGTGTGAGACCCTGACAGGCCTCCTCATGCTTTTTGCAAAGAGAGCATGCAGGCCTCGGCTCCCCCGATGCACCAGCACCTTTAGGAGACATGCACTGGATCTTAGAGACATGAGCACGCGGCCTGGGAAAGTCCGGAGTTATGAGGACGGTGTCCCCACAGCCTTTCACTTTCCCCGTCACAGCCCCTAAGGTTTGCTTCGAGGAAGAAGGGGGTGAGGGCTCCGGGGAGGAGTCTCTTTATTAAAGCACGTGGGTTCCTCAGTTGTCCACATCGCTGACGTGAACTGAGTCCCTGATGGTGTCTCAGCAAGTCCATGACGTCCCCTGAAGAGCCAGTACAAACACCTGTTCCCCAGATTCCAATAGCTGGACATGAACCGGCTCAAGCGCTCAGGGAGAAAGCCTTGCTAAGCATGGTGCAAACACGTCCTGGCAGGTGCGGGAGGGCCCTGCTCCTGGGCCGCACAGTCCCCACCTGGGACTTCTGTGGGGACCCCAGCTCTGGGAGGCGGGCCACTCTCCCTGTCTCAGGCACAGGTTGCTGCAGCAGGTGTGCAGCCCCCCTGCCCGGGGCCGAGGCCCCACGTCATCCAGAGAAGTTCTGAAAGATGTTGGCTGCCTCCACCCAGTTCTGGAAGCAGGCCAGCCCCTGCTCCCGGATCTGCTTGCGCCCTTTGTCGGTGATGACCTCCCCGCTGGGCTTCACAACCACCAGCCTGGGGATGACCGAGATGTGGTACATGGTCCTCAGCTCACTGTGGAGAGAAGAGGCAGGGCCAGGTCAGCCAGAGACCGGGCAGGTGGCCACACGCACGACTGAGGTGACCAGGGCCTCCCCGACCCAGTGGACCCAGTGGACCCTCAGCGGCCGGTGCTAAGCCAGTGCTTTCCAGAGGACCATCCACAGGGAGAAGCCGCTCTGGGCCTGAGCTGCCCGCACCCTCGCCATGGCCGCCTGGGACCACACAGCACCCGAGACGTGGTGGCGAGTCTCAGAACATGAATTTTTCATCTCAGTTAATTTAAATTGAAGTAGCTACATGAGGCAGACATCTACCGTATGGGACATGCAATTCTAGACACACGAAGACCCCAACAAATTTACATCCCTCCTACATTCTAGATGTGGAAAAATACCAGGCACACACAGTGGTCAAAGATAGAACTCCGTGAGTTCTACATCAATGCAAAGCATGTGAGACTTTCTGCCCAGCAAACTCAAGGACACACTGATTATGACACATTTCGGGGTGCCTGGGTGGCTCCGCGGTTGAGTGTCTGCCTCCAGCTCAGGTCATGATCCCGGGGTCCTAGGATCGAGTCCCACATCGAGCTCCCACAGGGAGCCTGCCTCTCTATCTCTCATGAATAAATAAATAAAATCTTTTTTTAAAAAAAACAACATATGACACATTTCTTGGCTACTTTTTTCATCGTGTGCAACCCAGTGAGCAACCGTTTTACAAAAGTTCTTGTGTTCATCTAGGGAAAGGAGCATCCACCTTCTTGGCTCCTCCCCATAACCTTCACCTGGATTACTGTCCTCAGAATAGGGCAGCCGATGAAAATCCCTCCCTGTCTCCAAGGCCAGCCCCGGGCCTCCCAGTGACAGTAATCTACCCGAGTTCCCTCACTTGTCACCTCCAAGACTGTGAGTCTTCACGGAAGGACAAACGCATGTGAGACCCTCCTGTTACCAAATCTCCCCACAACATCTCCATCATGGCCCTCCTGCGGCTTTCCACACCCAGATCAAACACAAAAGCGCAAATCAAGCAGAAAAAATACATCCTACCTCCACCCAACAAAGAGACGGCCTTGTTTTCAGGCATCTGTGAGATAGTGATGAAACCAGCATGCTCTCCACCACAATGGGATCTCAATACAGTGCAAATAATCAATAGCACACAGACCATTTAATCGGACCCTAAAGTCACAGAAATTGGAAACCGATATGAAATAATTTTTAGAATGGGTTTAAAAACTAAATAACGGGGGATCCCTGGGTGGCGCAGCAGTTTGCTGCCTGCCTTTGGCCCAGGGCATGATCCTGGGGATCTGGGATCGAGTCCTGCGTCAGGCTCCCTCTGTGGAGCCTGCTTCTCCCTCTGCCTGTGCCTCTGCCCCTCTCTCTCTCTATGTCTATCATGAATAAATAAATAAACTCTTAAAAAAAAAACCTAAATAACCATATGTTACACATGGAACAGCAACACCAACTACAATGTAATTAAAAGAACTACACGGGATACACTCTGGAAGCCAAACCGTAGACTCCATTAGACACAGGAAGTTATGGCCTCAACACACTTTTCTGAACGACAAGCCTCCATGTAGACGAGCTGTGTCTACAGGCAAACACGGCCCATTGCAGCAGACACCAGGAAAGGCCTAGTGTGTGGGAGTTGCTGACAGACAAACCAAAGCTGGTTCCAGGGGGTAGCAATCAGAGCAGGGCCAGGGCTGCTCATGGAGAGGGAGACGCGGGAGCCTCAGGAATCAGGCGGTGGCCAGGCGTGGCCTGCGGTCACGGCTGTAACACCCCATGGCTGCCCTGAGCACTCCTTCCCCAAGGAAACCCACGCTCAGTGAGCCGCCACCCCAGCAGCTCCTGGAAGCCGGCCCACACAGCGTCCCTTGCACACTCATGTGAGGAGGGAACGAGGTCAGCTTGGTGCAGAAGTGATCACCGTCAGTGAGATGCACACTGAGGCTGACAAACCAACGCCCAGACACGGAGAGACCCCACAGGCCTGCACACACAGGGTGGGGGTGTGACCCGGGAGATGGGGAGGACATGTCCCCCTCCAAGGTTTGCAGACTCCTGCACAACCCCCAAAATCTGAAATGCCTAAGAAATCAGCTTTATCCCAAAGCATAAAACAAACACAAAGGAAAGAGGTCACCCAGCAGCCCTTGGCAGGAACCGGCCCGTGGCCCCCGGGCACTTTGTCCCCCAGCTCGGGCAGACGGGGTACATGGAGGCCTCCACTCTGGGCAGCACAGTGGAGCATGCAGCACGTACCGAGTCACAAATTCCCGCTGGGGCTGTGCCTCCCAGGGCCTGAGGCTGAGCCCCTAAGACTAAGGGGAGGCCTCGGGGGCTCCCGGAGGGTGTTGAGGGACCTCCCAGCGGAGCCCACGTGCATTCCTGACTCCGCATGTACACCCCTGCCGGCTCACCATGGCGCAGCATGTGCACAGCAGCACTGCTTTGGGCATAGCGGCCCCAGAGTAGCAGCAGTGCCAGGGAGCCTCCCGCCCCTGCCAACCTGCCCGTCTTCCAGGGCCTCCTGGGAGGGAGGCTGAGAACCATGCCTTTGACAGTTCGGGGCGTGGAGGCCTGCGCCTCGCTGCCCAGAACCCACAGCTCTGCCTTTCCTGGCATGAATCAGCTGAGGGACTCGGGCAAGCTGGACAGCCTCCCCCTGCCCCAGGGTCCTCGCCTGCACCTGGGGAAAACAGAACCCACCTCCCTGGGTTGCTGGGATGATGAGATGGTACATATACGTACAGCCCAGCTAAGGGATCAGCACACTAATGCTCAAAACATGCTGGCTGTTACTGATGGGGAGGCTCGCCCCCAAGTCCAAGTGGGCCAACCGTCCCATGCAGCACAGGGGGTGACACTAACCAGCACTGGAATAGGTACTGAGCACACTGAGAACCCATGAGACTCCCCAGAGCACCTGTGTGGGTGCTAGGAAAGAGGAAGGTGTGAGGGTGTGCAGCCTGAGACACAGCAGCCACTCTGCCACCCTGAGGAAAGACAGGATTTGCCAGGTGACAATGGGGCTGCAGCCTGAGCATGAAGCAGGCAGAGCAGAAAGCAGAGCCACGCAACGGGCCTCACTGGCCTCCCCGCTCCCTGGAGACCAGCAGGGTGTGTAAGTTCAGCTGATCTGATCAACAACCTTGACTATCCAAGCGCTGAGCTGTGGCCTCGTGAAATCAGCTCTGATGCCCAGGAGGGGGGCATGCAAGGCAAGCCAGGCTTAGGGGAGGGAGCTGGAGTCTGGAGTTGACATCTGCTCCAGGATATCTTCAGAGTCAGCCGCATAGGCCCTCCAGTCACCGCGCCCTGGCAGCCTGTGCCTGGGGACAACCGTAACCTTGGAGCCACCCGGAGGGCCATGGAAGCATCTCCACGGAAGCATCTCTGCCTCCTCTGGCACTGTCCCCCCAGGGAACTGGTGTGCCTTGGGGGGGGGGCGTACCCGGCTACTCCCTGCCCTCAGCACTGGTGAGGAAGCCCTCCCATCACCGGACACAGTGGACACAGCAGACACATTGGGTCCTCCTCCCTGGCACAACTCCTCCTGGGTTGCCATGGCAATTCTGGCTCCAGCCTCTTCCCATCCCTCGAGTCAGACACCCACCTAAGAAGCATCCCACAGGGCAGTCCGGGTGGCTCAGCGGTTTAGTGCCACCTTTCAGGCCAGGGCATGATCCTGGAGTCCCTGGATCGAGTCCCACATCGGGCTCCCTGCATGGAGCCTGCTTCTCCCTTTGCCTGTGTCTCTGCCTCTCTCTATCTGTGTTTCTCATGAATAAATAAAATCTTTAAAAAAAAAGAAAGAAAGAAAGAAAGAAGCAGCCCATAGGTGCCCTGAAGTGTCTGCCCCAACCCTAAGGACCACATTGGCGCTCCTGGCTGGGGATGGCGCTGGGTGCAAGAAGAGCACAGGAATGCCCCCAGGGCCCCAGGGGCTCGGAGGAGGAGTAGGGGCCACCAGGCGGGGACATGGGGGCTCCAGGGTCGAGGGTTTCCCACCTTTGGGAGTAGGAAAGGCATGGGGTGCTCCTGAACAGCAGCCGCC
The DNA here is from genome assembly GCF_018345385.1 of Vulpes lagopus. Taxonomy (NCBI): domain Eukaryota; kingdom Metazoa; phylum Chordata; class Mammalia; order Carnivora; family Canidae; genus Vulpes; species Vulpes lagopus. The sequence continues at coordinate 154,402,471 of NC_054825.1, forward strand.
CAGTCTGGCCAGAACACAGGTGCAGAGGGGGTAAGAAGAGGCCAGGGCAGGACAGGGACTGAGCCCCCTGGGCAGGGGCCTGGGGAGCTGGGGTCGCCCTGGGGCAACCACACCTGCCTTCGAGAAGAGGAGGTGGGTTCTGGAGGCTGAGGCTGGGGGCATGGGTGAGAATATTCCCATGGTCCAGGGCCTAAGGGAGGGAAGTGGCAAGGAGGAGAAACTCAGACCTAGTGGATTCGGTGGCTATGGAGACAGGCTGAGTCAGGAGGCCCGGGGGAGCCCAAGCACCGGGCAAGGGAGAGGGCAGGGAGCACGGGCCCCTTGGCCCCACCAAGTGGACGGCTCTAACGGAGCCACCCTCCTCTTGAGACATGAAGCCACGGCCACCTGTCTCCTCTATCCTCCTCGCCCGGAGGCTGAGGCGTCCCGTCCACCTGGCCCACGGTGGAGGCAGCAGAGCCAGGGAGGACTGGAGGCAGAGGTTGGGGTGGGGAGGGTCACTGAGGCCTTGTGAGGGCCTGGAAGAGCCCACGGGGGCACTAGTGTTATTAAGAAACAACCAGAAAGTACATGAAAATCACCATTAAGTGGGTCTCGCACGCAGAGGCTGTCACTTGGGTGCCAGGCAAAGGTGAGGGAAGGCTCAAAGGACGCCCCATCCTCAGTGCTGCCCCCACATTCAGGCTGTGCGCTCCCTGCACACAGGCGCGGGCTGTGGGGATGGTGAGCAAGAGTGTGTCCAGGCAGAGGGTGTTGTGGCCCTGAAGCCATCTGGCTCCCAGCCGTGCTCTGGGCACCCCCCTGGGGCTCTCAGGTGAAGCCTCCTCCTCCTCCTCCCAGGACTCGGTGGTCAGCAGTCATCCAGCGGGTGGCCACTGACCATGATGGCCCACCGGGCCCAGGCAGCCGCTGTCCTGGCTGCACTTCCCCAGGGTGCACTTGCTTCGGGAACCTTCCCAAAAGGCCGCCTGCATGCAGCCTGCATTCCCTAGTTCTCCATGCTGGTGGCAGTTTCCGGGTTGTTACAACCTGATTCTGAGTATCCAGGTGGACTGAGTGGAACTTAGGGCACAGGTCCAAATATTCCCATGGAACAGCCTACTTCCGAGCACAGAATCACAAGGAGAGCCCATGAGGGGCCGTTTAGAAAGCAGAAGGACAAGGAGCTCCCCTCTCCAGAAAGAAAACCAATGCTGGAATCTTCCAGAGACCAGGCTGGCCACCTGGCCCTGGGCTGTTCAGCTGCCTGCAGTAGACGCAAGGCTTTGCCTGCATCACAGGAACAGCGGAGGAGCCTGGCCGCACCCTCCCCACCCCCACCTTGGGGCCAGGAGCTGCTGGGCTGAGGCTTGGGTTTCCTGGAGCCCCCCATCTCTCCTGGGAGGAAGAGGAAACACCAGAGCAGAAAGTCAGGTTCTTCCTCGGCGCCCCACAACACATCTGTGAAATGGGCACACTACCACCACCACGGCTGCAAACTTGGGCCCCCACACCTCACAGGGCGTCCTGACTGTGGGCTGGGAAATGCCTCGCCTACACCCCCCATTGCAGCACCCAAAGTCCCAGAGCTGGCCGCCTGGATCCTCCGCCCGACGCCCAGCACGGCCACCCGGTCACTTTCAAAGCAGAGTGTGTTGCTTCAACAGCTGCACAGAACTTGGGAGCTGAGCACGTCAGAGGCATTTGGCTTCTGCCTCTTGGGGAGACCCTGCGGTGAATCCGTGGCCTGAAACCCCCTGAGTCCTCCTCACTAGGTTGCCACGTTGGTTCATTTCCACTGCTGTGCACAGCAACCACAGTAGGACTCTCCTGGGGCGCGGGCTCCTCCGGGGAGGCCCGAGGCTCCGCTCCCCCTTGGTATCACCCACCCCTGTGTCTGTGGGGAGGACCACTCGCCTCCGGACCTGTCCAGGGTCGGCTGCCGTTTCTAACTGTCCACAAGGACTGTGGTCAGGATGGTAGAGCGGACGGTGTGTGTGTGTGTGTGTGTGTGTGTGTGTGTGTGTGTGTGTGTCACTCTGCGTCTGAGTAATAGCCCCCAGAGAAATGAGAAACATGCCCCGTCACTCACACCCAGAAACCCACTCCCCATCCATTACAGGGATGCGGGTACCGCACCTTGTGAAGCGCAACACACACCCAAGGCTGGAGGCTGTCCCCGCAACACAGACCCCAGCATACAATCCGAGCCCTGCCACACGCCTGTGCCCCTGTGCTCTCCCTCTCCCCCTCCCCCGCCCACCTCCTTTATCCTACCTTCTCTGTTTCTCTGTCCTCCCTCCTCCATCCCACCTCCTCCCTCCTCCCCCCCTCTCAGGCGGGTCCCGCTCCCCTGGGTGAGCTCCCCTAGGTGAATTTTCGAGGCGCCCAGCATGAACTCCCCTGCAGCCCAGCAGTTTGGAAATCCCGGGGGAAGCGGGTTCCTCTGGCCTTGGGGTCCCTGCCCCCACGTCCCGGTGCGCCCGGCAGCGCACGGAGGATCCCCAGCTCCGACCCGAGCCCCCCGCCCCCCGCCCGCCCCGGCCCGGCCCGGCCCCTCCGCGTTCAGCAGCCGCGCTGGTCGGGAACGCAGAGCCCCGAGGCCGGCCCGGCCCCCAGGCCCGGGGACGCGGCAGCCCCGCCGGACCCACGGGGAGGCTGGAGCCGGGAGCCGCGAGGACGCGCGCGGGAGCGGCCAGTCCGGGGCGGGCTCTAGCTCCGCGCACTCACTGCCGGAGCGGGTCGTGGAAGGGCAGCGCCAGCCAGGCGCCGTGCAGGCGGCGCATGAAGTCCAGCATCTCCCGCGCGCTGCCGTCGGCGGACACGAACACCACCTGGAAGGGCGCGGGCCGCCGCGCCTGGGCCAGCAGCTGGGCGTGGAAGCGGCGCAGCAGCGGCGTGAAGTCGCGGCTGGACGCGCACCCGCCCGCGGCGAAGTACAGCGCCACCACCTTGTTCTGCAGCGCGGCGTCCGCCTCCACCCACGCGCCGTCGCGGGTCAGCAGGCGCCGGCCGCCCAGGACGTCCACCATGGCCGGGGCGGGGCGGGCACCTGCGGCGGACACCTGCGGCGGACACCTGCGGGCGGGCACCTGCGGCGGACACCTGCGGGCGGGCACCTGCGGGCGGGCACCTGCGGCGGACACCTGCGGGCGGGCACCTGCGGCGGACACCTGCGGGCGGGCACCTGCGGGCGGGCACCTGCGGCGGACACCTGCGGGCGGGCACCTGCGCGCGGACACCTGCGCGGCGCGGGGGGCGGGGATGCAAATAGATGGTCACGTGCGCTGCCCGGGCTGCGCGGGGACCTGGGCCCCCAGTGGCTGCTCGTCCCGGCCTCGGCCTTGGGGGGTCAGGGGCGGGCGCCCCGGGGACTGGAGGGACATTCGCAGACACCTGCGACCCAGAAGCAGCGGCCGCGGCGGCAGCTCTGGCCCCCAGGAGGCCGCCCCCCCCGGGAGCTCCGAGCTCGTCGGCTCTCCGGCCCGCCCCTCGCCACCCTGCGCCCCCGGCCGGCCCCGCCCCGCCGCGCCCCGCCCCGCCCCATCCATCCCCAACCCCGTGCCACCGCGCTCCCCTGCGCCCCGGGTCGCCACTTCTTCAGCTCTCCCCACCCCGCGCTCCCGCCCCGAGCATCCAGGCGGCCCAGGAGGTGACAGTATTGACGGAGCAGGCGCGCTGGAGGCCCTGGGGAAGCAGCAAAGTCGTCTCAGCTCTGCCTGGGCAGGGTGCGAAGCGGCGGGGAGCAGAATTCAAGGACTTAGGTGCGGGCGAAATGGGCGCCCCACGCCGGGGGATGCACCTGCCGCAGGGACACGCCGGGGGATGCACCTGCCGCCGGGACGCAGCGCCCGGCCGAGCGTCTGTCCAGAGGGTCTGGGGGACCCGTGCTGCCCCCAGCAGCGCGCTGCCGACGCCTAGATTCGCTGTGGAAGCGTAAGATCTGGGGAACGGGAGAAAAAAGTGGAGAGGGGGCCCTTGCTTGTGTGGAAGTCTGACTTTTATCAGAACGGAATGCCCCTGAATTCTAAATGTCGCCAAGACTATTCCGACCTGTTTGGCCTCTTTTTTCTTATCTCAACAGTGAGCAAAGTAGGGAACATTCCTTTTAGTGACACCCTCCCACGGGGACATGTCCAGCTACTGGTGTAAATACTGTCTAGTGCTATGGGAGCCTTCCTGCGACCCTGTGTGCACCCGGGTGGCTCTGCTGGGAGGGGACATCTGGGGACACCCCCCCTCCCCAGGGGACCCTCCTCAGCCTGTCTGAGTGTGTGTGTGTGAAGGAAGGGACCTGTGCTCCAGAGCTCCTGCAGAGAAGAGCAAGGGACCCCGGGCCAGTACAGCTCATGCACCTGCAGCACCAGGCTTCCCGGGACTCCTCAGGGCCCTTCCTGTCACATGAGCCTGTGTCTCTGGCCACCACCCCATCCCACTGGCCGCTCCTTAAGATGGGATGGGGCTACAGGTGCCATGAGAGGGAAGCCCAGCACCCTCTCCAGCCTCTGCTGGGACCAATTCTCCTACACAACTTCCTCCAGCCAACGCAAGAACATCCACAAGTGGAGTCCTAGAAGCCGGATTTAGTGACCTCTAATCCCAGCTGGGACGCAGTGACAGTTCATTCTGGAAGCCCTCCTGGGCATGTATGGAGGGGGCATGTACCAACGCTCCTGAGCACAGGCATCAGCTAATCTGATTTGTGTGCCCTAGATAATCACAGCCCAGCAGGACAGTGCTCCCCGTCCTCGTCCTCGGGCTTGTGAGCAGCCAGGCGAGGGCCTTCTTGGGCCTGCCCTCCACACCCTGCTGCCCCAGAGCCGTCTCCCTGCCCTTTGCCATCCTCTGAACAGTCCATGACCTCTGTCCCACCCTACCACCCATGCCCACCCAAACTGAAGCACGGTCTTCTCTGCACTTCCTCCTCTGGGGACCACACTCCCCTGAGACTCCCCAGAGCCCTCCCCTGGCAGTCTTAGCAAGGAATCCAGCGAAGTTATCCCCCCTCCTTGGGCGGATCGCCCAGCCTACATTCAGCAACAATCCCCTGCCCTTGGGGTCTCATCTCTGCGGCTTGGGGGCCCCTGGCCCCAGCGCATTCTCTCAGTGGGCCATTAACCCCAACCCCGCCTGTATCCAGAGTGGAGCTTAGCTCCCTCCCCCTCCTCCCCACAGGAGGACTGCGCAAAATCTGCCCGCTGCCCTCAGCCCTGGCTCTGCCTCCCCGCAGCTCACTGACCAAGGGCAGAACGTTTGCAGAGCGACTGCAGAACGCCGGCCGCCGGCCGCGCACAGGGTCTTCAAAGCCTCCCCGGGGAGAAAGCTACGGTAGGATCCCGGCTCCGCCAGCCTTCGTTAGCGCGTAAGCTCCCCGCGCGTGGGGCCAGCGTGCAGGCTCCGGGCGTGTGGGGACCAGGCTGCTCCTCAGGAGATGGCATGTTCTGAGCGGGAGTACTGGGGAAGCCCGGGCCAGCGTGCCTGGCGCCCACCCTGCCCTCGGACGCCACACGCAAGCTGCTCCTCCGTGCCAGCGGCTGGGCCACTGGACGTGAAACTGACTTTTTCTTTTCACTACAAGGCGCACACGGGAGGACAATCCGCTTATTTCCACCGCTGCGTGGGAACGCAGAACGATCTCCAGGGAAACTTTCTACTCTGATCAGCGCCGCAAACAAATTAGACATCCCAGTGTGCAAATACCACTGTCTGCAGTTCCTGGCTTCAGGTAGTCACGCTGGGGTCGTTTTCCCGTATTTAAATATTTGTTCCTAGGGAATGATAGTGTGAAGTCTTCAGGACTCATTTTCTTTTTTTTTTTTTAATGTATTTGAGGGGCCCCTGGGGGTATCAATCGTGGAGTATCTGCCTTTGGCTCAGGTCGTGATCCCAGGGTCTGGGGATGGAGTCCCCCGCAGGAGAATCCCTCTGCCTGTGGCTCTGCCTCTCTGTGTCTCTCATGAATAAATAAATGAGATCTTTCAAGAATTAAAATAATTTTAATCACATGAGACAAAAGCTCCATGCTATGCATGATAGTCTGAAAGTGCTGGACCTGGCGAGGCCCCAAGGCTTCCCATGGCTGACCCCATCCTCCCTGCCTGCCACCCTCCAGGAGGTGCTGGGGCAATCCAAACACTTCCTTCCCCACCTCCCTCCCCAGTGCCTGCCCAGGGAGATGGAAGGCCCTCCCTGGAATGGTATATCATTTCCCCAACAGGAGGGGAACAAGAGCCCTTGCCTGGTGCTACCCCTTCTCCCTGACTTTGGATGCTAAGCAAGGACGTGATGCCTGGAGCTGCTGCAGCCACCTTGAGTCTGTGAGGAGTAAGTCAAGAAAATTTTGGAGACACCTGCCTCATCCTCTGACATCAGCAGCTCCTGAAGCCCAACCAGCATTACGGTCCCCTGGAGGCTTACAGGTGGTTTGTGAGAAGAATAACCCCGAATTTCAGCAGTATTCAGAGTCTGTTTTGCAGGACACTGGGAGGCCCGTTCAGATGGCTTGCAGGGTGGAAACTGTTTTCATGATGACACGGGGACGGTATCTGCTTTCTCAGGTGTGTTGGCATTGGCACTGATGGTGCACAGGGAGCAGTGGGAAAATGCTGGCACAACCTGAATCGGGCCAAGTGGCACCAAACCATCCTTAGCGGTCACCATCTTATCTCCTTATGCGCATTCCCAGTGAAAAAGCCAATTTTACTTCATGTTGATGATGACACTGTAGAAGTTAATGATTGTGCACACTGTTCTTCAAACTTAAAAGGGCCCCGGCAGGACGCTTCTCGGTGTGGCCTCAGGATGGCGGAAGGCTGCAGACACGCAGGCTGTACATTTCCCAGCAGCCACTGAGCGGCCAGCAGAGGCCAAGCTCCAGTCCTGATGAGGGTGTAGAACCCAGCCCTTAACCTAAGGGGGGGTAGGGCATCGACCATGTGTACCTGATGCTTGACATCAGGCCCCTCTGACCTAGGGGGACCCCTGGACCCCCCCAGGCCACCGCTGCCTAGAGACAGACGCACATCCACCTACCCAGCCACCTCCTTCATCTGTGCTCCTCCCCGTCTGCCCTGAGCCCAGTGCCCAGCCTGCTCCCCCAGCCTCACCGTCCCTGCACTGTGTCTGACCCCGATGCTACCTGTGTGACCCTCCCCCTGGCAGGAGAGGTGACCACATCCCCTCCATGTCATCATCTCATGACCCACTGGCCCCAGCACTCCTGAACAATGACACCTACCCTGTGAAACACCTATCTGTGCCTGCATGTGTGCAAGTGTGTGGAAGCGTGTGACAGTGGGCATGTGCACGCGCAGCCCATGATCCGGCAACCGAACCCTTGCCTCGGGTGCCCCAGGAGCCCCCTGTGCCGCACCCCCGCCACCGCCTCAGCCCCGGAGCACCCCACTCCCTGCAGCAGAGGTGCGCTCGCAGGGTGGCCAGGGTGGTGCCCGGAGCTTGGGGCCCTCTCTGGAGGGGGGTCCCACCTGCCCCATTCTCGAGAGGCACCCTGTCTCTCTGCAGCCTGTGGCCCCACCCCCGTGCATGAACCCAGTGACCTTGGCTCTTGTGTCCCACTGTCCGTCCTGTTTCAGTAAAACCGGCTCCGGAACAGGGAACACACAAGGCCCACACAAGGGCCGCGGAGAATTGTGCGTGGGTGTGGAGGGGGCTCTGCGGACACGGAAATGTCCTCCTCCCTCCATGCGGCCCTTGAGTAAAACCCCGTGTGCTGCAACTGTCCAGGACTGGATGGTTCTGTCGCTCATCATGTTGCCGTGTCCCCTCCCTCCCCATCCCCGGGGACTCCACTTAGGGCTCCATGGTTTCCTAAGGGCCAGACTGACCCAGGGCCCCCTCCCTGGGGCTTGGAATCAGGCACCCCCCTCACCCCACATCTCCTGTCATGTTTGGGTAACGTCAGGGGGCCCAAGCTGTGGATGGCAGCGCCAACACTCAGGCGGGGACCTCGCTTGGTCTCACACGCGCCCAGGCCAACCTGGAGCCCCCCAGGGAAAGTTGTGGATCAGGAGAAAACCGTGAAATTGCTGGGCCTGCTCATCATCTTAATCGTCATCTTAGCGACACCCGGCACAAGGCTATGACCCCAGAGACCAGAGGGCACCCGCCGTTAAGGAAGATCCTTCTGAGTCTTCAGTAACGAGGTCACAAGTCTAGGTGCATGTAAGTTCTTGGCCAGAGACATCTCCCAACCTGGGCGCTGTAGGGCCGTGGATGCACCGCTCCTGTTTTGATTCTGTAGCTCACCTTTGGGTTTATGATTTTCCTGTAAAATATGGGTTTATGATTTTCCTGTAAAATATGGAGTTCCTAATACGAACAGCCGCGGGATCTGACCCAGGTTGCCAGGCAGCCCTGCTGCAGCTGCCCTCTGGCCTCGGCCCCCAACCACTCACCGGCTTGGGGCTGTGGGCAGGGCCGGGGGTCCCTCGGGTGTCCAGCGGCCACACGAGGAGGGAGGGTGCAGGGCAACTGTTGGGGCAGACGTGACTGGAGCCAGCACGTGGCGCACGGCCTGGCACACTCTGAGAGGAGGGCACGCTGTCTCCTTGCAAGCCTGTCAGGCCGGGGACCTGCTGGGATTCGGTTCCATCCCCAGGTACAGCTGCTGAAATCTGCTTACCTTTCTCCTTTTTATAGAGAAATCGCACAGCAGCCTTTGGTTTGCCGCTGAGAGCCTGTGGCTAGGGATGCCGGCTAGGGGCAGTGTCCCCGTCACACAGTGGGCCAACTGCTCATGGCCGGCTGCCTAGTGCAGCCTCCGGCTGAGCAGGTCACAAGCTTGCTCCCTCTGAAACCGTCTCTCACCACAGTGGACAGGGGCTAGGGGGGGGCACTGGACAGGTCACCCCCGCCGAGCAGCCACAGAGGATCCCACACGGAACAGGAACACAGGTCACTGGAAAACCCACAGTTGTCCCCTCCTCCCTCCAGGAAACGCTGCAGGACCTTCCTCCCCGCGCTGGGTCTCTCCTGTTTTCAGAGCAGCCCCCACATGAGCTCACACACACACACTCTCACATGAGCTCGCACATGCACGCAGACGCAGTCACACACAAACACACACACGCAGAGCTCACACACATATGCATACCCACATGCACATGCACGCACACGGAGCCTCAGCTCTAAGGAAGGTGGGCAGCAGCTGCGTCTGCAAGGGCAGAGGGGCTTCCCTGCCAGGATAAAAAGCATGAAAACACAGGAGACACTGCCCTCATGCTACCAGCTGAAACAGGGCAGCTGTGCAGACCCAAGCGATTGGCTTCAGGGCATGCGTCCAGCTGGCCCTCTGGTGGGTGTGGGGCCACAGCAGCAGCGGGGCCTCAGCGGGTGAGCTGCTGGGGAGCCTCCAGCAGGTCCTGGGAGGAGGCCCTGCAAGCCGGTCTCACTGAACACCCAAGAACGTTGGGGGTGGGATGGTGGGGAGGGCCGCCCTGGCCACAGGCCCCCAACAGCCACAACCCACTCCATGTCCCACAGGACGGAAGACCTTCCTGGTAAAGGAGAGACACCCTCCCCTCCACAGGGGACTCTCGGGGTCACCAGCCCCACCCCACTGATGTGCATACACACCCCCTGGACCTCCTGTCACCGGGAGGCAAAGATGCTGCTCCTCAAGGTCGTGGGGTACCCTTCTGCCCCACAGTTAAGGCCACCACCTTCACCCAGAAGCCTCCTGCACCCAGCGGCGGGGTCGGCCTTCCTCACTCAGCCCCACGGTGTGGAGCCCGCTCTCCGTCTAGTCTTCCCTCGTCAGGACAGGCACGTAGGCGGATTCACAGGCTGCGGCGGCCTCCAGGTGCTCCCCCAGGCTAGTGTCTGTGCTCTCAGGCTGCCTGGCATGCTCCAGCCGGCAGGAACATGCCCCACATCCCTCTGGGGCCCACAGACAACATGCCCACACCTGGCTCACGGGTTTTCTGCACACGAGTGCCTTAGGTTGTCTACGTGGATTCCCCAGGAACCTCCCACCGTCCTCTGTGTGAAGTCTGTGTTAACGTCCTGGGAATGAGCTACAGCCAGCCCAGCAGCGGGCAGCCGAGGCGCAGCTTTCACCTTCCCTAGTGACCTGCCCTTCCCTAGTGACTCGGACACCAAGCAGCTTCCCTGGGTTTCCTGGCCCTTGTGGACCTTCTCCAGGAGACCGTCCACGGCTCCTTCCCTTTCTCACTTGGGTTGTCCTCTTGTTGGAGCTCCTTCCACATTCTGGGCACCAACCTTCCACCACCCAGACACAGCCGCATCTGCACCTTCCCTCACTTTATCAGCAGGTGCTTACGAAGTACGCACTTCAACCCTGATGAAGCCTTATGTGACGTCACCTGCCTTTGTGGACTGTGCTTTGGGGGTCCCACGGGAGGTTCCACAACCCCAGCGTCATGAAGACTCTTGCCTAGGATGTCCTGTGGGTTTCCATGCTAGCTCTTACTTCCAGGCTCACCCATGGTCCACTCTTTAATATTCGTATATAAAGGGTCTAAATCCATGTTTTTGCATGTGGACATCGAATTCCTCCAGCCTGGCATGCAGGAAGGACCATGAGGTGCCGTGGCACCTCTGAGCAAGGTTGGCTGACCATGAGTGGAGGCAGGTTTTGGGACTCTCCTGTGTTTCTGAGTCAGAGCCTTATACCAGCACCACCCTACCTTGGGTCTATCTTACCACACATTTACAGAAAGCTCTGACATCAGAACTTACCCAGATTTTCAACAGTCTTTTGAGTATTTGGAGCCCTTTTGTACATCCATAAAAATTTTAGGCAGCTTGCTTACTTCTGCAACAAACTGGCCAGCTTTCCGGGAGAGATGGCCACAGTAATGAGGACTCTTCCAATCCACAAACATGAAATTTCTCAGTGTTCATCTTCGGGGCATAATCTTGCTTTTATTAAATTTATTCCCAAGTAGTATAACCTTTCCGATGCAGGAGTGGAGGGAATTAACTTCACTTGAGATCACTCGTACTGTACATTGAGACGTAGATGACTTCTGCATAGAGATCTATGGAACCACTTTGCCGAGTTCGTTAGATCTCAAGTTTTTTGTGTGTGTTTCCCTTGGGATTTTTGACACAGAATCATGTCACCTGCAAATAAGGATGGTTTTATTTCTTTCTTTCCTATCTGACTGCAGCAGTACAATGTTGAGAAGTGATGAGAGTGGAGGCCCTTGACATTCCTAATCCTATGGGAAGCCAGGTACAATGACACCTATAGATTTCTTAAAAAAAAAAAAAAAAAAAAAAAAAAGATTTTAAGTCATCTACACATCTGACACGGGACTCAAAACTCACGATCTTGAGATCAAGAGTCACCTGTGTTCCCTACAGAACCAGCCAGGGGCCCCGGCTATAGATTCTTCTCAAGGAGGCCCTTCATCAGGTTGAGAAATTGCTTCCTACTCCACGTTCCCCGAGTTTTTGTTACAAACAGCTATCACATTTGGTCAAATAATTTCTTCCCCTCTAGAGCGGATGTGCACCTTCTGTCCTCCACTTGCTAATGTGGTAGACACATACATTGGTTTTCTGATATTAAACCTCACTTGGCTGTGCACCTCAACTCTTCTATACAGACACACCTCATTTTATAGCACGTCACAATTACTTTTTTTTTTTTTTTTAATCAAAGGTTTCTGGCAACCTTGCCAGAATGTCTGTCGGCATTTCCAACGGCATTGGCTCATTTCCTATCTATGCAACACGCTTTGGTGATTCTTGCAGTATTTCAAATTTCCTCATTATATTTGTTACGGTGATCTGTGATCAGTGATGAGGGTTCCTTCAAAACTCAGATAAGAGCATTTTTTAGCAATTAAGTATTTTTCAATTAAGGTACATACATATTTCTAGACACAATGCAACTGCACATTTCACAGACTAGGTGTAGTGCAAACATGACTTTTAGATGTACAGGAAACCAAAAAATTCACCTGATTTGCTGTACCGTGACACCGCTTTCTCTGGGAAAGAAGCCCACAGTGTCTCGGAGGTGTGCCTGCGCATTGCTGGATTTGTTAACGAGTCTCCACGAGTCCACAGAACTTCCAAAGGACACTTCCTGGTCCACGGTCCCCTCCTCCTGGTTCTGTGTGGCTCAGAGCACACAACTGGCAGGCATCCCCCATTCTCTTTCCTGACACCGTGAAAGACACACATTACTTACTTCTGCACACGTTCAGTGGCATCACCACCAAAGCCATCCACTCCTTGGCTTTTTGTTTCAACATCTCTCCTTGTCACAGGCCTTCTGATATTCCCCACTGTGTCTGCCCACCTGTCTCGGCCATTTGTACCCAAGACCTTCCCACCTCCCTGGAGTCATCCAGCATGTGGCATGAAGCTGTGCACGTATTTCCTCACAACCCTTATAACTTCTGTAAAGTTGGTGGTAATGTCTCCTCTTTCATTCCTGACGATGGCGATCTGTGTCACCTCTGTCATTATAGCTAAAAGTGTGCCAAACTCATGTATCTTTTCAAAGAACCAACTAGTTTTTGGTTTCATTGATTTTTTTCAATTATCTTTCCTTTCCTGTGTCATGGTTTTCATACTAATCTTTATTCTTTCCTTCTGTTTGCTTTGGATTTATTTTGTTCTTTTGCTAGTTTTTTGAAGGTAGAATTTTAGATTCCTGACTTGAAATCTCTTCGGTATTTACAGCTGTAAATCTTCCTGTGAGCACGGGTTTGCTGCATCTCATAAATTTGATTACACTGTGTTGTGATTAACACTAGGAAGTAATATTCTATTTACAAACACCTCTTTAATGACCAATTACGGTTTTTGCTAAAGTCAAACTCCAAGAAAGTATCAAGGAGTTTAATATAAAACATAGGTTGTCGGTTAACTAATCCAAGCTCTGTAGTACATGTACTGAAAGGAAATAGGGCAGCATCTCACAGTCTCTCTTCCTTTTTCTCTGCACATAGTCCCAGAAGCCAGCTGATGAGAACTTTGTGCAAAGTACACAGGGATATGCTTGGTACTAAGCCGCTGCACAATCTATGTCCTAACCCAGATGGTCTGTGGACTGAGTTCCAGCCTCTTAAGGACAAACATGAATTCTGTGGAACACACAGCTGAGATGGTTACTTGGTGAAACTCTAAGACTACACAACAAATGCTCTGTGATACTATTATTCTGTTCCCATAATTAAGCAGTGGTTTCTTGTAATAAATAATACGTATCTTCCAAACTTACAAAACATCATCTTCCAAAGTTGCATTAACATGAGATGACGCAAGAGCATCTTGCAAGTAGAAGTCATTTTGTGCAAAGCACTGCTCAGGCCTGCAGGTTTCCCTCGTGTGTTGTTCTAAAACGTAGTGGGTGTCCTTTCTGGAAGAGAATGGAGCTATCTAGAAGGAGTTACATTTCACTTCAGATGGAGCCACCAACATCATTAGGGTGCTGACACTGGAGGGCCAAACTTCGCCCAGAAGGCATTCCTGAAAGGCAGCAGGAGACCAGGGCCACCTGGCGGAGGTCACAGACGGCCCATGGCCTGGCTCGCAGATGGCAGAACAGACATGCCACACGCTGACAATCTGAGCAACCAACCACAGAAAGCATTCCTAGAACTCCAAACGCAACTTTAACCATTTCCAGGATCCCAACATCCTCTAAGAGTAAGATTCTTGTATTGACGTAAAACGTAATCTGGAGGTTTAAAACAGAAAACTCAGGTCACAGTCAATAGAAATGTAAAAGCTATTTTCTCATCACCCCAGAAATCCAGCTCTGCAAATAGGAACAAAAACCCCACGACTTTCATGAAACCCTGAGCCCCAAGACAGCAAGTCTCCGAGGTGAGCGCAGCACACCACCCTGGGTTTGGAGAGGTGTTTCCTTAGACTACAGTTTCCTGGGCCCAAATCAGCACCTGAAGCCCAGGAACCTGCATTCCCAGTGCATCTCACCCAGGCCTCAGCACATCCTGAGGCCAAGTTTCACAGCGCACCCAGGAACGCTAGCCCAGGGGGTTAGCATCTCATTCCTCTTACTGACCATTAATGATTATTCACTTCTAAGGACTCTCAGACTGACAAAATCTGCAGGCAGTGAATTCCTATTTCTTGGCTCTCATCCCAGAGCCATGTCAGATGCCAAGGAGAAAGGACATAAAAGCCACCTTTTAGAGACAGAAGGCAGCCACAGTTTTCTAGAAGGGCTTAGCTAGGCTTCTGACAACCATGTTCAGTGGCCTATGGAAAAAGTGCGTTTGGCATGGACAGCACAAGGGAGATGAAAGCAGCCCCATCCACTGGCACGCCGCTGCCTCGCATGGTGCTTGCTGCTTGGCCACCTGCTCTGACATGCAGCCTGGGGCCCACTGGCCACTCTCTGCAAGCCGTGGTCAGCACAGCGTGGTGGCGAGGTGCGGGAGCAGTGAGACCCCCACCGCTCCCCAGGACCTCTCAGAAAGAAGCCCCACGTCACAGGGCGGACACGCTCCCACGTACCACAGCAAGCCACACCTGCACACACCGCTCCGCAGTGACAGGCGCAGATGGCCATGGCCCGCAGCTCTAAGTCCAGCACAGCCACATGGGGCTGGGATCTGGTGTTTCTCCTCATAGACCCTGACTGCCACCAGCAGGGCCATTCTAGGGTGAACAGCTATGTTCAGGAACAGCACCATGTGTGCAGTAAGCGGTTCTGTCCTGGTCCTCTCTCCGCCCAGCAGCCTGAGCAGAGGCCATACGGCAGGGCTGGGGCAGGTGGACCTCATGCCTTCTGGGTCTGTGCCTCTGCTGACCACACAGCCATTGTCACCAGGACTACACTCATACTGGCAGCTGGGCTGCAGCAGGGACTTCACGACAGCAGTGCCAGGTGACCACGCCAACACTTGGGTGGCCAGGGACACTGGTCACGATGCTATGGGAATGCAGGCTGGCAGCCAGAGCTCCTGAAGGAGGACAGAACAGCTGGGGCACCTCCCGACTCGGCTGAGCACTGAGCTTCACAGGAATGCCAACGTGCTTGAGGCTGGCAGGCAGCTGATGAGAGCAGGGAGCCGTTAGGATGGGCTCTTGGGTGACCCCAGGGCGCACTTGCTCCAAGAGTTCCACCTCGGTGCTGCATGGACAACATGCCTCCTCCCACCAGAGTGCTTCCAGGAGGATGCTCTAGACAGAACTTCCTGTGAACTAGGTCATAACCATCTGAAAACATCCATAACATGAGATTCTTACAATCTTGCCTTTAAAGGTCATAAAAAAACCCATCCATCAAGCATAAAATTCCATTACCATGATCCTTAAGAAGGATCCCTAATTAAAGGCATGATCGTTTTACTTTTATAGACATTATTGGTTTCACAAAGTGCAGAGGAATTTCAGCAGGATGTTTAGTTACATAAGGAACTTTATTGTCTTGAAAAGATTTAGCAACTAGCCTCAAACTAAAGCGGCTGATTATAATGGCCTCTCAAATCAATTCTGAAGAACTTCTACTTTACCTTCAGCTCTGTGCTAAATCAGTATGTGAACTATTCAGTAAAACTCAGCATTCTTTCCACAGAATAAGGAAAACATTAATGTGCCTTGGTTTTCAAAAGTCCTATTTTAAGTTTCTTTCTTCCAAATATTTAAGCTTTTTGAAATCCACCAAATGGAGCGATATCCCCACCCGAAAGGGAAAGCTGGTCTTTTCCTCCGAAGGAGGCAGAGGTAACGATAGACGGAAATTGGGCAGCTGCCGACAGGATGGGTGTCCAGCAAAACCACAGACAGCTAGCTCTTCAGCCTGCGGCCAGCCTGGCACTGCAACCTGAAACGTGAAAACACGTGACACAGTTTTAGGATGTTTAAGATAACAAAGACAGAAAAACTAGGGAAAAAATTTCAGGGTTTTCTGCCGGTAACAGGAAACGAGGTGATGGCAAACAAGGCGACGGCTGTCTCTGGGATCCACGCTGGGGCTGCCGGAGCATGCACGCATCCTACCAGGCATCCCGTGGAAGGTCTGGGTCTTGGACCCACTGGACTCCACACTCCCAACACGGGGTTGACTCCTAGGCAGCGGGGAGCAATGCCAACGGAGGACACGCTGCAATCTGTGCCTTGCTATGTTCCATGCTGCTCTCTGGTTTCAGAGAAATGAAATGTTTACATGGCAGTCGGCAGACGGGATCTCCTCCGGGGAGCATGGCACAGTGGGGAAGACAACAGGAACAAATGTCCCCACAGCCCTGTGTCCATCAGCTAACGCCCAGGCACAAGGCAGCTCACTGGGCAGGGGGGCACGGACGGCCTGATGCAGTGACACTGGGGCCAGCACCAGCTCCACTACCATACACACGACATGGTCTACCACCTTCTGAGCTGTTTTTGTGAACACTACTCATCTTTCCCAAGTGCTTTAAAGAAATGGGAAATCGTATTATTCTGGATAAAAAGTGAGAAGTTTGGAGAGGTTAAGACAAACCCTGCAAGGAAAGACACTGGGGCATAGAGAGGTCTGCAAATAGAACGGAGACCAGATCCCACACCCTGCCAGGGTGGTTTTCTCGGCCCGGGGAACCGGCCCCACAGCACGGTTCCTGCAGCTGCCGTGTAACCACAGATCCGGTGGCCACAAAGTTTAGGAGCAGTTCTGGATGACTGCCCCCCTGAGGTCAGACCACAGCGGGGGCGCCCCAGCACTCCCATGTGTGGTACCGAAGAGTGAGCAATGTTCCACGGCTCTGCTCACAAATCCACCACTCAAGGATGCAGAACTTTAAGGACAAACTAAATACACCCGTTGGCTCCGTGACACGTCCTGGGGGCTAATGGAATGTGTCCATGTCCATACGTACACAACAGACCAGAGGGTGTGTGTTTGCTGTTGTCTGAACAGCATCAATGCTCAATCAGTCAGAACGGACTTGGTGACGGATCAAAGATCCGTTGGACAGCAACACCGGGGACTCCCCTATGAAGTCTCATCAAACCCTCACCTCCAGTTTTGATGGAGACTGAGGTCCAGAGCATCCCCTATGCAGCTGTCCCTTCATCTCTCTGCTTCCGCAAAACCACAAGGACGTGCCCTGGGAGCCCATGCACTCAGTCTCCCCGCCTCCCACAGAAGACAATGCTCTTACACACCAGCTCCCAGTCTCTCCTGTGAGAACCTTTGTGTTTGTGTCTCTGGAGCAAACACATCAAAACAGAATGAGATTCTGCAGCATTTTAAGTAAAGCAACAGGCTTTACCTAGAAACCATGAGGAGGGGGCGCCTGGGTGACTCAGCAGTGGAGTGTCTGCCTTTGGCTCAGGGGGTGATCATGGGGTCCTGGGATCAAGTCCCACATCGGGCTCCCGGCATGGAGCCTGCTTCTCCCTCTGCCTGTGTCTCTGCTTCTCTGTCTCTCTCACAAAGAAAGAAAAGAAACAAACAAACCATAAGGGGATGAATATTTAATACCCAAACCAGAGAGGCGCCTGGTGGCTCAGTCGGGTTAAGCATCTGACCCTTGATCTCAGCTCACAGCTTGATCTCAGGGTCATGAGTTCAAACCCCGAGTTAGGCTCTACACTGGGCACTGACCCTACTTAAATTAAAAAAAGAAAAAAAAATCCACATCAGGAACTTAATGAACGGAGGCCACAATCACAATGAACTTTAACACCTGCAAATTTCTCGTCCCCTAGAAACCTGGTCAACTCTGACAACTTCCCTAAGAGGGAGCAGTGTCAGACATTATCAGAAAGGGGAAGAAAAGCAGCCACTCGGGGGATGGCAAGGTCCATGCGAGCACATCTGCCCCTAGCCCGACATCACGGCCTCTTCTAAAGAGCACGACCTCCCTGTGTGGCAGCCACCATCCCTGAGACAAGACCTACTTTGTAAGTAACAACTCATGGGGAGCCAGCGGCCACCACATCCTCCAGCACCGCGTCTCCAAGAGCTGTCAGGAGCAGCGTGAAGCTCAGGGCCCATGACAACATGAAAACACACGAAGATTCCCATACACACCTTTATTCGTGTCTACTTCTCAGTCACCATAAAACAAACTGCAGAACACATCGCCAACACCTCCACGGTGCTTTATGGCAATGAAGTGGGCAGACGCTAGAGTTCCGTGAAGGGTACCGATGACAACCTGCCCACTGTTCCAGGATATAGGACCTGTGAGCCGAAGCCAACCATGGAGAAGGGAACATGGCAAGGCCTGAGGGACAACGCAACCTCTGTGAGGGCGGCAGACCATCCCTGCTCAGTGGCTGGTGGCCTCCACGTCAGGTGCGTGCTGCCCTGGACCCAGGAGGCCGGCCAGGGCTCTCCCAATGCACAGGTGAGGGCAAGGTCAAGGGCAAGCTGACCTGCCTGGAAGTGCTGGCGGCCACACCTAGAACTCTATGATTTCTCGCTTTTCAGTGTGTGACATCTACCTGCGCCCCTTTTATACCAGAATAGAACCTCACTTATCACTCAGAAAAGTCTGTCAAAAATAACGCCCCACCAGCGAGATTTCTTTCCCATTAGGTTAACAGTAAGAAAGCCCAACTAAATGTGAACATGGGCCGTGGGCTGCAGGGTGCCCCCCAAACTACACCCCAGGACCTCGGACCTCAGAAGGGGACAGCGTGTGGAGATGGGGTGCTAAGGAGATTGCTGAGGTTTAATGAGATTAGATGGGAGGGACACGATGCAGTATGACTGTGTCCTTACAGACAGAGGTAAGGCCACATGTCTACACAGCCAGGAGAGGCCTCAGGGGAGCCAGCCCTGCCCCACCTGCATCCTGACCTCCAGCCTCAGCCCCAGGAGAGCACCTGCAGTTAAAACCACCTTGGCCTGATGCACACGGCAGGAGGGTGCTCTCACCATCGC
Organism: Vulpes lagopus; assembly: GCF_018345385.1. Taxonomy (NCBI): domain Eukaryota; kingdom Metazoa; phylum Chordata; class Mammalia; order Carnivora; family Canidae; genus Vulpes; species Vulpes lagopus. The sequence goes on from NC_054825.1 coordinate 154,421,294, forward strand.
CCCCCATGGCCCACTGTGTGGTCAGAGCCCTTAAGAAGGCCAGTGAGGGCAGCTGAGACACGTCCGGGCTTCTGAGTACAAGTGCGAGTCCAACAAAGGGCCCTCTGGGAACAGGGCCAGGACCCCGAGTGTGGACGTGACCCCTCCAGCTGCTCAGGCAGGAGTCCCAGCTGCAGGATGACATGGACAGGGCTCCATCCCCTCAGACATGCTCCTCAGCCCCTGACCACTGCTCCCCTGCACAGGGCCATTCTGGAGATGACGGAGACATGACCAAGGGGTGAAGGTGACTGGACCCGAGCATCACAGGGCAAGCCGAAGCAACATTCTGCTGAAACGAAGCCCCCAGTCGGTGACAAGCACACAGTCCCCAGTAAAGAACTGCTGGGACAGAACCCTGCCTGTCTACCTGGTGGGGATGCCCCCCTCTGGTCACACGTACACACAGTGCCTGAACAGAAGCCACCAGATGGCTCACGCATCCAGCAGGACACAAATTCAAGGCAAATCTCTAAAGCTACTTCTGCCGTCTGCAGCCGAAGTCGGCTCCAAATTCGGGATTTCAATCCAGGGCAGCCAGCTCTGCGTTTGCGCCAAGGTCCATAGAAGGCCTGCCTCTATCCTGTTTGCTCACACCCGCCGCAGCCATGCCAACACAAAGACAGTTTCCCAGGTAGGTGTAGGTGCTGATCCATGAAGGGCTCTGGTAGCTCATCCGGGGCTTTGAGCCCTGTGCTGCCCGAGCACCCAAGTCCACAGCATGGAGCTAAGGGGCATGGGGACTCACCCACAGGGCACACGGCGCCCTACCACCCGCTGGAAACAGCTAGCAGAAGGAAATGTGAGCCAGGGCCCGCACCTCAGTGTCACCATCGCCTGGGCTGGCAGGGACCAACGCACCACCTGGTCTAAGCAGAAAGACACAGTGTCACTTTTAGCAAAATGATGTGCCAAGACAAAAGAACCCAAAACCATCTGTCACAGAGATCTCTAAGCTGAAAGATTTCACGGCTAATACAAGGGCCGAGAGACTCTCTGAAACATCCACAGAAATAACGCAAAGACTCCCCTAACCCTGAGGCTCAGCAGCCTGGGAGCTTACAGACACGAGGTGAGACCATGTACATGGGCTCAGAAGCCTCAGTCTGACGAGAATACCTAGACATGTTCAAAGTATCTTTGAAACAGGAAAAAAAAAAAAAAAACAGAGAATAGTTCCTACAATCCTGTAACGGAAGCATACATTTCTTCAGCATAATTTCAAAGTAAGAAAACACAGTTTGCCATTGACTTAGGAAGGAAGGTCAGAGATGTGTCCAGAGAGACAGTGGGCTCTGGGTGCCCCAGGACCCCACAGCCCTCTCGTGGGCACCTCCCACCGACCTGGGGTCCCACACCATGATGGCCGAGGGCTGTGGAGTACCTCCCACACCTTACTCACCACCAGCGCCGTGGCTGCGCCAAGGACAGTGGAACCGGCTGGCTCCCCCACAATCCTCCAAGCCGGGACTGCTTCAAACAGACCCACTCGCAGGCCTGTGACCAGCGGCCAGCGATCACCCATCCTGGGAAACCTGCCGCCCCTCTCAGGGAAACGCTTCCCCAGCTGCGCCTGCGGTAGCACAAGGGTTGGTGCATGTCAGGAGGACGACATAAGACCCGCCCTCCACCGGCGGTGCCAGTCTGGCCCCCGAGTCCCCAGCACTTGCCTGCAACTCCACACAGCCCCGGCACCAGTACCCACAGCCACCAGCATAGCAGGAAGGTGGCCTGTCCCACCCCAGCCTTAACCATGTGATCCGTGGGCCCAGCTCAACAGGGAAACATCAAAAAACAAATCTAATTAAAGGCACATCATGAATACTCTTTAAACCTCACTGATTAAAATTATACCCAGGAAGATAAAGCACAGAACACACATGCCGTTTGCGTCCCCGTCTGGAGATATGGAGCTCTGCCCCTGCACTCGCACTGGTTGGTACTAAAGTATTAACAGCATTACAAGCAATATACAAAGCAAAACTAGATGTGAAAGTACAAAATACGCATTATTTAATTCTATTTAAAATAGTTAAGTTTAAAATTTTATGATAAATTTCTCATGAATGGCAAACCACAAACTTGATTATTTTGGACTACACATCCTGAGTGTCGCTTCCTGCCCGTCTCCCCTCGGGGACTGCCAAGTGTCCTCACGCAAGTAGGAGTTCGACTTCTTCCCGTTTCTGCGTGCGTCGGACAGTTGACACGTGGTGAAAATGGGGAAAAGGTTACTCAGAATCATATAGTAAAATTTTAGAAACTTTTCCAGAAGCAGGTTTAACACATCACATTTTGCTCATGAGCACAAAATTTACAGTCAGAAGTTGCACATAAAGGGTTTATTTTAAATGTTTTAAGGATAGGATAGAGTTACATCATAATTATAAAAATTACTTACAGAATTAACAGATTTATATTGTTTATACTTCTAAATGCAGAGAACAGGGAACTGTCTACACATCGTATAAAATAAAATTAAAATTAAAAATGAATTCAAGCCTGAAAATGAGGTCATTTACCTAATTGCAAGATGCGAACACGACGACCCCTGAACTATACACATCCGCTCACACCGCACTAATGGTGGAAATACAAAAAGCGCAGCATTTCCAAGGAACCACAGACATTTCGACCATAATTATTTTGTTATAATAATTGTTCCTGTTTTGTCTTTGGAGAACTTTCTTTTTTTTTTTTTTTTTTTTAAGACAATCAGCTTAAGAATGTTTTCAGGCACTACAATTTGTGACAATCAGAACAGTCCTCTAATGGGTCCACAGCGTTCAGAGATTCAAGCCCAATGCACTTCGGGGTTTGGCACGTAAAACAAGGACAGGAATGAACTCTGGCTTAGAAGTAACTGTGAGGCTTCGAGAATGCACAGTCCCTTCAAATGCTGCACGACAGAGCTGGGAAGTCACCTGCTGCTGGCACTGCATGGCTTCGCCAGTGCACTTTCATCCTACGACCACTAAAACGGCACAGGAAGCAAATATACAGAAAACTGAAAACAAATAAAAACAAAGATAGAAAACAAAAAACCTAAATATCTTTCACATGCAAGTTCAGTTAGTTACATTGAACATCCTACTTAGAATAGAGCATGCAAAAAAGGATGGTCTGCGTCTAAGGTTCTCCTCGGAAGCTTCACGTGGCAGCCGGACGTCACACGCACACGACACGAGAACACTAGAGCAGGTCAGTGAGGAAGGCCGGGACATTTTATACAGGTTCAGGTCTTGTGTGGTCACAAGTCCCACGATAATTTTGGAAACTCATGTTGGCCTCCTAGAACAAGGAACCAACATTCTGATAGCAGGAAAAGGCAAGCAATGCATGCAGATCTGAAACGTGAGCCTAGAACGAAGCCTGAAATACCGGGCGAGGGAGTGCAGTCAGTCACCGCGCAAGTGTGGGCTGAGCCACCAAAAGTAAAAAGAATGGGGGGAATAAAGAACACAACAAAAAAACCCCTTCCCCTTCCTTCCACCCTAAAGGCAACACATGGAACACTGATTAACATAACGGTGATCGTCACGCGTCACGTTCGTCTGGGGAGTGGCAGACCACGTAGTACTGAAGCTGCTACAGGTACTTTCCGGGAAACCCCAATGCAAGTCACCAAGTGACCCAACCCTCAGGACACTTCCCAAGAACACTGGTTTTCAGCCTGAAGCCACCTCGTCACGTCCGGGTGCACACGCTGGGCACACCCACTCTCTGGGCACACGTGTCCACATGCGCTTGGGAGCTGGGTCCAGCCTGGAGATTCGCATGCAGGGACTGTGACGAGAGCCTCCAGGGAAGGAGGTGACAGGTGTGCAGCATGACCCCTGTTCAAGCAGGAGGAGCGTCTGAGACCAGGTGCTCACCGCAGGGAGACAACCTACACAGGCCGGGCGCTGCCCGGCTAGAGCGCGCGAGGTCACCACCCCACAGCACACAGCCTCACCATGCGGACAAGTATGCCGAGGCCACAGCTACAGTGTCTCTGAGGCCTCACGATCTGGGAGCTGACTCCCAGAACTCAGGCAAGTTTTCCAATCTCCACAAGAGACTGGTCTGACATCCTGCCTCTCTCCTGGCTTTCATACGGTCAGGGCTCATCCAAAACAAAGGGACAGATGGCCGTGTCGCTGGCACACCAACTACCTCTGCGGGTCTATTCCGGTGAAGCCCGACTTGCGGGAATCAGCCACCAGAGGGTCATGCAGCCACGGGCTGCTTCCAGGCACACCCGGGGGGCTAGTGCAGTGACCGGCCCTGACGTGGCAGGGCCCCTGGATGGGGAGAGCCCACATCAACAGCACTCGAGGAGCAAGACCGTGCAGCACCACAGAAGGCGGCCGGGGACCTGGCTGTTGTGCATCTAGATCCTCTTGTGGGGAAAAACCTTCTGACCACAACCATGTACCAGTAAGAACAGTAATAAAAGTAAGTGTTCCAGAGAACCTGCTGGCAGGCGGCAACACCATTCTGAAACTTGTATTTCTAATATAAAAGCACTAGGTTCTGCCAGGAACTTACCACACACACACAAACCACTGATGCACTGCTGCCTCTCAGATCCACGTACTAGAATCCAGACTGATTTGTACACATGAACGGACCGCCTGGGCCGCCCAAAACACACCTGCACCACTGTGTGTGCACAAGTACCTGGGCTTTGCTTTAAAACAGAAAGAGGATTTATGATTTAAAAAAAAATGTAAACAAAAATTTACAAAGCTTAGAATTAAAGGCAGCTTTTGACCCAGATTTCTAATGTTTTGTTGAATTCTAATGTGGGTCCAGCAGCTGTTCTCAAGGGATTCATATTTGGACTCATGATTTAAAGCCTCCAGACTGAAACAGTGTCTGAACTTCCGACTTCCAGAACATGCTGAACATCCTGATGTTGTCTCCTGTGCCCACATTTAATTTTAAATAGACAGCAGTAATATACAAAATAGGACTGACTTAGGACAAGCACTCCTGTTAAACTGGAGAATATTATTGAACCCCCACCCCAATCCACAAAGAAAGGACTGCCAAGGAAGAGTGTGTGTGTGTGTGTGCGCGCACGCGCGCGTAGTGCATATGGACACACACAGAGCTGGACAGGTAGATAGAGATACATACACGTCTCAAAAAAGAAGGCAGTACTGACAGTACCAAACTACGCTTGCAGTGTGGCAGCAGAGAAGGAGAGCTATGGTGACGGGGAGCTGGGGACGATCCAGTACAGTTCTACACGACCGCAATGCTAGCTTAACTTGCACCAAACTTGCCTTAACTCCCCTCCAGACACACAGACTTCTTTTAAGAGGAAGGAGTTCCTTACACAAAATGCTTTGTGTTCACATAAATCTGTACTATTCAGAACAAAACCAGTTCTGCTGGCAGAGATTGTGGGTTCGCAGGGACATTTAAGCTTTCATTAAACTGGAAAGCAATCAAGTCTTTATGTCTACAAATTATACATTTAATAGTTCCACAAATTTGGCAAAGTTCATGATGACATCTAGGATGTTTTCACCAAATCGTAGACATAAATATGGAAATCGTCATCAAACTTGATGAAATAGACAGACGGTTTGGCCTCCACTTGATGAATGACCATGCCAGTCCTTTTAGAGCCGTCCTCTTTGGCATATTCCACTTGTTTGCCTACCAGGCTGTCCACAACTTCTCCTGGTTCCCTTTCTGCTGGAGGAGAATCATCTGTGTTAAAAAGGGGAAAGAAAAGAATTTAAAGTCAAATCTTAGGTATGTACCAATTCACGTGTCTATTTTCATAATAATTTTTTAAAAACTTCACATCCCTGATTATCTAGGGCAAGAGTCGGCAATGTTTTCTTCAAGGGCCAGATGGTAAATATGTGAGGCTTGAGGCTGTATGGTGTCTGCACAGACTACTCAGCTCTGCCAGTCACAGGGGAGCAGCCGCGGGGGTGCCTAAGTGAAAGGTGTGGCTGTATGCCCGTAAAACTTTATTTATTAAAACAGTGTGCCACCCCCCAGGACCAGGGTGGGTAAAGGATTTTGAAAATCATAAGCAGAAATTCCCGTGGCTCCTGTGTAGTAACAGCTGAGAATGAGAGGTGAGGGCTCAGCAGGACAAGACCAGGGAAAAGCTGAGCCCCACAGGACTTGCCACTGGTAATAGTGCCCCCTGGGACGCTGAGAAGACACACCCTCCTGGGCTTTCCCAGGTCACCCCACCACACACAGTCTCCCCCAGCTCAGCTTCCGAGTAAGAGTTCCCGTGCTCTGATATGAGTTCCCGAGCTCTGAACACAGGTGCCCAGCGCCAACCTCCGGCCCAGACCAATCACAACGGGTCTCCCGGGTCCCCCGAGATGGCAGAGGTCCCCTCTGCCCGGGGCCTGTCGGGTGACCCTGGCAAAGCCACGCCACGCCACCCTGGGCGAAAACGGCTCGGAGCACAGCAACAAGCGACCACCGGCTCCCACGGCGAAGCTGGGAGCAGTAGGGCACGTGCGGCGAGCTCTTCAGCCAGGAGCAGCACCGGCCTCCCACCCCAGGCGCCTTGCTCACACCATATGGAGCACCCTCAGTCTCGCAGCCCTGAGCCTGCCACCTCGACCAGCCCACGCCCAGCCTTGTTTCAGCGGGTCTCTGAGCAAGGAAGCCTGGCCAAGCCACAGGGCCGAGCCACACACTGTTCCCTTGCCAGGCAGTGGCGCCAAGCCCGCCTCACTTTAGGAGCACCTCCAGTTTACAGAGCTTCGGGAGCTTACAGAGCTTTAGGAGCTAGGACGGCCGCCACCTCAGCAACCCCGGCAGGATGTCAGGGCCTCTCGCCGAGGCCCCCCGCACAGAGGCCCCTGCACAGCACTCACACCGGAGCATCATCATTGTGGGCCAAACACTTGCTGAAGCAGTTCACGGATGGGAGGAAAAGAAAAGGGCAAGGGGGTCTGGGGGACACCACACACAATGCAAAGGCCCACGCTTTCCAACAGTGAGGCAGCAGTCCTTACTGTGGGTCCTTCTCTACAAAAAAGTTAAAAATCCAACTTCATATAGGCTGGAGAAATGCTCTTAAGGAACACTCTCCTGATAATTAAATTCCTGCCCATATAAATATTTTCCATTACAGACTTATGACAAACCCTAAGACGAAGAAGGTAGAAAGTCAGGGCCAGATGAGCAAAAGTGCTGGAGGAAGAACCCAACGAGAACAGACATGCTGTCACCCCATCCAGGCCAGGGAGCCCAGTGCTGGAGGCAAGGCTATGGAGCAGTTTAAAAAAGAACAGGCTTACCACCCAAAAATGAAATTAAGAGAATAATTTCATTCATAACAGTATCAAAAAGAGCACAATATTCAGGAATAAAACCTAACAAAGAAGTACAAAACTGCTGCTCTGAGAACATCAAGACACTGTTGATAGACATCTGTAAATCTCAGCAAAGCGGAGAGTATTCCTGTGCTCCCAGGTCAGAAGGCTTTACATTGTCAAGATGATCGGATTCAATCCCCCTCTGAGTCCCAGCTGACTTCTTTGCAGAAACTTGATTCCAAAATTCATGAAATCGCAAGGAACTCAGAAAAATCCAAACAATCCTGAGAGAGAACATAGGATTCAGCAACTGCCCAACATCGTAACTTACCCCAGAGCCGGGTAACCGAGTGTGGCACATGCCCCCCGAGGCACAGGCACACAGAGCAGCACCCAAAGCCCAGGAACACAGCTGTCCATCCACAGCCAGCTTCTTTCCACCACCAGCAGGGAAACAAGTCTTTCCACAACATAGTGCTCAGGTAACGCGCAGAATGAAGGTGGACTCTCCAGCACATCATGAAAATTAATGCAAAACATTTCAAAGATCTAAACGTAAGAGCAATGCCTACAAGACCCGTAAAGGAAAAGGAAGAGGTAGGTCATCATGACCTTGGCCTTGGCAAAGACTGTCAGACACAACACCAAAAGCACAAGGTACAAAAGGAAAACTAAAGTGGCCTTCATCACAATGAAAAACTTCTGTGCTTTGAACACCACCAAGACCGTGAAAAGAAACCCACAGAATATGAGAAAGTGTCTGCAAATCCTACACATCAGGAGATCCGCACCAAGACCCAGACTTGATAAACACAGCAACAGAATGGCGGCGACGAGAAACAGGCAGACAGCACCAATAGGCTTCTCCAAAAAAGACATGGAAACGGCCAGTAACACACAGAAGGCCGCCTGGCGTCTGTAGCGGTCGGGGAAATGCAAACCAAGCCCATGGTGAGGTAGTGTTTTGCAACCAGGACAGTTAGAGCCAAACGTCAGGTAACACGAAGTGTTTGTGTCAGAGCCCTCAGACACAGTTGACGTGCATGGAAAAGGGTACAGCGGTCTTGAAAACCAGTCTGACGGTTCCCCAAAGATTCAGCAGTGACCACAGACCCAAGGATCCCAGTCCTCAGCAAGCACTCAAGGGAACTGAAAACAAACGTCCACTCAGAAACCTGCACACAAAGGTTTACAGCAACATCCTTCATCATCACCAAGAGGTGGTCGACAACACACGTGCCCATCAGCGGATGGGTGAATAAACGTGCATACAGTGCAACTGTACTTGGCCATTTAAAGAAATGAAGCACAGACACTTGTCACAACATGGATAAGCCCTGAAAATGCTGAGTTAATAAGGAAGTCACTCATGAGGAGTCTACATGACACACTCCACCCACGGACAAGTCCACACCCAGGATAGGACACCCAAATAGAAAGCACAGGACTTGAGGCAAAAATGCAAAACTTCACAACCTATGTTTGGTGCATGACTAGAAGAATAATTTAACCCTTGTGATCAAAATAAAAAAGATACATGTGCAAAAATAGATCATCAAATATCTCGTTCTAAAATTCAAGTTCCTTTGGAATTGTCAGAAACAAAGATTGCCAATGTACACTTACTAGAATCGGGCATAATGCGAAGGTCGCCTTCTTTATAATCATCTAGGAGCTGGTACATGTACAAGACGGGATCCTTCTCGTAGGTGATGTAGAACCACGTGTTCATGATAGGGGCGCGCGCTAGGACCATCCCCCTCCACTCGTCCTTGGAGCCATCCTCCGTCTCAAACATGTGCTCTACCGCCTTGCCGATCATCGTGTCGGCCAGGTGGGCATCACTGATTCGAGAAGTCGCTGTGGACAAGAAGCAAACAACGGTTCACATGGGGGTTTTACAAGATCCGTACTGTGGAGACTGAGCTCCGGCAGAGGGACAGCCTGAGACGTGGTCCACGCACCACAGTAGTGGCACAAGGGCCAGCCGGAGGCAGCAGGGGCCAGGCCCACAATACTGCTGGGGGCCCAGAGCACAGGCTCCCACGGCACCTCCTGGTTCTGTCCCCAGGCAGCTCCTGGTTCTTCTCCTGCACTCCTCTGCCCTACACTGATTCTACCTGGAACTTCCAATGGTTTTATTCGAGATATAAAGTGTTTAGTGTTAATGGTTACTTTATATACTGAGTAATCACAGCCTCACTCTAACTGCAGGGCAGGAGCGGTCACATACACCATCACCCCCCTTCCCTTTATTAACACCTGGGTAACACAAGCCAGGGATGCAAGCTAAGAATTTTCACCCATGCCAGGCCAGAGAGGGGACTCTCATATGCATGGTGACCAGACTGCACCTGGTGTCAATCACGGCAGCCAGCGCTTTGGCTTAAAATGCCCCAGTGCTTCCACCTGGTCATGTGAAAATCAAACCATTTCCCTGGGCCTGGCAGCCTCCTTTCCTGGCCTGTCCCCCTGCCCCCACGGGCCTCTCTCCTTCCCACCAGGCTCCTGTCTCCAAGACCACAAGGTGAGATCAGCCCCACACCAGCCACCTGTCGTGTCCTCCACTTTACTTATGCCCTAATGACACCTGGCATCACCTGCAGTGATCCTGTTCCTGGCTCAGACAGCGTCTGCATTCTCACACTGAGACCCCAGGGCATCAACAACTACCGTACAAACTAATTCTCAGGCCTGCTCTGTGTGAAGAGGCAGGCGGACAATCACAACCTTCCTTTTATTAATAGTGGGAAAATCATGGAGGATCCTAATGCAAAGATTTCTCTTGTCCTCACATTTTAGACAATTGTCATTAAAAACAAATTAGCACTTCTATTTCACTCATTCATAATCGCTTCTATTTCTGTTAAAATTCAAAGGAACAGATTGTAACTTCTTGCTAAAGATACTGTTACCTAATTTTATTAGGAGGACACTTCAAGCACATATGGTGGTTCTCTCCACTTACACATGCAGGAATTCTCCAAAATTACATAAAATTCCCCACCACACACTAAAACAAAGCCTACTACTCTTTGGGCCAGAAGTTCTCAAAGTTCGATCTCCAGACTCCTATATTCTTAAAATATTTCTGAGGATCTAAAAATGCACTTTAGCAAAAATAAATAAATAAATAAATAAATAAATAAATAAATAAATAAATATATAAATAAATAAAATGCACTTTAGTATATGGATAACTATCAGAATCAGCTGTTGGAAATTATAAATGACAAATCTACAGAATTCATTTCTAACAAAAAATAACTATATCTTCTTATAAAAATGTAGTAGGAAGTGTGTAGCTTCACATCTCTGTACACCTCCTGATGCCCAGCTCTACAGGGCAGCCAGGTTCTTCTATATGCTCCAGTAGTCAGTCACATGCTCTTCCAGTGGACACACAAAATCCAACCTCACAAAGCCCTGCTGCTGAAAGCCAGGGGCTTTTCAGGAAACCAGATGCTCCCCTGTGATGCTACTTGACAATCAACATGTGGTAGCTCCTTCATGGTTAAGTGTGGTGCAGAATCTGGAATTGTTATCAGCAAACCTGTCACAGTCACAATAAAACTGTCTCCAGAAGAGATAAAGAACTTCTACAACTCAGCAGCAAAAAAATAAATAATCTGATGGAAAGTGGGCAAGGATCCGAATAGACATTTCTGCAGAGATGACAGACAAGTGGCCGAAAAGCATGTGAGAAGATGCTCAACATCACTAAATGTCAGGGAGACTCACATCAAAACTGACAGAGAGGGACGCCTGGGGGGTTCAGTGGTTGAGTGTCTGCCTTTGGCTCAGGTCGTGATCCCAGGGTCCTGGGATCGAGTCTCGCACTGGGCTCCCGGCATGGAGCCTGCTTCTCCCTCTGCCTATGTCTCTGCCTCTCTGTGTCTCATGAATAAATAAAATCTTAAAAAAACAAAACACAAACGAAAAAAAAAACCACCCAACAGGGCACGCCAAGGGTCGGGGAGGACAGGAGAGAAACCAGAGCCTGTGCCTGCAGCTGGGAACCCAAGATGCTACGAGCGTTGTGAAGAACAGCACACGGACACCTCAGCAATTCCACCTGGGGCACTGTCCTCAAGGGACAGGAAAGCAGGGGCCCACCACCTCCACAGCAGCATCACCCCCCGCAGCCCCACAGAGGGCGGGAGGCACAGAAGGGGTGCACGTGAGCACGGAGGCATGGTGCAGCCCTAGAGAGAAGGAGGTGCTGCAAACTGCAAGGGCGCAGTGAGGTCACAAGAACACAAATACTCTACAATCCCATTTAGGAGGCGTTTCAGGTGATCAACACCACGGAGAAGGGGGGGGTGGTGGTAAAGAGGGACAGAGCTACAGGCCGACAGGATGAAGACTTTCTGGAGACCTGCTCCACGACCATGTGAACACAACTAAACACTCGCTTAATTATGGACACTTAAGAATAATCAAGGTAGCGAACTGCAGGTCACATGTTTTCTCACCACCACAAAACCAACCTGTTGATCATCCAATGGATCCTTTACCAGCACATGATCTGGTCCCATAGAGAAGATGCTGTGTTTGCTGAGTGATGCAGACCATGAACACTGCCTCCTTCCCAGTGGAATGAGAGTGACCGCTACACAGCTTTCCAGACTGAGGTCCACAGGGAATACCGACATTAACTAGCAATTCAAGTCAGCACGCGATACCCTGGCTTGCATAGCAGCCTTTGTATTTCCTTGGTAAGTCCCTAGAAAAGCAACCCTGCCTCCTGCTGGGAACTGCCAAGAAAATAGGAGGCACTCTGAGTCCATCACCATAAATACTTAGATTTGGGGCTATTTTGGTTTGCTCAAACCATGTTTTTACCAACATAAAAGGACTTCCTCTGTCCTACAATGGCAGAAGAACTCAGGAGATCTGGCACAGGCCACGCAGCAGAATGCAGGTAATCTCATGTGGGCTGGCAGCCTCGCCCCAGGAAGGAGGGAGACTAAACTTCTGGGTCACAAGAATATGTGATCACTACCCAGCACAGACAATGGATATAAAGGTTTGGACATTTTCAACACCTGAAGGTAAGACTCTCTGATGTTTGTGTCCTACATTGGAAATGGGCGCACATGGGGATCAAGAGGAAACCATGGCATCCTACGGGGGGGGGGGGGGGGGGGCTCAGGAACAGGTGAAGATATAACAGGTGCCGAAGATGCAACACCGCTCAGTGAGGTACCTTGAATAAACGGATAAGAAAGATGGAAAGCAAGATCTCTGTGAGAACTGAGCTGTCCTGACAAAGACAAATACACAGCACTGCTATCCTCAGGGAACACCAACAAGAAACCTGCTGACCTGGCAAAGAATTAACTTGGTGGGGGAAGTGTGTGTCCTAAGAACACACGGGCAAGAACAAAGGGGACAGGGGACTGAGGAGCGCCATCTCTTGACAACCTGACCCCTCCAGGTCCACCTCTGCTGGGATGGAGTTTGTTAACACGGAAGCTTCTAAAGACCATTCCAAAAGCATTAACAGATAGATGCTCGTACACGAGTAGCATCACTGTAATAAGGAAACATTTCAAAGTGAACACTCTGAAGAAAGTAAGGTTAATGCAGATGATCTTAACAATAACATTTTAGTTCATTCCCAAGGATAAAATCAGTCATTATTATTTAACGGACACCTTGTGTCTTGAGGAACACATCTGGGGGACACTTAAAGACTCCCTTCCATAGTCAATGCAAACAGGGGGTGGCTGCCTCAGGTGTGGCTGCAAATGCAATGCCACTGACATTACACGATGAAAGCTACACTTCACATAAGGCTTCTAATAAAGGCATAAGCTACCACAGTCTGATGAAACAAGTACACAGCATAGTTGAGCTAATAAAATATTCTTACCCATCAGAGTCCACGTGAACAGTGAGCAAAATGTAGGAAATAACCATGTTAGAAATTATCAGATTGTCAATTTCTTCACCAATAACCTGATACATCTTTACATCCCTAACAGTTCCCTGGACTGTGCTTTCAGTGACTTAACTGTGTACCGGGAGTGCCTGCACTCCAGTAAAAATAAAAACACCAATAATGCAAAAGAATCATCAAAAAGCATCCATTTCGATAATCATTTTTAAAGCATACAACGCACAAATAGTAAAGAGAACTTACCAACTCTATCAGGGAGGACTTCGAGCGCAGAAACTCTTTCATCTTTATTAAGTTCTAGTCCATAAACACAGTCAAATCCATCGTATTTTATAAGATACAAAGAAGGATTTACAGGCACCTGGTCCAGAACGGTTCCTTTCCACTGGGTGACAGGGCCATTCCCCTCCTTCCACCCATGCTGAATCCTGCAGCCTACGATGTTCCGCCGGGGCTGGGAAACAGGTTTGCTCGGCCCCACACTGCTCCGATGTTTTCTGCATTCACACATATACACACGTAAGGGATCATCTCAGAAGTATGCACCCCTCGATCCAACGCTACCGCTAGCTAGCATGCTCTCCTCCAGGTAATCCCAGGCCTGCGCTGGCTAACGGTGCCACGTTCCCGGTCCAGGTGCCTATAGGTGAGCCCCCCACCCCCATCACTGCATGTGCACATGGCATGGCAGCCACAGGGCTCCCCGTGTACCCACTGTGGACAGGCAGCAGGGCACACTGCCCATCAGCCCTCATACTGAGCATGAGCATCCTGTTGTCAGCATTCCGAGTTCCCTTTAATGCAATCAATTCACAACAATCCCAGTTAATCAGAGGAAGAGAAGGACTGACCACGTGAAATATGTAAACATGCACATGGCTTTACAGAGCATGAACCTGTTCCTCGTCACACAAAATGTGCAAACATTCAGTGTCACCCATTGTGGTGGCCACATCTCAAGCCTCCACCACCTGAAGCAGTGAAAAGACACTAGACATTGAGTTTGTCCCTTCTCCCTGGCCAGCAGTCCAGGCTGACTGGCATCTCGCGCCGTCAGACCCCCACACGGTACCATCAGGACGTCTCCAGAAAACATGCGATCTTACACACTGAGATTTGGGACAAATACTTAATGTAACGTTAAAAAGTGTTACAGCAACATATTCTTCCCAGACTAAAACTGAAAACTCTCCGCATGGTGTTTACAAGCAGTACATGTGGGTCCTGGGATCCTGGTTCCACCTAGCTCTCCGCACATAAAGGACGGCCCAGCCCTGCCTATGCTGCAACAAGAACCTTCAGTAGACAGAAAGCTCTTGCTGCGGCAGCACGAGCGCAAATGATGAACAACTGGCACACACGCAAACGTTGAAAAGGAAAACCATTTATTGGAGGCTGTAACATTTAAAGCTACAGAGGTATGCATTTCCAGTAGAAGAGTCTGGCAAGCCCAGAGTTCTGTGAGACGGAAACAGGTGCCAGCAGCGCACGGCTGCCTGAGGAGGCCAGGGTCAGCTGCTGCAGACTTCACCTCAGCCAGAGGCGCCGGCCCAGGAGTAAACCGTCTCATGCTGGGCTGGAGAAGGGGTCCTGAGGTTCCGAGGTTCCGTGCAGGGCTGTGAGGACAGCAGCAATCATAGGTCTGCCCCCCACCCCAAGAAGGCTCGGCAAGCACCCAGCAAACCTGCCGCCCAGGAAGGTGGGGCTCGCCGTCCTCTCCAGCAGAACAGCACCATGAGAGACAAAGAGACAATGGAGACACGTCACAGAGACCTCACAGAGACACAGGGGCTCTGAGCTCGGCAGCAAGGACAGCCATCGGGGAGTAGGACCCCAAGGGAAGCATACCCCCAAAGGTATCTGCAACCATTAGACATACAACAGAGCCCAGAAAGGAGGACTGAAGCGTCCAACAGACACTGGGGGGCACGCCTGGGAGAGAGGACAGAGGACAGTAACAGAGAGACAGTGACAGACACCAGTTCCAGCTTCCAAACAACAGGACGACACCATGTTACTCTAGAGAAATGCCCCAAATCTGTGAAGGCCACCCTGGGAAAGTGGGCCCGAACCACAGACACTGACATTCTAGTAAGACAAATGGACCTCAGGGAACAGAGCATCTTGTGGGCATCTGGGCAAAGGGACCACAGCATGTATAAGCAAACAAACTGGGAACATTGACAGTGACACTGGGGCCACCAGACAACAGAGTGACAGGGGTCAGATTCTCAGGACAGAAACATGAGCCGAAGGCTCTCCACTGACCACTGAGGCCCAGGAAGACTGTCCTCACCAGCACCTCCTGAGAAGTCACAGGAGCACCACAGAGGCCAACCCCAGGCAGAGGTCAACCCCCAAAACTGTCAACTTCAGGCCTCTTCACAACCCCTGGGAGCATGCCGCTGTACCGGATGGGCCCCATGTGGGGTGGACGGGGAGCAATCCTGCTAACATGGCATTTCTTCTCCATCAGTCCATCACCTACTTCTTGTGACATTTAGGCAGAGATCCCAGTGATGCACTGTATACAGGGTCAGGCTTTCTGCACACAAAGGCAGAGGCTCGCTCCCAAACCCCAGTAAGGAAGGAATGCAGTCCCACGCAGCATTTCAGTGATCCACATCAACACTCTGCAGTCACTATCAAAATGAGGGCAATACAGCATCTGCACCAATGTCATGGTTTAGCTAACTCTGTCAAGGTGGCTGGGCCACAGTACTTGGGTATGTGCTCAACCATTACTGTAAGTTTTTCTGTGAAGGCACTCTTCTAGAAGGACATGTACATCAGCAATGCCCTGCTCAACAATGTAGGTGGGCCTCATCTAGTCAGTTGAAGGTCATAAGAAAATGTGGTCTCACAGGGAGACGCAATTTCCCCCCAGACTGGAGCAGCAATACCAGGTTTTCCCTGGGCAATAACCTCTGTCCTTGTGTGCATGTGTATCTGTATACACACACACACACACACACACACACACAATCTCCACTGGTTCTGTCGGCTTACAAAAAAAACTACAGCCAGCAGATTTCTATTCTAGATTCAGAGGCACATAAGGGATCATCCTCTGTTCCTGTGATTCTCAACAAAACCAACCTAAACATGGCCAAACAAAGGGCAGCTGGAGACTCAGAGCAGCACGTACCAGCTTGGCCACGCGTCCCCCACGTCCCCTATATGCTCACAAGTGGTGCTGTGCTGTGGCTTGCAGCCATTCCTGAGGGAGCATGCCACGGTGCATCATTGCAATTCCAAGCAGAAGACCCTTATCCTGCTGTGGCCAGCAGCAGCGCAGGCCCTCTCCCTCATGGGGAGCTGCTGGGTAGTCCTCTCCAAAGGGGCTCCTGCACCCGTCACCCCGGAACACAGCAGTCCTTTCCTCCGCCTTCATTATGGGAACTGGAAGCACCAAGTCCTGCTGCCATACACAGGAAGCCTGGGCGGGTCCCACATCTAGTTCTGTGTCTGTGCGACACGGTGCCTTCACTTCCTCCCGTGGTATCTCCTTTTGTCCGTGTGGCTGATGACAGAGGCTTCTGAGCCCCGTGTGCAGCTCTCACTGGAAGCCACAGAGCTTAGCTCTGGTCTTACAGAAGCTACCTCTAACCTCTGAAGTGCTGCTTAGATTTAACGTTTTCCTACTAAAACCTATGATTAATCAAAATCTATGCTTTCTTTCTTTCCTAGCTCTACCAAGAACAAAAACAAGCAAAAAATTCTTAGTAAAAGAATGAAAATTACTGAAAAACACCTCGGCACATAGTAACCCCACCTGACATGCTCAAACCTGGGCTGCTATTCTAAATCATTATTTTTCATTTCATTCTTATCTGAATAACTTTTTAAATACATTACCTTACTTAGAAACCAACAAGGAAGGATTTTTGTTGCTTCTTGTAACATTCCCATCTCATAGACGTTTTATCTTTCTAGATATATCCTCTGGTGAAGACGGGTTCCCAGAGGCAAGTACACGTTCCCGCAAGCCTCCCAACGCTGTCCTTGCACCCGTGTCTACACGTCCGGCTCAAGGCCCTCCTCCCTCAGGACCTGTGTCAGCAAACACTATGTTCACTGTCTCCCATCTTCCAAGTTACAGAGAGCAGGCCAATCGGTCCTTCATTTTAACCAGATTTTCTGAGTTGCTTTTAGAATTCTCTCTGTTCCTGCAATCAGAAATGTCAGAACTTGTGACTTGTGTTTTTAATCACCCCTCAACTAGCACTTGGTCCATATAAGATGTGCAGAATTATCTACCCTATTTATTCTTGATCCTTCCCCCTCCATCCCTTCCTCAGGAGAGGTATGCAGTGCTTCCAGGTCCATCCACCATCCACCTTCCTGGGGTTGCTCACCTTCCTGAAAGCCTCAGAACCAAGTTTTCCTGAATCAGGTAAAATAGGCTTGAAATTCAGCCTATCCGTTGAATACCTTACATAGTATCTTTAATTTCTAGAAACTGATTGCTTGATCTCCTCTTGAACAGTGACTCTAAAGTTAACAAGCCTTCTGACATCCAAGGGTAAGGTTCACGTCCTTCCTGATACCCTATGAACTCTGCAGGTGGGCCCTGTTCATGCAGGTGGGTGCCGTGTGACTCTCCTCCATCAGTGCTCCTCAGGTGCCTGACGGTCCCTGGTGCTTCTGTGTTACATGCAGGCCGAGACCAGAGCATCTGTAGTGGGAGCACTTCCCTCAGGCCCGGGGGAGCCCTGAGATCTGGGCAGGGTCTGATAAGCAGCTGTGGTGCAGGGGGCTGCAGAGTGGTGGGGAGGCAAGGGAGCCGAGACCTTGGGGACGGTGGCCAGGGACATCCTGGGCATCTAGGCAAGCTGGATCCCCTTTCCGGCAACCTCGGCTACAGGCAGCCCTGGTGGTTTCTGACCTACACAGATTCCAGGGCCTACTCTGGTCGTCACTCTTTGGAGTCCTCCTTTTCACCTCAAAGTGGCAGAGTATTCCTCAGCTCACATTTTATAGAAATCTGCTCCAACATGCTTTAGGTCTCCCAGAAATTTCTAGTGTTCTGGCCTCCCAGTAGAATAATGTAGGATGAACTTTCTAGTTCATTAGCAACAAAAATTCAAAGTTTGAGGAGTTATTTTAATGTGAAATTATGGCGAGGCAGGTCCTCTATCTGCTTATGGTACAGATACAGTTCTCTTAGTGATTCCACGTGCAGGAACTTATCTGCAGAAGGTAGTGGGCAGACACCAGGTCATGACGGCAGAGCAGAGTGCGCACGTTCGACAACAGGCCCCCTGATATAGTGGCTTGCAGCATGCGTAAGAGCACTCTACAGAGAAATGCAAGAAATGGGACAGAGAAGCCTTGGATACATAATTACATAATTATCCATACAAATATGGAGAAATAAAGACTTCTAAAACTAAAGTACTAAGAGCTGTGAGTAATCCCTGGATGGCATTAGAAATACTTGTCTTCCTCTGTGTCTACCTGTGCTTTTAAATTTTCCTACAATGACTTAAAATCAGTTCATTTTTACAGGCAAATGAACCGCAATTTTTAATTTAATTACTGCCAAATTAATGCAATGAATATCTTAATTCTGCAGGAAACTACATATAAAAACAGATTTATGCATGTTACCGTTAACAATTCCGAATCTCACTCCTAGTGCCTGCATCTAGTCACAGATAACTCTACCTAGAGAGCATCACTTCAATGGCTCTGAATTAATAAGTAAATAAAGAAGAATCAACAGCGTGGCTGAAGAAGTGACAGAGATGGCTCTCCCTGAGGGAGCCCCAAAGACAAAGATGAGTAATTAGAACAACACGCTTGTGTTTCAAGCCAGAAGTCAAGCTCCCCACCTACCGGGACATGACTCTGCAAGCCACCTGACTGCCCCTGCATCCAGTTTACAGAACAGTATTCTAAAATATTTTTATACATGTTAAAATATCAAATATAATTTAAGAGTGCACAAATATACATTGTTTATAAACTGATTTAAGTTCTTCCAACCAGTATCGATCTGGCGACAAGTTTGGGAACTTCCCTGGGTAACAAGAAACATGCTCACGTATCACATTAGTCTATTAGTCTATTATGGGGCAAAATGCCAATAGTTGCTGACGCTGGCTAACAGGGTGCAGTACACGTTACTCATTTTTGTGTATGTTTTAAATTGTGCATGTAAC
Source organism: Vulpes lagopus (assembly GCF_018345385.1). Taxonomy (NCBI): domain Eukaryota; kingdom Metazoa; phylum Chordata; class Mammalia; order Carnivora; family Canidae; genus Vulpes; species Vulpes lagopus. Next base: position 154,440,697 of record NC_054825.1, read on the forward strand.
TAGAAAGGTTAAAAATTGTATCCTAACCAAGTTGTTAACTCTTATTTTAATTGCTAATCGCTAATTTAGATAAAAATCAAGAACTGTAATAAAAATTAAAGCTTATTTTCACGAGCTGAGTACCTAAAAGCAGACTCAGAGGAACGTGGCTGATTCCTGGAGAAGGTCGAGACGCAGACACACCCTTGGGTCATCTCTGGGTAGTTCAAAGAGCAGCACACAGGTGGGATATTATCAACGGAAACAACTTTAATTTAAAATGAGAGCTCCCCTGGACACACGTTTCTAACCGCCCTTAACCTGCTGTATGTTCTTGGGAACGAGCCAGCCGCTGCCAACCGGTGCCTAGATGTTTCACTCTGGGCTGGGACTGGGCTACGGCTGAGCACAAGGGAAAGGCCACCCCAAGTCGGGATCCAAGGAGTGGAGGATAAAGTGGAGAGAGCAGAGATAAGCACGGATGACTACTTTGCTCGCTCCTGATCTCCAGAAGCCATCTCTGAAACAATTGGTTTCAGGCTCTGGTGTCTGGCCTTGGGAGGGATGAGCTGCCATGTGTCCCCACAGTGAGGACCGTCAGGGAGAGTGGACGGGGGCCAGCCCCTTGGCAGACAGCCACTCTCACTGCACCAGCAACACCTATTCCATGCTCTGATGGGCGTCCGAGGAGCCGCAGCCAGGAACAAGGGCACCAGAGCGCATGTGGTAGGCCCATGCTGGCCCTGAGTCCATGATCCCACAACCTTCTAACCTAACAGGCTCTGCAACCTGGGGGAGCACAACTCGGAACCAACACAAATTTCTATGCACTCGTGTTCGGAAAAAGTACACCGAGACCATAGGGGGCACTTCTGTACCTTGCTCAACACTTCAGTTAAGTTCTGAATCGACCACTCCACTTGTTCTATCATCCAGAGAAGAAATTCTGTGTTGGGAGACCTTCCACTTGTTTACCTAGGCTCCCTCCATGCCTGAGACCCACCCTGAACTGCCCCGAACTGCCCTCCAGGACTGGAAGGTCTTATTTCAGTAGCCAGTAGTAAAGGGCTCACACGTCCTAAATCCAAATTCAACTACCACAGCACTGAACCAGTAAATGCCTGTCCCACAGTATGGACTTTGTACTTTGACATATAAATTCATGACACTCTCTCTTTATTCTACTTAGTACTGTCCTAGAAAAGCAGCTCCCTTGCTCTGTATTCTAGCAGACTTCAGAAGAAAATACTGATTAAATCAACACGGCTGTCTTTTGACAAGATGCACAGCAGCACAGAGAAAGAAGACTGCTTTCCTGTAGCCGTGGCTTTAATAAAAGTTCCACAGCTGCTATGCCACTGCCGGCGTCACAGGACAGTATCACAACAGGACAGGGCAAGTGCATCTTCCACCCAAATTGCTATGAGTTCTGTGGCTGTTTACATGCTATGCTATGGCTCCAGGAACCAGCCCTCCCACCACTGAGGGCCTTCCAGCACACTCTCCACCTCACTGGTTGAAGAGTGGTGACTCACAAGCAGATTAAAAAGTCTTGTAGGTTTTGATCAGTTCAAGGCCCTCAGCACCATGTGGGCTCCACCTAGATGGCTGCTCCACTGCCCCTGTAGTCCCCACGTTTATGATGGACACCCCCACTCTTTAACAGGAGGCAGGAACACGCTCCCCATGGAAACACGGTGTGCTCGCTGGGTACTCCGTGCGGGAGCCTGGACTGGCCACTCAGTCTCTGTGCAGGAAAGGACTCAGGGTTCCCCTCGATGGGAATGCCATGAACAGTGCCCAAGGCCATCCAGGGACTCGAGGAAGAGGAGGGAGAGTTTCTGTCATTGTCACTGTCAGTGACCTCAATCTTAACAAATGGAACAGCACTCCCTGGAAGTACCTCTACTTAGTATGTGACAGCTCTGGTCCATTCTCTAAAGTCCATTAGCGGAAAATATACCAAAACCCTGGAAGTGGAAATGCATCCACTCTTCAAATTAGGGAAGAACCAGATGTCCATTTAAAAACTGAAACAGGGACGCCTCAGTGGCTTAGCAGTTTAGCGCCTGCCTTTGGCTCAGGGCATGATCCCAGAGTCCTGGGATCGAGTCCTGCATTGGGTTCCCCGCAGGGAGCCTGCTTCTCCCTCTGCCTGTGTCTCTGCCTCTCTCTGTGTCTCTCATGAATAAATAAATAAAATCTTTAAAAAAAAATAAAAAAGAAGAACTGAAACAAAGAACAACTATAGCTAAACTCACCTTAGACGCGCCCCAACTGTACCTTCCCTGCGAAAAGCACTCCTGGGCCTTGAACAAAAGGGATTGGGGCACTGACCCCCACATGGTCAACAATCTGGGTAAAACTCCTGACCTACTCAAAATGGAACAGTTTGACCAGAATCCTTACTGGTAACAGAAGTGTCAATTAACACCTATTTTTTATGTAGCTGTATTATATGCCGCGTTTTTACAATCACGTAAGCTGGGGAAAAAGAGACGGTTGTGAAGACAACCATAAGGAAGAGAAGATAATTTTCAGCGCCGTCCTGTGTTTATGGAAAGCAGCCCAGTCCACGTAGACCCATGCAGCTGCTCTAGCCCAGGCTGTCCTAGGGCCACCCGCACTTTTACCGCGGGTGGGGCGGGGAGAGGCCTGTCACCAATGTGCTCCCAGAACACCATGAGAGGACTGGCCAGCAGGAGGCATGCACATTTGTTCCGTAGCTCCACGAACTTCTGGGGGCAGCAGTGCTCCAGCACAGACCTGAACCCTTGAATCCTGCTGGTACCCACAGGGACGGGGGCCCCACCGTACTTGTCTGCTGGGTGTCTCTGTGCCTCTGTCCAGCAGTGGGGTGTCTGCTCAATCTCCCCAAACCACTCGGGGTGCAGCATGGCCACAGGTCAGGGGGTTGCGTGCTGGAGGGCAGCGGTGCAGGAAGCACAGGGCAGAGTGAAGCTCCAGGTCTGCTTCTCTGTATGTGGCTTCCACACACATTTTCCTTGTGGAGAGGGACCATCCTGGTCCGCAGGAGGATTTTTAGGTATAGAAAGTGGTACGAGGCAGGTGGAACAAAGTGCCGAGGCGCCCAGCAGAGCCATCCAGCATCCTGCTTCGAACCAGCTCCTGGCCCGGGGCTACTCCACCAGCGTTCTTGCCCCTCCAGAGGCCACTTGTTGTGAAATGTGTATACTCGTGCATCATCCCTCTTTTCTCCATCTTCAGATGTACGCGGCAATTAGAAGACACAGGCAAATGGGAACCTCCGGGCTTTCCTTTCTTCCTGGCTACAAAGTACCTTGGTCATAGCCCTCCACTCTTTCAACTGAAACAAGCACTAGTCCAAGCTAGTGCACCAAAGAGCACAGGGGACCAGGGCTTTCAGCTGGCACATATATAGACTGCAAAGCTTTAACAGGTAGGTGTTTATTCCTCGTGCTCCAGGGCAAGAAATCATCAGCACCTCAGAGCCAAGAGTTAACAAACGACAGTGCTTCCGACGGGGCTCGTGAAATCCTTGCACAAACCCAACAGGACCCAAAATCCTGAGTAAAGGATCTTCTAGTCACAGACACCCAGGAATGTGTAAAACAGGATAAAACTGAATGCACATTACATTCTTATAGCCCAGTATTAACTGACTGGCAAAATCTGTTTTGTGGGAACTGTTCTGGCCTCACAGAATTAACATTGTGCTCTGCTTCTCTCCCCTGCTGTATTTATGTTTCTATCGTTACCTAATACTTAAGGCTTGTGTTTGTTTTGTTACCTTCTACTTGGGTCAAGGGATGGTTTACCATTTCCAGTGATGCTATGGTTTGATCACGAAGAGCAATCTATTAGATGAAGTAGATCACTGGATGTGACAGAACCATGAAGGTAATGGGCAAATCCACAAAATCTGGGAGGTGCTTTATCAAACCTCCAGGACACATGTACTCACCTCAACATCACACTTTATATTCCAAGTCATCTGCTGGCCCTCGCACTACAGATATTTACATGTCCACGAGGAAGCACGTGTGCTCTGACCACCGAGCGCCAGAGAAAAGCACGCTTACGCATCCAGAGCCTCTGCAACAGCCACAGTGTCTCGTGTTCTTCGCCCACAAAGGGTGGTGACTGAGGTGCTTCACAAGCCTTTCAGTATGAATAATTTGGAAAGAACTGCTGTACGGAGAGGCTCCGGAGGTGGTAGCTAGGGCCCAAGGGTTTCTTCCAGGGTTAAGAGTCTACAATTAAGACTCAAATAATCAGAACTGGATCGTTAGAGTGGTTTCCGTAGGGCAGTAGCAACGACCAGAACCTGGTGGGTTCTGTGAAACTCGTTAAATGTAATTCAGTACAAGCACGGTATTTTCATTTAAGAGAGGGTCTCAATGTTCTTTTTAAATGTAACTATGTTGTATGCAAAGACTTGAGGGAGAAAAGTGGCTTTTTACTCTAGTACCTATAGAATTTAGGATTTATGACATACCAGTCACTTAAAATACACAGTTTTTTCATTGTCTTTCAATATGCATATGCCTTTTCTAAATTACAAGCTTTTCATTTATTTGGAGACATTATAAAGCAGTGAGCAAGTGCCCGTCAGCATGCTAGGCAGGCCCTCAAGCATGAGCTCAGGCCTCTGTCCCTAGGGAGCTTCTTGTCCAGCAGCAGATCTGAGAAGAGACCCCACATGCCAAGAACGTGCAGCCCTTCCGAGGACAAAAGCAGAAGAGGTTCACAACACACCTGCCACCCGCACCACAACAGTCTAGCCCCATGGAGCTGGAGGGGAAATCATGGGCCAGGGGGCTTTAAGACAGGGAAGGCCAGGCCAAGGCCAAGGGGCATGACTGCATGCCTGTCCCCAACATGCAGCGGGAGATGGCATCACACTGGCGTCTCAAACCCTATGCCACCTAAGGCCACACCTGCTAGCTAAAAGCAAGTTTCAGAGTTGCTTACTTGTGGGATGTCCTTTTCTTCATCATGCTTGCAGACACACCAGCATGGCCTAAAAGAGAAGTGAACATAAGTCAATAAAAACTGGACAGAAAAGACTTCAGAACTTGGGAAAAAATAAATTCTGAAAAGCTGCTATATAAAGCATGAAATGAAAATAAACCATAAACAGCCAACATGTAGAAAGCCATTTATGTATCTAACTTTTAAAAAGGAGATAAGAGGAGTTCTGGGAAGATAAAATGACAAGAACAACAGCTTACCTCCCTAAATCAGCCACGAAAAACCACCCAAAATCACATGGACAGATATTACAAAAGTGAATAAGGATCCTGCGTGAAGTTAGCAGGTAGAGAAACTGTGTTCTTGCTACCAGCCACTATAGGTGCAGCAGGCAGACCTGGGTGTCGGCCATTGGGACGATGGGCAGGACAAGACCCCGGGATGAGAAGGCCATACGGGGCCCCATGCTGACCCAGACAGTGTTCCTGGGGCAACATGCGGATGACAAGAAGAGAAGGAAACCAGAAGCAGTTGGCACACCAAGCTGAGAGCCAGAGCTGGGCGGACAAAGGGCCAGGGGGTCTCAGAGGACCTCCAAACACCTGGAGGTGGGGGAAGCAGGAAGTTGTTCCAAGTCCAGCCAGCCACCTATTTGAACCTGTGGGCCATCAGTAAAAGCCACAAAGAGATGGCCCCTCAGCAGGAAGGCTGAAGGAGCCCTACGAATAAAAACTGCTACTGCCCATCCTGGCATCTGCTGACCCAACAAACTCAAGAGGCCAAGGGGATCCCGATGTGCCACAACACATTACCAATGGGGAGCGGCACCATGCACCACACCCAGTCAGTATAAGTAACCAGCAGAGGTGCTAAAAGTGCTGTAATAAATACTCTCAAATACATAAAGGAAGATACAACTTAAAAAAAATATGAGAAAAGAAAGGACGGGAATGACCGGGTGGAAAACAGATGCTCTGAAATGAAGATGAGCAGACGTGGTGAGCCACAGGCCAGGCCCAACGGACACAAAGACCAGTACCGCTGTCCAGCAGTGGGGAACGGCCCTGGTGGCCTGCGGGCCAGTGTCGCCTGGCCCCACGTACAGCGAACTGCACCAATGACACAGGGGGCTGCATGGCAAAGAAACAACAACTCTGGAAGAAGGGAGCCCTCTCGATGCAGTAAGTGCACAACCACATGGCCAGTAAGCTCAATGACGCCAACGATGACCAGACGAGGGCACATCCTAAATCACGTTTCTAAAAACCAGCAACCAATAAAATACTTTTAAGACAGCCAGCCAATGAAAGAAGCATTAAATGTACGGCCACAAAGAGAATAGAATCCTGGCTCCAGATTCACTGTCAGAAAGAGCGGAGCCAGGACAGAAGAGAGTGTGTGGGGCTAGCCTGAGGAAGCCCTGTGCATGGACTTAGCAGCCTCCAGCCCCAATGGAGCACACGGTTACAGCACACATACACACACCAAGAAGCCACATTTAACCACAGGCTGCGTGTGAACCTTGTCCCAGGACATTGAGGTACATGCAGCAAGATCTGACAACCCCGCAGGAAAAATACCCCCCCCCCCACCGTTCCCTGTACATACTTGAATTCTTCTCTCGGTAACGGACATAGCAAGTGGGTAGAAAATTGGTGGGGACACAGAGACCCGAACTCCATAAACAGCCAACGTGCATTTTTTTCGAGACGTTCACCCCGACACACCACCTGCTCCTAACACAAACCCTCCATACACTTAACCTGAAATCCTAAGAAGTTCGTGCTCTGACCACATCAGAATTAAACCAGAAATAGTATCCGCAAATACCTGTTTTTCTGAACATTAAACACCAAGCTTCTAAAAGTCCATAGTTCAAAGACAAAAACCACAATGAAATCAGACCTTGAAGAAAACTGGAAACACAATCCATGGGATGCAGCTATCACAGCAGGTACTAAGGTCATCAAAATTCATGCTGAGCAGCAAAGCTATACAGAGAACAAAGAGCCTCAAGACCACAAGCTCAGGATGGTGGTTCCCTGGCTGAAGGAGGAAGGCTTGTGGGTTATCCCCAAAGCATTCTCTCCTTGGCCTCATATTGAAGTGTGTTTTAACACACATTTCCTAATACTACATTTATAATTTTAAAGTTAAGTAAACAGGGAGACAGACAGCCAACCGGTCTGTGCAGGACTCTGTTACTGTTCATAGGTGACGTCAGAGGGACATCCTCCCGACCTCGACCCAGTCCAGCCACCCGGGAAGACACAGCCCGGAAGGAGAGCAGATCTCCCTGAAGCATCCCTGGAACATCTCAAGGCCTGGGGTGGATGGGCTGAGGAGAGCAGGTAAGCAAGCAGACACGAAGGATCGCCCAAGGTCTGTTGGACCTGCCACAGGCATCTGCACCCTCCCCTCCCACGTGGAGCACTGCAGGACAGGGCAGCTGAGCATCTGGGCTGTGCCGTCTGCATGCCAGGCAAAGCTCTGGCCCACAAGTCACCACACACCCCAGCCAGAGGAGGACCACGGTGGACACAGTCTTCTCTTTATCACTCAAGAATCCCCCACCAGTATGCATTCTCTAAGACGAGCAGCTTGCTGTTCATGGAATGATCTCAGAGCTATACAGATGAAGTGAAAGAACTGGTATCCTCTAGAACCCTGAGGCCATCACAGTCACCACATGGGAACAAGAGGGAAAGCAAGAGCTCCTGAAAACCGACCGTGGTGGGCAGAAAGGATGGTTCTGAGGTGGCACCTGAGGAGCTGAATTTTCCCTGCCCCCTAACCAGCAGAAAGCTGAACAAGATGAAGAATCAACAACTCTTCTTCGACTGTCCAGAGAAGCGAAGTCACAGGGTGAACCACTGCTCCCCAAAGCGGAGACAGACCTGGGGATATGGACAAGGAGACAGAACTAAGAGGCAGAAGCTTCTGCGGGAACCAGGGCAGGGACGCCCGAGCGACAGGCAGCTGGAGCCTCTGTGTGGACAAGTCTGGGACAAACCCTCCAGCCACCAGTCTTGCTGAGGGAACGCAGGGCTCCACGCTTCTGCAGGTTTCACCCTGGGAGTTCCACCAAGTTCTCAGGAAAGATCAGAGAAAAATCTCCTCCTGCTTCCAGGAGAGGGAGGGGAAAAGTACACAGGTAGAACTCAATGAAGCATTCAAGTCTTCACAAGGCCTGCCCTCAAGAGCCTAACCTCTGGGGTTCATACCCAAGCCCAGCTGGCCTGAGGGAAGGGACATGCAAAGTCCAGCTGCCTACTGTCCTACCCCACAGGAGGAGGTGGTCACCCAGTGGCACAACTCACAAAAGGAGATGGGATCACAGCACCACAAACTATGTGCCACCCACATGGCCCGTCGTCACATCACTGCAGACTGATGGGCTTCCTTCTTCCGTACATTGTGTCTTAGTCAAAAAATTATAATGCACATTAAAAAGCAAACAACGTGGTTTGAGGAGAAAGCAAGCATTCGAACTAGACCCAGGTATGACGGGGATGGTGGAATTATCAGACCAAGAATTATAAGTAACTATCAATAATAAGCCAGGGGCTCTAATGAAAAAAATGTAGGCAACACGTTAGAAAAGATGAGTAATGTAAACAGAGAGAAGTTATCAGAAAAAATTAAAAAGATATGGCAGAGATCACACCATAATGGGAATGAAGATGTGTCTGGGGGACTCACCATGGAGAAAGTGGCATCATGGAAAGTGCTTGATTAAAACCATACAAGGCAGGGGAGAGTGGAAGGGAGAAAAGGAAGAAAGCCCAAGGGCAAGGACCAGGAACAGTGAGAAACGCAGCCAATATGAACCCAGCAATCACTGATCGGGGCTGAGGAAGAATCCTGGAGCTTCTGGACATGCCAACAGAAACCCCCAAACCTGAAAAGCTAAGAGAAAAAGACCAAGACAGGAAAAAATAAATCAGAATATCCAAGCACCTTGGGACAACTTCAAAGAAGTAACACAATACAAGGGGAATACGAGAAGTAAATGAAGTGACTATTTCCCCAAACTGATGTCAAACACTAACCCAGAGAAGGCCAGGCAGGATAAGTGCCCCCAAACCACAGAGAAGTGCGTCATATTCACACCACCGCAAATCAAGGACACGGAAAAACTCCTGATAAAGCCAGAGAAAAAACATCTTACGCATGGAGAAAGGAGCAAAAATCACATCCAATGACTCCTCAGAAAGCCCACATAGAGCAGATTGAGAGACCTCAAGTGCTGGGATAAAATTAAAAACCTGCAATTTTATATTCTGCTACCCTTCAAGAGTGGAGCTGATGATGACCTGCTCAAACAAGCAAAAGTTAAGAGAATTTGTTGCCAAGACACCTGAGCTACAAGAAATATTAACAGAAATTATTTAGAGAGAAGAAAAAATGATACAACTGAGAAACTCAAATGTGTAGAAAGATCATTAGAGATGGAATCAGTGAAGGTAAAACAAAACCTGTTGTTTTTATTCTTCTTACAAGAATTGGTAACATTTTTTTCAGAATACTAACAAGTACTTTATTATCGTAGCTTACCTGTAAGTAAACTGGATTAGTTATAAATGCATCCTGCAAACTATAAGACAGTCTCTTAAAAAATAAAAGAACAAAACAAATATAGCATACATTAATCCAATAATCACCTTAAGTATGTCTAAGTACACCAATTAAAAGACCAAGACTGTCAATGTGGAACAAAAAACAAGACCATACTATATACTCTCCACAATAAATCCACTTTAAATATAAAGATATATTTAGATTAAAAGTAGAGAGAAGGAAAAAGATATATCATGCTAACACTGATCAAAGAAGCGAGAGTAGCTATATTAATTTCAGAGAGATTCCAGAGCAAGAAAAGTCATCAAGGAAAAAGAGATTATGATAAAGCAATCAATCCTCTAGGAAGATAGGACAATCCCTAACATGTGTGCACCTAACAACAGCACATCAAACCACATGAGGCAAACTGTCAGAACTACAAAAAGAAACTGAGGAAACCACTATCATACTTGATGCTTCAATACCCCTCTATCAAAAATGGGCAGATCCAGCAGGCAGAAAATCAGTGAGGACAGTCAAACCCAACACTACCACAAATCAAATGGATGTGATGGACATCAACAGACCAACAACAGCAGAATACACAATCTTTGCAAGCTCCCATGAAGCATTCATTCCGCATCATAAAACAAATCTTAACACATTTAAAAGAACAGAAATCCTACAACTGCTCAAAAACAATAAAATCAAAATAAATTCAATAAGAGAAAAGTAGCTGGAAAATCCCCAAAGACTCAAAGATTAAACACACTTGTAAATACAAAGTTCAAAGAAGAAATCACAAGACAAACTTAAAAATGTTTTGAACTAAATGAAAATGAAAATACAATTTACAAAATTTGTGGGATGCAGGGAAAACAGTGCACGGAAATAAATTTATAGCACTGAATACACGTATTAGAAAAAAAGGAAAGATCTAAATAAAAAATCTAAGCTTCCATCTTAAAAAACTAAAAGAGGAAACCATATTAAATACAAAGTAAGCAAAAGATATTATAAAAATTATAACAGAAACCAATAATATTTTAAACAAGAAATCAATAAAATCAAAAGTTCATTCTTTGAAAAGATCAAAACTGATAAATCTCTAAAGAGGGTAACAAGAAGAGAGAACAAATTACTAACATGAGAAATCAAAGAGGAGACGTAACTACAGACCCTATAATACAAGGTAGATACTAGGAAAACTATAAAAGTGGTGAAAGAAATCAAAGAACTATCTAAATGGAAAGATACTCAAAAAAAAAAAAAAAAAAAAAAGGAAAGATACTCCATATTCACCAACAGAAAGACTCAATATTGTCAAGATGTCAGTTCTTCCCAACTTGATCTATAGATTCAAGGCAATCCCAACACAAATCCTAGCGAGTTATTTTGTGGCTATCAATAAACTAGTTCTAAAGCTTATAGGGAGAAGAAGATCCAAACAGCATACACAATCCTGAAGGAGGAGAACAAAGTTAGAGGACTGACAGTACTTGACTTTAAGACATATTATAAAAACTACACTAATCAAAACAACATGGTACCTGCTAAAGAATAGACAAATAGATCAAACAGAAAACCCTGAAAAAGACCCACATATGGTAAACTGATCTTTGACAAGGAGCAAAGGCAATACAACAGTACGATACAGAAAAGACAGTCTTTTTTTAAAAAAAGACTTTATTTATTCATGAAAGACACAGAAAAAGAGAGGCAGAGGGAGAAGCAGGTTCCCTGCACGGGAGCCCGACACAGGACTCAATCCCAGGACCCCAGGATCATGCCCTGAGCCAAAGGCAGATGCTCAACCACTGAGCCACCCAGGTGTCCCGAAAAGACAGTCTTTTTAATAAATGATGCTGGAACGACTTAGACATCCGTGTGCAAAAAAATGAATTTAGACATAGATCTTATATGCTTCACAAAAATTAACGCAAAATGGATCACAGACCTAAATGCAGAATGCAAAACTGTAAAACTCCTAAAAGTTAACATAGGAAAAAATCCAAATGACCTTGGTTATGTTGATGACTTTTTAGATAATACACCAATGGCCTAATTTATGAAAGAAATTAATAAGATTATGAATTATAATGAAATTGGATTTCATTAATATTAAAAAACTGCTGCTCTGTGAAAGACATATCAAGAAAATGACAAGACAATCAGAAGAAAACTGATGTAGAACTGTTATCCAAAATATACAAAGAATTCTTAAAATTCAACAATAAGAAAGCCACCTGATTAAACATGGCCCAAAGAGCTTAACACCAAAAAACAGAGATGGCAAAAAACTTGTATGAAAAGATGCTCTATACATCATATGTCATCAGGGAAATGCAAACTAAAAACAATGTGATACCACTACACATCTAATAGAATGGCCAAAATCCAAAACACCAACATCAAGCACTGGAGAGGATGTACAGCAACAGGAACTCGCATTCATGGAGGAGAGAAGGCAGACTGGTGCAGCCGCACTGGAAGACAGTTTGGTGGCTTCTTACAAACCATACTCTTACCATGTGATCTAGCAATTATGGTCCTTGATATTTACCCAAAGAAGCTGGAAACATGTCCACACAAAAACCTGCCGATGGATGTGTACAGCAGCTTTATTTAGAATTCCCTAAACTTGGAAGCATCCAAGACATCCTTTAGTGGGTGACTGGATAAATACACCATAGTACGTCCACAAACGGAGTATTACTCACTACTGAAAAGGACAAGCTATCAAGTCATAGAAAGACATGGAAAACCCTAAGTGCATACTGCTAAGTGAAAAGAAGCCAATCTGAAAAGGCTACACAGAATTCCAACTCTATGACATCCTGGGAAAGGCAGATCTATGGATACAGTAAAAGGTCAGTGGCGGCTGGGGCTTGGGGGAGAGAGAAATGAATAGCTGGAAAATAGGATTTTTTAGGGAGTAAAACTACTCTGAATGATACCAGAAAGGTGGATGTGAGTGATTATACATTTGTCAAAACCCCACAGAATATACAGCACCGAGAGTGAACCTTAAGGTAACAATGGACTCTGGGTGATCATGACATAGCACTGTGGCTGCATCAGCTGTAACCAATGTACTATCAGCTGGGGGATACTGCTAGTAGGTGAGGCCGAGGGAGAGGGCACCAGGAGCATATGAAAAACATATATTCTGCTCAATTTTGCTGGGCAGTTAAAACTGCTTTAAGAAAAATAAAGTCCTTTTTAAAAAGTCTTTTTTAAAAAAATAAAGAGGTACCATACTCTTTCATCATCAACCAGAAAGCAATACCCACAAAATGGAGGCAAAAGGACTTTGAACCCAGACTTCCATACCCAGTGAAATTCCCAATTGAGGGTACAGACATTTACGTTCACATATGGCCTCAAAAGTTACATCTCCCACAAATCTCTGGAAGTCACTGGAGGATGTTCTTCAGAAAACAGGAAAGAAAAGATTCACAAAGTAACCACAGACATAAGCTAGGAGTGCAGAAGTCCAGCATGGCTTCTGTGACGGAGGCTGAGACCCACGTAGATGGGAACAAGAGGCCAGGGACCTAAGCAAAGTCCTCTCCAAGGAGCCAGCGCCACACAGCAGCAAGGGTTAAGAAATAACTCCTATCACAAAGGTTAGTAACTGACTTTAAAAGAGCTTCTAAAAGTAGAAGAAAATCAGGGGAGATAAGAACAGAAAAGGGAAGGGAGGGAGGTGGGGATGGGGTAACTGGGTGCCGGGCACTGAGGAGGGCACCTGATGTTATACTACGTGTTGGCAAATTGAATTTAAAGAAAAAAGAAAAAACGAAACAGAAAAGGGAAGGCCCTACAGGATGTGATATTCACCTCATACATGGAAGTAGAGATTCCTTCCTCACCCTTCTGACAACACACTACAGCACCAAATCTGGAGGAGAGGCTTGCTTCGACTGCCTGCTGGTAAGAGGGCAAAATGGTACAAAGTCCACAAATACCTTACAGAATTGCATATGCATTTAAGATTTGAGTCCTTCTCTCTCTGGAAAGCTATCCCAATGACAACACACTGGCAGGACAAACGGACAAGCCTATTTATTGTAGTCATCATGTCTAATAAGGAAGAGCAGAAAGAACCTTAATGTCCAACTAAGTGGCCTCGGAACAAATGAGTGGGAATGCCCAAGCTGTGAAGAGCGGTAAGGAGGCACTCTCATACTGCTGAGGAGTGTCATCAGCACACACCAAGCAGGGGACAAGTAACAAAGGCGCCCTGATGTCAGGGTGGCATCAGTCACTTGATCACAGATTGTCCAAGAGAAAACAGAACAAGATCCTTTACTAGGTACTACATCTATCTGTTGATTGAAATGTGAAAACAAACAGAGGCATAATTTACAAAATAAACTGTTCTAGTAGACTCAGAAAAGTTATTGAAACTGTACTAAACTGTGACACCTAAGAAAAACTACATTCACTCAAACTGCTTTAACAGAAGCTCATTCAGGGATGGATGTTCCAAAAACACTCACGCCTCTTATTGAGCCTCACTTTACTGTGCTTTGCAGATACTGTGGTTTGCAGATACTGTGCTTTTTACAAACCAAAGGTTTGTGGCAACCCTGCATGGAGCAAGTCCGCGTCATTTTTCCAACAGCATTTGCTCCCTTCGTGTCTCTGTGTCACATTTTGGTAATTCTCAGAATATTCCAAATCTTTTCATTATTACAATATTTATTACAGTGTTCTGTGATCAGTGCTTATGCCTTGCTGAAAGTTCAGATGGTTAGCATTTTTTAGGAATAGACTTTTTAAAATTAAGGTATGTACACTGTTTTGTAGACATAATGCTATCAGGGCAGCTGGCTGGCTCAGTCTGTAGAGCATGTAAGTCAATCTCTGGGCTGTGAGTTCAAGTCTCACACTAGGCATGGAGTTTACTTAAAAAGGGCGGGGGGGGGGGGGCTGGGTGGCTCAGTGGAGCATCTGACTCGGTTTCAGCTTAGGTCACGATCCCAGGGTGGCGGGATCAGCCCCGCATCGGGCTCCATAGTCAGTGGGGAGTCTGTGAGATTCTCCTCCTCTCTCTGCCTGTCCTTTCCCCCTCCTCATGCATTCTCTCTAAAATGGATAAATAAATCCTTTAAGAAAAATAGACATAACACTACTGCACACAGTAGACTACAGCAGAGCATACACATAACTCATATACACACCGAGAAACCAAGAAATTCATCTGACACATAGTACTGCGATATCTGCGTTATCATGGTGGTCTGGAGCTGAAGCTGCAACAGCTACCAGACAGGCCTTTTACTAGCTGTAAATTTCGAGTGGACTCAGATTTCCCAAAGATAAAAACCCTTTCTGTTCCAGCACCTTGTTTATTTATTTTTTTTTTAATTTTTTTATTTATTTATGATAGTCACAGAGAGAGAGAGAGGCAGAGTCACAGGCAGAGGGAGAAGCAGGCTCCATGCACCGGGAGCCCGACGTGGGATTCGATCCCGGGTCTCCAGCATCGCGCCCTGGGCCAAAGGCAGGCGCCAAACCGCTGCGCCACCCAGGGATCCCTCAGCACCTTGTTTAAATTAGGAATCCTCACCAATCTCATCCACATCACATTCAGTGTCTCCAACCCTACCAACTCACACAGTCCTCCCTGGGAACAGCTCTGCGTCTTGTGAAATCTCCCTGGGAGGCTGTCAAGGGCACTCGCCCTGCTGCTGAATAAATCTAGTAAGCCCAGTTTCATGTGACAAGAAGTGGTCTCTGGTGGCAAGGCTTCAACAGATGTAAAGGTACAGGACTACAGAGGAGAAATCAGGGTATCTGAGGGTTGATCAATATTCTCTCCTTATACTCCCAGGAAATCTAAAAACCTATCTATAGAGAAAACACCGCCAAATACTGACACTGGGAGGCCCCAATAATGTAACTGAAGGCCACCAAGCACCACTTATACACACAGCTTCCAACTAACTTTTTTGTGCCTTGCTAAAGGATCCACCTTGGAGCTCAAGAAATTTGAGGAAAACCTCCAAACAAAACAGACTAAAAAGCAAATAGACACAAAGACACTTTTTTTTTTCAAAAAAGTCTTTTTAAAATTACAATTTACAGCCACAGAATACTTGCATCAATAAAATTATAGGAGAACAAAAAGGAGCTAATAGAAACTTAAAATGCTCACTGAAATCATTTTTAAAGGTTGGAAAATAAAGTCCGTAAACTTCCTAAGAATGAGAAAATGGAAATGAATAATTGGAGAAGTTTAGGGGAAAAAATAGAAAGCCCAGCCTCAGAAGCAAAGGTCCCAGCATCATGCATTCCAGAGAAGAGGAAATGAGCACATAAAAGAAGTAACACAGAACTCCCCCCACAAGGGGACAGACGTGACACGGAAAGCCCAAGCACCGAGTCAGAAAGGCCCACAGAGACACGCACTGTCATACATTCTCAAGCAAAGGAAAAATCCAGCCCAGAGGTTTTCAGAGGAGAGGGAGAAACCCCTGGACATACACACACAGGTTCAGAAACAGCATCCAATTCCCCAACAGCAATGGTGGGGTCTCAGACAAGGAGGGCAACAATGCCTGGAGATTCTGAAGCAACAGTGATTTTCGACCTAGACCTTTGGCCCGACCAAAGACTGGGCAGGAGAGAAAGAAGACAATGTTGATGTGAGGTCTCAGAAAGAACCTCACCTAGGTGCACTTTCAGAAAAGTCTATTAGAGACCATTTTACATAGGCAGAAAAGTAGAGAATATGACCAACTACACATTCCATTTGTCATTTTAAAGGTTTCTTAAAAATTTATTTGAAAGACAGAGCCAGAGAGAGAGCATGAGCGAGGGAAGGGCAGAGGGAGAGGCAGAAGCAGACTCTTAGCTGAGCAGGGAGCCCGATGTGGGACTTGATCCCAGGACCGAGCCGAAGGGCAGATGCTCAACCATTGACAGGTGCCCCTCCACTTGTCACTTTAACCATGAATTCACTCACTGTCTGCTCTGGAAGCTTCTTGACTCTGTACCTAGGCAAACATACACACCAAAACCAGGAAGGGCACAGCAACCAGAAATGAGGAGAACCCAGCTACAGACAGGAAACAGATGTTCCAAGAATGACAGCACAGCCGTGGGGCTAGAGGACGCAACTCACATGACAGGCCGGAAAACGGGAGAAGAGTTCCCAAGGAAGCACGGACAAATGGGCTGTCTATGGCGTCGGCCACGTGGCATATTACACTGACAGTTCTATAAAGCTGTTGGGAGTGTTTAAGAGACTTCAAGTTGCAAAGAAATTTAAGCAAATAGAAAAAAAACAAGAAATCGCTAAAACTCCAAGAAAAAAATGTACCAAAAAAAGAAAAAAAGAAAGTCATCTCATTGCCTTACTTGGTTCAGCACGGTCAGATTCAAGAGAAATTTACCTACTCATATTATTTACAAATGGTAAAGGTAAACATCAGAAGGGACAGAGTGCCTGCTTTTTGTTGTAAGTCTTCTGACACTACTTAACTTTTTCAACAATGAATTTTTATTAATTTGATGAGAATAAAACCAAAGTTTTAAAAATATTTGAACTAAACACAACAAAAGTAGTTGCTAAATCTCAGTATTAGACACATGGGTATGTATGTTCCTTGTACCTATCTGTATGATTCAAGTATATCCTAAAAAGGGAAAAACTGCAACCTTGGAAAAAATAGTAAAAATGGAGACTAACTCTAGGAAAAAACACATGAAAAACATTGTACCATATAATAGGATTTGGTGCCTGTCTTTAAGTGTATATAAATTACTATCTTAGTAACCAATTTAATTCCAACATAATTATATAGATAAACCTAAGTTATTTTAAAATAGAAATTCCTGGGGCGCCTGGGTGGCTCAATTGGTTGAGCGCCTGCCCTCGGCTCAGGTCATGATGTTGGGATCTGGGATCAAGCACTATTGAGCATTTGCTGAGCAGGGAGCCTGCCTCTTCTATTCCCTCTGCTGTTCCCCCCACAACTTGTGCTCTCTGGTTCTCTCCCTGTCAAATAAATAAAATCTTTCAAAAAATTAAAATAGAAATTTAAAAAAAAAATCCTAATATGTTGAACTAAATATAAAAAAGGGCAAGAGCATGCAAACATTTGTTTTTCAAGTTTTTATTGATCACCCACGCTCCACGTCAACCATAGAACCCAGTACTAGGGACTGCCTACTGATCTACTTACCACGGTGGCACATTTAAGGCATGGCCTCAAATTCCTCACCCTTCTCCCATTAAGCATGGTACACGCTCCCTCCCTAGTGCCTGGCCTGGCTATGCAGCAAGTCGGCCAGTCAGCATGAGTCCCAGGGCCCCAGGCTCCACGAGGAGAGCCTCACAGCTGTGCCTGTCTGGGGGGGCGGGGGGGGCCTTTCTCCACTGTAAGCTGAGATGGGATCCACCTACAGGCATAGCTAAGCCACTGTACCAATCCTGGAATGCCTACCCAGGCTTCTTGCTCCATGAAAAAAGACACCTCCCTTTTGGGTGAATTTTTTTTATTTGTAAATGGGCACATTCATAACTGACATAGGGATTTAAAAGCAACAAAACCCTGGTCTATGTAAATTGGAAGAATGATTTAAGACAATTTTATAAACAATACTGATCAAGGGGTCAGCAATCTTTCCAAAATACGATCTGTCACACAACAGTAGGAAACAAGGGACTCCATGATCTCACACTGAAGTATCAAACAACGGGCCGACGAGAACTTACAGGAGTACCTGCTTTGTCTTTAGCCATATGCCAGGTGCTCTTAGAAATGTCCAGGAAAAAGAAAATCTAAGATCAAACAAAGTACTGGCTGTATGAACAATCTCTCCCTTAAGAGCAACAGCATCACTTGGTTTAAATCCTTCAGGCATTTATACCATGGGACATAATCAGTGTAATCTGCTCGCTCTCCTGACCAAAAGGACTTAAAATCAATGAAGAAAACGGGACTAAAAAAAAAAAAAAAAAAAAAGGAAAAGAAAACGGGACTGCTGAATTTGAAATGGTGTGCATAAAAAGAACCCTGGAAAATTAATCACTATTTCAAATGACTAACGTGGGAGGTTTCACTAATAAAAAAAAAACTTGACAGCTTTTTGCAATCAACAAGATAAAATTAAAAATATTTTATTGTAAATAGTATGATCATAAATAACAATGCTTTCTGTAGGACAGCTATTAACGCACCAGGCACCCAACTGAGCCCCACCCCGCTTCTCCCAATAACCTCAGCAGGTCCATACCACAGCACACCCCTACTTAAGTGACAAAAACCAAGGCTTGAGAAGACGTGCAGCATGCCCATGTCTATGTGGCTGAGAGGGCCAGGATAAGATAACGTAGTCACAGATGGCTTACACTTCAGTCTGTCATCTCTGGCCCAACATAATCTTACTGACAAATCCTGAACACTGCAGTCAATATTATCTTCACAAAAGAAGAGCTAAAATAAAGAAGAGACAAGGGGAACTTAAAAATCTTAATCCTTGTGGATCTTCTAAAAAGGAGTTCCAAATACCATGGTATGGTAATAAATGTAAGAAAGAGTTCTAAATCAAACAGCAACCATTTTTGTAGTATTATTATTTTACCAGCAGAATTCTCTCATTTATCATAGAATCTTAAAATGTTATGACAGACTTTTTTCAACATTCAAATGTATTACTGGAGAAGAACTTACGGCCTAAAGAAAATATCACTTACCTATTCCAGAATGTAAGCCTGTAAGATTTTACCTTTGCTTCTGGGGTGGGTAAAGATCATGCAAAGTCTAACCTTCTATCTAGTTGTAGTAGCTGTGTGCCACAAGAGTTCGTGTCTAGTAAATATTTGTCTCATTTCCACCCATTTCATCCCAATAAATTATTTCAAATAAACATACAAAAGCTTTTTTCCTTAAAATCACTAAATAGCCTAACACTCATACTGTTCTAGTCAAATCACTTTCATTTCTTTCAAAAAGAAATGATAAATCCTTCATTTATTATAATCCCATGAGGTGAGTATTTATAATTCACTTGCTGTATTTAGCAGACATCTGTATTTACCAGAAGGTGAAAGACCACAGAAAACAATATTAACATGCTCCCTGCCTTTCAAAAAAGGGACCTATTATTTCCCATGTATGTGTCTGGAACCCTGGAAAGCACAAAGTTTTAAGAACAGCCAACCAGTAGGAGCCATGTGACAGACTCCTGGATATTACCATGTTCCACATGTAGTAACGAAGGCAGGGGCCGCCTACCTGCATCCGCTCTGGACCGCTGGCCAGGTGTCTTCCCGAATGGGGTCTTCATTCATCTGTATTTAAGTGAGCAGCACAGCTGCTGGACTAGGGTGAAAATTGAATACTCTCCGATTTGAAACTTTTCACAGAATCTCAATGTTCCTGTTAATCCATCATCCAAGTGCCTTTTTTTACAAGTTCAGCAAAAACATGTGAAATCATAAGGACTCTGTAAAACAGTGAAGTAATGGTTCGTTACTAGAGCATCACAAAAGCAAAACTACCCGAGTGAGCCACCAACTAATGTAAAATTTTAAACACAACATCAGCACAAATTGCTTCTGCTCTGCCCAGAAGCAATTAGCCTGACTTCCTCAGACTTGGGCACCAGGGGCTGCACCACCCACGGAGGCCGTGGGATCGCCCACACTGCATCTGCCTTCTGCACTCAGCCCAAGACCCATCCTGCTGCCACAGCCATAAAGGGAGAGCACCGGGATGGCAGTGAACAGGGTCCTCCCTCAGAGGAAGGGGGCCAGCAGGTCAGAGAGAGGAGCACAGCCAACAGGACTCAAGTGCCTTGTCTACTCCCGAGCTTCCAGAAACCAGAGGGAAGAGCAGCAACTCCTGTACCCATGCAAAAGTTAAGTCATCTTAGGGAAGCAGTTTATCCCTTAAGGTAAATCTGATTCCTGCTGCATCCAGAGTAACACATATGTGGAGACAATGCCTCCTGCGTATCTCACAGATGCACAGCACTACCCTGGGCTTCGTGGGGTTAGTCTTCATGCAACCACGGCCACGTGTTCACAGGTTCAAGAACTGAAGGCAGTGCTGAATTAATTTTCAAGACAAAAATGTAACAGAATAAAATGATTAAAAAGCCTTATTAATCATTAATCGGGAAATAAGAATCCATTTAACAGATGAAAATTCTTAACTATATTAAACTCTTCCATATTCAAGGCAGACTTAAAAATGACCAGATGTTAGAACTCACTCAGCGACTATGGCCCCCACTGGGGCTCAGGAGGAAGGGAGGCAGCACACACCGAAGTGAGAACATGCCGCGCAGGAGCAGCACCTCTTCAGGACTTGGCTCTTCCCCCTTGAGGTTCTAGGGCTTGCAGCCTCACCACCCAAGGCCTGGGGAGCCCCCGCAGAGGCTGCCACCCATCTCCCAGGTCCACCCGCAGCCACTCCAGCATCCTACACAATGCCCCCACCCTCTAGAAGGCCACAAGTGGCCACTCCTGCCCACAGCTCCCCATCTGCCACCCACAGGGCCACCAGGCCACAGCGCGGGAATATCGTACATGCCAGCCTGCCGCCTGGGGCCGCCCGAGGCCCCCATGCCCAATCCCCTCCACCGTGCCACCACGTTCACCATGCCCTCAGAACGATGCACTCCTGCAGTCTGCCCCCCAGGTCTCTGACACCCTCCTTTCAAGACCGCTGCCCCCGCCCCAAGCTCCAGGGTCACAGCTTGCACCTTCTGACCACCAAGCCTACGAGAGCTCCGGAATCCTCACCGCAAGGACCTCACATCTCAAACCACCTCTGATCGTCCCCCTCCCCTTGCATGGATGCTCTATCCCACACTTCCCTGGTGCGCCGGGACCTCAGCACTGTCCCACAGTTCGTGGGCATCATTGGGGCCAACCTGCCCCTGCAACTGCTCCAACTCCTCGGACATCACCCACGACAGCTACTCCCCTGCTTGCCTCCATTTTCTCACCCCTCTTGTCCTGTCCCCTTGGTGGCAAAGTCTCCAGTGCCCACGGCTCATGCTACCAGGTATGGACAACCAATGGAGCAAGCAGGCAAGCACGTGGCCACCTGCCAGGGGGACAGCCCTGCATGAGAGAGGACAACCCACCCTCACACCTCCCACCCCGAGGGCGACGTCAGCTCTCTCCTGCCTCCCCTACTGGCTCCCCCTTACCGCCAGAGCATCCTCAGTGGTACTTGACAAACGATGCACCACCCCCCAACCAGAGAACATCCACCCCTTCACGGAGCTACCCGAAGACTGAGACAGGTTTTCATCTATACAAATACCAGTGTATCCTCCCTGGCGAGTAAATCTGCTCTGCACCATGAGAAACCCAGCTTCCTGGGGTCCTGAAGTGCCCGCCCCTCTCCTGAGCACACTCAGGGTCTCCCGGTGACACTCCCTACTGCACAGATCACCGGGATGAACCTGTCACCCCTGTTCTACTTCAAGACAGTGCAATGCCCGAGGTGAGAGAGCCATTGTGGGGAAGGCTGCAAGGAGCTTTCTGAATAAGCTAAGAGTACAAAATTTTAGATCCAGGTAGGTTTTCCCCGTTTTTTGAGACACAGTCAATATCCCAACTACCTCATCTACCAGACGCCTGTGAGTCCAGAGAGAAAGGAAAGCCTGAGTGAGAACACTACCCGGCGCCGACTCGCGCCCCTGACTTTGCTCTGTTCCAACAGCTGCCACAGAATGCTTAGAAAATCTCTCCTAAAACAAATCTCACTCTTCTGTCTGGAAAGAGACAAATTTAATTTGTTCAAAAAATTTTTATTTTTTTACCTTAATAAACTTTCCCTTAAGTTACTCTATTAAATGGTTAATTTAGTCAACAAAACAAAAAGAAATTATTTTTAAGAACTTTAAATGGTGACAGAGTAAAAACCCCTTATTTCTAGGAGAATGGGAATTCTAAAAGTTTTTTTCCAAGTATTACAGAAAATGCTGTCCCAGGCCACAGAAAGGCAGCCGTAGGTCTGGAGAGGCCCAATGCCGTGGCCGCCACAAGGGGAAGGGTGCCACAGCGCCACAGGGCCACGTGGCTTTCAGCTGCAAGGCCACTCAAGCCAGTGCCCCTCACATGAGCTGGGCATCCCCCAACAGCCTCCAGGGGCACCACTGCTCACACGACATTGTCAGAAACCCTCAAGCCTCTGGACCTCAGCCCCAGTTTACGGTGAATTTGGCTGACACAGAAGCCACACGCAAGTGTCTACAAGGCAAGCAGGCCCCACTCTGCCAGACAGCCACATACAGCTCCAGCCTGGACTACAGGAGCCGTGATGTGCAGGCTGGAGTGGAGAATCTGATGGACACTCGGGCATTACTGACGGCCCCCTGCACACACTTGTGACGCTGGGGTTGCACAGTCATTCTCAGGAAACACACATGGAGATTTCAGAGGCAGACTCCCATAAGGTCTGAAAATGAATTTCAAATGGTTCAGGAAAGAAAATGAAATACATAGAAGAAAATGAAAATAACAAAGTACCAATTCTCAAATCTAAGTGATGCATACCAATGCTATTCTTTGAACTCTTACTTCAATTTGAAATTTTTCAGAATAAAAAGCTGAGGAAGAAAGGATCCTGGATTTTCCTTTGCTAAATCCATCTTTGCTAAAATAAGGCCAACTATCCAGGTTTGCAATCTTGCTAAACAATCTTTAAAATGTGTCATTAATTTAGTTTTCAAGCTCAAAATTCTCTCTCCGTAATAATGGGGACATTCTCACAGTTTCACAGAAAAAATATGTCCCAAGGCACACACTGTGCGTCCACACGCTGCTGTGTGTGCATCTGCTCAGGCACCTCACAGCCACCAGGAGGCACAGACAGTGACCACACTGCAGCACAGAAGCTAAAGCAGCTTGCACACGATCACACAGACTGCAAGGAGCACTGCTGAGATAATTTCCTATTTTAACAATAAACATATAGATTGTTCCCATAAAGGAAGAGTGTGCCACAAAATTCAATGCCACTAAATCCTATTTCCAGAAAGCAAAAAAATGAGTGTTTCAACATTTCAGATAAAAAAGAATAAATACAAGAAGAAGTTACATTATCAAAGTATTTGCTCCCAGCTGCTACCATCAAACTGTGCTGTTTATAAAAAGAAATCTCCTAAACTGTTTAAGCAAAGATGTTAAGTCTCAAAAAGGTCTCGATACCCAGACCACTACTGGAAAAGCACAGGGGAGCACTAGTGGCCAAAATAAACCAGGGTGAGTTGAAGTCTGAGCTGCCCCCAAGTTGTCTTAAAGCTACTGTCACAGAGGATTCCACATGGGTGGGAGGAATGCGTATTACCACGAACACGTAAAAA
This sequence comes from Vulpes lagopus, assembly GCF_018345385.1. NCBI lineage: Eukaryota > Metazoa > Chordata > Mammalia > Carnivora > Canidae > Vulpes > Vulpes lagopus. The sequence goes on from NC_054825.1 coordinate 154,464,538, forward strand.
CTGACATACAGCTATAATCTCAACAGGGCCTAAATATTAAATAACCTTTTTAGTTAAAATATTATAGGGAAAAACATCCCTAAGAAGTATTGTGACATCTGCAATTTACCATGCAAGCTTTCAAAGGGCTCAAAAAAAAATTAATGTAGCAAAATATTAGCAAAAGAATCTCAATGTAGGGCATATGGATATAACTCAACTACAGTTTCAACTTTTCTGTGTATAGAAAATTTAAGAAGTCTCGGTGGAGGAGGCCTGGGTGGCTCAGTGGGTGAAGCATCTGCCTTTAGCTCAGGTCGTGATCCCAGGGTCCCAGGATGGAGTCCCACATCAGGCTCCCCTGAGGAAGCCTGCTTCTCTCTCTCCCTATGTCTCTGCCTCTATGTATCTCTCATGAAGAAAGGAAAGGGAAGGGAAAGGGAAGGGAAGGAAAAAGGGAAAGGGAAAGGGAAAGGGAAAGGGAAAGGGAAAGGGAAAGGGAAAGGGAAAGGGAAAGGGAAAGGGAAAGGGAAAGGGAAAGGGAAGGGAAGGGAAGGGAAGGGAAGGGAAGGGAAGGGAAGGGAAGGGAAGGGAAGGGAAGGGAAGGGAAGGAAGAAAGAAAGAAAGAAAGAAAAGAAAAGAAAAGAAAAGAAAAGAAAAGAAAAGAAAAGAAAAGAGAAGAAAAGAAAAGAAAAAAGAAAAGAAAAAATTTACTTCCTAAAATGTACTAGAAAGTCCAATGGAGGGGCACCTGGGTTGCTCAGTCACTCGGGAAGCTGGCCCCTGACTTCAGCTCAGGTTGTGATCTCAAGGTTGTGAGATCAAACCCCACACTGGGCTCCACACTCAGCACAGAATCCTCTCCTTGAGGATTCTCTCTCTTCCTTTGCCCCTTCCCCTGTTCACTTGTGCTCACTCTAAAATAAATCTTTAAAAATTAAAGGAAAGAAAGAAAAGTTCAATGGATGGCACCTAAAGACCACATTACAGAGGCTTCTAGTACAGGCTGTCCCTTTGGCCCAAACCTCAGGATGAAAATGAAGGCTGTTGCTCACCCAGTGTTCGGCTAGAATGCCAAGTGGGTATCTGAAGGCCTCCAGAGCCCCACACTCTCATATACCAGTATGAGCAAAATTACTGAACAGCCAAAATCCCTACACATCTAAATACCATGTCCTAATATGGAGCTCTGAACCATGGACCTAATGCATGGGAGCCAAATCTAGATGGGGAAAACCTGTCTTCATTTTCCTAACCTTCCTCTAAAAGACAGCATCTCCCTCCACCATGAATGTATACAACAAACTACAGTGTTACTAGGAACTCTGACTTCCTCAATGGGAAGGGTAGTATTTCCATCCCACTGAATGTGTTATAGATCCCAAAGTCACTTTTTAGCTCATCAATACTTTTAAATGATGTCACGTGCTGCAGAACAGACTGGACCAGAGTAGACCAGCTGTTGGGTCAGCAGTCCTCCAACTGTGAAAACAGAACTGGTGATGGTGTTAGACAAAGACCTGGCCAGCCCTGGTCCAAATTCCAGGGAGAATTTGGAGCTTCTAGAGTGATGGGAGTCTCTATGATTCATGGTGGCCCCTAGATGATTTGTGCTGACAAGATGTCTCAGAATGGGGTTGGTCACACCAGAAAGACCAACCATGGGCCTGGAGGACTGAAGCTCTGAATCCCATGATGGCAGCCCAACTGCTAGATGTTCAATTCAACCTGATGGCCAATGATCCATCAATCATGCTTACATAATGGAACCCAAAAGAAACTGGACACAGAGTTGAAGTGGGCTCCCCGGTCAGCAATGCTCCCAACTCCACGGAAGAGCACTACAAGCTTCCCATCTGGACCCTCACAGACCTCATCTTGTGTGTGTGTGTTTCCTCTTAGGATTGTTAAGATTTGGACCCTTTTCTGCAAGTAGATACATACCTGCACATTCGGGTTCTAGACCACTGCAAGTCAAGTGAATTTTTTGTTTCCCAGTGCATAAAAATGTACAGTTCATACTCTACTGTAGTCCATTTAGTATGCAACAGAATTAAGACTAAAAAAAATACCACCTTAATTTGGAAAGTTTATTGCTAGAAACTAACCATCATCTGAGCTTTCAGCAAGTCATAATCACTGATCAGATCACTGTAACAAATAATGAAAAAATTTGCAATACTGCAAGAATCACAAAAACAGAACACAAACACAAAAAGTGAGCAAAGACTGTTAGAAAAACGGTGCTGCATGCTTGACAGGGCTGCCACAAACCCTCACCCTGTAAAGAACACAGTATCTGCCCAGCACGATGACGTGAACCCACTAAGGTGAGGGATGCCTGCATAATGCAAGACGTTCCAGTAAATCCTCAAATCTGAGGGGGCCATGGGAACCCTCACATTTGTAGCTGACTGGTCATAACTGCAGGGGGTTGGGGGCCCCCAAGCTTGGGCTGAGGTCTGCAGTGAGGGCAGCTATGTGGAGGTCAGGGACGTGTGACCTCACCCGGGAAGCTGGTGTTGGAGGCTGTGCTGCAGGCACCACACAGGTCTGCACTGCTCTCTAGTTCCTTCTCACTGAATACCTGTTGACCAATATGTGAAGGAAGAAAAGGCAAAGACCACCTCAATTTACTTTTTTATGAGTGTCAAAAAGCCATCATTCAAGTATCTTAAAATATAAAACTTCAATGATGCATATATTAACAATACCATCCTGTACTTAAAGTCATAGCACCATTAAATTTTTTGTATTTTTATAACCATTTAAATATAACTGACTTCTTTTATGGTCCCTTCTATTTTCTCTACTGTATTCAGAAACACTGCCAGAAAGTATCCACAGGTTTCAGCAGACTGCCAAAAGGACCACAACACAACTAACCCTGTCTAAACCACTGGCAATAAACAACTAAATCTTTAAAGGTCACCTGCAAGCACCAGGTAAAGAATGGACAACTCCTGGTAGGAAGGACTAGTCACTGAGAACACTCCTCTGAAAGCTAGAAAATCAAAACAAAATCTGAAAGCAATTACTACCAGGAACCAGGGTTTCTTACAGAAATGGTTACTTCCAGGGGCATCTGGGTGGCTCAGCAGTTGAGCGCCTGCCTCTGGCCTAGGGCGTGATCCTGGAGTCCTGGGATCGAGTCCCTCATCGTGTTCCCTGCTTCTCTCTCTGCCTGTGTCTCTGCCTCTCTCTTGGTGTCTCTCATGAATAAATAAATAAAATATTAAAAAAAAAAAAAAAAGAAAGAAGAAAGGAAAGAGGAAAGAAAGGAAAGAAAGGAAAGAAAGGAAAGAAAGGAAGGAAGGAAGGAAGGAAGGAAGGAAGAAAAGAAAGAAAGAAAGAAAGAAAGAAAGAAAGAAAGAAAGAAAAGAAAAGACAAGACAAGACAAGACAAGACAAGACAAGACAAGAAAAGAAAAGAAAAGAAAAGAAAAGAAAAGAAGTTACTTCCAGGTCAGGTTCAGGACCTAGAGGAGCAGCCTGGAACACCTGGAGGTATCAGAAGCCAGGAAGCTACCAGAGCCAGGGAGACATCCCTGGAGGAGCGTCAGACAGGTTCCCTTAACCATTTTAAGTTCTGAATATGACTGAAGACTTCCACAAGATTTGGAATGCAGTTTGAAGGCATCAAAGGATATGACTGTTGCACTCACAATGGCAGGATCTGGGGAGGTAAATCCCACATCTGGAACGACTCATATCCCTGAGAGCAAGGGGGTGGCAAAGGCTGACAGCTCTGCAAGGAGCTGAAGACCAGAAGCTCAGGACGATCAGGGACCAGCACAGCAAGGGGAGGCTGTGAACCTAGGCTGTGGTGACCAGGAGATGGTAGGAAGGCAGGCTAAGAACTGCAGTGTGCCTGTAACTGGTCTGCACTCCGAACACAGCGCTGGGGGAAGCACTAACTGCCCACTCCACTCCCTCAGGTATCTGGCAGGAGCAAGCATCAATCAAATCTTCCCTACGAAGATCATCCCAGACTCCAGACTATTTCAAACAATTTTCAAAATGTAATCTGCTGATACACACATGTGCACACTTACAAACTGGCCCACAAGGAGACAAAAAACAGGCAGAAACAACAAAACAGAATGAAAAAAGGAGACCCACAGAGTTGCTGGGTACTTGGGAGTTGCAAAATCATACTTTAACGTATGCTAGGGGGAAAAATACATAAATATAATTACTGTTAAATGAAAAATAAAACAGCTGTCAAGCATCAATGCTCCAAATGGTAAAATCTAAGAGAAAAACTGGTAGAAAACTTTTGTTAAGATGCAGGACAGCCGGCACCCAGCCTTGAAGTTCCCCTGAGCAGACGGTACCAGTTTAGTCATGCAGGCAAAACTCAACTTGGCTTATTTATTTTGCAAGACTGACTGGACCTGGGTCATCCCTTGGTGGGGCCTCTGGACATCATGAGCAACACGTGAAGTGTTTTCCCAAGATTGGTATGAGGTAACCGCTGGCCAGTTCCCGATCACTGGAGATCATGCTAGCATCGTGACCAATCCCCAGGAAGAAGACAATCACCGATGTCTCACCAGAGAAGCTGCCCCCGAGCCTCACTCCACATGCCAGCTTGCAAACTGCTATTGGAGTGTGCGCACAATAAGCTGCATGATCCACTGTGTCTGCCTGTGGCTGTTGTGAGCCTCTGACCTTTCACAGTATCAGGAGTGGAATGCAAGTGAGGCTCCCAGAGCTCTGGGACCCTCAGAGTCCCCTCCCACCCAGAGCCCTCCCTCCCCACCTCCCCACTCCTAGAGGCTGAAGCTAAGTCTCTCTGGGCTCCAAGCTCTCCCAGCTTCTTGTGCACTTGCTTCCTGTCCCTGCGCTGCTCTCTGGTTTCTATTTCCCTTTGTGGAAACTTCTGGGTAAGTCACCCCTCCTGTTCACAGGGAGGAAACACATGATTCCCGGTGATTTGGAACAACTGTCAGAAAAGAAACTAAGGCCCTCATAGCTCAGGCGTGTTAGGGAATCCAGAGGCAAAGAGATTCCACCTCGTCCCTGGACCAGGCTCTCCGCCCTTCCTCCACAAACAGGTGAACTGCAGTGGTCACTGAGGGAACCTTTCTTTAGGTGAGTCCACCTTAAGAAACACCCTTAAAAGAGGATCCCAAACCTCCATAGATAAATGGAATGCTCTGTTTGACTGGTATGCAGGAGCTTCTAAAACACAAAGATGACTTCAAAACCAGTTCTAAAAGGAACCTTACAGCATGCAAATAAAATTGAGTAAAATCTCTGGCCATCTGAGCAAGTTACCTTTAACCTACTCCATCTGCCAAAAACATAATTTGGATCCAACTATTCTTTTGAATTTTTTATCTGGGACATGACTACAATTTATTGAAACAAAAGCTGTAAGATCTCTGTGTCTATCTGGAGATTTATGATGCCTGTGTATATGCTGTAGATGTGATTCATTTTCACCTCTTAATGATACTGCCAGAATTAATTTTAAAGGCTCTATTCAATTGGCTTAAAGAAAATTGGGCATTTCTATATATTAGGTATACCCCTAGAAACACAGATACTGGGCAGCCCCGGTGGCCCAGCAGTTAGCGCTGCCTTCAGCCTGGGGTGTGATCCTGGAGACCCAGGATCTAGTCCCACGTTGGGCTCCCTGCATGGAGCTTGCCTCTCCCTCTGCCCATGTCTCTGCCTCTCTCTCTCTCTCTCTCTGTCTGCCATGAATAAATAAAAAATTAAAAAATTAAAAAAAAGAAACACAGATACTAACCCAAACTTTCTTCAAGTTCATCAGATCTGGATAATCTCTGATAAATAAAAGGTAGTTGAAGTTTCTTGGTTTAACAAAAACAGGCATGTCTTGAGAGTGATCAATACTGAATATAATACAAATAGGAAACTTTCCTATCCAGGTTTACTGATCAGGTAAGATCACAGTGTCTCCAAGGTTACAGAATGTATCCACAAGAAAAAACTTAAGATGATGGTTATTTAATGTCTAACCTAAGCCTCGTTAGAAGCAGGCAATTTAAATAAATGTAAATGGGAACTCTCTACTGTTAAACTAATGGACTTTCACTGAATATCTAAATCATTTCTATATTAGATAAACATTAAATGCTGAATATCGTTAATTCTGGCTTTTGAATTTTTATAGAGAAAAAAAAAATTTGGTTTTAGATGTATGCCTGGGTGGCTCAGTGGTTGAGTGTCTGCATTTGGCTCAGGGCGTGATCCCAGAGTCCTGGGATCGAGTCCCACATCGGACTCCCCTCAAGGAGCCTGCTTCTCCCTCTGCCTGTCTCTGCCTATCTCTGTCTCTCATGAATAAATAAAATCTTTTTTAAAAATTTGGCTCTATTAATAAACATGTTTCATACCACACTGAAAAAAGTTGAGACAAAATAGATTAGAAATTTTGGAATGCATGTATCAGTTTGCTAATCTACTACTAGAGGATGCTAACATATGAAAACTGATCACAACACCCACCTCCTGGTTTTCCCTGAAAGCAAGGTTAAGATCTGTTAGAAGTTTCAATAGAGGCTGGAAGTGCAAAGTGCACCAGAGAAAACACGAGAACACTTAAAGTACTGGCACAAATTAACTCTGCACACGCTATGTGCACACAAGGCAGCAGATGCCCTGTGCAAGGGGGGCAGCACCTACTGTGGAGTAGTTACTGTAACTTCCTGTTTCTCAAACTGTAGTCACAGACCCTTGGTGAGTTGTCATTAACATTTATTGAAACAGGAAATAGAGGGGCACCTGGGTGGCTCAGTCAGTTAAGCATCTGACTCTTGGTTTTAGCTCAGGTTGTGATCTTGAGTCCCTGGATCAAGCCTCTTTCTTGTCTGGCTCCCTGCTCAGTGCAGAGTCTGCTTGAGATTCTTTCTCCCTCTTCTCCCCTCATCTGCCCCTCCCGGGTCTCACATGTTTTCTATCTAAATAAATAAAATCTTTTAAGAAATAAGTAGGAAATATACACATTATTAGTAGCGACCTATATAAATGGATTATATTCAATTTATCTATGTTACAAGTGAATTATAAACTTATCTACAGATAATTGAAAGATTCTCAAAAAGTGCAAGAGTACATGCATAGCATAAAATAGGAAATACATGTCAGTTTATTAAGCTCTTAGTTACTTACATGGTATCCACATACATATTTAGTATGTGCTGGGCCAAAATATACCTGTATTTTTTGCTGTGTAATTATCCAAAATGTTTTAAAGTCACTGCTTTCATGCGGTCTACTGAGCAACAAAAGGGTCTACGCAGCCAGTTGGAAAGACCAATACAAGAACCACCACTCCTGCTGTCCTGCACAGTGACAGACCCCAAGGACAGGCTGCGAGCACTGATAGTCTCACATGTTCTTGCCTTCTTCTCAGCCAGGCAACAATCCGTATTTTAAAAAACTTCTATTGCTTATAACTAAAATTCACCCTTGAATAACACTGGGGTTGGGACACAGACTGCCAACACTACTGAAAATCCACATATAACTTATGACTGCGAAAAATCTTAACCAGTGATCACCACCATTGACTGGAAGTCTTAGCGATCACGTAACACATTAACACATTCTGTAAGTTACAAGTATCATATGCTGTATTCTTACAATAAAATAGAGAAAAGAAAACATCTCTAAGAAAGTCATAAGAGAGAATATTTTTACAACACTGTCCTGTAGGTGAAGGGCCCATGTGGTTCACAGTCCCTGTTCAAGGGCCAACTGAACTTGAGGGCTGTGAGTTCCAGGGGCAGATCCACAGGATTTACAGCTCTATCAGTTTAGAAGCCAAGTCTCACCTTTCAAATCTTGATTCTCCCCGTCGGCAATAATGAGGGATCTGTGGCCCCCTCCTGTCCTATCACATCCACCCTGGCAGAGCGATGTCAAGAGAACCGTACAGACACAGTCTCACACTGTAATCTCCAGAAGGTATATGGTTCACATTAATTCTGTACAGGGAACTTATACTCATTCAATGTACTATACGAACACTTTTATTATCCTCTACCAGTAAGCCTGTCATTTATTCTGTAACAACTGCCTTGCGAATTTCTTTTCTAGGTAAGAGTGGCAAGTTTTAGAAATTAAGATCTGAACTAATAAAATTGCAACTGTCAGCAAAAAATATTTATCTGTTTACTTATTTATGATTTTCATTCATCATGATAAGTGAACTCCTTAATCCCCATCACTTATTTTCTCCACCTCACCTCCCCTCTGGTAATCAGCAGTGTTCTCTGTAGGTAAGAGTCTGTTTCTTGGTTTGTCTATCTCTCTCTTTTCTTCTTTGCTTGTTGAACTCCCACATGAGTGAAATCATGTGAAATCTTTCTCTGACTCATTTCACTTAGCATAATACCCTCTAATTCTACCCACATCGTTGCAAATGGCAAGACTTCATCCTTTTTATGGTTGAGTAATATTCCATCATATTTGTATATTTACCACACCTTCTTTACCCATTCATCTATGGATGGACACTGGGGCTGCTTCCATAATTTGGCTATTGTTAATGCTATAAACATTGGGGTACGTGTATCCCTTTGAATCAGTAGTTTTGTCTTCTTTGGGTGTTTACCCCAGTAGAGCAATTGCTGGATCATAGGTTTTTTTTATTTTTGAGGGACCTCCACACTGTTCTCCACAGTGGCTGCACCAGTTTGCATTCCCACCAACAGTGCAACAGGGTTCCCGTTTCTCCACATCCTCACCAACACTTGTTTCCTCTGCTTTTTTGTTACTTTGGTGTTGAGCTGTATCAGTTCCTTATATATTTTGAATACTAATCCCTTTCTGGATATGTCATTTGCAAGTATCTTCTCCCACTCCATAGGTTGTTTACTTTTATTGATGTTTTCCTCCACTGTGCAGCAGCTTTTTTATTTTGATGTAACCTACTTTTGCTTCTGTTTCCCTTGCCTTAGGAGACTTATCTAGAAAAATATTGCTATGGCTGATGTCAGAAAGATCACTGCCTGTGTTCTCTTCAAAGATTTTTATGGTTTCAGATCTCACCTTTAGGTCTCTAATCCATTCTGAGCTTATATTTCTATATGGTGAAAGTGGTCCAGTTTCATTCTTTCCCATGATGCTGTCCAGTTTTCCAAACACCATTTGTTAAGAAGGCTTCTTCCCAGTGTAGCCCTCTTTTGTCAAAAATTAATTGTCCACATAATTGTGGATTTCTGGGTTTTCTTTAAAAATTTTTTTTTACTTGAGAGAGAGAGAGAGAACAAGTGGGAGGGGCAGAGAAAGCAGCAGACTCCCTGCTAAGCAGGGTGCCTGACTTGGGGCTGGATCCCAGAATCATTACCTGAATTGAAGGCAGATGCTTAGCCAACTGAGCCAGCCAGGTGCCCCGGGTTTTGCTTTATTCCATTGATCTATGTATTTTTACATCAGTAGCATACAGCTTTAATTACAACCCATGTCTGTAATATAACTTGAAATATGGAATTGTGGTACCTCCAGATTTCTCTTCTTCAAGACTGCTTTGACTATTTGAGGTCTTCTGTGGTTCCACACAAATTTTAGGATTGTATGTTCTAGTTCTGTGAAATATGCTGTTGGTATTTTGAGAGACTGCCATGAATTGGTAGACTCCTTTGGGTAGTATAGACATTTTCAAAATATTTGTTCTTCCAACTTATGAGCATGGAGTATCTTTCTTCCATTTCTTTGTGTCACATCTTGAATTTCTTTCACCAATGTTTTACAGTTTTTAGAGAACAGATCTTTCACCCCCTACATTAAGTCTACTCCTAGACATTTTGTTGTTTTTGGTGTACCTATAAATGGGTTGTTTCCTTAATTTCACTTCCACTGCTTCATTATTGTTTTATAGGAATACAACAACTTTCAATACATTGATTTTATATCCTATGACTTTACTGAACTCCTTTATCAGCTCCAGGACTTCCCACTGGGTCTCTAGGTTTCATATGTATAGTATCATATACATATATATATATATATATATATATATATATATATATACACTAAGATATATATATCATTTGCAGTCACCTACAAAAAGAGCTTTACTCCTTCACCAATTTGCATGTCTTTTCTTTCTTCTCATCATCTAACCTCTGTGGTTAGTATATCCAGTACTATGGTGAATACAAGTGGTGAGAATGGACACCCCTGTCTTGTTTCTGACATCAGGGAAAAGCTCTGTTGTATGACGCTCAATGTGGGTTTTTCATACATGGTCTTTATTACATTGAGGTATAATAGGTTCCTCTAAACCTGCTTTGTTGAGGGCTTTTATCATGAATGCATGTTGTACTTTGTCAAAGGCGTTTTCTGCATCTGTTGAAGTAATATTTTCATTCTTTCTCTTACCAATGTGATGTACAACATTGTTTTGCAAATACTGAACCACCCTTGCATCCTAGGAATAAATCCCACTTGATTGTGGTGAATAATTCTTTTAACATATTGTTGGATACAGTTTGCCAATTTGTTAAAGATTTTTGCATCTTTATTCATAAAAGACACTGGCCCTTCTTTTTTCCTGGTGTCTTTAACTGGTTCTGGTATCAGGGTGATACTGGCTGCACAGAATGAATTTGGAGGTTTTCTTTCCATGTTTTTTTTTGGGGGGGCGGGTAGTTTAAGAATAGATAATAGCTTCTTTAAAAGTTTGACAGAATTCACCTGTGAAACTGGTCCTGGACTTTTGTTAATTTGGAGATTTTTGATTACTGATTCAATCTCCTTGCTGGTAATCATTCTGTTCAAATTTCTATTTCTTCCTGCTTCAGTTTTGGGAAGTTATAGTTTCTAAGAATTTTTACTCATCTCTTCTAAGCTGTCCAATTTGTTGGTATATAATTTTCATAATATTGTTACAATTCTTTGTATTTCTGTGGTGTTGACTGCTATTTCTCTTTTATTTATTTACTCATGAGAGACAGAGAGACCGGCAAAGACACAGGCAGAGGCAGAAGTAGGTTCCCTACCGGGAGCCCAATGTGGGACTCAATCCCAGAACCCAGGGATCACACCGGGTACTGAAGGCACTCAACCACTGAGCCACCCAGGCACCCTGCTATTTCTTCTCTTTCACTAGTGATTTTGTTTACTTGGATCCTCTTTTTTAACAAGCCTTGTACAAGTTTATCAATTTTGTTGATCTTTCCAAAGAACCAGCTCCCAGTTTCATTCATCTGTTCTCCTGGGGATTTTTTAAGTTTCTATTTATCATCTATTTCTGTTCAAATCTTTATTATTTCCCTCTATTTGTTGGGTTTGGGTTTTGTTTGTTCTTTTTCTAACTCCTTTTAAGTGCAAGGTTATGTTGAAATTTTTCTTGCTTCATGAGGCAGGCCTGTATTGCTATAAACTTCCCTCTTATAAAAGCTTTTGCTACATCTCAAAGACTTTGGACCATTGTATTTTCACATTTATTTCCTTGCATGTAATTTTTAATTTCTTTTTTGATTTCTTGGTTGACCAATTGTCTAGTAGCATGTTGCTTAACTTCCACGTATTTGTGTTCCTTCCCTATTTTTTCTTCTGGTTGATTTCTAATTTCATGGTGTTGTGGTCAGAGATGTATGGTATGACTTCAATTTGAATTTCTGAGTTGTTTTGTGACTGAATATGTAATCTATTCTGAAGAATAATCCATGTTGCACTTGAAAACAAGGTGTATTGTTTTAGAATGAAATGTTCTAAATGTGTTAAATCCATCTGGTCCAGTGTGTCATTCAAAGCTATCTCGTTTTATCTGTCTGTTGATGTAAGTAGGGTGTTAAAATCTCCTACTATTATATTACTACCAAGTAGTTCTTTTATGTTATTAAAGGTACTCTCATGTTGGGTGCATAAATATTTATAGTTTACAGTTGTTATATCCTCTTGTTGGGTTGTTCCCATTGTTATTATATAATGTCCCTCTTTGTCTATTATAGTCTTTGTTTTAAAGTTTGTCTGATATTAGTATTGGTACACTGGCTTTGCATGATAAATGCTTCTCTATTCTCTCACTTTTAATATTCATGGGTCTTTAGGTCCGAAATGAATCTCTTGTACACAGCATATACATAGGTTTTGTTTTTTTTATCCCGTCACCCTATGTCTTTTGACTGGAGCATTTAGTCCATTTATATTTTAGTAACTATTCATAGGTATGTATTTATCAATGCTTTTATTTTATGGTTGTTTCTATAGATTTTCTCTGATCCTTTCTTCTCTTGCTCTCTTTCATGGATTGTTGGTTTTCTTTAGTGATATACTTGGATTCTTATCTCTTCAGTCTTTGCTTATCTGTGACTGGTTTTTGATCTGTGCTTACCATTAGGTTTGTATGTGACATCTGCATATAGTAGTCTGTATTAAATTAATGGTCACTTAAGTTGGAACCTATTCTTGACTCCCTCCATTTTAGGTATATGGTGTCATATTTTACATCCTTTTATGAACCCTTTGTTTTACAGAAATACTCATTTTTACTGCTTTTGGCTTTCTCTATTTTCCATTCTCTCCCTTATGATCTTCTCTTTCCATTCAGAGACCCCTTTGATATGTCTTGTAGGATGGTTCAACGGTCATAAACTCCTTTAGTTTTTGTCTGAGAAATTCTTTTTCTCTCCTACTCTGAATGACAGCCTTGCCAGATAGAGTATTCTTGACTACAGATGTTTCTCTTTCAACACTTTAAATATATCATGCCACTTCCCTTCTAACTTACAAACTTTCAGCTAAAAAATCTACTCACACCCTTATATAGTTCCCCTGTATGTAACTGTCTTCTGCTTTTAAAGGTTTTCCTTCTACTGCTACTTTCTGCCATTTTAATTACTGTATCTCGGTGTGGACCTCCTTGGGTTCAATTTTGGGGTGGGGAGGGAGATCTCCATGCCTCCTGGATCTGTAGGTTTCCTTCCCCAGATTCAGGGAGTTGCTAGCTATCATTTCTTCTAATACATTTTCTGCCCGCTTACCTCTCTCCTCTCCTGTGATCCCTACAATGCACATGTTATTAGATGCTTGATGCAGTCACAATATTCCCTAAGACTGTTCTCAATTTGCACATTTTCTCTGCTCTCCTTTGCTCAGCTTGGTTACTTTACTCTGTCTTCCAGGTCATCAATTTCTTCCTCTCTTTCATTTAACCTAGCTATTTATTCCATCAAGTGTATTTTAAATCTCATTTATTGGGTTCATGATCTGATTAGTTTTTTTAATCTCCATATCAAGGGTCTCACTGATGTCCTCCATTCTTCTCTCAAGTCCAGTGAGTATCTTTATAATCATTACTGAAAATTCCCTATCAAGCATATTACTCCTAAGCATTTCACTTTGGTATCTTGCTGTGGTTTAATCCTGTTCTTTCATTCTGTGAGGAAAACCAACTACTTTTCTTTTTGATAATAGCTTTGTGAAGAAGTCTTGTAGTGCCCTGCGGTGCAGTGTCCCATTCCCCAGGGCCTGGCACCCAAGAGAGTGCCTCCTGTATGTATTGTATGTGCTCTGCTATTAAGTCTCAGACGCTTATTCCTTCAGTCCAGTTGTCTGTAGAGGTTCTCCTTGCTTACTGTTTGCAGTATTTGGGGCCCAGGGACTGAGGCTCATTTTAACAAGGTATGCAGTGGTCTGCTAGCAAAATGAGGCCTGTGCCCAAACTGACATCTCGCAAAACATGCAGACCAGGAGATGTGGTATTGGCAGGGTTTGTGCTGGTCTTCTGGGTGAGGGGCCCACAGCACTAGGACTGAAGCAGCATGACTGGAAAGGGCAGATCTGCCAAAGCAGAGGAGGGGTTTTGGGGGAGAGTGTGCAGCGCAAGTGTAAGCAAGTTAGGAGTGTCAGCATCACACTGGTTCCCATGGGAGGGAGAAGGGACCCTCCCTATGATCCCTCTCTGGACCACACTTCAAAATGAGCAAATCACTCTCCCAGCTGGTACCAGCATTTTTCAAACTGCTAGTTCTATGCTGCATCTGCTCAGGCTATCTCTTAAGGATGGGGATTCACCTTACCTATGCCCTCACCCTCTGGGTTCTGAGTCGAGCCTGCTGATGTTTTAAATTCCAGGCTTTAAGTCCTGCTGATTATAAAAACTCACAAATTCCTCTTCTTTTCAAAAGCAAATACTATGGTGATTCGTCCTCCCCATATCTGGGCTCCCTGGTATAGAAGTCTGTTTTCTGCCTTTCTCTTTGCACCAGCTCCCTCCCCACCTCAAATGGCCATAGTCTGTTCTGCACCCAGATCACATCTTCACCATTCCCTTCTTTGATATGGCACTTTCACTGCCTTTAGTTGTGGAGCTTGTTCTGCCAGTCTTCAGGTCATTTTCTCAGTTATTTGGGCTGTTATCTAGTTACATCCATGGGACAAGGGAGCTTAAGGTCCTCCTACTCTAACTTGCCAGCAAACCACCAAAGTAGTATATTTTTCCACATATTTATACTATTAGAAATAATAAAGATAAAAGAAAAGGACTGTATACAAAAAATAGGATATGTAGTTTCTGTTAAAGAAAAAAAAGATAGGAATGGAGATGCATTTTTGCTGAAGGAAATAAATTATCCTTAGGTAAAATAATTATCCCAAAATAAGGGAAAAAGAAAAAATTACACAGAAAACCTAAATAAAGTTGTAGAAGACTGGTGGAAAAAGGAACCTCAAAAAAAAATTGTGTGTATGATCAAGCTAAGGTTAGGATGGGCCTATTTAAAAGGAGGAGGAGGGAGGGAGGAGGAAAGGAAGGAGGAGGAGATGCTAATTTATTTTCATCTCAAAAGTACCCTAGTGCAAAATTAGAATTTGGTTTTCTAGAAGTTAAATGGAAAAAATTCTTTGTAGACTACTGGTCTGCTCTTAATAAGAAATTATAAACAAAGTTTTCATGGCCTTTAATGTGATATCTTACAAGAATATTTCCTGTTTTCCATTGTCTTCAACAGATCTTTGACTTCTTAGAAAAAATAACAGAATCTTCTCTAAATTTGGGTTTTGTTTTTTTGTTTTTTGTTTTTTGTTTTTTTACATGTACTTATTACC
Organism: Vulpes lagopus; assembly: GCF_018345385.1. Taxonomy (NCBI): domain Eukaryota; kingdom Metazoa; phylum Chordata; class Mammalia; order Carnivora; family Canidae; genus Vulpes; species Vulpes lagopus. The sequence continues at coordinate 154,479,550 of NC_054825.1, forward strand.
AAAATCTTTTCACTATCACTTTGGTTGAAGAGATAACAAAGTATTGTTCACAAAGGCCCATGGGTCCTATTTGATCAAATGCTTTAAAGCTTGACATTTTTAATAAACTTCCCAAATCAAATTCTAAATAAAGTAAAAAGAAAAACACTAACTTAATGATGTAATCTTTTGCTGGTGGAGGATCTTGCCTCAGTGTTGATGGCTGTTATCCATTAGGGTGCTGGTGACCAAAGGCTGGGTGACTGTGGCCATTTCTGAAAATAAGACAACCCTAAAGTTTGCCATATGGATTGACTCTTCCTTTCGTGAATGATTTCTCCATAGCCTGTGCCACTGTTTGGTAGCATTTTACCCACAGTAGGACTTCTTCCAAAACTGGAGTCCCTCTTCTCAAACCCTGCCCCTGCTTTACAGCTAAGTTCACATGATATTCTAAATCCTTCGTTGTCATTTCATGGCATCTTCACCAGGAGTAAATCCCACCCCAGCACCCACTTTCTTTGCTCATCTATAAGAAGCAACTCATCTGTTCAAGTTTTATCCCAAGATTGGGGGCAGTTCAGTCACATCTTCAGACCATACTTCTCATCCAGTTCTCTTGCTGTTCCCATATCTGCAGTGGCTTCCTCCGCTGAAGTCCTGAATCCATGAGAGCCATCCATGAGAGCTAGAATCAACTTCTTTCAAACTCCTGTTGATGTTGCCATTTTGGCCTCTATGAATCATAAATGTTTTCCATGGCATCTAAAATGGTGAATCCTTTCCAGAAGTTTTCAGCTGACTTTGCCCAGACCCATCAGAGAAATCACTATCAATGGCAGCTATAACTTTACAAAAATTACTTCTTCAATAAGACATAAAAGTCGAAATTACTCCTTAATTCATGGGCTGCAGAATGTTGTGTCACCAGCATGAAAACATTAATTTCATTGGACACCTCATTAGCACTCGTGGGTGACCAGGTGCACTGTCAACAAGCAGTTATTTATATTGTGAAAGAAAACTTCTTTCCTTGACAGTAGGTCTTAACAGTGGGCTTAAAACATTCCATAAACCATGTTGTACGCAGATGTGCTGTCCCCAGACTGTTGTTCCATTTCTAGAGCACGAGCAGAGTAGATTTAGCATACTTCGTAAGCTCCCTAAGATTTTTCAGAATGGTAAATGACTTCAACTTACAGTCATCAGCTGCATTAGCCCATAACAAGACAGTGTCCTTTAAAGCAAGCTTTGAAGCTATGCACGGACTTCTCTCCAGCTGTGAAAATCCTAGATAGCATCTTTCACTTTAAGGCTGTTTCATTTACACTGAAAATATGCTGTTTAGTGGAAGCATCTTCACTAATTCTCTCAACAAGACCTTCTGAATCACTTGTAGCATCTACACCAGCAGGTCTTACTTTACCTTACACTTTTAAGTCATAGAGACAGATTCTTTCCTGAGACCCCATGAACCAAGCTCTGCTAAGCTTCAAACTTTTCTTCTGCAGCATCCTCATCTCACTTAGCTTTCTGAGAATTGAAGAGTCAGGGCCTTGCTCTGGGTGAAGCTTTGGCTAAATGGAATGTTGTGGCTGGTCTGATCATCTATCCAGACCACACTTCCTCCATAACAGCAAGGAGGCGGCCTCACTTTCTTATCATTTGTGTGTTCACTGGAGTAGTACTTTTAATTTCCTTCAAAAACCTCCTTTCCAATCACAACTTGGTTAATTGTTGCAAGAGGCCTAGCTTTCAGCCCATTTCAGCTTTCAATATGCCTTCCTAAATTCAATCATTTCTAGCTTTTGATTGAAAGTGAGAACCATGTGACTCTTCCTCTCAGTTGAGCACAAGAAATCATTATAGGGTATTGTTGGCCTAATTTCAATATTATTGTGTCTCAAAGGAGACCAAAAGATGGCAGAACAGCCAAACAGTGGAGCAGTCAGAACACACAAAACATTTATCGATTAGGCTGATCATCTCATCTGAGCATGGTTCATGGTGCCCCAAAACAATTACAGTGGTAAAATCAAAGATCAGTGGTGACACTTCACCATAACAATTATCACAATAACGAAAATGTATGAAATATTGTGAGGATTATCAAAATGTGACAGAGAGAAAGTGAGCAAACACTGTTAAAAAAAAAAATGGCACCAAGGCACCTGGCTAGCTCAATTAGTAGAACATGGGACTCTTGACCTTGGGATTGTGGGTTCAAGCCTCACAATGGGCATAGAGATTACTTTTAAAAATAAAATCTTATAAAAAAGTAAACAAAAAAGAAAAATGGCCCTAACAGACTCAATAAAAGGCTGCCACAGAAAAAAAAAAAAAAAGCAGTATCTGCAAAGAACAATAAACTGAAGTGCAATAAAACAAGTATGGCTATATGAAATAACATGGCAAGCATTATCAAATAAAAAGTAACACTCTTCTTTATGTTATATTTACATAAATATAAGTATTCCAGAAATTATATGGAAATCTTAAAAATCTCTAATGTCCTAGCACGTTGTAAGTCATAATTCCAGCTATTGTCTTAAAATATCGTATAATACAAAAATAACTAAACCTCTTTGTCAATTACATTATAACAATGTCTCATCTGACTTTCTTTTTAATCTGAAGTTTAACCATCCCCAAATTTTAAGTCTTTTGTCACAACTGTTTTACTCTGATGCTTTCACAAAACCGTGCCTGCAAAAATGCTTCATCTTCAAGGAGATCCATGGAGATAAACCCTGACAAATACTCTACTAGAATAAAGACTTCTGAAACTCTTAAATGGTAAAACTGAACCAGGATAAGAATTTCTAAGACTCTGATGCAAAAACTGATGAATTCATAAAACTGCTAACAGAAGACAAGAATTAATTACAGAAGACTGAATAAGCTGATAAAGATGATTGCGATTTTTATGCCTTCATTTAAAACATTGCTGGCTCTTTAATGTTTCTTTAACGTTTTGTTTTCCTGATTTAAAGGACGCCCTTTTTCTTTCAACCTAGCTGTGATGTTAACAGCAACTTAGTAAGGTATAGCTTTATAACAAAGGTTGACAATGTACGTTTCTGCATAAGTTCAATAAGAATCTGTTTTCCGGGATCCCTGGGTGGCGCAGCGGTTTGGCGCCTGCCTTTGGCCCAGGGCGCGATCCTGGAGACCCGGGATCGAATCCCACGTCGGGCTCCCGGTGCATGGAGCCTGCTTCTCCCTCTGCCTGTGTCTCTGCCTCTCTCTCTCTCTCTCTGTGACTATCATAAATAAATAAATAAAAAAAAAATTTAAAAAAAAAAAAAAAAAAAAGAATCTGTTTTCCCAGGGCCCCTTGGGTGGCTCAGTTGGTGAAGCATCTGCCTTCGGCTCAGGTCATGATCTCCCAGTCTGGGGACTCCAGGGATCCAGCCCCACATCAGGTTGCCTGCTCAATGGGGAATCTGCTTCTCCCTCTTCCACTCCCTCTGCCCTATGCCCCTCACCTGCTCAAGTGTGCTGGAGACCCTCTAGTAAGTAAATAAGATATTAAAAAAAAAAAAAAAATCTGTTCTCCCTATAACAGGAAACAATTAGACAAGGCTTGACTTTTTGTTTTTAACCAAGAGACTTTTAAAGTCCAATCCAAGATTCCTTATGAAAAACTCCTGTGAACTAGATTTAAAAAGAGTCTTTATAGTCAAAATGCTATTCTTCTGGCACTCATGTAAATAATCAAGGTAATTTTATCAAATCTAGATTTAATCTGCAAGAACAGTCTTATGTTCTTATTTTTAATAGAAATGGAACTGATATTAAAAATTATATCAAGTAATACACCTTTTATAGCTATCATATTAGTATGTTAATTGTTTTCTACCAGTGAATTTGACTGGTTCCTGAATTTAAGTTTCCTCTAATATTTGGCTAGAACTCTAACATTTCCAATTTTCTCTCACCTTTTTTTAGATGAAATCACCATGAAACTAAAAATTGACTTTTCCCTAAAGCCATATAAGCTAAATCTGGACAATCTGATAGAAACTTCGGAGGAACCACACTGCTCATGTATGGACAGTCTTCATGCATGCTGCTGTATGTGGCTACTCAGAAAGATCACCAGGGACATTCATGCTGCAAACCAGGAAAATCCGTCCAGTTGCCACTACCTGCCCTCACTCCATCTGAGGATACTCAGAACCCTGCTTTTAAAAACGTCTCATTAAATTCACAAAACAGAATTTATAGTTTACTCGAACTATTAACCTTTGTTTTTTCCTTATTTCCATAGAAATGCCTCGTTAAATTACCTGATAGCTCCCTTCTTACAGAGGCCTAATTTACATGAAAGCCCATCTGCAACACCACCTTCTGATATCCAACAGCCTCTCATTCACCCTATCCGACGTATTTTGAACGTGTTTGCTTACACGTTATGTTGTGCTCTATGTAATCATTAAAAAAAAATGTAAACTGTCTTAGCTTAAACTTGAATCTGGTTATAACCCATTTGATTTATTTGAGTGACTAAATAAGTCTTAGCTCCTGGGAATCCTCACCCTGGGAAATTTTTCAATCCTCGGCTATCGTCCTCCTCATATTCATATTAACCCATCTGGTGCACTGTCATCTCTCGGAATTTTTAACTGCCTGTCAGCAGCCACTCACATGATAAATGGCACACACCAGGATAACCAACTGGAAGATATCAACAATAACCACAAAAATGATAGCATGAACTACATGGACCTCCAGCCTGGTGATGCAACTCATGGAAACAGCAAGTATGTTTATTCTTCTGCCTGACTACATCAGCAGTAGTAACCAGAAATACCATATAATACTCTCAGCCTAAGTGAATGACCAAAGAGGGAACTGTTAAATCACGGACAGGCAGAGACAGGCCTTGAAGATTCCCTGAGCAGAGATAACCAGTTTAGTCACGCAGGCAAAGCCTAAGTCAGCTTACCTGGCAAGGTTAACTAGAACTGGATCATTACTTTCTTGTGCCTCTTAAAATCACAAGCAAAACTTGAACTGTTTCTCAAGGTCAATATGAGGTAACCACTGACCAATTCCATATCCTCAAGAAAATTCTAACACTGTAACTAATCATTGTGAAAAATAAACAGTCACTGTCTCCTCACTAAAATCATTTATAACAATATAACCCTAACTGCATTCTATATTCTGATTTGAGTGCTCCTAGTTTGCAAATTGTATCTCTGGTGCGTGCATAACAAACTTCTACTAATTACTTCAGTTATTCATTGGTTTTGTTCTGGCTATTTTGAACCTTTGACAGTATCAAAGACCATGATTTTCCAGAAGTGAAAAAAATTCAATAAATTCAATGGATGACATTAACAGTAGGCTACTCTTGTATCAAAGACCATGATTTTCCAGAAGTGAAAAAAATTCAATAAATTCAATGGATGACATTAACAGTAGGCTACTCTTGTTAAAAATTAGTGAACAAAGTGAGTTAAAATATCCTGGGCAGCCTTGGTGGCTCAGCAGTTTAGCGCCGCCTTTGGCCCAGGGCCTGATCCTGGGGACCCGGGATCGAGTCCTGTATCAGGCTCCTTGCATGGAGCCTGCTTCTCTCTCTGCCTGTGTCTCTGCCCCTCTCTCTCTCTCTCTCTCTCATGAATAAATGAATAAGGTCTTTAAAATAAAAAAATATCCTAAACGAAGCATGGAGAGGGTAAGAAACAGTCTTATATGCTTTCCAATGGATTCTGAGAAGGTAGTGGGAAGCAGGCAGCAGAAATACTTTTAAAGATGGTGCTACGAACTGTTCAAAAGAATGAAAAGAACTTCATTAGATTCAATTAGAACCAAAAGAAAATACACACAAAAACATACCTACACACATAAAACTGTTGAAAAACAAAAACAAAACCATAAAAGTCTTAAATAAGTAAGAAAAGACAAATTCCACTCATGAGAGCAAATATTAAACTGATAGTTTACTTCTCAGAGAGAACAGAAGCTAGGTATGTAACTCAGTAACTTCTTTCAACATCTTAGAAGGAAACCAACCAAAGTTAGGCGATTCAATATACATCAAAATTATCCTTCAAAAAAACATCAATTTGTGAAATTTTTAGCTAACACAATCAGAGAATTCACTATTAGCAGTCCTCCAACAGGTGAGAAACAGAGCATTCTCCAGGAAGAAGAAAAATGTTCAAAGATGGAGGACTAGAATAATATAAATGAATGAAAAAGATAAATCTAAATGGTTATTGATTATGTAAATTAATAATTTCTTAAAACAGATACAGAATTAAAGGAGCACAACGGTGGCATGTAAGTGAAATGAGATAAATGGAGCTTAAATACCCAGAGAAAAAAAAACAAATATTACATTTTGAGAAATCAAAGATGACATGTTTTAAATAACTTCCAACTTAAGAAAAAAAAAAGCAACCAAAGAAAAACAAAAAAAGAGAGAAAAAGCACATTAAACAGGTATAATAAAGAGAAAGCACTTAATATAAAATTTAAACCCTAGGTCAGTCATTTTCTTAAATGTCAACTATGTCAGTTATTTTGTTAAATGTCAACAGACCAAATGTATGAAATATTGTCAGACTAAATTTTTTTAAATTCCAACTACACATTGTTGACAACAGACTCATTCAAAACACAAGTACATAGAAAGTATGAACATAAAAGGTAAAAAAAAAAAAAAGGGCATTGCATATATTAATCGAGAAAAACAGTGCAGCTACATTAATACTCAGCTAACTAAACTTAATCTCTAACAATACTTTTAAAAAGAGATGATTTTTCAAAACTCAACTGATGAGGAAGATGTACAATTCTAAACATGTATGCACCTAACAACGTATCTTCAAAATATATAAAGCAAAAGCCATCAAAACTAAGGAGGAACAAATTCAAGATCACAGTATTAACACGTTTCTGTTGCTAAGCAATACAACCAGTAGACTAAAAGGAAAAAAGAGCAAGGATGTTGAAGTTAACACAACTAATCAAGCTAAACTGACATATACAGACACTGCATCCAACAAATACAGAAGCATTCTTTCCAAGCACACACTGGATGGACATTAACAAAAACTCATCGTATGCTGGGCCATAAGGCAAGCTTCAAAACTTACATAAGCTTTTAAATAGTGTTCTGGCCACAGAATTAAAACAGAAATACACACAGAGCAGAGAGGATTCTTAAGAGCAGTGAAACCACTGTGAATGATGCTATAATGATGGATACAGATTGCATATTTATCAAAACCCATAAAATATACACCATCAATAGTAAATCCTAACATAAAACTATGGACTTAGACTGAATGGCAATGATGTGTCAACAAACGTTCAGTGATCCTAACAAACAAAGTACAATCTGGTGCAGGATGTCAACATGGTGACCATGCTGACATGGTCAGGGGATCAGGAGGTGCAGGAAAACTCGGCACTTTCTGCCCAGTTGTGCAGTGAACTTACAACTGCTCTTAAAAATAAAGTCTACTTTTTAAAAAGGTTTAACTGTCAGAATATGTTAAGTATGCTCTGGTTACAAACCCCAGAAATCTTAGTTAAGAAAACTTAACTCAAAATAATTCCCATTTCCCACCTCTGCCCTCCCACTCCTCCTCCTCTTTCCTCCACACCTTACTCCTCCTCTACCTTTCTGCTTTCTGCTCACTGTGGACACATAAAAGACCAGCACTACAGGAAGCTCCATTTGGAAACATGATCACTAGCAGGAGGAAGAGAATGTGGCAAATCTCACCACTGTTCTTAAAGTTTATGAGATGTATCCATCAAGAACTGACCAAGATAAATACACGGCCACCTCTAGTCCAGGAAGGGAACCAGAGACTACCACACCCCCACTTGAAAAGTCTAAAATTACAAATATCAACAATACCAAATACTGGGTGAGAATGTACAGTCACAAGGATGTATTCACTGTAATAGGAATAGAAACTGGTATATCCATTTTGGAAAAGTTTGGCATTATCTACTAATATTGAACACACACCTGATATATATGATCCAGCAATTCTACTCCTAAGTGCACTGAACAGAAAAGTATGCAAGAAACACATACCTGAAAGTTCACAAGTCCACTCATGTAAGCCCTGTGACAGCCATGAAAATGAGCCTGTTGGGTCACCTACTACGAAAAACTTCTGCACTCTGAACCCACCAACACCCTGCACACTAGCACCAACCACATTGGTGGTTTCTCACCAATAACCAGACACAGCAGAATACTAACACAGGCTGAATCCTACAGGACAAGGGATTCCTGTAATCCCCAACTCTGGCTAGAAGACTCCTCACTGGCCTTGCTTAAACTTTCTTACACTGCACTGTGGTCATCAGACTTTGCCTCCTAAATATTCTCTATCCCTTCCTCCTTCAATGTAGCACACCTCCAAGTTACTGACAGCACCCACACATGTATTTCCTCCACTACATCTAAATGTGATCCAGGGATGCATGCCTAGATGGCTTGTCAGCTGAGCGTCTGCCTTCAGCCCAGGGCATGATCCTGGGATCCCAGGATCAAGTCCCACATTGGGCTCCCCGCAGGGAGCCTGCTTCTCCCTCTGCCTGTGTCTCTGCCCCTCTCTGTCTCTCATGAATAAATAAAATCTTTTTAAAAATTTAAATTAAAATCAATCTGATCCAAAGTTGGGGTGCCTGGATGGCTCAGCTGGTGAAGCATCTACCTTTGGCTCACTCAGGTCATGATCCCAGCATCCTGGGATCAAGCCCACATCAGGCTCTCTGCTCAGCAGGGAGTCTCCCTCTGCTTGTGCACTGACTCTCTCAAGTAAATAACATCTTCTACATAAATAAATCTAATCCAAACTTGCTGTCCTCTGGTTCTTGGGTCATCTGAACTAAAGTCTCAAACTGAGAAGGGCCCAATGTTTATCAATGAGAGGATGAAGACCCACAAATAGTATACACACAAATAAACTATAACTCTAGTGACCACATAAATGAAATTCACGGTAAGTAGTTCGTGTGTCACAAACCATGAACATGCCACTACTATACATTACACACACACACAAAATTTTTTAAAAAAGCGAGATTCTGAGATGTCAACAATCCTCAAACCAAAGGTAAATCTGCTATTAATTCAGATTAAGCTATTTAGAGCCTGATTGTTACTATGGTAGCCATCGCCCTCCCCACGCCTTCCTCCATCAGCCCACCCCCAGAAGTAACCAATTCTAAAACACTGCTCTGAATCTGACATACTATTATACACACTTAACAAACAGATACAGGGCTGCCTGGGTCGCTCAGTGGCTGAGCATCTGCCTTCAGCTCAGTGTGTGACCCTGGAGACCTGGGATCCAGTCCCACATCAGGCTCCCCGCAGGGAGCCTGCTTCTTCCTTTGCCTAGATCTCTCATGAATAAGAAAAGAAAAAAAAAAACTTTAAAAAAATAAAGCATACACAAAAACACAAACATCTTAAAACACACAACCAAGGGATCCCTGGGTGGCGCAGCGGTTTGGCGCCTGCCTTTGGCCCAGGGCGCGATCCTGGAGACCCGGGATCGAATCCCACGTCGGGCTCCCGGTGCATGGAGCCTGCTTCTCCCTCTGCCTGTGTCTCTGCCTCTCTCTCTCTCTCTGTGACTATCATAAATAAATAAAAATTAAAAAAAAAAAAAAAAAAGACTAAAAAAAAAAAAACACACAACCAAGAATACAGTTCTACAACTTGCTTACTAAATGTCTTGCTTCCCACAGAGCTTTATTTTTACTCCTCTCTTATTTTTACTAATAACATAACATGCCAATGTATGGGTATAAAATTCATTTATTTTACCCTAACCCCAATATTGGACAAGTGTTTCATAGTTATAATATCACAAATACTCCTGTCATGAAAAATCTTACTCAGATTTATACAATCCTGCAAACGCAGCTATACAACAAATTCCTAAAAGTGAAACTGCTAAGCCAAACAGTACAGGTATTTAAAAATGTCTAAGTATAGGGGCGTCCCAGTGGCTCAGTCAGTTAAGTTTCCGTTCAGATCAGGATCTCAGGGTCATGGGATCGAGCCCTGTGTCAAGCTTCACGCTGAGCAGGGAATCTACTTAAGATTCTCTTCCTCTGCCCTTCTCCCACTCTCCCTCTCTAAAATAATTTTTTGAAAAGATTCTATACTGAAACTACCTTCCAACAAGGCCCCAATGACATAATGTACTGATAAACTATGTATACTTTAGATGAATTTTACTATATCAGACTAACACCTCAGAAACTATGAAAAATAATTACAAATGGAAGTACATAAGATCACTTCTATCTTTTACTAAATCAATTTAAGGGGAAAACTTTATAAGATTAAACAATATCAGGGATGTCTGGGTGGCTCAGCGGTTTAGCTCCTGCCTTTGGCCCAGGATGTGATCCTGGAGTCCCAGGATCGAGTCCCATATCGGGCTCCCTGCAAGAAGCCTGCTTCTCCCTCTGCCTGTGTCTCTGCCTCTCTCTCTGTGTGTCTCTCATGAACAAATAAAATCTTTAAAAATAAAATAAAATAAAATCAGAGCTAGCAAAGAAATCACTGGTAGTTGCAACCTAAAAATTAATCCTAAATTTAAATACAAATTGAAACCACAATGAGATACCACCTCACACCAGTGAGAATGGTGAAAATTAACAAGATAGGAAACAACAAATGTTGGAGAGGATGTGGACAAAGGGAAACCCTCTTGCACAGTTGATGAGTGTGAACTGTACAGCCACTTTAGAAAACTGTGTGAAGTTTCCTCAGAGAGTTAAAAATAGAGCTACCCTATGACCCAGCAATTGCACTGCTGGGGATTTACCCCAAAGATACAGATGCAGTGAAATGGCAGGACACCTGCACCCCAACGTCTATAGCAGCAACGTCCACAATAGCCAAACAGTGGAAGGAGCCTCGGTGTCCATCGAAAGATGAATGGATAAAGAAGCTGTGGTCAAAAAAAAAAAAAAGCAGCAGCTGTGGTCTATGTATACAATGGAATATTACTCAGCCATTAGAAACGACAAATACCCACCATTTGCTTCAACATGGATAGAACTGGAGGGTATTATGCTGAGTGAAGTAAGTCAGTTGGAGAAGGACAAACATTATATGGTCTCATTCATTTGGGGAATATAAAAAATAGTGAAAGGGAATAAAGGGGAAAGGAGAGAAAATGAGTGGGAAATATCAGTGAGGGTGACAGCACATGAGAGACCCCTAACTCTGGGAAACGAACAAGGGGTAGTGGAAAGGGAGGTGGGTGGGGGGGTTGGGGTGACTGGGTGATGGGCACTGAGGGGGGCACTTGACGGGATGAGCACTGGGTGTTATGCTATATGTTGGTAAATTGAACTCCAATAAAAATATATACAATAAATAAAAATATGTTCATAAATACATGATACAAAAGGAAAAGAAATTAATCCTAAATTAAAGTAAGACCATTCCTGGGCACCCGGGTGACTCAGTTGAATGTCTGACTCTTGATTTCAGCTCAGGTCAAGATCACAGGGTCTTGGGGTGGAGCCCCACATCAGGCTCCACAACCAGCAGGGGCGGGGGGAGCTACTGGAGATTCTTCCTCCCTTTCCCCCTGCTTGCTCACTCGCTGTCTAAAAAAAGAAATGAATAAATCTTTTAAAAAGTAATAAAGTAAAATAAGATCATTCTACAGACCTACCACCCCAGTCATCATTGCATTTACAGTTCCTGTGGTTCCCACTGTGATTTCTGACCTACGGAGAAAAGTGACCAGACCTCTCTAGGATACTGAGGCTCCCCTTGTAACTGGAATATAATGCATGAGCTCTGAATCCTCCCAGGGTGGTGAGCTGGTCTTTTACAACAAAGCCACTCGGAACGTTCCAATCTCCCAAAGCCTTTAAGCTGTCTTCCTTCTTCCATGGTATAGCAAGACGGTTCTGGCATCTCAGCTTTGCTCAGACCACCTCTGGATTTGTTTCAGGCAATCACCAGCACTCTTACCCCCTCAAGGTACAAAACTGATCCAGAATGCCTGCTTATGAGCCCGTGTCAACAAATTCATCCTAACGCACCTTCATGTCCCTTCCACCATTATCCCATAACCCTAAGATCCATTCCCACAAATATCCCTCAGGTCTGACCTATAATTTAACGGCAAACCAATCTTTTGGAACTCCTCATGGGTCACATTCTATACCTCCCACATTGGGGCCTGCTGGGATGATCCTTGGGGAAGGGCAGGCAATTACAGTTTGCCAGGCAAACAGAGATCAAGTTCCCACATGGGATGGAAAAGCTACTTCTACTGGCAAAGGTAGCACAGCAGAATTTAGGTCTCCAGCTTAATCAGAATGTGACCATACGTCTCTAATCCAATTTTTAGGATCCCACTCCTTACCAACCAATGCCCTGGCTTACAAATTTAGAATTCAATTTGCATTTTTTTAGGGCAGTCACAGAAACTTTCTGGTCCCTTATATGGAACCTGAGTAAGGCATATAAAACCCTGGGTTCATCATTTTGCAATGTAAGATTTTAACTTGGCTAGACTTAACCACATTCCCCAGAATTTCCTTTCCCATTTGCTTCTGGTTTGGGTGGGTCACAAGAGACGTTCCTGTGCAGCACATGTGGCAGCACATCTGTACAGTCTGCATCCGCTGGTCTTCTGGTTCTCCTCACTGATGCCAGGCAGGGCTGGCCTTGCAAGGCTGCTCAAAAAGAATCTCATGAAAAAAATGATGCTTGAGACAAACTCTATAGAAAGAACTGAAACAGGACCAAAACACAAACACACCAATAACACATTCCAGGCAGAGGAACAAGAACCAGTGCCACGTGCCCTATGAAGGAGAAGGTGTTGAGCACAGAAGACAGAAGAATGACAGGCGTGGCTGGAGCAAGGGAAGGGGAGACATGTGGCCAAAGTCCCAAAGGATAAAAGTTACACGTATGCCCCTGAGATCACGTTACGAAGTTCAGTACTTAAAGCAGTGGGAAGCCAATGAGAGCTTTAAGTAAAAGGGTGACATAATCAGATCTGCTTTTTTAAACTCTGACACTACACAAATTTCAAACATGTTTATCTTTTACCCAAAAATCTTCCTTAAACCTACACATGCACAAATACAAAACAACATATCTACAAGGTTATTCCCTGTAGCAACATTTATAAGAGCAACAGAATATAAACAACCCATGTTCATCATTAAAAACTACAAGAACGTAAAAATGGAAAAGAGCTTATATAAAGCAATCTGCAGACTACACTAAGGGGAAAAAAATAACAGCATTGAAGTCTACTTTCTGTCTAAAAATGAAAAGGAAATAAAAATACGTGTCCATGCTAGTATTTGCAAAAATGAAACACTGGAAAAATAAACCAGAAATAAAAGGGGGGCACTATGGGTATGATGCAGGCAACAGCAGTGGAAGGACTATGAATATACCTTTGTAACACAGCTTTGACTTTTAAACTACATAAACATTTTACATAATAAAATTTCTAAAAATACATTAAAAACATAATGCAACCCTTAAACCTTAAGTATTTCATACAAATAAACCAAACTAATAATCAAACTGGTAACATCATCGAAAGAAAAGTATCTTCAAGTCATTTTATAATTCAGAATGTCAACTACACACCCTTACATGGATATGTTTTAAGAACAAAAGAACTGTAATGAAATATAAGCCAGCATTTTATTATCGGTGTTTTCAAATATCATTTATATACTGCAGGACAAGAGAAGTAATGTTGCAAAGAATGCAAATTTTCAACGTTGGAGAAAAAAAGATAAACTCAAAGTAAAAACCCTGCAATGTTAAATTTAATTGAAAATACCAATACAGGGGCTCCTGGGTGGCTCAGTTGGTGAAGCGTCTGCCTTTGGCTCAGGTCATGATCCCAGGGTTCTGGGATGAAGCCCCACATTGGGCTCTCTGCTCAGGAGAGGCTCTGTTTCTCCTTCTCCCTCTGCCTCCTGCTCTGCCTACTGTGCTTTCTCTCCTTGTCAAATAAATACATCAAATCTTAAAAAACACACACACACACACACACACAAAATCGAATTTTATGTATTTCCCGCATCTGCCCAATGAAAGTAGAGGCATTCCAGTAGCAATACAGACACGAAGCACCAGATTTCAGTACCTAAATTCCATCCCCCAATAAGAGGAGCTGAAAGAACCAGCTGATCATGAAATCTTAGACATCTAGTATCAGAAAGCAAGAAATGGTTCAAAGATTAATGGGGTGGCATCCCAGGGAAGAGATCCAGCTTGAAGGGAGTGCACCATGCCCAAGTTAGGGCAAGCTGAGGAAAAAGAACAAGAACTACTTGATTAATAACACCAAATACACAAAACTTCATCAGTCCACAGTGGTTTCAAATGAGAAAAAAGCAAAAAGGAAGAAATTCACAACACAACCATGGACACAGGAAAAAAGGATATTCTAATCACCTGCCAGGGCCTAGAATGATTAATATTAACTAAGAAACGGGACTAGTTAATATATAAACACACATTCACATATACAACTATAAACATGGATTCGTTTTCATTTGTAGACAAACACATAGGCCACCAACAGGTACAAAAATTACATTTACACTCTATGGATGTAACTATAAGCAAATTGAACTTGCTATAAACAAATACAATCTAAGTTTAAAAAAAAAAAGTTGTTCCATCTTTTCTTTTAGTTTTTATGTATTTATTTTAAGCAGTCTCTACACCCAAGGTGGGGTTTGAACTCATGACCCTGAGATTAAGAGTCACATGCTCTTCCAACTGAGCCAACCAGGCATCCCTGCCTTTTAAAAAATAAAAAAAAATTTAAAAAACTAAAAACACAGGTTACTACAATTGAAAAGTATCTAAAATGGTATAAAAAATGCTTTAGTAGTCTCTTTACTTAACTGTCAACATTTGAATAAAACAACACCCGTGTTGAATGGATCCTTCTCCCTCCACCCCTTCTGCCCGAAAAACTCAACACAGTCAACACTGTAGTGGCTCCAGACTGATCCCCCTTGTCCCAAATGACTTCATCCACCACCACCCCCAAGTCTGGACTACATCGAGATCCTGTGCTGGCATATTCCTTGGTCCACCTTTCATGCTGCTTAATGCCTTCCAATGGCTTTCCCCACATAGAGAAAAAACCCCAACTGCCTTGACATGGTATGCAGATCAAGTAAAACCTGGCCCCAAATTCATGCTACCCAGACCGGCCCTGACAAAGTACAGGTGGTGTCAGCAGTGGTGACCTCATCATCATTGTCGGTACCCACAGGGCACTTACCACAAAGCCCTAGAAGCTTACACTTGATGAGGTAGGTGTCATCCTGTTTAACAGATAAACACACTCTTAGAAGTAAATGTTAACATGGGGCAATCTTTGGTTGGGATTCAAATCCAGGATGGTCTCAAACACCCTCTACATGCATCTTGGCACTGTCCTTCCACCTGGACTTCTTTGCTCTCCTGCTCTACACTCCTGACCCTGCTAGAGCATTGCCTTCTCTTCCAGATGCCCTCATCCTGTGCATGCGTATCCTCCCTACCAGACTGGAAGGTCTCCATGGGCACATGTTTGTGCAGTATGCCCATACTAGACTCACTGCATTAAGAACTTATGGCATCTTTAAATGCCTTAAGCACCTAATAAAGAACTAAAAATCACAAAGAAGGGGCATCCCGGGTGGCTCAGCGGTTTAGGGCTGCCTTTGGCCCAGGCCATGTGTGCATGATCCTGGAGACCTGCGATCGAGTTCCGCATCAGGCTTCCTGCATGGAGCCTGCTTCCCTCTGCCTGTGTCTCTGCTTCTGTGTGTGTGTCTCATGAATAAATAAATAAAATCTTAAAAAAAAAAAAAAAAATCACACTGAATACTAGAGCACAACGAACCAAATGGTTCACTTCAACATTAACTGCAGCAAAGTTCAAAAGCAGAAGGGAAGGAAATGAACGATGAATGGCAGCAGCTATTGCATTGCAGGACTGTGCTGGGAACCCTACAAATTCATGTAGTTCTCGAAAGAGCCTCATGTGACACGTCTCCTCCCAGTTTACAGGGAAGAAATGGCAAATTATAAAGAACACAAGGGGTTTGGGAAGGGGGATCAGCTGTGTGGCTTCAGATCAGGACCCAGTAGGGCTTGATTTCCACCCAGACTCTCCAGAGTTGAAGGCCACACTCTCTCAGTGGCCAACTTCAGAGCCCAGAGCCTTTTCACAACACCACAGTGTGTGTGCCAAATTGAACAAAATACCTGGGTAAAATAATTCATTCCCTCTTCCAAGTTCTTCTCATTCAAGGAACGGGGGGGAGACATTCAAGCATCAATAAATATTAAGAAAGTGTTTATGTAGATATGTATCACCTGCTCTGTCAGCAAATTAGAATACTAACAGCTAAATCAAAAATACAGTCAACACCATTACTTTTAATCTGTAAATGACTGATGTAATTAATTCTTCAGAAACAGTATCTTTTCCACAAATTTTTAATGCACCAGAAAAAAAACGCTAACGATTAAGGAGTGCAGCAAGACAAGTTACGAGTGTGTGGGCATTCAAGTTAAGTCACTGCGAAAACACTGCTATTACGTTTCTCCACTTACAACTTCAAATTAATAATTCTCATCTGAAGACTAAAAGCCAGATTTGAGATCCTGACCACGAGATGCACAGGCATCACAAAGCACATGAAGGCGTGGGTACCGTTACCTAAGATGCACTCTGAGGACAGCAATGACCAACGTTTCACTGTTACCTGGATTTCATGGGCGCTGAAACAAAACAAAACAAAGAGATCTGCAGCCAACTATGGAAACAGCACAATATTTCTCAGAGCCCTTAACTGGAGGCGGTAAACTCCGACCCCAAGGGAGGACAGAACACAGCACTATTTCCCAAACTGAGGTGACCAAGGAACCCTTTGTTTCTCCAGTAGCATCTAAGACTAGTTCCGCACTACCTTCAGCAGCACCGCTTCAGATATTCCAAAACTAAGTCGGTACTGTTACTGTAGCCTGGATTGGGAACCGGAAGTACTGTGGAAGCACTACTAGCCAAATTCCTGGGATCAGCCAAAGTTTCTGAAAAAAAAAAAAACCTGTAGGTCAAATGTAAAGAAATGACTAGAAAGCCTTTGCTTGCCTTAGCCATTTCACAGCATCTTAACATCTACTCGCTCCTCTAAATGAAAAATAAATTCTATTTTCCCACAAAAAACTAATACCTACTATCCATAAATTTGTGACATATACAAAGTGTGCGACGTTTACTCGCCATTCTCCAGTCTAACAAGGACTGTTCCGCGAATTCCCGGCGGTTACAACTTGGGGTGTCTGCCCACCACGCCAGGCTGGGGCGAGGCCCTGGGGCAGCCGCCCCTTCCCTCTGACCCCCGCCTGCACTGTCAGCACCCGGAGGGCCCTCCCGAACCCAGCCCGCCCTGGAAACACCCCAAGCGCACGCGGGATTCTCGTCTCCTAACAAAAGCTGTGCCCTCTCCCTCCAGCTCTTCGGCCTGCAGGGCTCCTTCCAGAAGATTCCAGCAGAAGAAAGTTACAGGTGTCGGCCCACGGCGGCCCACGGCGGCCCAGGCGGCGCGCGTCCCGCGCTGCCCCCCGAGGTGCCCGCCACCGCGGCCCCGGCGAGCACGGACACGGACACCCCCGTGCACCCGGCCCCGGGCCCGGCCCCGCCGCACGCAGCCGCCGCGCCAACAGCCTCGGGGCGCCCACCTCCCGGCCGCGGCCACCGCCGCCCCCCGAAACCGGCTCCGGGCAGGCGCGCGAGCCCACCCCGGGCACTGCGCAAGCTTCCGCGTCGTGCGGCTCATCCCCGCGCCCCGGGCGCAGCGCGCTCAAGGTCACCCGGGATGCGGGGGCGCGCGGGCGAGGGGCAGACCCCGGCCGGGGCCCGGGCCGGGGCCGGGGGCGCGGGGCGGGGGCGACCCGGGCCCGCGGGAGGGACGGAGGAGGGAGGAGAACGGCCGCCCCGCCCCGCCCCTCCCCCCCCGCCCCGCCTCCGCCCGGGGGTCCCGTCCCCCGCCCCGCCCGGCGGGTTATGCAACGCTCCCGCGCCCCGCCCCCGCCGCCCCCCGCCCCCGCCCCCGCCCCCGCCGCCCAGGCCTGCGGAACAAAGCGCGGGGCCCGCGGCCCGGCGGGCAGGGCGGCCGCCATGTTGGCGGGGGCGGCGAACAAAGGCGCGCGGCCCGAGCCCGAGGCCCCCCGCCCCGCGGCCCGGCCGGCAGGGGGCGCTGTGCAGGCGCCGCCCGCGCCCGGACAATGCGCCGCGGCCCGGCCGCCGCTCCCCCGCGCCCCGCCGCCCCGCCGCGCGCCCCGCCCGCGCCCCCTCCCCGCCCCGAGCGGCGCCCGCTCCCCCGCGGCCCGCGGGTCTCACCTGCCGGCCGCCTAGGCCGCCGTCCTCAGCCCGCGGGCCCCGCCGTCCCGCGCCGCACTCCCGCCCCGGCCCGACCGAGCCAGACGGCGCCGCCCCGCCCCCGCTCCGCTCCGCGGCCGCCGCCGCCCGCCCCCGGCCGCACGGCGCACGCGCACTGCGCCCGCCGACTGCGCCGGCCGCGCCGCCCGGCCCCGGCCCGACGGGCCGCACTGCGCAGGCGCCGCGGGCGGTGGGCGGGGCCCGCTGGGGGCGGGGCCTGGGGCACGGCGGGGCGCGGCCTGAGCCCGGACTCGGTCCCGCGACGCTCACCTGGAGGCGGGGCGGGGCCCGGCGAGGCGCCGGGAAGAGGCCTCGGAGCCGGGCTGGCTGGCGGCGGGACAGGGCCTGGCGCGACCCAGCCCGCGGCGACGCAGGTGGGGCGGGACCGGGCGCGACGGGTGCTGGCGTCTGGGTGGAGCCTGGGGGCGGCGGGCGGGGCCCGGAGCTGCGCACCTGGGGGCAGGCACGGCGGGGCGGGAGGAAGTAGGACCTGGGTCGGCGGCGGGGCGGGGCCTGGTGGGTGGCCCAGCGGGGAAGGGCGCCACTCACCTGGGGGCCGGGAGGATGAGGGGGGACCGCGTGGGACCGGGCCTGGCGGTAGGGCGGGGCTTGGAGCTGCTCACCTGGGGGCCGGAGGCATGGGAGGGGTCGGCGCGGGACAGGGCCTGGCGGTGGGGCGGGGCCTAGCGGTGCTCACCTGGGAGCCGGGAGGAAGGAAGGGGACGGCGCGGCGCGGGACAGGGCCACTAGTGGGGCGGGGCCTGGAGCAGCTCACCTGGCGGTCGGAAGGATGAGCGGGGACGGGGCCTGGAGCTGCTCACCTGGCGGCGGGGCGGGCGAGGCGTAAGGGAGCGGGGCTGGGCCTGCTGGGCGCTGGGGCCTGGCGCGGCTCACCTGGCGGCCGGGCGGGACAGAGCAGGGCGGACCCGGCGCAGGCCCGGCCAGGTGGCGGCGTGGGAGGCTGGGGCGGGGCCGAGGGGCGGGCCTGGCGCGCCGCTCACCTGCCGGCGCCGGGGGCGACTGGGCGGGGCGGGGCCGCAGGTGCGCGCGGGAAGGGGCGGTGTTGGGGCGCCGGAAGTCAGGCATCCTGGGAAGCCTCGTGTTCGCTGGGTGGGAGGACGCTTTCTGGTGGAGCGGCCCTCCTCATTCTTGGATCTAAGCCGCCAGACGTCGTGCCCGCGCGCCGCCGGGGAGGACGAGGCCGGGTACGGTGGTAGGGGCGCCCGCGGGCGGGGTCGTGGCCGCCTGCACGCAGTCCGCACGCCGGGCAGGGCGCCAGCGCCGGGGCCGGGCCGCATCGCCTCCTGCGCGCCGACCCGCCGCCGCACTGCGCCGCCGCCCGGCCCCGGGGTCCGTGTGGACCCGGGCCTCGCCCACCCCCCTGCCCGGCGGGGCGGGGCCTGGGAAAGGGGCTGTCGGCAGACCCGGGCCCCCACCCGAGCCTCCCCCACGCACCCCCCTGCCCGGCGGGGCGGGGCCTGGGAAAGGGGCTGTCGGCAGACCCGGGCCCCCACCCGAGCCTCCCCCACGCACCCCCCTGACCCGCGGAGCAGGGGAGGGGCTGTCGGCAGACCCGGGCCCCCACCCGAGCCTCCCCCACGCACCCCCCTGACCCGCGGAGCAGGGGAGGGGCTGTCTGCAGACCCGGGCCCCCACCCGAGCCTCCCCCACGCACCCCCCTGCCCGGCGGGGCGGGGCCTGGGAAAGGGGCTGTCGGCAGACCCGGGCCCCCACCCGAGCCTCCCCCACGCACCCCCCTGACCCGCGGAGGAGGGGAAGGGCTGTCTGCAGACCCGGGCCCCCACCCGAGCCTCCCCCACCCACCCCCCTGCCCCGCGGAGGAGGGGAAGGGCTGTCTGCAGACCCGGGCCCCCACCCGAGCCTCCCCCACGCACCCCCCTGACCCGCGGAGCAGGGGAGGGGCTGTCTGCAGACCCGGGCCCCCACCCGAGCCTCCCCCACGCACCCCCCTGCCCGGCGGAGGAGGGGAAGGGCTGTCTGCAGACCCGGGCCCCCACCCGAGCCTCCCCCACGCACCCCCCTGACCCGCGGAGCAGGGGAGGGGCTGTCTGCAGACCCGGGCCCCCACCCGAGCCTCCCCCACGCACCCCCCTGACCCGCGGAGGAGGGGAAGGGCTGTCTGCAGACCCGGGCCCCCACCCGAGCCTCCCCCACGCACCCCCCTGCCCCGCGGAGGAGGGGAAGGGCTGTCTGCAGACCCGGGCCCCCACCCGAGCCTCCCCCACGCACCCCCCTGACCCGCGGAGCAGGGGAGGGGCTGTCTGCAGACCCGGGCCCCCACCCGAGCCTCCCCCACGCACCCCCCTGCCCGGCGGAGGAGGGGAAGGGCTGTCTGCAGACCCGGGCCCCCACCCGAGCCTCCCCCACGCACCCCACTGACCCGCGGAGCAGGGGAAGGGCTGTCTGCAGACCCGGGCCCCCACCCGAGCCTCCCCCACGCACCCCCCTGCCCGGCGGAGCAGGGGAAGGGCTGTCTGCAGACCCGGCCCCCCCCAGCCTCCCCCACCCACCCCCCTGCCCGGCGGAGCAGGGGAGGGGCTGTCTGCAGACCCGGGCCCCCACCCCAGCCTCCCCCACCCACCCCCCTGCCCGGCGGAGCAGGGGAGGGGATCTTTGCAGACCTGTGCCCCTGTACCCCGGACCCGGGCCTCGCCCACCTATCTGTGACCTTGAGAGCCTGGCCCCCACCACACATGGGAGAAGCCGACCAGCTCTTCTCTGAGATCGGCAGCCAGGCATTCCCACGGTCATTCGTGAACTCGTTTGACTCCTTTGACCCAAAATGCCCCTTGAGTGTTTTGTTAGTTGTTTGCGGGAGGTAGGGGAGAGAGGAAGGCAGTGAGAACAGTTTTGACGTCTGCTGTGTTGAGTGCAGGACCTGTAGGCTGAATCCTGAGTCTAAACCCCAGCCCCCCCACCCCCGCACCCCTGGCTGGAGCTCTGCGCCCCCCCCCCACCAGCCCGGTGTCCAGCAGGTCACCGAGCAGAGGTCGTTCCTCGAGTGCAATCGACCTCTCAGAAAAACGCCTCCGCGGTGTTATCGGGTCAGATGACAGGACTTTGGAGAGCGCACTAGGCTCTGGCGCCGCACGACTGCTAGTTAGCAATGCTCTGCAGGATTTTACTGGCACCTTGTCTTCTTCTCCCAAATGAGATTGATACGTGCCTGCTCCAGCAATTAAGCTCGTCTCAGGTGACACACTTGGCAAGACCTGGGAGTTCACAGGCCAAGTAGAGAGCCAATTTAGACACGGACAGAGAAGCGAGTCACTGTACTTAGCAGTGAGGAAGCATTGGAAAATTGTTGCATCCGTTGTGTTTAATGTTGAAGGCGCAGACGGCAGTGGAGCCGATCGGGGAGCAGAAGGGATGGGAAGGAGGCAGGTGCCAGGGAGTCTGCTGGTAGGAGGCTTCAGCATTGTCTGTCCCCTGGATTTCTCCACCTTGCCACTGTTGACATTTGAGGCTGAGTGATTCT
Source organism: Vulpes lagopus (assembly GCF_018345385.1). NCBI lineage: Eukaryota > Metazoa > Chordata > Mammalia > Carnivora > Canidae > Vulpes > Vulpes lagopus. The sequence continues at coordinate 154,501,486 of NC_054825.1, forward strand.
TTTTTAAAGGAAGAGGCTTGACAGCATCCTTGGCCTCTATCCACTAGATGCCAGTAGCACACACCCTCCCCAACATTATGACGACCAGAATTTTCGCCAGACAAAGCCACATGCATTTCCCATCCTCTCCCTCTTGGAGAACCTCTGTTTTAAATTTTGCCCATAGTAATGATCACTGGGAGCTATCAACAATGCACTGGCGGGGGAGGTGAGCCAACACCCTAAGTCAGAAAGGGCCGCCCTCCCAAGTAGGCAACCACCAGTCCTTCCCCTAGAAGTATCTCCCCTCCCTCCCCTCAAAAGCCTTGCTCCTTACCGTGCTGAATGTCAGAAATGGGCATCTACATCACCAATGTAAATCTGCCAAAAAAAAATTCTTAAATGAATCTGGTTGGGGGAGGAGGGGTGGAGGGGGGGAGGGGAATCAGACAAATCCAGATTGAGAGACATTGTGTGAAACAGTTCCACTAGACTTTTCAAAAACTCAGTATCAAAAAAATACACAGAAAAGCTAGGGAATCAGGCCAGGCATAGAAAACTACAACCAAATCCACAACCACATGACCCTTGATCTTACACCACTTTGAAGGAAAGAAGCTGTAAAAGATTTGGGGGACAGTTGGAAGATTTTGTATGTGGAATGCATTTCAGAGAGAGTACTGCTGAGTGATCATTGAGTGTTTCAATGTGATGATATCTATTTATGAGAATACCCTCGTTCTTAGGACATGTATCCTGAGTTGTTTTTTTTTGTTGTTGTTTTAAGTTTTATTTATTCATGAGAAACAGAGAGGCAGAGACAGGGAGAAACAGGTTCCATGCAGGGCATCCAATGCGGTACTCGATCCTGGGACCTCAGGATCATGACCTGAGCCAAAGGCAGATGCTCAACTGCTGAGCCACCCAAGCATCCATTGTCCTGAGTTATTTAAAGTGAAGAGTCGGGCAGCCCTGGTGGCCCAGCGGTTTAGCGCTGTCTTCAGCCCAGGGTGTGATCCTGGAGACCCGGGATCGAGTCCCACATCAGGCTCCCTGCATGGAGCCTGCTTCTCCCTCTGCCTCTCTCTCTGTGTCTCTCATGAATGGATAGATAAAATCTTAAAAAAAAATAAAAATAAAGTGAAGAGTCCTAGTGGCTACAACGTATCTCAAATGGTTCAGAAACAGATGTATTTTACACAGAGATAAAGCAAATATAACAAAATGTTACCCATCAGTACATTTAAATGATGGGGATATGTGTGTTCATTGTCCCATTCAGCTTTTCTGGAAAACTGAAATTTTCCAAAATAAATTGGAAGAGTGAACCCCAGTTATGTCTTGAATTTCTAGGATGCTAGGTCAGCAGTCCCTGCCCTCTTCCAACTTGCCACGCATTTCCAGAAACTGAAATATATAGTGTCTTTACAGTTTCTCAACCACACTTGATTTCTGGAGACTAGGTCAGAGGAGCCTGTGTATATTTTTTCCTACTGCAGGAAATTTATTGCCAGTAAACAAATAGGCATGTTAACAGTTCCAACCTCTCCTAGACCTATGTCTCTGTCTCTGTTTCTCTCTCTCTTTTTTTCTTAAGATTGTATTTGTTTGATAAAGAGATTGAGCGAGCTTGGGAGAGAGTCTTAAGCAGGCCCCACACCCATTGCAGACCCCCAGTGCAGGCTCAATCCCACAACGCTGAGCATGACCTGAGCCAAAACCAAGAGTCAGATGCTTAACCAACTGAGCCACCTACGCGCCCCTAGAGCCATGTCTCTTCGTGCTGGGTGCCTGGGTTCCTACTTGGAGAGATGAAATTTCTGCCCAGATGTGTGGTATGGAGGTAGGGTGAGCTGGACCCACAGTGAACTGACCTTGATATGTTAGATGAAAACTAACCTTTCAGAAGCCTTTTCAAGTTACTTATACTTATAAAATAATCCAATTATTCAACACAGCAGAAAGTATTCAATATGCATCATATACACCACGCACGGGGATAATTCTTTGTATTAGCTTCTCCTCTAGGTGGATGAGTTTGATGAGGTACCAGTCTTTTTGTAGGTAAGGATCCTCTTTCCCTGTTGGCTACCTGGGTCATCCTCCAATTGGCCCAACAGTCTGTTCCTCCCCACCCCCCACCCCAGGTAGTGGGGGCAAAGGCTGTTGAGCTGGGCACACTCAGGCTTTTACAGTCTCTAATATGTTGGTCCTTTCAATTGGAGCTCAGGCTGGCCCTTCCCCTCCCGCCTGTGGTCCAGATTTATGGCTATGTTAATTAGGCAGCCCTAGCACGGGAATCCTGATAAGACAGTGGCCGTACTGGACAGAGGCATCTGTTGTCTGCTGGTTCTGATAAGGCACCAGGGCTAAATCTCTAACTGAAAGGCACCCTGATACACACTCTGCAGAAGGATGTGTGAGGTCTAGAGCTGCCATGCAGTGCAAAGGAGACCAGAGCTTGTTTGCCAGGTCAGCAGTGGGACCAGAAAAAGGGAGAGTGGTAAGGAGAGCACAGGAAGGGGCAGGGTCAGCCCTGCCTGGAACTTCTCCAGGTATTGACCCCACTCAGGGCTCCCGGAGGCCAGAGTAGGTGGGGATGCATTCTCCAAGCTGCTTCTCACCCTCCTATCACCTCATCTCTTGTAAGACCCTTTCTTTCCATTCTCTGCTGTATCTGCAGACTAGAGCAGAGCGAGGGGTTCACTGAAGGTCCTGCACACCATCTGTGGTCTACAGATGGCTTCCCCAGGTTTGCTCCACCACTTGAGTGCAGATGTTATACTTCGAGGGGAAGTCATCCTCCAGGGAAGAACTCAGGTTCACGGGAGATGCTAATGCAGGCTCTGGAGGGCCACACAGTCCCAGGCCTAGACCCTGGCTGCTTACCCCTCTCCCCATACCCAGTGCTCTCCAGGGTCCACCTCAACTGTCCACTATGAGTGAAGGGGCCTCAGACCTGGTAGATCCCACACTGAAGCTTCTTCCTGGTGGAGTGGGAGGGAGCCAGCGTGTTATAATCCTCTTTCTCCCTGGACATCTGGCAGCAGTGGGTCAGGAAGGGCCAGGAGGACCACATTCCTCTCAGGAATCCTTTCTCCCAGAAGGCACTCTCTCCAAAGGCAATTCTGACTTTAATAACTTGCTCTTGGGACTTCAGCAAAGTCACAAATTAGAGCGCCCTGCCCCTCCAGTTTTCTCTCAAACAACAGAAACCATCACGGCACTGCCCCATGAAGAAGTGAGCCAGAAGAGCCTTTCCACTCCCTGCAATTGTCAAAAGCACCCTAGGGAACACAAATGCAGCATTAGCCTCTGAAGGAGGCAGGATGTCTACAGCCACAAGGCGTTTACACTTCGTGAAGGGAACATCTCCTGGTGCTACGGAAATGCTGGCAGAAAGAATGACTCTGGTAGAGACTGCAGGAGCAGAGTTCAGCCATTTGGTCCACCACACAGCTTCTTGCCCTGGTCCACTCTGGCACTCCTTGAGATCATTCTCTACACAGCAGGCAAATAAGCACTCTCCCACATCTGCTCAGAAGTCTCCCATGAGCACCTGCACAAGCTGATTGTTCTCTACTCTTTGACGTGCATCCTTATTTATTTCTCTTTGGCTTCTGTTTTGTAATCGCATACAGTATTGAGTCGTTTATGTGTGTATTGCCTGTACCCCACCTCGTTAAAAAGTCCAGGTGGCAGGGCAGCCCCCATGGCGCAGCGGTTTAGCGCCGCCTGCAGCCCAGGGCGTGATCCTGGAGACCCTGAATCGAGTTCCACGTCAGGCTCTCTGTATGATGCCTGCTTCTCCTCCCTCTGCCTGTGTCTCTGCCTCTCTCTTCTCTCTGTCTCTATGAATAAATAAATAAATAAAATCTTTTTTAAAAAAAAGTCCAGGTGGCAGAGACAAGATTTGTTGTCCTTATCAATCTACCTCCTAAAGGACAGGAAGGACTCAGAAGCTGTCTATTATAGATGAATATATGACATGTTCTGAGAATACTGGATCACGTGGATTTATTATGACGCAGGGCTCAAATACCTGGATATCAGGCAATTTAAATTCTCATTACCTACTCTTATAAGGTTATGTCAAAGATCAAAATAGATAAAATCTAAGAAAAACAGGGGCCACCTGGGTAGCTCAGTGGTTGAGCATCTGGCTTCAGCTCGGGGCGTGATCCCGGGGTCCCAGGACCAAGTCCCACATCAGGCTCCCTGCAGAGATCCTGATTCTCCCTCTGCTTGTCTCTGCCTCTCTCTGTGTGTCTCTCATGAATAAATAACTAAAATCTTAAAAAAGATCAAAATAAATTCTGTACAGCCCTACACAGGCACAAGGGAGTTTCACTTCCCAGGAAGACACAACTAACACCATTCAGTCGGGTTAGTACCAATCTGATGCTATCTAGAGGAGGATTTAGAGAGAGAATCATGAACTACAGGAGACCATGAAGAATATGGTAATAATGTTGGGGGATGGATTGGACTGAATGGAGTGCACATGGAAAGGGTAATAAAACAATGACTTCCAAACAGCATGCACAGTGGACACTCGATGGTAGGGGGAAATTACTGTTTTATTGGATGGCCTTATGATCAGGTTGAGAAGAAGGAAATCGTCATCATTTAAAAAAAATACTACCTGAGAATTTTAATTAAATGTTATGATGATAGTACAATTATGCTGATTTCTCTCAACAGATTAGTTTTTCCTGTGTTTGAACTTTATATAAATGGAATCAAACAGTAACATGCCTGCATATCACATATTCCTTCAATATTATTTACACATCCCGGAGATACTGTAGACAAGCTGGAAGATGGCTGCTGTAGGATGTATCCCTACAAGTGGGCTTGATGGAGCCTATATGTTACTAGACACTACATCTGTACGATGGTACCAGAATTTTATATCTTT